>NC_057797.1:260328950-260928950 GCF_018294505.1 Triticum aestivum | reverse complement strand
TGCATCTTAGTAGTTGTTGTTTAGGATTATCTTCAAAAGTGGACTTACCATGGGTCCCGTCCATTTCTGGTGATAAGCAAATCAGTCATTATGTTGTCTTCAACAAGGTAGTCCACATCATCCATTCTAGTGTGAGTATGCCATCCTTTTCCGACTCCTTCAAATGATCGATTGTGATTGCCTTAGGCTGGCATAAAGAGTTTCAATGATCTTTGTGTCAAAATTAATTCTTTTTGCCACTTAAGGGGATAATTCTACGAGTCACCTTCCTTAAGGTATCATGTTACGAAATCATGGCAATTATCTCCTTGCTACTTTGAAATTCTTGCTCCATCTTAGTCAAGTGTGGAATTGTAGCCTGCCAAATTGAAACCCCGTCATTTGTTTCTTTCCTCCCCTCTCGATATGTGTTTTGTGTCTCAGTTCGAGAGATGTTCCTACATCTCACCCCATAAGTTGATCGTGAGTTGTTCGATCTTCGAGAAGTTCGATTTCGGTAGAGGGTCTCTTTCCGTCATCATCATGTTGAATGAAGATCTCGAAAGCAAAGATTTCAAGATAAATTGGAGCAATGAATCAACATCTTTGTGAAGGGCAGTTGGATCGAGAAGAATGTGCTGGCTTTGTTTCCCCTCTGACTTCTTACCCTATGCTTGAATCTCGGGACGAGATTCTTGTTTAGTGGGGGTGAGTTGTCACATCCCTAGCTAGTCATTGCTTGTCCTTGCATCAACCTTCTTGCATCATGTTTAAATTCATGAAAGTTGAATTGGGGAAAGTGGAGAGCCTCAGAAATCATTTAAAAAAATGACCTACATTAAAAATTGCTTCAAATAACCCAAGAAAATGTTCCTGTTAAGCTATAAAAATATTGGCAAGAGGTAAAATTCAAACCAATATTTTTGGAGTCTCAGAAATATTTATTTTGGGCATTTGAGTTAATCCAATAATTATTTGCATTGGATTTATATATGTGATATATTAACTATATGTCCAGTAATTCTGATAATTGTTGAGGGGCTTTGGAATAATCCATTTAGTCCCTGCAAAAATTGTCAGAAGAAGAAAAAATTAGTTTGGTTCAAAAACCAAATTAAAACAAATGTCAGAAATAGAAAACAGAAACAAAATTAGGAAGAGAGAGAGAATACATGGCCTCACCTCTGCAGCCCACCAACCGGCCCAGCACTGTAGCTGGCCAGCCCAGCCCACCACCGCCTCCTCCCCTATCGTCTTCCTCCCCTGCCAGGAGGATGGGCGCGTGCCCGACGCGCGCGCACCGCCGTGCGGTGACCTCCTGCCTGCTTGCTCGCTACTGGAGACGGCCCCGAGCGCCACGCACTCCCCCTCGACCGCCTGCACCTCTCCTCTCTCCCCCTCAAGCACTCTCCCCTCCTCTGCCTCTCTCCCACACGACCACCGAGCGTGCACGTCGCCACCGCTCGTCGTTGCCGTAGCAACAGCCACCCCCGCGGCCCTCTGACGTGCCCATGGGCTCCCCTCCGTCATCTACGCCTCCTCGATGACTCACGCGACACCGGACGTGCTGCAACAACGCCCCACCGCCAACTTCCTCGTTCGGCCGTCGGAGATCCCCTCACCGCCCTACTTCGCTCTGGTGCCGCCCCGAGCCCTCCATCTACGTTGCCGCGACCGCTGTGAGATACTTATCGTTCTCCCCATCTCCACTCTCTCTGCCACTCGCCGTAGTCGCCGCACCAAGAACGCCCGCACACGCCGTCGCCTGAGCTCGCCGTCGACGTGGCTCCGGCCACGCAACGGCCTCACCACCCCGCCCAACGCACTCACCGCACCGCTTGGGCTTCGTAGGAGCTAGCCCCGAGCCTCCACGAGCACCGCAGCGGCGAGTTCGAGCTCGCTCGAGCTCCGGCCGCTGCGCAAGTCGCCTCCGCCATCATTTTAGGCCACTAGAGTTGCTGCTGTGAGCACCACTGGACGCGGACGAGTCTCCTCATCACGTAGAGCATCTCCGCCGCGCAAATGGTCGCATGTGGGTGATTCCCGATGCCCTCCGTCGTCTGTGGCTTCGCCAGCGACGAGCCGTGGGTCAACTCCGGCGAGTTGACCCAGGGTTTTGATCCCGTCTTACCAGGGTTTGACCAGCCTGGGTCACTGACGCGTGGGGCCAGCCCTGCTAATTAACCTAGGTTAGTGTTAATTTATTTAGTTAGTTTAATTAACCACTGACATGCGAGTCCCGCACGTCAGGTTTGACCTGGACCGAGCCGTTGACCTGCTGACGTCACTGTGAGGTCATGCTGACGTAATAATTCCTTTCTGGAATTTAAATAAATCTTAAATGATTTATTATTTTCAAAAAATGCCCAAAACTTCTAAAAATCATAGAAAATCAACCGTAACTCCAAATAAGATAAATTATATGTGAAAAATGATCAGAAAAATCCAATCTATCCATCTGTATCATTTTCATGCATGTTAGAACAACTTATAGTTGCTGAATAGGGCAAATCATTTGTCTGGCATTTGAATATCCATATATGGAGTTTGAATTTGAATCTTGGGTTCAAACCAACTTCATTTAACCTGTTGCTAGCTGCATTAGCTCAAATCACAGCATATTACCATGTCATGATCATGCATCATATTGTGGCATTGCATTGATTGTGTTCTTTCTCAGTTGCCGGTGTTTGTCCCCTCTCGATAGACGTGCTTCTGACGATGAGTTCCATGACACCGATGAAGAGCTATAATATCTTCAGAAGTGCTAGGCAAGCAAAACCCCCTTGTTTATTCCGATATAATCCAACTCTCTTGCTCCTGCTCTATTTTACTGCATTAGGACAACAAGGATTCAACTGTTACATGCTGCGGTAGCTAAACCCTTTTCCTCTGCATGACCTGTCATTGCCACAGTAAATAGATGAAACCCACTAGCATGAGTAGAAGTTGTTTGAGCCCTGATGTGCCTACTCATTCATGCGTGTTTTTCGTGCCTGCTACTGCTTAGAGTTGAGTCAGGTCTGATTCATCGGGGATGAATTGGAATGTGGTGAACACGTCCTACTGTTGAGAGTTAAGTGTGTGAACACGATTTGGTAAAGGTAGTGGTGAGAGGCCATGTAGGAGTACATGGTGGGTTGTCTCATTGCAGCCGTCCTCAGGAACTGAGTTCTATGCTTGTGATCCATGAACAGTTACTACCACACATTGGGCTCCGGGCGCTCCATGCTCTCTCGACTTATTAATCAACTCGGTCTCTGTCCAGGAGTTGCAACTAGTTTCTGGTGTTTGTAGGCAGTGTTAGTAGTCTACCAAGTGGCACCCGATACAGGTGGGCTTGGGACAGACTAGGCACAGTGGCCCGGTGTACCAAGTGGCACCCAGATGGTGGGCTTGGGAACCCTGTACACATTGTTTGGGGCCGTGAGCGGCACCCCTGCCGGATCTCCTTGCAGATGGAACCCGAATAGGCGATAAACCTAGATGAGAGACTTAGTGTGATTAGTCAGGGCGTGGCCGACTCCCTCACCAGGCTTCCGCTTGAAGGTTGCCGAGATACAAGACGTGTACATGGTGGTAAGTGGCGAGAGCGTGTGTGAACAAGTACACCCCTGCAGGGTTATCATTATCTATTCGAATAGCCGGATTCCTCGGATATGGAAACTTGGACCCCTTGCATAGTTCATAGACAAGTGAAAGTGGTTACTCTAAAATGCACAAGATAAGTGTGAGTGCTATGGATGGCGTTCTCGCAGGGAGGCGGGAGAGGATCCATAGTGGAGTATTGATATGGTGAATATGTGGACTCGTGTGCGCCACCTCAACGAGTTACTTGCAGTCGTAGTTTAGGTTAGCCACTGAGTCAAAGCTGGCTTGCTGCAGTTAAACTCCACCACCCCTTTGTTGATACTGATGCATATTTAGATAGTTCTGATGGAAGTCTTGTTGGGTACATTTGTACTCACGTTTGCTTATTCTATGTTTTTAGAGAGACGTCAGTCTAGCTAGTAGTTCTGTGTGGACTTCGACGTTTAGCTTGTTACCTCAGCTACGATCTTGTACCTTGGGAGGGTCTTATAGATAGTCAGGCTTCTGAGCCTTCTTCATTTGTAGTTGTCTATACTCAGAGAAGTTAAGCTTCCGCATGTGCTTGTTGCTTGTATGCTCTGTTTGTTGGGTCATGAGACCCATGTTTGTAATAATTGGCTCCTCGGAGCCTAATGCATAAATACTTTGAGTTGTAGAGTCTTGTTGTGATGCCATGTTGTATTGCACATATTGAGCATATTGTGTGTATGATTGAAATACTTGGTATGTGTGGGATCCGACAACCTAGTTGTTTATCCTAGGCAGCCTCTCTTATGGGGAAATGTAGTCTTGTGCTTCCATTAGCCATAGTAGTCTGCTACAGCCCGGTTCACCGGAGTCTTGCTAGCCGAGCACTACTGCTCCTGAACACTTGACTGGACGACATGTGATTCACTTCTTTCCTGTGTCTGTCCCTTCAGGAAAATGTCACGCGGTGACATCCGGAGTCCTGCCTAGCCTGCTATAGCCCGGTTCACCGGAGTCCTGTTAGGCCAGTGCTACAGCCCGGATTCGCACGCTGCTGACCGACATGCTCGATGTTGATTCATGTATGCCTGTCCCCGTAAGTTAGTGCCACTTTGGGTTCACGACTAGTCATATCGGCCCGGGTTCTCTGTCATATGGATGCTAGCGACACTATCATATACGTGAGCCAAAAGGCGCAAACGGTCCCGGGCCATGGTAAGGCGACACCCGTGGGAATACCGTGCGTGAGGCCGCAAAGTGATATGAGGTGTTACCGGCTAGATCGATGTGACTTGGAATCGGGGTCCTGACAAGTAGCGAGATGTGTGAGGTAAGATACACTGCTGGCGCTTCTAATTTTTCTTATTAATTTGTTTGTTTCACCCTCTGACTGGTGGGACCCAACGTACTACGTGGAAAGAGGTAAGTTGACTAAGGTTGCATTATTTCTGCACCACTGTGGATAGTCTTACCACCAAAGCCACATGACACGATTATGATTGAAATCCCAATGACTCCCACACACAAAAAACACGGCATGCTTGTCACACGAATGCAGAATGTATAAAAGGTTATTTCCCTCTCGTTGAACATAACGGGAGGGTTGTGTAGCTAGTTAGCCTGTTCGCTCATCAAACATGAGGTCTCGGGTTCGATAACTACACTTGAGCATAATTTGTGCCAGGAGGATTCTTTGACTGGTCGAAATGTTTTCTAGGGTTTGCACGCTTCACACTTTCTTTCCAGTATATATATACACGATGGAGCCTCAGCGCTTGTAGTTGCTCTCTTCACACTCTCTCGCCCTCTCCCGCTAGAGCCTCAGCGCTTGTAGTTGCTCTCTTCACACTCTCTCGCTCTCTCCAGATATAAACAAGACTTCGTTGGCCTCTCTCTCCCCTCATTGCAGCTCAAAGAGCCGGCATGATCCGTCCTCCGGGAAGGGAAGGAGGCTTAACGCGGTCGCCGTCGGCGAGGGACTACCGGCGCATCTGTTCACTTTCCACCCAGCAGCGACGCGGGAGGGCCTCCGACCCCTTCTTCTTCGTCGATGTCCCGTCGCCCACCGAACCACGCCCCAAGAACCTTAAGGTATAATTTACTTCATATGCATTGCTCTAGCTGCATGTATACCATGAATCTAGGAAGTGGTTCAAAGAGGAAAGGAGTGGGGGAAAGTAGTGGGAAAAGTTGTATATAACATGAATCTAGGACGTGGTTCAAAGAGGAAATGAAGGGGGAAAGTTGTATAGCATGAATCTAGGACGTGGTTCAAAGAGGAAAGGAATGAGGGAAAGTAGTGGGGAAAGTTGTATCGCATAAATCTAGGATGTGGTTCAAAGAGGAAAGGAAGGGGCGAAAGTACTAGTTCAGAAAGGAAAGGAAGGGACAAGGTTGTAGAGTTTGAGCAGGACTAGATTTGTTGCGCTCACATAGGGAAAGGTGTATAAAGATAACAAAACTGGGACCAACACAAATATGCTCCTTGGTTGTTTGTTCTTTGTTGCACCAGACTGTGCATGACCACAGTACATCAGTAGATGCACATGGTGCTGGTGCGTCCACTGTCCCGTGCAACTCATTAGCTGTTGTTAATCTAAGGCCCTGTTTGGTTAAAAACTCCCTAGTCCCTACCTGGTTGGTTCCAGGGACTAAACATGGACTAGAGGTTATTAAATGACATGCTAAAAGCCCACGTTACCCCTAGTAATGAACTAATAGAGACGCGGTGCGATGCGTGGCAGGGGCAACTATTGGAAAAATTCCCAAAAAGACTCCCTCGGGGTCTTCTTTCTTTAGTCCCAAATGCCCACTTTTAGTCCCTAAAAGTCCCTCCTGTTTGGTTTAGATGGGACTGACATGGAGTTTTTTTAGTCCCTACACCAAAATGTCCCTGTAAACAAACACCCTCTAGTAATGCCGCTGGAAAATTGATGCAATGCCATAGTTAAAAGCAAATTATATGTTTAACAAATTTTATTGTTAATATAATCTCTATGTTAATATTAATCAATGCCACCGTTTGAGAAATGCTACTGTCTTGCTTTCTTTCCCATTTAGATAAGGTAGATGCTTCTTTTTGTTGGCTTCTGTGTCATCCATCGTTATTGACCACTAATTGTTTCCTTTGCACCTCTGTGTAAACAGGGTTATCTACTTCACCTCGTTGCCATTGTGACCTTTTGTTGCACTGCACAGAACACTTTTGTTTTAAGATTGTTTTGTGCGATTCAACCAAAATGTCACACCGACAACGTTGCTTGATTGCTTGATCTTAGTGGAACTGCACAAGAGGAGATCTTCTTGTTGTGAGTTGTTTGAATTCTGCATCATGAGAGGTTAGTACTAGCCTTCTTTCACATGATTCTGCAGTGTGCTTTCATATGTTGTGCTACTTGTACGATAATGTTGCTTGATTTCAGTGAGCTGCACAAATGGAGACAAGACTTCCAATATGTATGTTCACTGTAATATCCCATTGACGTAAGATAAGGATATTTCACAACTGTTGGCCTGTATTTTGCCACTTTCATCAGAAAATTAAGTTTGGTACTATACTTGTGCTCCCTAATTGACATGCCAAATCTTACATTGAAGGCGAAGCTTGTCTGTTATTGAACCAAGTGATGAAGGGGAAGAACAAGCGGAAGAAAAACAAAAATCAACTCCCGGTGCTGTAATGAAGCACTAGAACTGTGATGACACAAGTAATGATATAGTTTTGCATCTTAATTTATTGCTATGGCTGGAACGAGCAATTGTTTTGCCACTGATTTGATGCCACTCTTAATGTAATATGTAATTATCTCTACTTGTGCAAACAGGGATCTTCTTTGAAGATACCATATATTTTAGTGGAACCACACAAGAAGATGTTGGAAACATTAAACTAATCGAGGAGTATATAGTAAGCATGGCCACCACCGTAGATAGCAACATATGGTTCCAGAGAAGTGCTTCATATGTATGCTCTACACAATAAGCCTCCTCACAAAGGTTGGTACTCACCCATTGATTTCATCCAAATGATTGTGCTTTGTCATCTCTATTGGTGTTGTCCTACTGCTTAGATACTGTCATGAAAAAGTGGTATTGTCCTTGAGAAGTGCTTCATCTGTGTTGTTTTAAATATTTCCTTTCCTTTTTTTCGAGCAAACAGGGATGCTAGCATTTAGTAGTCCTATTGTCTTTGCACAACAGGATCATATTCCTCTGAAGAAGAATATGGAGTACGTGAAGTGACTAGTTCCGATTATGCCTGGATGAAGAAGCCCTGTCTATCTTCTCATCAAAAGGAGCAGTTGAAGGATGGTTACATTACTCCCCACAAGACCAAACTAACTTCAGCTCAGAAGGACTGACAAATCTCCATTTTTTCTATGATGCATGAGTACAATGTTGTTCTATGATTCTTTCTGGTGAGTTCTTTTTTCTAAAAGTGTGCTCTACATGGACCATGTATGTGCCTGTTGAAACTGTCAATTCATAGTGTAGTTTGCTTTATACTAATCACTTTTTTGTATTTGTGCAAACAGGGGTGCTCAGCTTGATTTCAATGGGAACTGCACAAAATGTTCATGAATACATCGAATCATTCATTTCCACCACAAGAAAGGAGGTCCCAATAAGTTCAAGGCGTTGCAACATATAAGGGCGAAATAATACAAGCTACGCGCGAATTTGGTTGATTTTGGTCGAACTGCACAAAAAGAACAGCTGGTTTATTTAGCACGAGGTGCCATGTCAATGTCCAAACTGATGGCAAACCCTGCCCATTCCACAATCGTAGGCATTTGACATTTTGGAATGGGACAACCTTGTCAAATTTTGCTCATTGATTTTAGCAAGACATGCGTTTGATATTTTCGAATGGGACGCCCTTTGATATTTTTGTTGTTGGCGCTGCAGGGCCTCGGCGGAGCAGGGCCTCGTCGATACCAGTGGAGCAGGGACTCGTCGGGGCCGGCATTGTCCTCTGCCTCATCCTCGGTCTCGCCAAACAGCGCCTCGCCCGCTTCATCGCCCTCTTTGTAGGTGGCCACAGCGCTCGAGGCGGTACTGCCCGCGCTCGAGGCGGCCCTTGAGGGCGGAGCGGTATGAGTCGAGCAGCGCCTCCTGCTCCGCCCGCTCCACGGCGATCTGCTCCTCCGCCTGAAGGTGCTCCTGGAGGAGATGGTGGTTGTAGGCGGCATCAGCCTGCGCCTCCCGGAACCGCTCCTCACACATCTGCCTCACCATGTCCATATATTGGTCACGGGTGTCAGTGATGGTCATGGTGCAATGCACCGGCGAGGATGGTGTGGAGGAGGGCGTTGGCGCCGGATCATCGACTACCATGTTCTCCATTGGGACGTCGTCGTCCTCCGGCTGCCTGCCGGCCAGCCGGTCGGCAGCAATGGCTGCCATCTCCTTGTGGTCCGTCGTCCGCCCGTCCCGAAGAGCGCTGGAGCGTGAGGAAGCCATGGTGGGCAGTAGTGGTGTGGACAGGAGAAAGGGAACGGATGCGGATGACTGCAGCTATGGCCGGCACAGCAGTTTATATAGTAATGGTGGGCGGGTGGAGGGACGGACGTGTGGCACCGGAGTAGCCGCCTCGGCAACCGCGTATCATTAATGTTGACGGCAGATCGATGGACGGACGGCACTTGTGTTGTTTGAAGGCGGAGCAATCGCCTGCACCGGGAAGCGGGGCGGGCGGTGATGTCTATGACACAACCTTCTTCTTGTAGACGTTGTTGGGACTCCAAGTGCAGAGGTTTTTAGGACAGTAGCAAATTTCCCTCAAGTGGATGACCTAAGGTTTATCAATCCGTAGGAGGCGTAGGATGAAGATGGTCTCTCTCAAGCAACCCTGCAACCAAATAACAAAGAGTCTCTTGTGTCCCCAACACACCCAATACAATGGTAAATTGTATAGGTGCACTAGTTCGGCGAAGAGATGGTGATACAAGTGGTATATGGATAGTAGATAAAGGTATTTGTAATCTGAAATTATAAAAACAGCAAGGTAACTACTGATAAAAGTGAGCGTAAATGGTATTGCAATGATAGGAAACAAGGCCTAGGGTTCATACTTTCGCTAGTGTAAGTTCCCTCAACAATAATATCATAATTGAATCGCATAACTATCCCTCAACATGCAACAAAGAGTCACTCTAAAGTCACTAATAGCGGAGAACGAACGAAGAGATTATGGCAGGGTACGAAACCACCTCAAAGTTACTCTTTCCAATCAATCCGTTGGGCTATTCCTATAAGTGTCACAAACAGCCCTAGAGTTCGTACTAGAATAACACCTTAAGACAAAAATCAACCAAAACCCTAACGTTCTGTTTGGACGTAGATATTCAAGGCCTTGGGATTGAATTCACTCCAATGTCAAATATCCCAAGACTTGGATGTTGAGCTTTAATGTCAATTCTAGTGTTTGGATGTTTATGTATTTGACACTTGAAATCTTAAGTGAGCAACAATGTCAATTTCTGTTTGGATGGACAAAGCGTGGAGTTTCTTAGTTTCATTACATTCATAATTTATCAACACACACATATAAACATGCCTCAGTTGGCTACTACTATCTTGCACCGATGTTGTTGCGTATACTTTTGCACTTCCGTAGTTGCCTACTTGGTACAGTCACGGACTAATGTTGCTGTCACGAGTAGAAGTAGAAAATGGAGAGTAGCGGTGCTTGTCACGTGCTGGATATTACTAGCGCTGGTGCGAAAATGGACTACAAGGTTCAGGCTGGGGACGCGACATATGCCTGCAGTTCATGGACCGGCTTGTGGCGTCCTGGGCAAGCTGGCCGGTGCCATTGGCCACACATTGAGCCTGCTCGTCTAGCGTACCAAACGATCCTCTCCTCCTTGTCATCCGCACGAAGTGGCCGCACTCCCATGCCAGGACTTTCACAACACACAGAGCTGAATAGTCAGGCATTCCGTCGAGCAGCTGTTGGGCACCGTATTGCAAGCGTCTTCCACCTAGTAAGCAAGTAAGCAACGGACATGAACTGGACCCTGCCCTCGAAGATGTCGGGCATGGAGTTGCCGTTGTCCATGGAAACGACCTTTCTTGCGTCGCCTCCGTGGTGGAAGAGCCGCCGCATGGATCGTAGGTCAATCCTGGTGGCAAGTACTGGTGCATGTCGTCGAGCCGGCAGACGCGGTTGGCGAACGGGGGCCCAAGTCGTGCGAGTATGAGGAGGTGGCATGCTAACCATGGCGCATAGGTCGGGCAGTAGGAGCTCCCGCACCACGCCGGAATGGGAGAGGCACCGAGAGAGGGATGCAAGGGATGGCCGGAGTTGAAGTGGCAGTGGGGGAAGGGTGGGGCGCAACGGAACAACGCGGAGAGGAGTAAAGCCGGCTAGCCAAGAGAGGCGGGGGACGGGCTGACCTGCACTACCGTGGAGCTCTCAGCTCTGCCTGGGATTATCGTCTCTAGTCGTGTGTCTCATTTACCCAAGCGGTAAGCAAGTCATGGGGGAGAGCATGAGCCGAATGTCACCGAAAACCGAGCGTGTATGCTGCGAATTGGCGGAGGGACGCGGCAGTCTTGCGAAAACCAGTTCGATATTGTAACCGAATCCCTTGCGTGAATATCTCGACCACCCAAACGGCGGCATTCGGGACATGCAAATGCCAAATGCGAATTCCACGCCCGAATATCTACATCCAAACGAGGTCTAATGTCACCTAGATACTCCAATGTCACCTCAAGTATCCGTGGGTATGATTATACGATATGCGTCACACAATCTCATATTCATCTATTCAACCAACACAAAGGACCACAAAGAGCGCCCCAAAGTTCTACCGGAGAATCACAACGAAAATGTTTGCCAACCCCTATGCATAGATTCATGGGCGGAACCCGCAAGTTGATCACCAAAACATACATCAAGTGAATAACGTGGTATCCCATTGTCATCACAGATACGTGCGGCAAGACATACATCAAGTGTTCTCAAATCTTTAAAGACTCAATCCGATAAGATTACTTCAAGGGGAAATCTCAATTCATTACAAGAGATAAGAGGGGGAGGAGAAACATCATAGGATCCAAATATAATAGCAAAGCTCGCGATATATCAAGATCGTGCCAAATCCAGAACACGAGAGAGAGAGAGATCAAACACATAGCTACTGGTACATACCCTCAGCCCCGAGGGAGAACTACTCCCTCCTCGTCATGGAGAGCACCGGGATGATGAAGATGGCCACTGGAGAAGGATTGCCCCTCCGGCAGGGTGCCGGAACGGGTCTAGATTGGTTTTTGGTGGCTATGGAGGCTTCTAGCAGCGGAACTCCCGATCTATTGTCTGTTCTGGAAGTTTTAGGATACGTAGGTATATATGGGTGCAGGAAGTACGTCGGTGGAGCTTCGGGGCCCCCACAAGGCAGGGGGCGCGCCCTAGGGGGTGGGCGCGCCCCCCACCCTCGTGGGCACCTCCCTTCTCTCCTGACGTGGGGTCCAAGTCCATCCTGTAGCTTTCCTTCTAAAAATAACTTCTCCAGTTGATTTCGTTCCCTTTCGACTCCGTTTGATATTCCTTTTTTTTCGAAACACTGAAATAGGCAAAAAACAACAATTCTGGGCTGGGCCTCCGGTTAATAGGTTAGTCCCAAAAATAATATAAAAGTGGATAATAAAGCCCAATATTGCCCAAAACAGTAGATAACATAGCATGGAGCAATCTACAATTATAGATACATTGGAGACGTATCAAGCATCCCCAAGCTTAATTCCTACTCGTCCTCGAGTAGGTAAATGATAAAAACAGAATTTTTGATGCGGAGTGCTACTTGGCATAATTTCAATGTAATACTTCTTAATTGTCATATGAATATTCAGATCCAAAAGATTCAAGACAAAACTTCATATTGACATAAAAATGATAATACTTCAAGCATACTAACTAAGCAATTATGTCTTCTCAAAATAACATGGCCAAAGAAAGTTCATCCCTACAAAATCATATAGTTTAGTCGTGTTTCATTTTCGTCACACAAGAATGCTCTCATCATGCACAACCCCGATGACAAGCCAAGCAATTGTTTCATACTTTAGTAATCTCAAACTCATAAACTTTCACGCAATACATGAGCGCGAGCCATGGATATAGCACTATGGGTGGAATAGAATATAATGAGGGGGGTTATGTGGAGAAGACAAAAAGGAGAAAGTCTCACATTAACGAGGCTAATCAATGTGTTATGGAGATGCCCACCAATTGATGTTAATGCAAGGAGTAGGGATTTCCATGCAACGGATGCACTAGAGCTATAAATGTATGGAAGCTCAACAAAAGAAACTAAGTGGGTGTGCATCCAACTTGCTTGCTCACGAAGACCTAGGGCACTTGAGGAGGCCCATTGTTGGAATATACAAGACAAGTTCTATAATGAAAATTTCCCAGTAGTATATGAAAGTGATAACATGAGAGACTCTCCACTAAGAAGATCATGGTGCTACTTTGAAGCACAAGTTTGGTAAAAGGGATAGTAACATTGTCCCTTCTCTTCTTTTCTCTCATTTTTTGGGGCCTTTTCTCTTTTTATGGCCTTTCTCTTTTTTTGGGCCTTCTCTTTTTTATGACCTTTCTCTTTTTTTTATTCCTCACTTGGGACAATGCTCTAATAATGATGATCATCACATTCTATTTATTTACAACTTAATGATTACAACTCGATACTAGAACAAGGATGACTCTATATGAATGCCTTCGGCAGTGTATCGGGATATGCAATGAACCAAGAGTGACATGTATGAAAGATTATGGACGGTGGCTTTGCCACAAATACGATGTCAACTACATGATCATGCAAAGCAATATGACAATGATGAATGCGTCATGATGAACGGAATGATGGAAAGTTGCATGGCAATATATCTCGGAATGGCTATGGAAATGCCATAATAGGTAGGTATGGTGGCTGTTTTGAGGAAGATATAAGGAGGTTTATGTGTGAAAGAGTGTATCATATCACGGGGTTTGGATGCACCGGTGAAGTTTGCACCAACTCTCAATGTGAGAAAGGGCAATGCACGGTACCGAAGAAGCTAGCAATGATGGAAGGGTGAGAGTGTGTATAATCCATGGACTCAACATTAGTCATAAAGAACTCACATACTTATTGCAAAAATCTACAAGTCATCAAAAACATCGATACTATGCGCATGCTCCTAAGGGGATAGATTGGTAGGAAAAGACCAGTGCTCGTCCCCGACCGCCACTCATAAGGAGGACAATCAAATAACACCTCATGTTTCAAATTTGTTGCATAATGTTTACCATACGTGCATGCTACGGGACTTGCAAACTTCAACGCAAGTATTCCACAAATTCACAACTACTCAACTAGCACGACTTTGATATTATTACCCCCATATCTCAAAAACAATCATCAAGCATCAAACATCTCTTTGTATTCAACACACTCATAAGAAAGTTTTATTATTCTTGAATACCTAGCATATTAGGATTTTAAGAAAATTACCATGCTATTAAGACTCTCTAAATAATCTAAGTGAAGCATGAGAATTCATCTATTTCTACAAAATAAAACTACCACCATTCTCTAAAAGATATAAGTGAAGCACTAGAGCAAATGACAAACTACTCCGAAAGATATAAGTGAAGATCAATGAGTAGTCGAATAATTATGCAACTATGTGAAGACTGTCTAACATTTAAGAATTTCAGATCTTGGTATTTTATTCAAGCAGCAAGCAATGCAAAATAAAATGACATTCTAAGAATGGCAAACATCATGTGAAGAAGCAAAAACTTAGGATCAACCGAAACTAACCGATAGTTGTTGAAGAAGAAAGGTGGGATGCCAACCGGGGCATCCCCAAGCTTAGATGCTTGAGACTTCTTGAAATATTATCTTGGGATGCCTTGGGCATCCCCAAGCTTGAGCTTTTGTGTCTCCTTAATTCTTCTCATATCACGGTCTCCCTAAATCTCAAAAGCTTCATCCACACAAAACTCAACAAGGACTCATGAGATAAGTTTGTATAAACCATTGCAAAAACCTTATCATACTCTACTGTAGAAAATCACTAAAATTATTATTCAACATTGCATGCTAAATGCTTCAGCATATTTAATAGTCCTATCCTCAAATAGAATCATTAAAGAAGCAAACATATGCAAACAATGCAAACATAACAGCAATCTGCCTAAACAGGATATTCTGTAAAGAATGCTGCAACATCCATACTTACCTAGCTCCAAAAATTATGAACGAAAATTCCCACTGTAGTAAATTTATCAGATCTTATGCAAAAGGTTTCAACATTTTATCACATTCTGACATTTCTAGGGAATTATTGCAACAGCGGTAAACTTTCTGTTTTCAAACAGCAACATGTATACTTGTAACATAGGCATAGTAAAGGCTATCAATGCCACTTTTATTGAAATAAAAGATGCAAAACATTTTTCTAAACAACAGCAAGCAAATCCTAACAAAATAAATTGACGCTCCAAGCAAAACACATATCATGTGGTGAATAAAAATATAGCTCCAAGTAAAGTTACCGATGAACGAAGACGAAAGAGGGGATGCCTTCCAGGGCATCCCCAAGCTTTGGCTCTTGGCTATCCTTGAATATTACCTTGGGGTGCCTTGGGCATCCCCAAGCTTAGTCTCTTGCCACTCCTTGTTCCATAGTCTGTCGAATCCTTACCCAAAACTTGAAAACTTCACAACACAAAGCTTAACGGAAAACTCATAAGCTCCATTAGTATAAGAAAATAAATCACCACTTCAAGGTACTGTAATGAACTCATTCTTTATTTATATTGGTGTTAAATCTACTGTATTCAAACTTCTCTATGGTTTATAAAATCTTTTACTAGCCATAGATTGATCAAAATAAGTAAACAACACATGAAAAACAGAATCTGTCAAAAACAGAACAGTCTATAGTTATCTGGATCAAACGTATACTTATGGAACTCATAAAATTCTCAAATAAATTTCTGTACCTGAGGAATTTATCTGTTAATCATATTCAAAAAGAATTAACTAAATATCACTCTCCAAATAAAAATGGCAGCAATTCACGTGAGCGCTAAAGTTTCTGTTTTTTACAGCATGATCAACAAGACTTTCCCCAAGTCTTCCCAAAGGTTCTACTTGGCACATACACTAATTAAAAGCATAAATCCACATATAAACAGAGGCTAGATGAATTATTTATTACTAAACAGGAATAAAAATCAAGGAACTAAAATAAAATTGGGTTGCCTCCCAACAAGCACTATCGTTTAACGCCCCTAGCTAGGCATGATAATGACAACGATGCTCACATAAAAGATAAGAATTGAAACATAAAGAGAGCATCATGAAGAATATTACTAGCACATTTAAGCCTAACCCACTTCCTATGAATATGGATTATGTGAGCAAACAACTTATGGGAACAAGAATCAACTTGCATAGGAAGGTAAAACAAGCATAACTTCAAAACTTTAATCACATAGAGAGGAAACTTGATATTATTGCAATTCCTACAAGCATATATTCCTCCCTCATAATAATTTTCGGTAGAATCATGAATGAATTCAACAATATAACTATCACATAAAGCATTCTTTTCATGATCTACAAGCATAGAAATTTTATTACTCTCCACACAAGCAAAATTCTTCTCATGAATAATAGTGGGAGCAAACTCAACAAAGTAACTATCATGGGATTGAAAGTTGAAATCAAGATGACAAGTTTCATCATTATTCTTTAAAGCATATGTGTCATCACAATAATCATCATAGATAGGAGGCATGCTTTCATCATAATAAATTAGCTCATCAAAACATGGGGGGCAAAAAATATCATCTTCATCAAACATAGCTTCCCCAAGCTTGTGGCTTTGCATATCATTAGCATCATGGATATTCAAGGAATTCATACTAACAACATTGGAATCATGCTCATCATTCAAATATTTAGTGCCAAACATTTTATAGATTTATTCTTCTAGCACTTGAGCACAATTATCCTTTCCATCATAATCACGAAAGATATTAAAAAGATGAAGCATATGAGGCAAACTTAATTCCATTTTTTATAGTTTTCTTTTATAAAGTAAACTACGGATAAAACAAGAAACTAAAAGACTCGTTTGCAAGATCTAAAGATATACCTTCAAGCAATCACCTCCCCGGCAACGGCGCCAGAAAAGAGCTTGATGTCTACTACACAACCTTCTTCTTGTAGACGTTGTTGGGCCTCCAAGTGCAGAGGTTTGTAGGACAGTAGCAAATTTCCCTCAAGTGGATGACCTAAGGTTTATCAATCCGTAGGAGGCGTAGGATGAAGATGGTCTCTCTCAAGCAACCCTGCAACCAAATAACAATGAGTCTCTTGTGTCCCCAACACACCCAATACAATGGTAAATTGTATAGGTGCACTAGTTCGGCGAAGAGATGGTGAGACAAGTGGTATATGGATAGTAGATAAAGGTATTTGTAATCTGAAATTATAAAAACAGCAAGGTAACTAATGATAAATTGAGCGTAAACGGTATTGCAATGATAGGAAACAAGGCCTATGGTTCATACTTTCGCTAGTGTAAGTTCCCTCAACAATAATATCATAATTGGGTCACATAACTATCCCTGAACATGCAACAAAGAGTCACTCCAAAGTGACTAATAGCGGAGAACGAACGAAGAGATTATGGTAGGGTACGAAACCACCTCAAAGTTATTCTTTCCAACCAATCCGTTGGGCTATTCCTATAAGTGTCACAAACAGCCCTAGAGTTCGTACTAGAATAACACCTTAAGACACAAATCAACCAAAACCCTAATGTCACCTAGATACTCCAATGTCACCTCAAGTATCCGTGGGTATGATTATACGATATGCGTCACACAATCTCATATTCATCTATTCAACCAACACAAAGGACCTCAAAGAGCGCCCCAAAGTTCTACCGAACAATCACGACGAAAACGTGTGCCAACCCCTATGCATGGGTTCATGGGCGGAACCCGCAAGTTGATCACCAAAACATACATCAAGTGAATCATGTGGTATCCCATTGTCACCACAGATACGCACGGCAAGACATACATCAAGTGTTCTCAAATCTTTAAAGACTCAATCCGATAAGATTACTTCAAGGGGAAAACTCAATTCATTACAAGAGAGAAGAGGGGGAGGATAAACATCATAAGATCGAAATATAATAGCGAAGCTCGTGATACATCAAGATCGTGCCAAATCAAGAACATGAGAGAGAGATCAAACACATAGCTACTGGTACATACCCTCAGCCCCGAGGGAGAACTACTCCCTCCTCGTCATGGAGAGCACCGGGATGATGAAGATGGCCACCGAAGAAGGATTGCCCCCTTCGGCAGGGTGCCGGAACGGGTCTAGATTGGTTTTCGGTGGCTACGAAGGCTTCTGGCGGCGGAACTCCCGATCTATTGTCTGTTCTGGAAGTTTTAGGATACGTAGGTATATATGGGTGCAGGAAGTACGTCGGTGGAGCTTCGGGGGCCCCACGAGGCAGGGGGCGCGCCCCCCACCCTCGTGGGCACCTCCCTTCTATCCTGATGTGGGGTCCAAGTCCATCCTGTAGCTTTCCTTCTAAAAATAACATCTCTAGTTGATTTCGTTCCATTTCGACTCCGATTGATATTCCTTTTCTTCGAATAACTGAAATAGGCAAAAAACAGCAATTCTGGGCTGGGCCTCCGGTTAATAGGTTTGTCCCAAAAATAATATAAAAGTGGATAATAAAGCCCAATATTGCCCAAAACCGTAGATAACATAGAGTTTCCTGACATTACGATCCTACACCATTCTCAACCTATGTAGTAGTCAATAAACATGAGAAATTGCACAAGAAGCGGTCGACAGCTGGGACCAAGCAGCTCGAGCAGTATTTGTGTTTTTGAGGTGTGAGCACTGCAGAGTTTTTTTATGTTTAGCCCAGATATTAATTTTTCTCCTCTGAACAACAATGAAAACATCGTTGCAGGTATTAACTGGGCGGGCTGTGGCCCGTCTAGCCCAGGCCAGACAGCCAGCCCAAATATTAATTTTTTCAAGCTGAAAATGGCTAGCCCAGCTATACTTTTTTTAGGAATACCCATGCAAGGTCAAGTTGTTATTCTCCACCCCGTTGGGCTCCAAATCTTTCCTAGGAGGGATGCATTAGGATTAACAAGAAAATGGGCTTTAAGAAATAATAAATGGGATGTAATTATAAAATCTAGGCAGTAACTATAAAAAATGCACCAAACATGTGATTACTTTATAAAATATTATTTTTGGATATTGAAAATTTTAATTTCATTAATTGTTGCGAGCGCAATGTTTCGTTGGATTTTTACGTAATATAAATTTATATTGAAATTGTATTTAATCTGACTAGAAATTTCGGGATAAAATTATTTCGGATCCCATCAAAATGTGGGAAATTTTATTGAATTCTGTTTTGAATGGTTGGTTGAAATGGGTTTTACTTTTAACAAACTGTAAATGGGCTGTAGTAAATTCCATTAGAATTCAGAAATGGGCTACACATTCTTACAAATCTCAAATGGGCTATAAGTTCTCTGCCACACACTTCTGGCCTTACTAAGTTGATGCATCCCCTCAAAAACAGAGTTGACGCATATGCAAGACTTTGTCAACTTATAGTCAACACATGGTTCTAGCAGCAGTGGCCGTTGGATGTCCATCCAATGGATGCCGTGCTTCTTCTTCAATATTGGATATTCTAGATTCACCCGCCCAAAAAATTATTCCTCCCCCTGACATCTGGGGCGCACCGTTTCGGAAGCTGACCTGTGGGCCTACTAAGTTGACGCACCAAGGGCTTTGTCAACTTAGTCAATATAAACGATTCTAGCTGCAGTGACCATACGATGTCCATCCAACAGCCGTTGTGTTTCTTCAACCTCTGGTCTTCTTGCTCCAGCCGCCCAAAGCAGCGCCGGCCGTGCCGCCTGCGCCTGCCTCGCATGGCCGGCTGTGATGCCACGGAGGCCTCACCGCCCCCTACTACTCCCACCGCTGGCCAGGCCATCCCTCCACTCACCCACACCCCCTATTATTCTGCGATGATGACAGCGCAGCCGAACCAGCAAACCCTCGTACTCCTCTCCGCTTGTGCATCCACTGCCGCGTCTTCCCCGGATCCGCGTCGTCCTCTTCATAGGTCTCGCCGTCGTCCACCGCCCTGGTGCTCTCGGCGCGGCGTGGTCAACATGGTCAAGGAACGACTTCCATCGGACGTGGACTGTACGTGGAGAGGCTGACATCTGGGTCCACGGCAGCCGCAAGAAAGTGCGTCCTTATTACGCGCAAAATAATTAATCCTCCACCTGATAGTGGGGACCCACCAGACAGGCCATCGTATTTCGCGAAAAACTGATTCGCCCCCTGACTGCTGGGACCCACGAGCTACATCTTCGCATGCAAGGAAGTGCCTCCGGGAAAAAACCAATTTGCCCCCTGACTGCTGGGACCCACCAGCTACATCTTCACACGCAAGGAAGTGCATCCAAAAAAACGATTCGCACCCCGACCGCTTGGACCCACCAGCTATACCTTCGCACGCAAGGAAGTGCGTCCGTGCAAAAAAAACGATTCGCCCCCCTGACTGCTGGGACCCAGTAGCTACACCTTCGCACGCAAGGAAGTGCGTCCGAAAAAAACGATTCGCCTCCCTGACTGCTGGGACCCACCAGCTACATCTTCGCAGGCAAGGAAGTGCCTGACAGTCGGGACCCACCTGGTCGAAGCGTACGTAGCGTTGTCATTCTGGTCGCGAACGTGTACATACATACTGGTCGATGTAGAGGCGCGCACGTGTCGTAGTAGAGGCGCGCACGTAGCATGTACACGTACGTATAGCAGCCAGGGTGCAAGAAAGAAAATACGGACACGTATGTGTACATACGGGAAGGGTCTCGAACGCCTACTCGCACATACGTACGGCCAGGGCTCGTGTACATGGCTGGGTCGAAACGGAGAAAGAGCGTCGTCGTCGTGTTCATGTGGAGGCAACAGAATGCGTCGTGTTCATGGGAAGGCAACGGAATGCGTCGTGTTCATGGGGAGGCAACGGAATGCGTCGTGTTCATCGGGAGGCAATGGAATGCATCGTGTTCGTCGGGAGGCAACAGAACGCGTGGGAGCCAACCGGCTGGGTCAGAACGGAATGTGTGGTCGTGTTCATCGGGAGAGCTTGGATGGAACAGGCGATGGAAACGAGGCCTGGCGTACCGCAGAACGGAGGAAACGGACCTCCTACGGTCGAAATGGGGGTCCTGTTGATCGGGAGGGGTGTGGCATACCGCAAAACGGAGGAAACGGACCTCCTACGGTCGAAACGGGGGTCCTGTTGATCAGGAGGGGTGTGGCGTACCGCAAAACGGACGAAACGGACCTCCTACGGTCTAAACGGGGGTCCTGTTCATCAGGAGGGGTGTGGCGTACCGCAAAACGGGACTCCACGGGATACTGTTCATCTCCACCGTCGACCTCCTCCAGCCTCCATGGGCTACCGTCGACCTCCTCCAGCCTCCATGGGCTCCTTTTCATCCATCCTCCACCGTGCGCTACTCCACCGGCTACTGTTCAACCACCCCTCCACCGTCTACTGTTCATCCAGCCCTCCACACCACGGGGTCCTATTCAACCACCCCTCCACGAGCACCCCTCCACCGTCTACTGTTCATCCAGCCCTCTACACCATGGGGTCCTGTTCATCCAGATGCAACGCCACCGCTCACTGTTCATCCACCCCCCCACAACGCTCACTGTTCATCCAATCGATCAGCTTCAGTTAGCAGCAGTAGCGAAGGAATCGCTTGATCTGGTTCAGTTAACAGCCATTGATCGATTGCTCGGGTTCAGTAACGCATAGCCTGCAGTGCAATCGCTCGGGTTCAGTTAGAGCCCAACACCTCGCTAGGGTTCAGTTAGAGCCAATGCCTCGCACACACGCGCGTACGTGTACGAGAGAAATGCGCATAGCTCGGCCCCCGACCTCCCACCGTAACCGGGAACTCGCCGAAATTTTTCTCGCCCTCGCTTCTACCATGGTTTTTTCCATCATGGACGACCCAAAGAATGTCATGCAGCTGCGTCTCCGGCCCGCCCAGGACAAAAATCCCATTTTCTGTCATGATTTTTTGTCATAGAAGTAGGAGCCCACAACATCTATGATGATACCGGGTTTTGTCACAATTATCGTCATAGAAGTGTCATATGTATGACAGACAAAAATTTCGTTCGGCCCAAAATGTCACGGATGTGTCGTTTTTGTAGTGTTGCAAAAACTTCAGAAGGCTGGCTATGGCATCGATGACTTGGTCATGCTGGGATGAGGAACTTGCACACGCTCGCGAAGAAGAAGCATGTCATTGGCATCGAGGGTGTCAAATTCCTCAAGGACCATTTGTGTGGAGCTTGTGAAGCCGGAAAGATGACCAAGGCCAGTGCAGGAAGTCTTCAAACGATTTTCCTTGACGGCTTCAACCAACTTTGGTGTGAATATCAAGCACATAAGAAGTAACAATGGAACTGAATTCAAAAATACTGGTGTTGATGACTATCTTGATGAACTTGGTATTACTCATGAGTTATCTGCCTTATACTCCTCGGCAAAATGGAGTCGTAGAGCGCAAGAACAGGACTCTTGTTGAGATGGCCTGCACTATGCTTGATGAGTACAAGATGCCTCCTCGCTTCTGGCCTAAGGCAATTGATACTGCATGCCACATCATCAACATGCTATATCTTCACAAATTCTTCAAGAAGACTGCATATGAACTCCTCACTGACAAGAAACCCAATGCGAGTTATTTCAAAGTCTTCGGTGCTAAATGTTGGATTAGAGATCCTCATCACAATTCTCAATTTGCACCGAAAGCACATGAAGGTTTTATGCTTTGTTACGGAAAGGACTCGCACACCTACAAAGTCTTCAACAACGTTCACCACAAGGTTGTTGAAACTGTAGATGTGCGGTTTGATGAAACTAATGTCTCCCAAAGAGAGCACCTACCTCCTGTGCTAGATGAAAAACTACCTGAGGAATCCATCAAGTTCAAGGCTACTAAGGATGTCATTCCTACCGAAGAATCTGTTGAAGAAGTCATTCCAGAACATGAAGAACGTCATGATGATGCACCTGAGGAGAATGGTGCTGAACAAAATGCTGATTAACTTCCTCAATGACAACCAGCTCATCCTCGTGTTGCAAATGAAGAGCAGATTGAGAAAATCATCAGCGACATCAATGCAGCAGGTCCTCTCACATGCTCAAAAGCTTCACATTTATCTAAATTTTTGTGGGCACTTTGCTTTCGTCTCTATCACAGATCCCACTAAGGTTGATAAAGCATTTCTGGAGCCCGAGTGCATTCAAGCTATGCAAGAGGAATTGCATCAATTCGAGCTCAACAACTTCTGGGAACTAGTCAAGCGTCCAGATCCTCGCAAGCACAATATCATTGGCACAAACTGGATCTACCACAACAAGCAAGATGAAAATGACCTTGTGGTCTTCAAATTTGTCAACAGCGCAATGGCATATTCATATCTCAGGAGAAATACCTCAAGCATGTACTGAGGAAATTTGGCATGCAAGATTGCAAAGGACTCAAAATCCCTATGCCCACAAATGGCCATCTATGCACTGATGAAAATGGTATTAACTTTGATCAAAAGGTATACCGCTCCATGATTGGTTCTTTATTTTATTTATGTGCATCTAGGCCAGATATTATGCTTAGTGTTTGCATGTGTGCCCAATTTCAAGCTAAACCGAAGGAATCACCTCATAAGGATGTGAAGCATATTCTTTGATATCTAGCTCACACACCAACACTTGGATTATGGTATCCCAAGGGCTCGGCTTTTTATCTCATTGGATATTCATACTCAGACTATGCTGGTGACCGTGTGGACCACAAGTCAACATTAGACATATGCCATTTCCTCGGATAATCCTTGGTCTGTTTGTCCTCGAAGAAATATAACTGCATATCAATGTCTACTGCTGAAGCTGAGTACATTGATGCTGGTTCTTGCTGTGCTCAATTGCTATGGATGAAGCAAACCCTCAAGGACTATGACGTCAACATGAAAAATGTGCCTCTCTATTGTGACAATGAGAGTGCCATCAAGATTGCTCATAAGCGTGTTCAACACTCAAAGACAAAGCACATTCAGATTCGTCATCATTTTCTTCATGATCATGTGTTGAAGGGTGACATCTCTATTGAGCATGTGAAGACTAAAGAACAGCTAGTCGATATCTTCACAAAGCCCTTGGATGAGAAGAGATTTAGCAAGTTGAGGTGAGCTAAATATCCTAGAATCTTTGAATGTCCTTTGAAAAGGACACGCATCCTAACACTTATGCAAAATTGATGACTTAGATGTGCAACACATGAAGAAACATTTTTCTTCAATCAATGAAGACTAACACTATAAGTTTGAAGAAATTAATGAAGAATTTGATTTTCAGAACCCTACGACAATTGTACGCGGTGTCTGAAATCATCATTCTTATATGGTGGGTCACGCCACCACCAAAAGTTGAAAATCTTCAATTTGAGTTTTTCCTCATTTTTGAAATTCCTCAGTTACCCTTTTTCTTCTACTTTGCAATGTTTTCACTCTTTCCGTTGTTGTTCGTCATTGTCAATATATATATATATATATATATATATATATATATATATATATATATATGAGTTTATGTCCTCTACAACATTCACTTATTGCTATTTTTTCAAGTTGCTCTTTCTGCTAAGGGAATGTGATCGGACCCTTCCCCCTCTATGCTAAACTCAACCCAGTCTATTTACGAATTCTTCATGTGCGTTCTATTTGAAACTCGTTCAAAATCTTCACTATGTCCTTGTCAGCTGAAAAATTGTGAACGAAACTTTAAACTTATCTTATCTGAATTTTTGGCTTTTGCCGCTCAAACCATTCCACTTTCCATGATATATTATCCTATTCACCCACGATTGTGCACGATCGCCACCTCTCAGTATGTGGGTGACACATGTCATGCAAATGAGAAGGGTCAGGGGCATGTTCGTCCAATTTCCTTGGGCGAGTAGTTTTTCACTTCGGCTATAAATACCCCCCTCCCTTCCTCACTTCGTTTTTACCCCACTCAACCTCACTCCCTCGCTCGAGCTCTCAAACCCTAGCGCCGCCACTACTTCCATCGTCCTAGTGAGGAAGAGCTTCACTGCCTCAACCTCGTCATCGTCGTACTCGCGCTGGCTGCAGATTTCTTCACTCCACCGCTGTCATAGCTGTCTTCCTCTACCGAGTTAGGGCGTGGATGATCCGAACTAACGAGCTTCTAAATCTACTCTTGACAGTTCATCATGTTCTCCGTCAAGGGTAATTAAAAGTTACTTTTACTACCCTTGTTAATTATGATGTTTTTTAAAAATCTTCGAAAGGTGATTATTCTTCAAATCTTCACACACTAAACACCTCACATATGATTTGTTGTTGATCTATTTCCCGAAGCAATATTTTTCTTCAAGATTCCTCAATTGTGTGGATTTTCAAATTTGTACAACTCTGGAATCTAAGTCAAAGAACACTTAGTGAAATTCCTCAAGACTCATTTGGTCAAATTCCTCAAACTTGTTCTTTTTGCAGAAACTTCCGAGAATGAATATGACCTCTCCAAAGTCTTCACACATATACTCTGTTTACAGGTATGCATGTCCGCTGCTGATTCTCTAGGTTCTCATCAACTTAACTCATTTGCAGCGTTCCTCGAAGAAAAATTGCATATCTCTTCAAAGAACTCAATAGTTCAAAATCCCCAGCTAAAGAAAATGGCAGATGATAAGAAACCTTAGAAGGGAGGTAACAAATTGGAACTCAACACAACGTTTGAAATCCCTGAGGATATCTATGATCAATATTGCACTCCTGATGAGGCCAAGCATGGCAAGGAGACCAAAAATCAGCGCAAGGTGCGCATACAGAAGATAGAGAGGAGATGGGCACGAGAATGGAGGGAATATCGCTACATTACACCCAAGTACATGAAGAAATTCGTTGTACACCCTCCATGCCCAAGACCTCCATTGGCACCTGGCCAAGTTGCTGATCCCTCTAGCATGAGAAGAAGTGAGGAATTTCCCAATGAATGGGCCAAGCGTCAAGCTAAGCTAGCCAAAATGGGAAAAAAGCAGTGAAGAAATTTAATGAAGATTCTGCTGCAGCCACTGCCGAGGCCTGTACTAGCAAGCCTAAAAAGTCTATGCCCAAGAAGCCTGCTCACAAGCCCAGTGCTTCAACTTCTCAGCAATGCCCTCATGGCCAAGTTCTGCAAAGCCCTCACGGCCAATTCCTCATGCTGCACCAGCTCCTCCTTCCAAATCCTCAGCACCTACGCATCTCGCTTCATGCCAAAGGACAACAGGCATCTCTATTGCCTCGGGAGCCTCTTCAAGTTCTTCTGCTCCTCTGCATTCTTCAACTGGCCCCACCTTGCTGAAGACAAAGGCCACTGCTGGACGAGGTACTCGACCAAGTCCTTAGAAGAAGCAGGTCGCCTTCCAAGTACCGTCCGAGGACGACGAAGCTGATGATGAAGAACTCGCTGAAATCATCAAAGACAGGCAGCACAGGGCCGCTAGAGCCAAAGGCAGTAATGTGCTACCGATGCTAGATCCAAAGTTGATCCTCGACTTCATTGACTTGTGGCACAAGGACCCCAACACACCTCTTCCTGAGATGAACCTCACTCCTGGTCAAAGTCATGTGTTGACTGCCTTCATTGACGAAGAGAAATGGAAATATGAATAGGGGAGGAAGGTGAAGAAAGCGTAGTGCAAGAAAGAGCGTTTTCTGAAGCAAAACGTCTTGAAGCTTTCACCTGAAGAACTTGTAGCTCTGCAATCAGAGATCAAGAATGTGAGTGATGAATTTGATCGCTACTATGCTGACTGGCTTGGTGCCAAGGTCAGATTTGTGAAGATAAATGAGAAGTTCACTACCAATGTTGCAGCCCCAACTTAACAAGAAATTCCTCATGCTGAGGTATCTGCTAAGCCTAGAGAAGCACATGCTAGCACCGTTGATGAAAATCAGGCTGCTGATGAATCTGCTAGTACCAGGGTTGATGACTGCATTGCAGCCGCTGATGAAACTGCCAGGACAACCACTAGTGTTGCGCCTGAAGAAACTGTTAGGATAGCTGAAGCTTCAACCGCTGTGCCTGAAGAAACTAATCATGCCAGGGCAACTACATCAGTTGTGCTTGAAGAAACTGAACCAATTTCCTCTGCTCCACCTGCACCTACACCAAGTCATATTCTTCCTTCTGCCTCAGAAGCGAAGAAGGCCAAGGCTCCGGAGCATGCAGCTGTGAAGAAAAGGAAAGCATCAACTTCATCAGAATCTTCAGCTCCGAAGAAGATGAAGAAATTGACTAGCTCTTTTGAGAATCCGATTGATGATGTTCCAGTCTCAAGCATGCCATCAAAGGAACTCGTTCATTTTGATGAAGAATATGTGATACCAAGCGGATCCGATGAAGATATTCCTTATGTTGCTTCTTTAGAGCAGTTGGATGAAGAAATTGAAGTGGATGCAATCCCTTCAACCCCAGTTGTCTCATCGCCCACGCCTTAGTTCACAGCTGACGAGGCCGGCATTGAAGAAATGAGTGATTGTCTGTGGGAAATGACACCTATGGGGTCACTGGGATCCCTTCTACGGTTGGCGGGTGTGGGGTTGTGCAAAGAGCGGGTCAGGCCGTCAGCACGCAAATTGTGTACCCAGGTTCGGGCCGCGGAGACGTGTAAAACCCTACTCCTGCTTTAATGTATATATGAGTGTTCTTGTGTTCTTGAACTAGCTGCGGTGTCTGTCTAGTCCAAAAGATCCTAATACCTCTCCAGTACGCCTTAGGCCTCCTTTTATAGACAAAACGGGTCGCCATAGTGGCACACAGGAGGTGGAACAGTGTACAGGGGTTGAGTCTATTCCCTGGCATCGTCGGACAAACACATTTAATGCACTGTCGATGTGCCACTCTTGCTTTATTAGGGATGGCAAAGAAGCTCGTCCCATCTGTCATCGCCTCGCCTGGCTCCAACGCGCCTCCAAGCTGATGAGGCGATGTAGCGCCATGTTGGCTGGCTGTTGGGCTGGCACGGTGGTGGAGCTTTCACAAAGATCTGCATGCCACCACGCATGTGCTTGTTGAGTTGGTGTGGAGGCCGCATGCTGCCACGCAGATGCCTGCATAGCTGGTTGAGCTAGCAGCTGCGTGGGAGCGATGGTGGAGTCCTGGCAGGCGTGGGCCTGGCTGCGGCCCCGCAGGAGTCTTCGGCAAGGGCCTTGCAGGGGGCCCGACAAGGGTCATGATGCGGCACCGCGGTCGTCCTCGGCAAGGATCTTGCTGGGGGTCTCGTGGACTTCCTTGGCAAGGATCTCGCCAAGGATCGGCGTCTTCTGGTTCTTGTCTGATCTTGTGTATTTATGATCTCTACAAAGATCTGCATGCCACCACGGAGGTGCCTCCCGAGCCTTGGTTCCAATGTGGTTGATGGTGTTGGAACCCCTTGGGCTCAAGGGTGGCGCGCTGTGCTGACGTCAGGCAAGTTGCCCTGGCAAGGATCTTACCGAGGCTGCGGAAGCCACCCCGGCAAGTGTCTTGCTGGGGGAGTCCACCTTGCCCTTTTTCTCTCTTTGCGCCTCTGGTCTTGGCGTTGCTTTGGTCGTCTTGTGTTCCGGCTTCCCTCCTCTGCCCTGCTTAGTGTGGCCGTGGGCGCGGCTCTGACTGTCCATGCACAAGTAAAGGGGTGCAAAAGGAGAGCCCCTACTTTTGTACACCGACAGGAGCCCCCAGGCCTAGGCCACACATAAGCACGACACGTTGTAGTGCTAGGCCCAGAACGGTGCGCGGGCAGGTGGGGCAGATTTTTACTACAGTAACTCCTCCATCCACTACGCTTCCCCACGACCCATGTTGGATGCGCGACGTGGGGGGTCATGCGTGACATGGGGGTCATGCGTGGGGCGGTTTTCGCACGCATGTGTCACATCGTGGTAAAGAGGCGGCTCGTGTCTTCCCATAAAAAGAGGGAAACGCAGAGGCGCGGCTCGTTTACTGAGTGGGCTCGGTCGTGGTCTTCAAGGCACCTGCGCCCCATGACCACGGGGCGGAGAATGTCTGTCTCATTCGTCCCCTCAATTTTTGCTCGCCCACCACGTGTCCCCCGTTCTCTGAAGATGGTAGGCGGTGGGGTGCGGGCCTTGAATTACGAGGCGGGGAAACGCGCCGCTGCTGATTGGGGCAGTGGGTCGGCCTCAATTCTCTACGCCCCCGATGGCCGGATTGGCTGAGTGCGGCGGCCGAGTCCCGACCCTATCCCTTTATAAGAAGGGGGAGGGGGATGGCACCCCACAATCTTTCATCATCCCTCTCCTTCCACCTCAGCTCCGCTCTTTCATCTGCCATGGCGAGAGGGGTGCCGGTCCTCCGACGGTGGCGGCAAGGGTCTCTGCTCGACAGCGCGTCCCTCCTTCCCAAGAGCCCGCGGTGGCGGAGCTGGCCACGAGAGGAAGGGGGAGGGGGCGAGGCCGAGGCCGGCGTGGCACTCGGGGAAGAGGGGGACGGGGCGGCGCACCGGCCTTGCCTCCGCCAGTGATGCCTCCCCCAATGGAGGTCCATGTCGGGGACCAGCCTCGTGAGTTCTTCATCAGGCTACATCGGCCACCGCATTATCGCCTTCGGCTCCCTATGCCATTCGCTCGGGAGATGGAGCTCGATCCACCCCAGACACTGAGGTTGCATATGAGGGACTGGGGGAACGGTGGCACGCCGGTCGACGTCGAATATCCCGCCCCACATGTCATGTACCTTCATCGCGGATGGAAGACTTTTGCTCATATCCACAGCCTGACGGCGGGGCTCGTTCTCTCTTTCAAATTAACAGAGAATGGCCTTCTCTCCGTCAAGGTCTTTGGAGACTCTGGAACTCGCCTGAGGTGCTGTGTGGAGAGCTCCCCCAATGATGAAGACTCCTCCTCAAGCGGGAGTGATGAGGAGGACAGCGACAGCGACGATGAGAGCGCCGAGCGAGGGCACGTCGACCTTGTCTGTGACTGACCGCGTCGCCCCTCCCTCCGCCGTGCGCTCTGACAAGGGCCTTCCTTGTCAAGCTCTCCATCAGCGCATTCCTCGTCTCCTCCTTTTTGCCTTCACCTGCCGCAGCTGGGAGAAAAAGGGCAAGAACGGGGATCACCAGTCACTTATCTTTTCTAGTTTGTAAGCCTGCGGGCACTCGTTAAATTTCAAAATTTGTAATCCCCTTGCTCGTGAACCCATTCCGTATGAATTGTACTTGTTTGCAATGTATGAATGAAAGGAAGGGTGTTTGCTGGGTTTCGTTTGCGCGTGGGCGAGGGCCACACCGAGGAACGCGTCCTTGTTATCTTAAGACAAACGAGGTACCCCGGCAACAGGCCTTGCCGTCCTCCTGCTATATGGCCCAACTACACTCATGCTCTTGCCGGAGGTAGGGGCCAAGTAGGATTAGGCCTTTCGCTCGCCCTCTTCCCATCGCACTACAACCAAGTTCTGGTCCAAAGTAAAGTTTTCGGACACGGGATGAAGGGGGCAAGATGGTACGAGAGCGAGCGAAGCCTTATACGTTCAAGGTTCATACGGGCGCACGGAGTGGGGGAGAAAAACTTATTTGATGCTGCAGCCCTTGCAACCTTGGCTTGCCGCGGTTAGATCCTTGTGTCTGCAGCCCCCGACAACCTTGTTTTGCCAGTGCCGGAGCGCCGGCTTGTTCTTTTTCTTCCCAATAGCTCCGTAGTAATGTCTGTGTACCCTGCGAACCAAAGAGGATGGAAAGGAACAAAGTGACGCACACTCGACCTCTATGCTAGAGGTTAGCCGCCGCTAAGCATTATCAACCCTAACCGAGGGAGAGACTCGACCTAGCATGCATGCTAAAACTTAGGGCGACAACGCTTCATTTATTTATGCTTAGGGTCTGCGCCTGGCTTTGTACAAAGGCTTACATGCCTTGCCGGCAAGGCTTGTACAAAAGGTGGTTTGCCGGGGGGCCGGCAACCACGCCTTATGGATAAAACTTGCGAAGATGTTCGATGTTCCAGGAGTTGCTCCTGGAACACCATCTTCGGTCTCCAGGCGGACTGCGCAAGGCCTGGTGACTCGTATTACCTGATAAGGGCCTTCCCACTTCGGCATCAACTTGTTGGAATTCTTGGCCGACTGAACGTCCAAAGAACTACGTCGCCTTCCTCAAAGCTTCGGGCATGAACCTTGTGGCTATGGTAGCGGCGCAAGGCTTGCTGGTAGCGTGCTGCTTGTACAACCGCCCAAAGATGATCTTCCTCAAGGAGCGTTGCGTCATCTTGCTCTTGCTCAAGCTCATCATAAGCAAGCACTCGAGGTGACCTGTATGTGAGTTCCGTGGGGAGAACTGCTTCTGCCCCATAAACAAGGGAGAAGGGTGTCTGACTGGTGGCTCGATTTGGCGTCGTTCTGATTGAGCAAAGAACCACTGGCAATTCATGCGCACCTACATAGCCTATCAAAAGTCCTTGTCCGGAGGCCTCGCAACACTTCAGCATTTTCCCTCTCAGCCTGGCCGTTGCTTCGTGGATGTGCAACAGAAGCAAAACAGAGCCTGCTGCCGAGGTCCTGGATGTATTGCATGAAGGCGTGGCTCGTGAACTGTGTGCCGTTGTCAGTTATGATTCTATTTGGCACACCGAAATGGCAGACTAGCCCCTTAAAGAATTTGATGGTTGATTGTACTGTCACCTTTCTCACTATCTCCACCTCCGGTCACTTTGTGAACTTGTCGACTGCAACATACAAGTACTCAAAGCCCCCGACAGCATGGAGAAAGGGCCTAGTTTGTCGAGCCCCCAGACCGACAATGGCCAGGAAAGAGGGATTGTTTGGAGCGCTTGAGCTGGTTGATGAAGCTTCTTCGAATGGAACTGACACGCTTCAAACGTGGTTACTAGTGCCGTTGCATCCTGGAGGGCAGTGGGCTAGAAGAAACCTTGCCGGAATGCGTTGCCGGCAAGGGACCTCGACCCTATGTGGGAGCCACATATGCATCCATGTATCTCTACCAACAACTCTAGTCCTTCCTCTCGGGGAATGCACTTCAATTTCACACCATTTGGTCTTTTTCTGTATAGGACACCGTCGACGAACTGACACATGGCAGACCGACGGGCTACTTTCTCCACTTCTTCCTGCTCCCCAGGGAGTTCCCCTATTTGGAGGAATCGGACGGTATGTTGTGCCCATGCCGGAGCCTGAGGCTCGATGGCAAGGACTAAAGGAACTTCCTCTATAATGGGAGCAAATGTCTCTACAATCAGGACTTGACGCCCCGCCGGAGTCGGTTGCCCCATGGCTGGCTCAGTGTCCACGACGACATCCTTGCCGGCGGCTCCTGGGAGCTCGGCGGGAAAGTACTTGTCGGGGCCTGATTTCCTTCGCTTGTTCTGCTCTGTTGATGGTTCAACGGATGGTTGAGTCAGCCAAAGCATAAAAGTACCTGGTTCCATAGGTAGTTTTAAGGTGGCACGCTTCGATAGTTAGTCGGTGATGTTGTTCTCCGCTCGGGGAACATGCTCCTCCTGTATACCGTCAAAGCGCTCCTACAGCTTCCTCACCTCATCTACGTAGGCCTCCATCAACGGGCTTTGATAATCTTTGTTGACTTGCCTGACAACAAGCTATGAATCACCCCTAACGACAAGCTTCTTAATCCCGAGGTCTGCCACGATCCTAAGACCGGCAAGAAAACCCACGTATTCAGCAGTGTTCTTCGTGGACATATCCCTGGGAAAGTGCATCTGGATTACATACTTGAGGTGCTCTCCGGTGGCTGCGACGAGCAACACACCAGCACCGGCGCCTTGCAGCGAGAAAGCCCCATCAAAGTACATAATCCAGTTGCTACTTGCCTCCTTGCTGGGGAGGGTGGTCTCCTGTATCGCTTCGTCGGGCGTTGAGGTCCACTCGGCAATGAACTCTGCCAAGACTCTCCTCTGGATTGTCGAAGTACTTTCAAACTTCAAACCAAAGCTCGACAGCTCCACAGCCCACTCCACAATCCTCCCGGTGGCGTTTGGGTTATGCAATATCTGTTCCAACAGGAGGCGGGTGACGACAGTGATCTCGTGTGCTTGGAAGTAATGACGCAGCTTCCTCGAGGCCATAAGGAGGTCGAAGAGAAATTTCTGCACACCGGAGTACCTTGATCTAGCCCCCCTGCAAGAGGGAGCTGACAAAGTAAACTGGGTCCTTCATCATTTTCTTCTTCTACAGCACTTCGTGTGGTTGCGGAGGCCCTGTCCCGCTAGTGTTAGACCCTATTGTGGGCCTTGCCTTGTCGGCATCAGGCCCTGTCGGGGGTAGCTCTGACTTGCCATCCGTCAGTCCTGCCGTTGTCACTGCCTCTTCGTCGACCTCCCTCTACGCCACTACTGCGACGCTAACCACTTGATTCGTTGCCACCAGGTATAGCAGCAATGGCTCTTGTGGTTTGGGCGTAACCAGTATCGGTGTAGAGGAGAGGTATTTCTTCAAATCCTGCAGCGCTGCTACGGCCTCTGGGGTCCATTCCATTGGGCCCGCCTTTTGCAAGATTTTGAAAAAGGGAAGGGCACGCTCAGCAGACCTGGAGATGAATCTGCTCATGGCGGCAACGCAAGCAGTGAGCCGACGCACATCCTTGATCCGCTTGTGCGCCTTAATCTGCTCAATAGCCTTGATCTTATCTGGATTCCCCTCAATCCCATGCTGCGACACAAAGAACCCGAGAAGTTTGCCGGACGGAACCCGAAGACACACTTCTCAAGGTTCAACTTGAGGTTGATCTCGCGTAGATTCGCAAACGTCTCTTCCAAATATTGTACAAGCGTTTCCCTGTCTTTTGTTTTGACCACTATGTCATCCATATAAGCTTCCATATTTCTATGTAGCTGGGGCTCAAAACCAATCTGGACTGCCCTTACAAACGTCGAGCCAGCACTTTTCAACCCAAAAGGCATTCGTAAAAAGCAATACGTGCCACATGGGGTGATGAACGTTGTCTTCTCTTCGTCTTCTCTTGTCATGAAGATCTGGTGGTACCCCGAGTAGGCGTCAAGGACTAACAACAGATCACACCCGGCCATGGAGTCAACAATCTGGTCAATGCGCGGCAACGGGAAAGGGTCCTTGGCGCAAGCCTTATTGATATCTGTGTAGTCAATACACAGCCTCCACTTCCCATTTGCCTTGCGCACCACCACCGGATTGGCCAACCATGTCGGATGGAGTACTCCTCTCACCAAGCCTGCCGCTTCCAACTTCCTGATCTCCTCTGTGATGAAGTCATGTCGTTCACCTCCCTTGGAATGTCGGGGATGTCGGATGCTTGCCATGCAAACACGTCGACATTCACCCGCAGGAAGGTGACGAGCGCGCTTTCCTATTTGCTGTCTAGGGTGGAGCTTATGGTGAAAGCCCCTCCCTTGCCATCCTGCTCGACGGACACCCTCTTGGTCTCTGGTGGCGCAGCTCTGGATTTATTGCTCTTGCCGGTGGAGCTCTCTAGCACGCCCTTGATGGGAGCACAACACTCCGAAGAGGTGCGCTTGCAGGAGTGGGTGCGAGAGGTCTTGCTGGTCTTCTTCCCTGTCGGGGCTCCAGCGGCAGGAGCGAGTGCCTTGGTGGCAGTCGCTGCAACTGCTTTTCGGTAGAGTTGGTCAGTGCATATCAGTGTGTCCTTCTTGTCGGAGGGGACGGTGATGATGGTCATCGGCCCCGGCATCTTCAACGTGTTCAAGGCATAAAGCGACGCCGCCATGAACTTGGCTAGTGTCGGGCGGCCGAGGATCCCGTTGAGGGCAAGGGGATCTCGGCTACATAAAAAACAATCCTCTTTGTCCTGTAGTTTAACTCGCCTCCAAACGTCATGGGCAGCGTGACCTTACCCTTCAGCTGACTCCTCCCCGGGTTGACCCATTGAAACGTGCCCGTCTCTTCGAGGTCTCCATCAGGAATTTGCTGCCTTTTGATCAAAACGGGCGAGATCAAGTTCAGACCGGCCCGCCGTCAACTAGCATCTTCATCACCTTGAGGTTGCGTATTGTTGGTGAGACCAACAACGGCAAACACTCGACCACAGTTGTGCGATCAGGGTGGCCCTCGGCGTCGAAAATGATAAGCGTGCTGGACCACTTCGGTGGCCTCTGAGCATCGAGTGATGGTTCCGCTGCTATGATCTCACACGCGCACTGCTTGAGCTGGCAGTGAGAAGTGTGCAGCGAGGCGCCATCGTCGATGCACATGGCCTCCGTAGCCTTCTCGAACTCGTGCTCGCCGGACTCGTCATCTTCGTCATGATCATCATCTCCTTGCTTCTTGTCGCGGCCCCGAGCGGGCCTCTCTTGCTAGTTATCCTTTCCGCGGAAACCTCCTTGGCCGCCACGCTTCTTGCCAGACCCCTCTGCACCATCCTGGCACTTCTCCTTGTCCCGCCTCTCATAGTCAGCTTTTTGCTTCTCAGCAAGCAGCTCGACTTGCCGGCAGTTCTGGAGGTCGTGGCCCTTGGTGTGGTGGATCTTGCAATATTGCTTGTCGGTGCCTCCTGGCTTGTCGGCAGCCGCCAAGTCCCGGCAAGCGGCGCACTCGGCAATTTCCTTGCCGGGGTCATCTGCCTTGGCCTTCTTGGCAGCGCCGGTGTCCTCAGATCCCTCGACGACAAGCATGGTCTTGCCCTTGCGCTTCCAGTTGCCTCGCCGACCCTTCTTCGTCGGCGTGGTTGTGTCTTCATCTGCGGAGTCAGTTTCCGCGTCGGCGTCCTCGCTATGGTACTTGCTCCCCTCTTCAGCTCGAGCGCACCTATCGGCCAGATCATAAAGTTTGGCCACATCTTTGACCTTGTTCATCACCAGCTCTTCACACATCTTGCAGTTGCGCACATTCTGATGGAATACGCTGATCACGGCGGTGGGATGAACATCTAGGATGTTGTATTGAACCCGGCTGAACCTCTGTATGTACTTGCGCAGTGTTTCACCTTCCTTCTGGGGGATGATATGCAAATCGCTTGCCTGGCCATGAGCTTGGTGGCCTCCGGTAAATGCGCCAACGAACTCATGGCTCAAGTCCGACCAAGAAGAAATGGAATCTGTCGGCAAGTGCATCAACCATGACATGACATTGGGTTTGAATGCCAACGGGAAGTAATTGGCAAGCACCTGGTCGTCGCGGGCTCCGGCAGCTTGCATCGTGATGTTGTAGATGCTGAGGAACTCTGACGGGTGGGTCTTGCTATTTTACTTCTCGCCAACGTCAGGCTTGAACATGCGGTGGGAGGTCCACTGGAACTACCGCAGCTCACGGGTAAAGGCTGGGCAACCCACCTCATAGGGTAGGTCGCCAGAGCCCCCCGGTGTTGGGTGGTCCATAGTGGGCCCCGCCCGCCTATCTGACTGGTGGTGTGCATCGCGCCGGCGCTCGATGGTGGTTCGAACATCTTCATGGGCTCGCTCCCGAAGAACTTGTTGCTGATCGCGGTGGGTCCGTGGGTCGGACGATGCTATGGAAATGTTATCACAAGCGTCGTCACAACGGATCAACACCTGCGGTGGCTGGCGTGGGGGAGGGGAGTGCACCGTGGCCGCAGCACCCCCAATCCTTCCACCACTGGCATGCGGCGGCTCGACGGAGCGTCGGCCTGAGGGCCCTACTGGTCGTGGCTCATACTTGTTGGCAACACCGATGAGGCTTCGGATGGTGGCTCTCCACTCGTCGAGCTTTTCTGCAGTAGGAGGAAAGTCGAGGAGCAACTACGCGTGTGGCAAAGCTTCTGCTGGCTTGGGTGGTGGCGAAAGCTGCATGGACTGTGACGCGCTCCAACTTCTAACCACGTTAGAAGGAGCACTATCATGGCCTGGCGGCATTTCGCCAGCGCATCGGCGCGCATGCTGGCCTTCTACGTCCCGCGAATGATGCATAGGACTCTTCCCACGACGGTGACCAGGGTCACCAGCATGGTGACGCTGCTCGTCGCGCACAACCTGGGAAGAGAGCGTCGGAGGCGCCGGCATAGGCGCCTCGGAAGTCGTCGCGCCACCCGTGGGTGGCACGACGCCTCCCCAGGAGGGCCCCGCGCCGCCTGCGGGGGCCCTAGCTCCGTCTTTGGATTTGGTGGCGTGTGGCCCATCGTATCGCGCACGAACGACGCCGCTCGCTAGGGTTTGGCTGCCAGAGCGATGCGGGTGTTCGCGAGCCACGCCTTGGCTTCTGTCTGTGACCGCCCCACCACTCGCCCGTACTGGTACGGGCCTTTTGGCCCCCGACGAACTGATCGCTCTGATCATCTTCTTCTTGGGAGCCATGGCAATGAGTAACTGCTAAACTAACTGCTAGACCGGATTTTCACAACTGGGCACCCCTACCTGGCGCGTGAGAGATGTCGATGGGAAACGACACCTATGGGGTCACTTGGATCCCTTGTACGGTTGGCGGGCGCAGGGTTGTGCAAAGAGCGGGTCTGGCGGTCAGCACACAAATCGTTTACCCAGGTTCGGGCCGCGGTGTAACACCCACAATGCGGCTATATCTCCCACGTGTCGGGGCACGACTTAGAGGCATAGCCGCATGGTAGGTCTGTCGCAAGAGGGGTAATCTTTACACATCCCATGTACTGAGTAAGAAAGGGATAAAGAGTCGGCTTACAATCGCCACTTCACACAATACATAAATAGTCATACATCATCCAGAATACAAACAAGGTCCGACTACGGAACCAACATAAATAAAGACAACCCCAAATGCTAGATCCCTGATCGCCCCAACTGGGCTCCTCTACTGATCATCCAGAAAAGAAACATAGTAACAGCCCGAATACTCGTCGAACTCCCACTTGAGTTTGGTAGCGTCCCCTGCACTGGCATCATCGGCACCTGCATCTGTTTGGAAGTATCTGTGAGTCACGGGGACTTAGCAATCTCACACCCTCACGATCAAGACTATTTAAGCTTAAGGGTAGGAAAGGGGTAGTGAGGTGGAGCTGCATCAAAGCACTAAGCATATATGGTGGCTAACATACACAAATGAGAGCGAGAAGAGAAGCAAAGCACGGTCGAGAAGCTAATAGTGATCAAGAAGTGATCCTGAAGCTACTTACGTTCAAGCATAACACGAGACAGTGTTCTCTTCCCGGACTCCGCCGAAAAGAGACCATCACGGCTACACACGCGATTGATTCATTTTAATTAAGTTAAGTTTCAAGTTCTCTACAACCAGATATTAACTAATTCCCATCTGCCCATAACCGCAGGCACGGCTTTTGAAAGTTAAAAACCCTACAGGGGTGTCCCAACTTAGCCCATCACAAGCTCTCACAGTCAATGAAGGATATTCCTTCTCCCAAGAAGACTCGATCAGTCTCGGAATCCCGGTTATAGGACATTTCGACAATGGTGAAACAAGACCAGCAAGACCACCTGACTGTGCCGACAAATCCCGATAGGAGCTGCACATATCTCATTCTCAAGGCACACCGGATAAGCAATCCGTACAACTAAAACCAACCCTCAAGTTTCCCCGTGGTGGCGCTGCAAGCGGCTCTAGTTTGGAGCAACACTCAGAGGAGCACTGGCCCGGGGGTTTAAAATAAAGATGACCCTTGAGTCCACGGAACCCAAGGTAAAAGGCTTAGGTGGAAAATGGTAAAACCAAGGTTGGGCCTTGCTGGAGTTGTTTTATTCAAGGCGAACTGTCAAGGGGTTCCCATTATCACCCAACCGCGTAAGGAGCGCAAAATCAAGGAACATAACACCGGTATGACGGAAACTAGGGCGGCAAGAGTGGAACAAAACACAAGGCATAAGGCCGAGCCTTCCACCCTTTACCAAGTATATAGATGCATTAAAGTAAATAAGATATAATAATGATATCCCAACAATATCCATGTTCCAACAAGGAACAAGCTTCATCTTCACCTGCAACTAGCAACACTATAAGAGGGGCTGAGCAAAGAGGTAACATAGCCAAACAACGGTTCGCTAGGAAAGGTAGGATAGAGGCTTGACATGGAAATATGGGAGGCATGATATAGCAAGTGGTAGGTAGCGCGACATAGCAATAGAGCGAACAACTAGCAAACAAACATAGAAGTGATTTCGATGGTGAGGTCATCTTGCCAGCAAAGTTCTCAGAGTTGTAAAAAACTTGTTCCTCGTTAGCGTACTCAACAGGTTCCTCGATCTCGTACTCGTATCCCCGCTCTACCAAAGCAAGAACACAAGCAAATGACCAACAATCAATCACGGTGCAATGCACAAGCAACATAATGCAAAACATCGCATGATATGCAAGACAATGATATGCAATGCATATGTGTGCTTCGGAAGGGAAAGAATGAACAAGGCATCAACTTGGCAAACCAAGTGTGCCTCTGAAAAGATGAGATGATTTCGGTCGAAATCGATATAAAGATCACCGGAACCGGATGCACGGTTTGCAAATGGCAAGCAAACCAAGAATGACCCAATTCTGCGATTAACTGCACGATGCCATCTAGGATGCAACAAGAAACTAAGCTACTGCACTCCAACATAGCAACAAAGTATATGGAACTTTGCTATATTTGCTAGTAGATGCTTAATTGGGCGCGGGAACTGTGGAAACCTGAGTGCCCCTGATATTGTTATTTTGTGCCACGCCTTATTTTGTGATGATACATTCAGCATGGGTGTTATTATTGCAAAGTGGTTAAATCTTAACCGTACTAAGGGACGCGTCTTTGGATGCATATTCGCCTCGCGCCTAGCTGCACATTTTAACATACCTATTAGGCATTATGAGAAGTAAGAAAAAATGTTGCCTCCTGTTTATTTAGATTATAAGAGTATGGTAGCACACGATTTTATTATTAAGAATAGGGAAACTGAGCTCAAATACAAATTGTTCTTTGATAAACATCATCCTGAGACTATTACCCTGCCTGCTCCTTCCTTGTTTGATTTATCTGCAGGCACGTACCTTGTTCCGTTGGAGGCTATTCATGCCTACCGAAACCCTACATCAGCCACAGAGCCAGAGTCAGAACCACAAGTTGATCCTCCACGACAGTCTAATTATGAGTGGGATCCGGAGATGATTGCCAACCAGTGGAAATCAGAGTCTTCTTCTTCGCAGTACGACCCCAACTATTACTAAGTATATCCGCCAGGCCAACCGTGGCCACAGACCAACTTAGGCCAAAAGCCTAAGCTTGGGGGAGTACGTATTTCTCACCGACATTACATTCATGTTCACACACTCATTTCTAGATGTCGGTGCTCATACTTTTTCATTGTAATATCAATGCTAGTTTATTTTCTTTTTTTATGCATTCTTCTTGTGTGTTTAATAAACATTAAGAAAAGCAAAAAAATAGTTGTAGCTTTTAGCTAGTTTTAATCTCCATGCTTGTAATAGTAATTAAAAAGAAAACCCAAAAAAGATTTCATGTTCTTCTTTTTGCTTGTTGGGAGCTTTCTCGTGTAAATAGTTCTATTTCTTTTCTTTTCTTTGGGGGTCGATAGGAGAAGACCATGATTAAATTGTTGAAGTGGCTCTTATATGCATTATTGTTGGTCTGACAAAAGAGCCCATATTGCCTTGTCTTCTCCTGTTTATTGAATGCTTGCAGATTCCAGCTTAGTCCAATGCACGTGCACTATTATTATTATCCATGTTGTTTGGTTGTGCAAGTGAAAGGCAATTATGACGATATATGATGAACTGATTGAGATGGGAGAAGCTGGTATGAACTCGACCTCTCTTGTTTTTTGTAAATATGATTAGTTCATCGTTCCTGATTCAGGCTATTATGAACAAACATGTTTGAGATGACAATTAGAGATCATAGTTTCTGATGCCATGCTTAATTAGCTAGGAGCTTATAATGGTTTACCTTGCATCCTAAAATGCTATTAAAATGGTTGTGATGTGGTATGATAGGGTGGAATCCTCTTTTGAACGATTCGAGTGGCTTGACTTGGCACATGTTCACACATGTAGTTGAAACAAAATCAACATAGCCTCTATGATATTTATGTTCGTGGTGCATTATGTCCTACTCATGCTTGCATTCAGTGTTTATTAATTTTAATGCATGTTCATGACTGTTGACGCTCTCTAGTTGGTTGCCTCCCAGTCTTTTCTAGCCTTCACCTGTACTAAGCGGGAATATTGCTTGTGCATCCAATTCCATAAACCCCAAAGTTATGCCATGTGAGCCCACCATACCTACCTGTATACGGTATCTACCTGCCGTTCCAAGTAAATATGCATGTGCCAAACTCTAAACCTTCAAATAAATATCCTGTTTTGTATGCTCGAATAGCTCATGTATCAACTAGGGATGTCCGTAGCTTCCATGTTAGGCGGGTTATTCTCAAGAGGAGTGGACTCCGCTCCTCACTCACGAGAAAATGGCAGGTCACCGGGATGCCCAGTCCCATGCTTTATGCAAATCAAATCAAAATAATTGCAAACAAAACTCCCCTTGGGACTCTTGTTAGTTGGAGGCACTCGTTGTTTTGAGCAAGCCATGGATTGATGCTTGTTGGTGGAGGGGGAGTATAAACTTTACCATTCTGTTTGGGAAAGGCCTATAATGTGTGTAGCATGGAAGATATTGACATCTCTTGGTTGTTATGTTGACAATGCAAGTATACCGCTCAAAGTATTATTCTTCTCTATTTCAAAACCGAGCTCTGGCACCTCTACAAATCCCCGATTCCCTTTGCGAAGGGCCTATCTATTTACTTTCATGTTGAGTCATCATCATCTTATTAAAAAGCACCCGCTGGAGAGCACCTCTATCATTTGCATTCATTACTGTTAGTTTACATTGAGTATGACTTGACTGGATCTCTTTTACCATGAATTACAATGTCTAGTCAGTCCTTGATCTTTAAAGGTTCTCTGCATTTATGTTTTGCGGTCACAGAATGGGCTAGCGAGATACCATCTTGTTATATCATATTATGATAGTTTTGAGAAAGTGTTGTCATCCGAGATTTATTATTATTGCTCGCTAGTTGATTATGCCATTGCCATGAGTAAACATGAGACCTAAGAGTTATTGAGAATATGTTTAGTTCATAATCTTTGCTGAAAACTTGAATGTTGGCTTTACATATTTACAACAACAAGAGCAAACATAGTTTGTAAAAGTTTTTCTTTATCACTTTCAGTTTGTCAACTGAATTGCTTGAGGACAAGCAAAGGTTTAAGCTTGGGGGAGTTGATACCTCTCCATCGTACCTACTTTCCCAAACACTTTTGTCCTTGTTTTGGACTCTAACTTGCATGATTTGAATGGAACTAACCCGGACTGACGCTGTTTTCAGCAGAATCGCCATGGCGTTATTTATGTGCAAAAACAAAAGTTCTCGGAATGACCTGAAACTTCACGGAGATTATTTTTGGAAATAATAAAAAATACTGGCAAAAGATCAAGACCAGGGGGCCCACACCCTAGCCACAAGGGTGGGGGGTGCGCCCCTACCTCGTGGCCCCCTTGGAGCTCCTCCGACCTCAACTCCAACTCTATATATTCGTGTTCGGAGAGAAAAAAATCAGAGAGAAAGATTCATCGTGTTTTATGATACGGAGCCGCCGCCAAGCCCTAAACTCTCTCGGGAGGGATGATCTGGAGTCTGTTCAGGGCTCCGAAGAGGGAAATCCGTCGCCATCGTCATCCTCAACCACCCTCCATCACCAATTTCATGATGCTCACCGCCGTGCATGAGTAATTGCATCGTAGGCTTGCTGGACGGTGATGGGTTGGATGAGATTTATCATGTAATTGAGTTAGTTTTGTTAGGGTTTGATCCCTAGTATCCACTATGTTCTGAGATTGATGTGGCTATGACTTTGCTATGCTTAATGCTTGTCACTAGGGCCCGAGTGCCATGATTTCAGATCTGAACCTATTATGTTTTCATCAATATATGCGAGTTCTTGATCCTATTTTGCAAGTCAATAGTCACCTACTATGTGTTATGATCCGGCAACCCCGAAGTGACAATAATCCGGACCACTTCTGGTGATGATTGTAGTTTGAGGAGTTCATGTATTCACTATGTGTTAATGCTTTGGTCCGGTACTCTATTAAAAGGAGGCCTTAATATCCCTTAGTTTCCGCTAGGACCCCGCTACCACGGGAGGGTAGGACAAAAGATGGCATGCAAGTTCATTTCCATAAGCACGTATGACTATATTCCGAATACATGCCTACATTACATTGATGAATTGGAGCTAGTTCTGTGTCACCCTAGGTTATGAATGTTACATGATCGATCGCATCCGGCATAATTCTCTATCGCCGATCCATTGCCTATGAGCTTTCCATATATTGTTCTTCGCTTATTTACTTTTCCGTTGCTATTGTTACAATCACTACAAAATACCAAAAACATTACTTTTGCTATCGTTACCTTTTTCTATCGTTACCACTACTATCATATTACTTTGCTACTAATACTTTGTTGCAGATATTAAGTTTCCAAGTGTTGTTGAATTGACAACTCAGCTGCTAATACTTGAGAATATTCTTTGGCTCCCCTTGTGTAGAATCAATAAATTTGGGTTGAATACTCTACCCTTGAAAACTGTTGCGATCCCCTATACTTGTGGGTTATCAGCGGTGCACATGATGACATGATATAAAATGCATGACATGAACACAATGCAAAACGAAGAAAAAACCCAAACATGAAGGAAATCTCATAACTTAAAGCCAAAAATGGCAGAGTCGGAGTTACAACTATGGCAAGTTACATCCGGCATGTTACAACACTCCACCATTATGAAAGGATCTCGTCCCGAGATCTAGGACTGAAAGAACTCCGGATATTCGGAACGGAGGTGGTCCTCCCGTTCCCAGGTGGCTTCTCAGTCGGAATGGTGTGACCACTTTACTTTCAGGAATTTGATAGACTTGTTGCGAGTCTTGCGCTCGGTTTCCTCAAGAATAGCAACGGGATGCTCATGATAAGACAAATCTTCTTGGAGATCAATCTCTTTGAAGTTGATGGTGCGCTCAGGAGTCTTGAAGCACTTGCGAAGCTGTGACACGTGAAACACATCATGCACATTTGCGAAGTTGGACGGAAGCTCAAGTTGATAGGTGAGATCGGCTCTTTTGCTAATGATCTTGAAAGGACCCACGTATCTAGGGGCAAGCTTCCCTTTGATACCGAAGCGGCGAGTGCGTTTCATTGGAGAGACGCAGAGATAGACATGGTCTCCGATCTCGAAAGACAAGTCACGGTGCTTGCTATCATAGTAACTCTTTTGGCGCGATTGCGCGGCTTTGAGATTTTCACGGATGACTTTACACATTTCTTCAGCTTCTGTGATTACGTCATTGCCAAGAAGTTGGCATTCACCAGACTCTAACCAATTAAGAGGAGTACGGCACTTTCTGCCATAGAGAATCTCGAATGGGGCCTTGCCCGAACTCACTTGGAAATTGTTGTTGTAGGAGAACTCGGCATATGGAAGACAATCTTCCCACTTCATACCGAAGGAAATTACACAAGCCCTGAGCATATCGTCAAGGATTTGATTGACTCACTCGACTTGGCCACTAGTTTGAGCATGGAAGGCTGTGCAGAAGCGAATGTTGGTGCCCATGGCCTTCTGGAAGGAGTCCCAGAACTTAGAAGTGAATATGCTTCCATGATCTGAAGATATCAATTGTGGAATGCCATGCAAAGAGACAATCCTGGAGGTGTATAGCTCTACCAGCTGAGCTGCTGTGATGGATTCTTTGATAGGAAGAAAATGAGACACTTCTGTAAGCTTGTCGATGACAACGAAGATAGCATCATTTCCACGCTTGGACTCGAGAAATCCAGTCACGAAGTCCATCTCGATATGGTCATACTTCCATTCTGGAATAGCAATAGGTTGGAGGAGACCAGCTGGTCGTTGGTGTTCTGCTTTCACCCTTCTGCAGACATCACATCCATTCACGAACTGAGCAATTTCTCGCTTCATTCTAGTCCACCAATATGACTGCTTGAGGTCATGGTACATCTTTGTACTTCCAGGATGAATGGATAGAAGGGAATTGTGCACCTCATTCATAATGACTTTCCTTAGATCACCTTTAGGAACCACAATTCGACCCTCTAAGAATAGGGTGTCTTTGTCATTAATGCGATAGCACTTGTACTTGGGTTGCCTCTTGGCAATCCCATTTTTCACCTTCTTCACCATGGAATCAAGAAGTTGTGCCTAACGAATTTGATCTTCCAAAGTAGGAGAGACTTGGAGGTTGGCAATAAAGCCTTGAGGAACAACTTGGAGATTTAGTTTGTAGAAAGCTTCACAAAGGTCTGGTTGGAAGGGCTTGAGAATTAAGTTGTTGCAGTAAGCCTTCCTGCTCAAAGCATCTGCAATGACATTGGCCTTGCCTGGAGTATATTCAATACTCGGATTGTATTCTTGAATCATTTCGACCCAACGAGTCTGCCTGAGGTTGAGGTTGGGTTGAGTGAAGATGTACTTGAGGCTCTTATGATCTGTGAAGATGTCCACTTTCCTTCCCAACAAGAGATGTCTCCACATTAATAATGCATGGACAACTGCCGCCAGCTCGAGATCATGAGTGGGGTAGTTCCTTTCGTTGGGCTTCAACTGACGAGAGGTATAAGCCACAACTTTCTTCTCTTGCATTAACACATCACCGAGACCTTGCAGGGAGGCATCACAGAAAACTTCAAATGGTTTGGATTCATCAGGAGGAGTCAAGACAGGAGCTGTGAGTAACTTCTCTTTGAGGGTGTTGAAAGCAACATCACACTCAGGCGTCCAGGCATACTTGACATGCTTCTGGAGGAGGTTGGAAAGAGGCTTTGCAATCTTGGAGAAATTCTCAATGAATCTTTGACAATAGCTTGCAAGCCCAAGAAAACTACAGAGCTGCTTGACATTCTGAGGCAGTTCCCAATTCACAATTGTAGACACCTTCTCAGGATTAACAGCGATGCCTTTGGCGGAGATGATATGACCAAGGTAAAGAACTTCGCCAAGCCAGGACTCACACTTGGAAAACTTCGCATAGAATTGATGCTCTGTGAGTTTGTCGAGTACCAATCTCAAATGCTTGGCATGATCCTCCTTATTCTTGGAAAAGACCAAGATGTCATCGAGATACACCGGGACGAGATCATTTGTGTAAGGGTTGATGATGAAGTTCATCATGCGAGAGAACGTTGGAGGAGCATTGACAAGGCCGAAAGACATGACAGTATATTCATAAGAAGCATAGCTTGTTGTGAATGTTTTATTGGGAATATCTTGTTCACGAATACGAATCTGAGGATAACCCATATGGAGGTCAATCTTGGAGAATACTTGAGCACCCTTAAGTTGCTCAAAAAGCTCATTGATGTTAGGGAGTGGATACTTGTTCTTTATTGTCTTCTTGTTCAATGGACGGTAGTCGACGTAGAGTCATTCCGTTCCATCCTTATTCTTGACAAAAAGAACACCACAACCCCATGGAGATGAACTCGGTCTGATCAGACCCATGCACTATTGTTCATCGAGTTGTTTCTTCAACTCCTTCAACGCCTCTGGTCCAAGCTTGTAAGGACATTTGCAAACAGGTTCCTTGCCAGGCTCAAGATTGATAACGAATTCAACTGGCCGGTGAGAAGGCATTCTCAGAAGCTCTTCTGGAAAGACGTCTTGATATTCACAAACGACCAGAATCTGAGAGATGGCATTCAACTCACCCTTCTCATTGAGAGAAAACAGTCGAATGGTATCATCCCGAGCGGCATACATGATCACATCCTCAGACGAGTGTGTAAATTGAATCTGCCTGGCAGCACAATCAAGCTAAGCCTTGTGCCTAGAAAGCTAGTCCATGCCGAGAATTAGATCAATATCCGAGTCACCAAGAACAATTGGAGAAGACAGAAGTTTATAGTCACCCATGTTGATAACGGAATCCGGAACGAATACTCAAGAAGTCATTTGTTGGCCGGAGAAACAATTGACAAAGGTCTCGGCAATACTTGAGTAACCAAATCATGCATAGCCACAAAAGGTCTTGAAATGAAAGAATGCGATGCACTAGCATCAAATAAGACTTTTGCAGGAATATCATTAACAGGAAGGTTACCCATGATCACTTCTGAAGAATCCTCTGTCTGAGCTGCGTTCATCATGTTGACCTTAGCATGCTTAGAATTATGCTTGACCACTGCATTGCTGGCAGATCTCATAGGAGGAGGAGGTGGAAGGCGCCTTTGGTTGAAGCATTTGTTTGCATAGTGCCCTTTCTGCTGACACTTGTTGCAAGTAACCTCTGAGAGCGGACGGTGATAAGGAGCACTTGACCTTGGAGTATGAGACTGTGCTTTGTTCTGATAGCCTGGGTTGGGTGTGTGGGAAGATCCACTACCACCTTTGCTCTTCTGCTGGCAGGGCTGACGAAACGGAGGAGGAGGAGGCAACCAGAACTTCTGTTTCTTAGCTGCCACTTGAGATGAAGAAGAAGATTGAACTGCATCCCTAACTCTCTTCTTAGATGCCTCACACTTGAGCTGAGTAGCTTCTTTCTTTAGTGCCATGTTGTAGAATTCATCAAACTTGGTCGGCTCAAGAAGCATGAGAGCTAATTGTAGATCTTCTCTGAGGCCACCTCTAAATTGATAAATCATGCTCTTTTCATCAGGAACATCTTGTTTAGCGAAGCGAGCGAGTTTCTGAAACTGGATATTGTATTGATACACGGACATGCTGCCTTGCTTGAGATTGCGGAACTCCTCACACTTGCTCTCAGCAACACTTGGTGGGATGTGATGAGCTTTGAAGTCTCGACGGAAATCATCCCAGGTAATCACATGACCTCCTCTAGAATCTCTGTATTGTTAATACCACTCAGCAGCTTGGTCTTCGAGTTGAAACAAAGCAAACTTGACAAAGTCCTCAGGCCTGACATTGCTACACTCAAAATGTTTGCAGATATCCATGAGCCAGTCGTCGACGTTTGTGGCCTCGAAACAGTTGCTGAAGGACTTCAACTGGTTTGCAAGGAACTGGTTGAGGGTAGCAAACTGAGGCTGATTGTTGCCTTGGCCTTGATTTCCTTGGTTTCCTTGCCCTTGGTTGCGCTCTTGCAAGAGTTGCAAAAGCATCTGAGTGTTGGCGTTGGTGGCTGCCATGAAAGCTTGCCATGCCCCCAGAGGTGGAGGTGGTGGCGGAGGGTCCGGATTCTGACGCGTTGGAGGAGCAATCCGGAAGAGGTTGACATCCGTTAGCATCTTGAAAGACATAAATTCAAGCTGCATCAATGGATCGAAATTGAAACATAAAGTCTTCACAATAAACATTCGAACAAGGATGAACGAATGAATTCCAAAGTAAGTCATCACACTTCCATTAAGGTTGAGAAGCCACTTAGATAAAGGTAGATGAATAAAACAACAAGGTACGAATATGAACAAATAAGTGGTAAGGATGACCCAATCACAAACCAAATATCTGCGGGAAGAAATACTAGAGCTACATGAATTCCCACCTATAAAACTCCTGAAACTTTCTGGTTATGCAATCAGGTGATGGGAATACAGGGGAAGCATAACATCTCACACAAAACTAGCAAATCCTACATCCATCTGTATCCATACTTCAACACATAACCAAGAAACCTTCGGAAATCATTTACCTGAACCTTCAAAAAGCATCTGTTATACGAGTTATGGCAATACTCCAGAACTCCCGCCCCAGTACTCGGTGGCGTCGAGGTAATCTCACCAAAAACTGCATAAAATAGATTTTTGATGTCGGTGAACTTAGGTATTCCAGAACTTCAACGATAAAACTGTGATGACAACACCTCGGAGCTCAACTCCCCGGGACACTGCCATAACCCCTAAATGTCAGGAGGCAGCAAGAACAATGTTCTCGTCACAAAACCATCAGAACGATTTCAAGATACCCGCGTCATCCTAAAAACAATTCATGAAATTTGAGGAGAGAAGAGTCAAAACTCTACATCGGGAGGCCTCACCAGAGCGACGAAAGGGACTGAGGAGTAAAAAGAATCCTACTCTCCGATATATATAATCCTAAGACTGAAAACATTTTGTTCTAGACTCAACAACATCAGCGATTCGATCAAGCAGGGGGCTCCTAAGTTAGGGAAGGCTCTCATTACGAAATTATAACACCCATAATGCGGCTATATCTCCCATGTGTCGGGGCACGACTTAGAGGCATAGCCGCATGGTAGGTCTGTCATAAGAGGGGTAATCTTTACACGTCCCATGTACTGAATAAGAGAGGGATAAATAGTCGGCTTACAATTGCCACTTCACACGACACATAAATAATCCATACATCATCCAAGGTACAAACAAAGGTCCGACTACGGAGCCAAAATAAAGAAAGACAACCCCAAATGCTAGATCCCCGATCGTCCCAACTGGGCTCCTCTACTGATCATCCGGAAAAGAAACATAATAACGGCCCGAATCCTCGTCGAACTCCCACTTGAGTTCGCTAGCATCCCCTGCACTGGCATAATCGGCATCTGCATCTGTTTGGAAGTATCTGTGAGTCACGGGGACTCACCAATCTCACACCCGCAAGATCAAGACTATTTAAGCTTAAGTGTAGGAAAGGGTAGTGAGGTGGTGCTGCAGCAAAGCACTAAGCATATATGGTGGCTAACATACGCAAATGAGAGCGAGAAGAGAAGCAAAGCAGGGTCGAGAAGCTAATAGTGATCAAGAAGTGATCCTAAAGCTACTTACGTTCAAGCATAACACGAGACTGTGTTCTCTTCCCGGACTCCGCCGAAAAGAGACCACCATGGCTACACATGATGTTGATTCATTTTAATTAAGTTAAGTGTCAAGTTCTCTACAACTGGGTATTAACAAACTCCCATCTGCCCATAACCGCGGGCACGGATTTCGAAAGTTCAAAACCCTGCAGGGGTGTCCCAACTTAGCCCATCACAAGCTCTCACGGTCAACGAAGGATATTCCATCTCCCGGGAAGACCCGATCAGTCTCGGAATCCTGGTTACAGGACATTTTGACAATGGTAAAACAAGACCAGCAAGACCACCCGACTGTGCCGACAAATCCCGATAGGAGCTGCACATATCTCGTTCTCCGGGCACACCGGATAAGCAATCCGTACAACTAAAACCAACCCTCGAGTTTCCCCGAGGTGGTGCTACAAGGGCTCTGGTTTGGACCAACACTCAGAGGAGCACTGGCCCGGGGTTTTAAAATAAAGATGACCCTTGAGTCCGCGGAACCCAAGGGAAAAGGCTTAGGTGGCAAATGGTAAAACCAAGGTTGGGCCTTGCTGGAGGAGTTTTATTCAAGGTGAACTGTCAAGGGGTTCCCATTATCACCTAACCGCGTAAGGAATGCAAAATCAAGGAACATAACACCGGTATGACGGAAACTAGGGCGGCAAGAGTGGAACAAAACACTAGGCAGAAGGCCGAGCCTTCCACCCTTTACCAAGTATATAGATGCATTAAAGTAAATAAGATATAATAATGATATCCCAACAATATCCATGTTCCAACAAGGAACAAGCTTCATCTTCACCTACAACTAGCAACGCTATAGGAGAGGCTGAGCAAAGCGGTAACATAGCCAAACAACGGTTCGCTGGGAAAGGTGGGTTAGAGGCTTGACATGGCAATATGGGAGGCGTGATATAGCAAGTGGTAGGTAGCGCGGCATAGCAATAGAGCGAACAACTAGCAAGCAAAGATAGAAGTGATTTCGAGGGTAAGGTCATCTTGCCTGCAAAGTTCTCAGAGTTGTCGAAAGCTTGATCCTCATTAGCGTACTCAACAGGTTCCTCAATCACGTACTTGTCTCCCGGCTCTACCCAAACAAGAACACAAGCAAAGGACCAACAATCAATCATGGTGCAATGCACAAGAAACATGATGCAAAACATGGCATGATATGCAAGATAATGATATGTAATGCATATGCATGCTTCGGAAGGGAAAGAATGAACAAGGCATCAACTTGGAAAACCAAGTGTGCCGCTGGAAAGATGAGATGATTTCGGTCGAAATCGATATAAAGATCACCGGAACTGGATGCACGGTTTGCAAATGGCAAGCAAAACAAGAATGACACAATTCTGCGATTAACAGCATGATGCCATCTAGAATGCAACAAGAAACTAAGCTACTGCACTCCAACATAGCAAAAACGTCTATGGAGGTGATGTACACAAGATGCTTGACAAACATGAACACTGAGCTACGGCTAAATCACACAAGAGTAGGTTCAAACAAGCATGGCAAAAGTGCAAAAGATATCAGCTTCACAGACTTTGGTGAAAATACTAACATGCCAGAAATAACATCAGGAAGCAATGTTTAGAGCAAGCAAAAAACATGCTACAGGAAGATATCATAGCAAACAAAGGCATGGCATGAATCTACAAAATGCATAGATCAAAAGTAACATACTAATCATGAGCCTAAAAGGCACATCAGATATGATGGCACCCATGTAAACATAGCAAGTTTTATTAATAGTTTCCGACTTAGCAGAAAACTGAGCATGGCATAAACAGAATTATGAAGGCATCTTTGCGAGCTCAACACACTCATCACAAAGCCTTGCATGACAAAACAACCATACCAACAACAATATGACATGTTCATGCAGCTAACCATGGCAAGATCAAGTTCATAACATGCATGGATCACTAGCAACAATGATGGCAAAATTGATTAACATTTAAACAATCTGCTAGTAACATTTTATAGCAAAAGTAGAGCAAGAACAGGACATGCTTGGGCATTCCATAATTGCAAACAGGGGCATTGATGGATAGAGCATAACCATATGTTTAAAACACTCTTACTGAATATATGGAAAACAAGCATGGATCTCACTGTAGCATCAAGTTTACATGGCAAAAAGATAACAGCAGGAAAATGACTTAGTAAAATCCTAAGTCCATGAAAATAGCAATATCACGAGGCCTAGTTTGCATTCTTGTGCTAGTCACCACATTGATCAAAAAAATAATGGAAATCACCCCTGTAAAGATGCCATGGCATAGTTCAAAACACATGTAGAGCTCATGCCCATATGAAGCACACATCAAATGTGACAAAAATGACAAATCACCATAAACTGATAAGTAACAGCAGTAAATATTTTATAGTCCTCTCGCATCAACGATTTGGGCATCCAGGCGAACTGAAACAAGAATGCCACAATGGAATGAAATGAAGAGCATCTCACAATGAACATTTTGATATATCATCCACATGAAACGGAGCTACGTTCACGGAGTTATGATGCAATGAACAGAGCATAAAATCATCACAGAAAAAGACTTCATGGGAAAACAGGGCCAACCTCCTCCCAGATCTAGGGTTTGCGCGGATCCCGAGGTTGTCCGGAGATGTTCCGGTGACGGAGAAGGAGACGGAACGGCGGCTGGAGTGGAGGTGGAGGGCGACGGACTGTGGCGGGACAACGACGGGCAGCGTTGGAGCTTGAGGCGCAGCGGCCGGCGGCGAGTGTGGCGACGTGAGGCAGCGGCCGGTTGGCGGGACAACGGCGGGGCGGTTGAGCAGCGCACCGGTGGCGAGGAAACGGCGAGCGAGGTGGCAAAAGGGCGGCGGGGCGCGCGGGCGGCGCTGGAGGAGCCGGGCGGCGGCTCGGGCTCTGGGGCCCGGTTGCAGTCCTGGCGGGCCGGCGGCGCGCGCGGTGGCCAGGGAGCCACATGGCGCATCCCGGTTGGCTAAGGGGCGGTGGCGATTTTTGTCCAGCGGGATCCATACGTGTCCGGCGGCGGCGGGGGGAGGATTTTAGGGTTTCATCTGCGTGAAAAATGAAGCGGATCACATATTTATAGATAGAAGGAGGTGGGAGTGTCCAAATAGGGGATCACCCACACGATCGTGATCCAATGATGGAGGGCATGGAAGTGGTTTGGATGGGTTATTGGGCCGTTTTGGAGGGGTGTTAGGCTGCAACACACATGAGGCCTTTGCGGTTCCCCGGCTAACCGTTGGACTATCAAACGGACTCCAAATGGTATGAAATTTGACAGGCGGTCTACCCGTGGTGTACCAAGGCCACTTGGAAAATCTCGGTGCATTCCGAGAATGTTTAACACCCGCCTACGAAAAGAGGCAATAGGGGTGCGCCGGTGCACGTAGGAGTGTCGGATTGCAACATGGACAACGGGGGAAATGCTCGGATGCATGAGACGAACATGTATGCAAATGCGGTGCACATGATGACATGATATAAAATTCATGACATGAACAAAATGCAAAACGAAGAAAAACCCAACCACGAAGGAAATCTCAAAACTTAAAGCCGAAAATGGCAGAGTCGGAGTTACAACTATGGCAAGTTACATCCAGGGTGTTACACAGGGAGACGCGTAAAACCCTAGTCCTGCTTTGATGTATATTTGAGTGTTCTTCTGTTCTTGAACTAGCTGCGGTGTCTCTCTAGTCCAAAAGATCCCAATCCCTCTCCAGTACACCTCGGGCCTCCTTTTATAGACAAAAGGGGTCGCCACAGTGGCACACAAGAGGTGGAAAGGTGTACAGGGGCTGAGTCCATCCCATGGCATCGTCGGACAAACACATTTAATGCGCTGCCGACATGCCCCTCTTGCTTTATTGGGGATGACAAAGAAGCTCGTCCCAGCTGTCGTCGCCTCGCCTGGCTCCGACGCACGTCCAAGCTAACGAGGCGTTGTAGCTCCACGTTGGCTAGCTGCTAGGCTGGCGCGGTGGTGGAGCTTTCATGAAGATCTGCATGCCACCACGCAGGTGCTTGCTGAGGTGGTGTGGAGGCCGCGCGCTCCCACGCAGATGCCTGCTCAGCTGGTCGAGCTAGCAGCTTGGTGGGAGCAGCGGTGGAGTCTTGGCAGGAGTGAGCCTGGCTGCGGCCCCGTAGGTGTCTTCGGCAAGGGCCTTGCCGGGGCCCGCAATAGTCTTGCCGTGGCACCGCGGTTGTCCTCGGCAAGGATCTTGCTGGGGGTCTCGTGGACTTCCTTGGCAAGGATCTCGCGAAGGATCGTCATCTTCTGGTTCTCACCTGATCTTGTGTATTTATGATCTCTACAAAGATATGCATGCCACCACGGAGGTTCCTCCCGAGCCTTGGTTCCAATGTGGCTGATGGTGTTGGAACCCCTTGGGCTCAAGGGTGGCGCGCTCTGCTGGCGTCAAGCAAGTTGCCCCAGCAAGGATCTTGTCGAGGCTGTGGAAGCCACCCCGGCAAGGGTCTTGCCGGGGGAGTCCACCTCGCCCTCTTGCTCTCTTTGTGCCTCTAGTCTTGGCGTTGCTTTGGTCGTCTTGTGCTCCAGCTTCCATCCTCTACCCTGCTCAGTGTGGCCGTGGGCGCGGCTCTGACTGCCCGTGCAGAAGTAAAGGGGTGCAAAAGGAGAGCCCCTACTTTTGTACACCAACAGTGATGAAGATGAGGATGTGGGCATTGGGTGCACAAGCCTGTGATGAATGACGACTTTTGGGAAAGTCAGCACCCCAATTCTCCTTTGTTCACTCATCTGCAACAAATTCTGCAGTCCCCCGTGCAAACTGAAGTTCAAATGGGTTCTGAAGAAACTCACCCCACTCTGTCTATTCATGACGAGATTCCAACCACTAGTGTTGATGTTCAAGTTGATGAAGAATTGAAGACCCAAGCTGCCACTGACGAAGGCACTGAAATTCCTCAACCTGTGGATCCTGAGATTGCGGTTCCTGATGTTGTGATGCAATTAACTGATACTCCTCAACCCAAGCCAAAGGATCCTTTCTCAAAGAAGAAAAAAATTAAGGCCGATGACTTTTTCCACGAGCATGTATTCTTCACGGATTACAACCCATGTGACTTTACTCGTCTTCGCGGGAAGCATTTCTGGACTGCCAGCCAAGCCAACTTCTATTCTTCACTGCTTTTGAACAAAGACAATGTCTTCGACCATGAGCATATTCCTCACGTGGACATGGAATCACTGCCTTGCTTCACTCCAGTCCTCAGTGTTCTTCATGACGCTGGACTGCTCAACTTTTGCATTGATATTGTTGATTTGAATGAAGAGCTAATTCTTCAGTTCTATGCAACGCTGCACATCACAAGATATGCTTCTGATGTGAACTCTTGGGTATTGGACTGGATCATAGAGGATACTCACTTCAAAGCACTGGCCTCTGAATTGCTTCATGCCCTGCCTGTCAGTCCTCCCCTTGAAGGCGCTCGTTGCCTATACCATGAACCTGAACTTACAGCTCACTACATGCAAGTGTTGATGAAGACACTGAAGCCCGGTCAAGCCCCAAGGACCAAATTCTTCGTGAAGGAATTGATGTTTGTGCCTAGAATTGTCCATCGCATTCTGTCGAAGACATTGAGTCCAATAAAAGGCCACGACTCGAATGATGAAGAAGTCATTGGGATCATGAAGAATCTGCTATTCAATATCATACATGGCATTCCTATCAACTACCATGATTTCTTCATGAGGACTCTAGCAAATGTTGCACTCTCTCCATTTGAGTTGAAGCCTTACGCTGTCTAGATTATGAGATTCCTCAGAACAAGGTCTTCACTCAACTACAAGGCTGATTTTCAAAATCATCTCAGCTACTTGCCCCCCATCGAAGTCCTCAAACAGACATTTTCCTCGGCTGATGAAAAGGGCAAGGCCACTTCTGTTATTGATGAAGGCATTCTTCCATTGGATGGTCAGTTCCGCAAAGCTGCATCCTACTCCACCAATGATGACTCTACCACTCATGACTCTACCGCAAATGCTTCAAATCAAAATCCTCAAGGCATAGCTCCAAGGGTGATGACTGATCGTGAGTTTCTCCTTAGTCTTCACCAGAAGGTCGATCGCAACCACAAATGGGTTAAGCGTCAGTTTGCTTCTATTCTTCACAACATGACTGCTACACACAATCAAGTGAAGAAAAACCATTACTACCTCCATGAAGTCTTCGGTCGCACCTGGGCTGTTCTGTCACACCTGTATGGTGAAGAAGATCTGAAGCAAATGGGTCTCAAGCAGGACTTTGACTGGTCTCAGCCACCAGCGAAGAAATTCAAGAAAACCAAAGTTCCTTCCTAGGTAGCCAGCTCATATTCTTCATCATGTGAGACTGACGAGCATGAAGATTTGGACGACACTATGGCAGGCCCTACCTCAACAACCGACCCCAACAATGTTGTCGCTCCTTCATCGACTCAGTGATGATATTCTTCAGGGGCGTTAGTCCTCATTTTTTGACCCTTTTGGTCATTCGATGACAAAGGGGGAGAAATTTGAGTTAGTCTTCAAGCGGGTCTATTTATATGGGCGTTTTTTTGTGAAGTTACAACTCTCGTACTTTTGAAGACTCTGGTGGATCGAGTTGTAAACTTAAAACCCAATTCTGATCTGATACTTTTGTTGTGTTCTTCTGCATGCTTATTCCTCATGTATGTTAATGCACGCATGCTGAATTACATTAGTCACCATATTTCATCATGCATTTCAAATTCTTCATATTATATGTTAAGTGCTTGTATGAATTATAAGATATAGGGGGAGGTCTCCATGATTCTACTCTTCAAGTGTGCATTGCTTCAAAAGCAAATTCCTCACTATGCACATCTTCATTGGGAGTTCTTCTATATCTTGCAATCAAATTCATCAATATCACTATTTACACTTCATATGTTTATCCCCGTTGAAAACTTAACCTATATTGTCATCAATCACCAAAAAGGGGGAGATTGTAAGTGCATCTAGTGCCCCTTAGTGATTTTGGTGTATTGAAGACTTATAGGCTAAGGGACTGATGCATTTGTCAGTGTACATAGGTCTATAAGTCTATGAGGAGTTTGATATTTACAGAGAAAGTCGACCCCTAAAAATGAAGTTCTTTGATTGAAGACTTTGGATTTCTGAAGACTTTGAAAGTGAAGAAATTGGTGTGATCGTGAAGACTTGGTATTCGTTCGAGGAACATGCAGCGTGAAGACTTTTGTTTTCGTAGTTTCTTTTTTCTCTTTCTTGAGTCATAGGAAACACCGTACTGTTAAAGGGGGTCGAGGAAATACTAAGAAAAAGTTTCCAAGTGATGCTCAACTCAAAATCCTACACCTACCAATCCCTTCGAGTGAAGCCATTGGAAATCTCATGCAGTTTAGTTAATTTCTTCAGTGACAGAGACGAAGTTCTCCTGGTCTCAGAGGAATTTGTTCTAAGTGAGTAGTTAGGAATTCGCCAGTGCGGATTGCCTACAAGTGAGGAACATGATAGCCCTGAGGAATTTGATAGTCAAATTTCCGACTGTTGTTGTGCTATGCGCCAGCTGTCCCAAAATATCTTCCCACCTAACGGTCATATCATTGAAGGGCTGCTCCCTAGGCTATCAATAGCCGCCCCCTACAACCACTACCTGGTTGGCTGCTCTGAGAGAAACTGACACCTGTCATTTGAGAGCATCCATCCTCTGAGGACTTTGAGCGAAAATCATCAAGTGAGGAAAACCCAAATGCAAACACCTACAACCCAAAGTGATTGAGCATCACTGACGAGATTGATCCTGCATGGATCCGACGCTTGTTACCTTTGAAGACTGTGCATCTTTCAGACGGTTAGGCGTCATGGTCTAGAGCATCCAAGAGGAAATTGTGGATCGCCGAGTGACCGAGTTTGTGAAGGTTTGGAAGTCACCTGAAGACGTACCACGAGTGATTGGACGAGGTCTGTGTGACCTTAGCTCAAGGAGAATATAGTGAGGACTATGTGTCCTCAGGTTTAAATACCTAGCCGCTCCAACCAGATGTACAACTTTCACAGCAGTTGGAACTAGTCTACCGAATCACTGTCTTCACCAAGCCTACTGGTTCTATTTCCTCAACTCTTCATTTTCCTCATTACTGTGTTGTGTGCTTGTTCATATCTGTTCGAAGACTTTGACTAAAGACTTTCTCAATTTCCTTAGTTCAATTTCTTCACTCTGTTTGTCTTCATCCTGTTTTATCATGTGCTTACACTTTCTGTACTCTATGTCTGTTTTCATTTCATCATGATATCCATGTTTATGTTATGTCATGTATGCATCTGAGAATTTATTCTGCTGCAAGTAGTTCTTCGCTCAGGAATTTCCTCACCCTGAAATTCCTCAGTGAAGAATTTATAAAAATCGCCTATTCACCCCCCTCTAGTCGACTTAACGCACTTTCACTTATTTTGTCACTTTCATATACTAGTGGGAAATTTTCATTATAGAACTTGGCTTGTGTACTCCAATGATGGGATTCCTCAAATGCCCTAGGTCTTCATGAGCAAGCAAGCTGGATGCACACCCACTTAGTTTCTTTTGTTGAGCTTTCATGCATTTATAGCTCTAGTGCATCCGTTGCATGGCAATCCCTACTCACTCACATTGACATCAATTGATGGGCATCTCCATAGCCTATAGATACACTTAGTTGATGTGAGGCCATCTTCCTCCTTTTTGTCTTATTCACAACCACCAATCTATTCCACCTATAGTGCTATGTCCATGGCTCACGCTCATGTATTGCGTGAAAGTTGAAAAGGTTTGAGATTACTTAAGTATGAAACAATTGCTTGGCTTGTCATCGGGGTTGCACATGATTTGAATATTTTGTGTGACGAAGATGGAGCATAAGCAAACTATATGATTTTCTAGGGATGAACTTTCTTTGGCCATGTTATTTTGAGAGGACATAATTACTTTGTTAGTATGCTTGAAGTATTATTATTTTTATGTCAATATTAAACTTTTGTCTTGAATCTTTCGGATCTGAACATTCATGCCACAATAAATAAAATTACATTGATAAATATGTTAGGTTGCATTCCACATCAAAAATTCTATTTTTATCATTTACCTACTCAAGGACGGGTAGGAATTAAGCTTGGGGATAGTTGATACGTCTCCAACGTATCTATAATTTTTGATTGTTCCATGCTATTATATTATCTGTTTTGGATGTTTAATGGGCTTTAATATGCTCTTTTATATTATTTTTGGGACTAACCTATTAACCGGGGGCCTAGTGCTAGTTTTTGTTTTTTTCCCTATTTCAGTGTTTCGCCGAAAAGGAATACCAAATGGAATCCAAACAGAATAAAACATTCACAATAATCTTTCTTGGACCGAAAGCAAACCAGGAGAATTGGAGTGGAAGTCTGGAACTCCATGAGGCGGCACGAGGCAGGAGGGCGCGCCCTGGGGGGTAGGCGCACCCCCACCCTCGTGGGCCCCATAGAGCTCCATCGACATACTTCTTTCGCCTATATATACGCTTATACCCTAGAAACATCAGGGGGAGCCATGCAACCAATTTTCCACCACTGCAACCTTTTGTACACGTGTGATCCCATCTTGAGGCCTTTTCCGGTGATCTGCCGGAGGGGGAATCGATCATGGAGGGCTTCTACATCAACACCATAGCCTCTCCGATGAAGCGTGAGTAGTTTAACACAGACCTTCGAGTCCATAGTTATTAGCTAGATGGCTTCTTCTCTCTCGTTGATCTTCAATACAAAGTTCTCCTCGATGTTCTTGGATATCTGTTCGATGTAATACTCTTTTGCGGTGTGTTTGCCGAGATCCGATGAATTGTGAGTTTAGGAACTTGATTATCTATGAATATTATTTGGTTCTTCTCTAAATTCTTATATGCATGATTTGATATCTTTGCAAGTCTCTTTCAACTATCGGTTTAGTTTGGCCTACTAGATTGATCTTTCTTGCAATGGGAGAAGTGCTTAGCTTTGGGTTCAATATTGTAGTGTCCTTTCCCAGTGATAGTAGGGGCAGCAAGGCACGTATTGTATTGTTGCCATCGAGGATACAATGATGGGGTTTATGTCATATTGCTTGAGTTTATCCCTCTACATCATGCCATCTTGTTTACTGTGTTACTCTGTTCTTATGAACTTAATACTCTAGATGCATGCTGGATAGCGGTTGATGTGTGGAGTAATAGTAGTAGATGCAGAATCGTTTCGATATACTTGACATGGACGTGATGCCTATATTCATGATCATTGCCTTAAATATCTTCATAACTATGAACTTTTCTATCAATTTCTCAGCAGTAATTTGTTCACCCACCGTAATACATGCTATCATGAGAGAAGCCACTAGTAAAACATATGGCCCCCGGGTCTCTTTCTTATTATGTTGCATCTGTTTTATTATCGTATGTCGTTTACAATTTTGCAATCTTACTTTCCTATCTATACAACAAAATACCAAAATTATTTATCTTACTATCTCTATCAGATCTCACTTTCGCAAGTGACTGTGAAGGGATTGACAACCCCTTTATCGCGTTAGTTGTGAGGTTCTTGATTGCTTGTGCAGGTACTAGGTGACTTGTGCGTTGTCTCCTACTGGATTGATACCTTGGTTCTGAAAAACTAAGGGAAATACTTACGCTACTTTGTTGCATCATCCTTTCCTCTTCAAGGGAAAACCAACACATGCTCAAGAGGTAGCAGATGTCCATCCAACGACCGCCGTGTTTCTTTAGTCTTTGATCTTCCTGCTACAGCCGCCCAAACCAGCACCGGCGGGACTGCCTGCTCCCTCTTCCCGTGGATGGCTGTGCTGCCACCAGGCCATCCCTCTACACACCTGCACATCCTGTTGTTTTCTGGCGACGTCAGCCTCACCTCGCAGCCGACAAGTCAGCGCTCGTACTCCGCTCAGTGTGGGCATCCGTTGCGGTGGCTTCGCCAGCTCCGGGTCGTTCCCTTCTTGGGCCTCGCCTACCGGAATGGCCTCTGTATTTCGTGAAAAAAATGTCCCCCCCCCCCCGCTGTCAGCTCGGGCCCACCAGCTGTATCTTCACAAGCAAGGAAGTGCTTCCTTGTTATGCACAAAAAATGAATACTCCCCCTGCTAGCTGGGACCAACCGTAGCGGGACGCTAACTTGTGGGCCTACTAATTTGATGGGGACGGAGGGCTTTGTCAACTTAGTCAATATGAATGATTTTAACTCCAGTGACCGTACAATGTCCATCCAACGGCCTTAGTGCTTCTTCAACCTCTGGTCTTCTTGCTCCAGCCGCCCAAACCAGTGTCGGTTGTGCCGCCTGCTCCTGCCTCTCGTGGCAGGCTGTGCTGCCGCAGAGGCCTCACCACCCCCTACTACTCCCGCCGCTGGCCAGGCCATCCCTCTACTCACCCAAACCCCATGTTATTTTACGGCGAAGGCAACCTCATACCACAGCCGAACCAGTGAACCCTCGTACTCCTCTCTGCGTGGGCATCCACTGACGCGTCTTCCCCAGCTCCGCGTCATCCCCTTCCTTGGTCTCGCCATCATCCACCTCCCTGGTGCTCTCAGCATGGCGTGGTCAACGTGGTCAAGGAACAACTTCCATCGGAAGAGTACTGTACGTGGAGAGGCTGACAGCTGGGTCCACGGCCGCAGCAAGGAAGTGCCTCCTTATTACATGAAAAATAATGATTCCTCCACCTGACAGCAAGGACCCACCAGACGGGCCACCGTATTTCATGAAAAAAATGTTTCCCCCATGATTGCTGGGACCCACCAGCTACATCTTCGTATGCAAGGAAGTGCGTCCATATTACAGGCAAAAAAATGATTCGCCCCCTACCTGCTGGGAACCACCAGCTACATCTTTGCACGCAAGGAAGTGCCTGATAGTAGGGACCCACCTGGTCGAAGCGTACGTAGCGTTGTCATTCTGGTCATGAACGTGTACGTACATACTGGTCGATCGGTCTGTCTGCAGGCTGCAGCAATGAATCATGGCCGTGTAAGGAAGGGCATGTGTCATAGTAGAGGCGCGAACGTAGAATGTCACGCAGTCCCATTAATATCGTGTACACATACGTACATCGGCCAGGGTGCAAGCAAGTAAATACGGCCACGTACGTAGATACGGACGGGGTCTCGAACGCCTACTCGCGCATATGTACAGCCAGGGCTCGTGTACATGGCTGGGTCAGAACGGAGAAACTGCGTTGTCATCGTGTTCATGGGGAGGCAATGGAATGCTTCGTGTTCATCGGGAGGCAACAGAATACGTCGTGTTCATCGGGAGCTAGCTGGCTTGGACAGAACAGCCGATCGAAACGACGCCTCGTGTACGGTAGAACGAAGGAAACGGCCTTGTGTTCGACCTACCACGGTTGAAACGGGATCCTGGTCATCGGGGGGGGGGGGGTCTGGCGTACCGCAAAACGAAGGAAACACTACTAGGAAAAGGCCTACTAGTGGCGCACCTGTTTTGCCTACTAATGGCGCACTACAGGTGCGCCACTAGCATCACGCCATTAGTATTTTTTACTAATGGTGCAACATGGGTGCGCCATTAGTATCTGGTATACTAATGGCGCACCGCGCAGTGTGCCATTAGTATGTCCCACGGTGCACCATTAGTATACCTCCCAGGGGCCATATTTACCCATATGCTCTGGCTTACTAATGGCGCACTAGTTGATGATGCGCCACTAGTGTGCTCTGGCTTACTAATGGCGCACTAGTTGGTGGTGCGCCACTAGTATGAATATTAGGGATTTTTTTCTTTTCTGATTTTTGCACAAGTTACAAAATATAGACAGCACCACACAGCAACAGCAGATTCATCGAATACATTAGAAGATTAGTTTCTGAATACAATTCATCATATCAGTCTCCAAATTCAAAAGACCGAACAAAGATAGAACATTACGAGTCTCGAGACCGGGAGTAGCGAGTTTGTCTTCACATTACAAGTCGATATCGATCATCTAAACTACCATCACATAGAAGAGAGTTGCGGTCATCACGATGAGCATCATCGCGATGAAACTGGTCTTCATCCGGTTCCTCCTTCGCTCCCTCCTCTCTCCCGATAGATAGCGCATATCTAGATTCCGCCTCCGCCCTAGTGGTGTACCCTTTGTAACTGTTACCGCTGAAACGGTGAACCTGTCTCTGACACTCCTCCCAGTCGTCGTAGACTTCGGGAACCTTACCCTTGTACACGACATACGACGGCATCTCTATGCACTAGCCAAACAAAACGTTAGTAGCAATTCACAGACAATACATAAGGAATCTATAAGTATGCAACAAAAGGATCGGAAGAGAAAAGCAAGACATTAATAGCACGATTCATGGTCCTACTAATAAATAACATCGATTACATCTAAGTTGAACGACTGTCCAAACCAAAGAGACATACAAGTTCATTAAAGTTTAATTACAACATGAGCTAATCGATATTTCAGAACTACACATAGCATCACTACTTTCGACTCGACTCAGGGACCGGAGCATGGATGAAGCCTCCGTCTCTCGTGATGGTCATGAAATCGCGGGCGTTGTCAGCCTGCATTTGTAGCGTTGTGTCTATCTCACTGTTGGACAGTTGATATCTGAGGTAGAACTGTCCCGGGGTACGAAGGACATCCTGATGTATGATTTCCGCAAACTCCGACTGGATGCAAAAGAATTCTTGTCTGATGTCCGTGTCCTGGATTGCCGACAATCTTGCGGCCCAATCTTTGAGATTATTTGGTAGCATAAGGTGATTATGGTCCCGTACGATCGCCCGCATGTGATGGAGGGCGTAGTAGGCATCCTTATGACCGCCAGGCGGCTGCTTGACGCAGGGGAACGTCATAGTGTGGGCAAACACGTTCTTGCCATACCTATGAACTGGCCTGGTGAAGGTGCCTCCAGATCTGGCATAGCCGGGGAGAACATCATCAAGAACTTTCTTGATATTTATGTAGTCTTTCTTCGACTGACGGTCTGAGTTGAAATACGTGTGTAACGCCCTCGATGCGGCTATATCTCCCACATGTCGAAGCACGACTTAGAGGCATAACCGCATTGAAAGCAATGTCGCAAGTGAGGTAATCTTCACAAACAACCCATGTAATACATAAGGAAAAAAGATACATAGTTGGCTTACAATCGCCACTTCAGACAATTACATGAATAAAGCATTACATCATCCAAATACACTCAAGGCCCGACTACGGAACCAAAATAAAAGAAGAACCCGAAATGCGACACGGTCCCCGATCGACCCCAACTGGGCTCCACTACTGATCAATTAGAACGGAACTGTCACAGCCCTAGAATATTGTTTGTAGATAGTTGCATCTTCATCCAGGCATCATATTTAAATTTCTGAAACATGAATTGAGGATTGTTGAAGCCTCAAAACTTTAACTAAAAGCAGGGCAAAAGAACCCTGGAAAATGCATTCAATGATTCCAAAATGGCCTTAACTAATGTTGGTTATATTTTGGCCAGGGTTTTACACCAAACCAAAAATAATGAACATTTTTGAGGAATATTTTGAGCATTGAATTTAAATCATATTCTATCTGAATTTGGAATTATATTCATAATATATAATGAATATATTTTCAAATGACCTGAGATATTTTTTGTATTTGTGAAAAAGTCCATTAAGTGACTTAAAATATCCAGGGGAGTTTTGGCACTGTTTTCAAATTTGTTTGAATTTGAATTCAGTGGCAATTAAATAAAAAAAACAGAACAGAAATAAAAAAAGAACAGAACTTACCTGGACTCACCTGGCGCTCACCGAAGCCACCTGGACGGCCCAACACTTCCGGCCCAGCCCGCCACCGCTACTCCCCCCCCCTGTCGTCTTCCTCTGCCAGTAGGCAGAGGCAAGGCGTGGCGCGCGCCCGAGAGCTCCGGCCACCTCCTGCTTACCTGCTCGCCGCTGGAGGCACCCGAGGGAGCCACGCACTCCCCCTCGCCCCCTGCACCTCTCCTCTCTCCCCCTGGACCCCATCCCCTCCTCTGCTCCCCTCTCGCGCACACCACCGAGCGGAGCTCGCCGTCATCGTCGCCGTACCCGTGGCCACCGGCCACCCCTAGCCTCGCTGATGCACCCAGGAGCTCCGCCTCGACCCCCTCTTCCTCCCCACCGATCCACGGCCCTCCGGAAGCCCTGCTTCGCCGCCAACGCGCCGTCTTCAACCTCCGGATCCGACGGCCCCCTCCGGTCAATTTGCGGCCTCAGCACGTCCCCGGCTACACCGAGTTGCTCCCCTTCACCGCTGTGAGCTCCTCTTCGTTCTCCCCCTCTCCCCACCATCGATTGCATCCCCTAGCCATTGTTTCTGTGATGGCCGAGAGCTCGCTGCCGCCGCCGTGAAGCTCGCCGTTGCTAGCGACCCCTGCTGACCATGAAAAGCACCTGGACGAGTTCGACACGTCCCGCAGATGCTTCCCAACCGCCTAGCTTGTTCATTTGCAAGCTGCAGCCCCGCGCCGCTCGAACCCGTAGCTCCGGCCGCCGCCGTTCTGGTCGCCGCCGTCGACCCCGGCCTCCCTGTGCCCAGCTGCGTGCGCCCCTAGACGCGCGGGAGCACGGGCTCCCTCCTGGTGCCCTCAGGGTGCCCAACCGCAGCCTGTAGCGCCGCCTCGACCAACTCCGGCGAGTTCCCGCCGCTGCTGTGGTCGCCGGCGTCACCTGCTGACGTGGCGCCGGTTAATTAGTGCTAATAACCCCGCTAAACACCCCCAGAGCCACTGCCATGTGGGCCCCTGTGCTTAATTAGGTTAATATAATTATTCTGTTAAATTAGTGTTAGTGCCGTGGACCCCACGTGTCAGCTTTGACTCTGGCCCAGTCATCGTTGACCGGTCCCACCTGTCATTCACTCAATCCAGACCTGAGACACTGACCAGTGGGCCCCACTGGTCAGGTTTGACCGGACCAGCCCAGTTGACTCTGCTGACGTCACAGTGACGTGGTGCTGACGCCATAAATCATTTTCTGGAATTATTTTAATTCTAAATATTCAGGAAATTCCAGAAAATGCCTAAAACTTCTAAAATTCATAGAAATTCAACCGTAACTCCAAATTAAATAATTTATATATGAAAAATTATCAGAAAAATTCAAGGAATCCATCTGTACCATTTTCATGCATGTTTGAACAATGTTTGTCCTCTGTTTTGGACAAAACAAATAAAGGGCATTTAAATAATCATATATGGAGTTGGAAATTGAATCATGTATTCAAACCAACTTCATTTAAATCATAGCTAGATGCACTAGCCCAAAACACATTCATATTGCCATGTCATAGCATGCATCATATTGTGCATTGCATTGATCGTGTTTCTTCTGTGTTTGCCGGTGTTGTTCCCCCTCGGTAGACGTTGTACCGACGATGTGATCGTTGACACTGATGAAGACTCAATGTTATCTTCAGAAGTGCCAGGCAAGCAAAACCCCCTTGTTCATTCCGATACAATCCCACTCTCTCGCTCCTGCTCTCTTTTACTGCATTAGGACAACAACGATTCATCTGTTACTTGCTGCGGTAGCTGAACCCCTTTATCCTTTGCATGACCTGTCATTGCCACAGTAAATAGATGAAACCCACTAGCATGAGTAGGAGTTGTTTGAGCCCTGTTGTGCCTACTCATTCATGTTTGTTTGTCATGCCTGCTACTGCTTAGAGTTGAGTCAGGTCTGATTCATCGGGGATGAATCAGAGGTGTGTGAACATGTCCTACTGTGTGTGAGCTAAGTGTGTGAACACGATTTGGTAAAGGTAGCGGTGAGAGGCCATGTAGGAGTACATGGTGGGTTGTCTCATTGAAGCCGTCCTCAGGAACTGAGTTCTGTGTTTGTGATCCATGATTCAGCTACTACCATGCATTGGGCCCTGAAATATGACCCCGCTCGACTTCTTATTCACCCTTGTCCTCTGTCCAGGAGTTGCAAGTAGTTTCTGGTGTTTGTAGTATGCTGGAGGCCGTGGACAGCGCTGACCGTAGGGGTGGGCTGTGATGCGGTAGGCACGTGGCCGGGTATACCGGGCGCCCGTTTGGTGTCACGGAACCCTGTTCACATCGTTTGGGGCTGTGAGCGAAACTCCGGCCGGATCTCCTCATGGATGGAACCCGAATAGGCGATAAACCTGGACTAGAGACTTGAGTGTTTAGGTAGGTCGTGGTCTACACCCACGTCGGCTTTCGCTTGAAGTCTGCCGAGCACATGTCGTGTGCAGACGCTAAGTGGTGGAAACATGTATGAAGAAGTACACCCCTGCAGGGTTAACATCATCTATTCGAATAGCCGTGTCCGCGGTAAAGGACTTCTGGGTTGCTTATATCAGTTCATAGACAAGTGAAAGTGGATACTCTAAAATACGCAAGATAAGCGTGAGTGCTATGGATGGCGTTCTCGTAGGGAGACGGGAGCGGATCCATAGTGGTGTATTGATATGGTGAATATGTGGACTCGTGTGCGCCACCTCAAAAGAGTTGCTTGCAGTCGTAGTTTAGGATAGCCACCGAGTCAAAGCTGGCTTGCTGCAGTTAAACCCCACCATCCCCTTGTTGATAATGATGCATATGTAGTTAGTTCTGATGTAAGTCTTGCTGGGTACATTTGTACTCACGTTTGCCTATTTTATGTTTTGCAGAGAGACTTCGGTCTCACTAGTAGTTCCACGTGGACTTCGACGTTTAGCTTGTTACCTCAGCTACGATCTTGTGCCCTCGGCAGGATCTGGTAGATAGTCAGGCTTCTCAGCCTTTTTCATTTATAGATGTCTGTACTCAGACATGATAGCTTCCGCTTGTGCTTTGATTTGTATGCTCTGAATGTTGGGTCATGAGACCCATGTTTGTAATATCTCGCTCCTCGGAGCCTATTGAATAAATACTTGAGTCGTAGAGTCATGTTGTGATGCCATGTTGTATTTGCACATATCGAGCATATTGTGTGTATGTTATTGAAATGCTTGGTATGTGTGGGATCTGACTATCTAGTTGTTTATCTTTAGTAGCCTCTCTTACCGGGAAATGTCTCCTAGTGTTTCCACCGAGCCATGGTAGCTTGCTACTGCTCCGGAACACTTAGGCTGGCCGGCATGTGTCCTTCTTCGTTCCTGTGTCTGTCCCTTCGGGGAAATGTCACGCGATGAATACCGGAGTCCTGTTAGCCCGCTACAGCCCGGTTCACCGGAGTCCTGCTAGCCCAGTGCTACAGCCTGGATTCACTCGCTGATGACCGACACGTTCGATGCTGGGTCATGGATGCCTGTCCCTGTAAGTCTGTGCCACTTTGGGTTTACGACTAGCCATGTCAGCCCGGGCTCCTTATCATATGGATGCTAGCGACACTCATCATATACGTGTGCCAAAAGGCGCAAACGGTCCCGGGCAAAGGTAAGGCGACACCCGTGGGAATACCGTGCGTGAGGCCGCAAAGTGATATGAGGTGTTACATGCTAGATCGATGTGGCATTGAGTCGGGGTCCTGACAGCGTTGGTATCAGAGCTTGACTGCCTGTAGGATTACCAAGCCAAACTGGTCGAAGTTGAGTCTAGAAATTCTTTAGTTATATAAGGGAATTGATTGTGGGATGGAACGTAAGGCTCTTTTTACTCCTTATACCTCATGCCCTTCTGATCTGAGTCATCTTATCTTTCCTACGGGGATTAAGAACTAGGCTATCTCTTCTTTCTATCAGGATCACGTGTTACTAATCCGTAGACTTATAAGATTGTTGGACTTAAGCCTCTGTTCAGTTTCTACTGCTTCCGTATGTTAATTGTTGATCTCGAAACCGTGATATTGTGCTTCTGAGTGGTTATGCCACCATTTTTGTGAATGTCTCAAATCTTTTCTGAGCATTTACAGCCGTTATGCTGTCCGAGTCATCCCAGGTTTCTAAATAGTCTGATGCATTTGCAAAATCCTTTCCCTCTGGTTTCGATGTTCCTTTATGCCAGCTCAATCACACTAATTGTTGAGTTGAGGTATTCTATTGCCTTGACATTTATGTTGGAGTTACTATTATGACCCTAGGTATTTAGGGAGTCACCTAGTAATCTAGCAACGTTTTGTGTTCCCAGTGTGAGATTCTGGCCTTTATTCTCGAAAGCATTCCGTGATGCTACTTAGTAGTAGGTATTCTATTCCTGGGTTTTGAACCCGAGATTCACTCTACTTACTTCATGTTGATAGTGTTGCTAGTTCCTTTAGGATATTAGTAACTTTGCGATAGTCCTCGAGGTTCGTGGTATATCCTTCTTCCAATTACCATGAACCATTCTTGGCAGGAGTTCTTCTGAACCAAAACATGACAACAAGAGCGCTCTCGATGAGTTCTCCATGCTATATTGTGACTCTGCCAGCTCAACCTTTCTGCATGGGTTATCCGGAAGAATTATGTTGAACTTGGTTCGACATACTAATTTATGCATCCACAACTCAGAAAGTTATATATTCCTTTGAGTTGTCCCTCTTTAGTTGTCTACTGACCTTCGTCTATCAATTGATAGTCAAGAGTATGCGTGCGTTCGTTTATCGATGCCTATTACTCTTGTGGTCCGTCAAGCCATTCTCTTCCGGAATGACTAGGAGAAACAAACTCCAGTACCTCATCCATATTTAGGATTGGGTCAAAGTAGTTGTGTTCCGCAGATCAAGTTGCAACCCAGCTTTTGATTCTGTTCTACCCTGAAGTATTACCGTCTTTATGTCAGGATTTTCATGAGGATTGCACCGGCTCTTGTGAATTCTTGATGTAGTGATACTTCTCGCCATCATTATTCATCCCTTGGTTCCGTGTTGTCGCAACCGGAATGCCGACAAGTGAATCGTGATGTGTGAATTCAATACTCCTAGCAACCTTGTTGCTTGGTAGTTAATGGACAATAATTTCATTCTTGGCGTGTTGGTTTTGAATCATCATTCTAAGGTTGATCATGCTACCTAGTCCTTGTTCTCGGTGCACTCCTCGATCGATGAGTTAGGATTATTTCAAATCTTTGCTCTATTGATCATATCGTCTTGCCTCAAAAAGCAAGATTGTTCTCGAGCTTAGTAACATATCGGTGGTTCATGATTTTCCGAAGATCTTCTCGGAAGTATTACCAGGTTGTCACCTGACCGCTGTGTTGAGCTCGTGATCAAGTTGGTTTCTTGTGAACCATCCTTCTCCAAGAATCTGTGTTGGATATCCCTGAGCTAGTTGGTTAAGCTAGACAAAAACTTGGAGAGTTGGAAGATAAAAGCTTGCCTGACTTAGTTCATTCCAAAGGGATATTCTTGTGTAGTGTGTGTTGAAAAAGATGATATCTTTATTGGTTGATCCTCGTGATCAGTTGTTGGATCTATTATCTTACCCAACCTTTGATTGGAATATGGGCTATCATCCAATCAGACCAGAACCAACGATATTCATAATGTTGTCTTACTCGTGGTTGATCCCTCGAGCATACACCATTATATCTTTTGGGTCTGACCAATGCTATCACCGTGTTCACTTAACTATGGAATTCCTTTTATATGGAAACCCGGATGAATTGTTGTTGAGCCCATTGACAACATCCTTATCTCCTCCATGATTTTGTTGAACATTAAGCTAGTGTTGGAAACTTGTGTAAGCATTTTCTTCATGCCCCGTTCAGAAAGTATATGTTTGGATGAAAGAAGTAACTTCCTTTGATTCACGTGCATTTGATGTAAGTTGCCGTCATGAATTCAAGGAAGATTGTTTTGTTTCCTTTGGAATCATCCCAAATCAGTCATGCACACGTGCGAAGTATTCTGTAGTCTGGAGACTGATCATCTTCATTCCATACGTATATCCTAGCACACCAAGCCACTGATTGAGTTGTTCAAAGATAAAGGAGTCTGTCCAAGGTGAACTCTTTGGACTTCCACGCGTGGAGACTTCGATGTCATTAATGATGGTTCCCCACCTGAACACGGTGGTGTTTTATTGCAAGACTACCATGGGATCATGTTTGTCTGGGACAGCGTGCTCACATGTTTGTAGCAGAACCAGCTCATGTTTTGGAGCTTACTATCGTAGTTCGTTCCCTGAGAATCTCGCAACGTCATCTCGTCGATTTGTGTTGCAAACTTTCATTTTTCTTCCCAGACTCGATGAGTCTGGAATATCCTGACACCAACCAGATCTGAATCTCAGGCAGATATGATGGTTGGAACATTTCCCCAAGAACTATAATATTGGTTCCTCGATAACTGGTAAAGTGGATGTCGTGGCCAACACACCCATCCGGTAGACCTATTATTATAGTATCTTGTTTGAGGAAGTTGGCCACCTCCCCATAGGGATTTCGTAGGATTTACTCCCTAGTTGCCCCTATGGATTTTTGAGATCCCGAAGTCCGACCTTTTACTTGATGTTCTAGATATCAAACCATATCTATGAATGGGTTACGCTAGCACATCAAGGAGAACATTAGAAGCGGAGTGCTAAATGTCTCTCGGTCGATCATCCAGATTTTGTTTCCTTGGCCTCGCTAAGGGTGAAATCTGAGAAGGTGTTATCTTCCTTTGCATCTGCATCATCCATCATCATTCACCATGGTAGTATGATGTGTTGCCAGGATCCTTGACACGGATGTTGGTAAAACCCTGATGAATATGGAAATGCTCAAGTTCTTGAGAGCACGCACAAGCGCTACGTGTTACCATCGGCTCTAACTGGATTCCTCTCAGTTTCCTCAGCAATGCTATGACCTTTTCAAACAATGAGTTCACCCTCTATTGTTGGTTTCTTTCCTAGTTACCAGAATCATTCCCAGCATTTGCATTTTGCTCCCAGCTTGCACCGCCAATGTGCCATTCTACCATGGGTCTCTTCCATTTCCGGTGATAAGCAAATTCATCCATTACGTTGTCTTCAACAAGGTAATCCACATCATCCAAGTCCGAGTATGCCATTCTACCGACCCCCTCCAAACGATCGCTCGAGAATTGTCTTAGGTTGATTTAAAGAGTTTCAATGATCTATGAATCAAAGGTAATTCTTTTTGCCACTTAAGGGGATATTTCTACGAGTCACCTTCCCTAAGGTGCCTCGTTGAGGTTTCATGGCAACTCAACTCCTCGCTACGTTGACAATCGATTACCACCTTCTTAAGCGTGAAATTGTTGTCTACCTAGTGAACCCTCGTCATCTGTTCCACTCCATCCCTCTAGAGGTGTGCTTCGTCTCTCAGCTCAAGAGATGCTGCGATGTCTCATTTTGTGAGTTGATCCTGAGGTGTTCAGTCTTCTAGAAGATCGATCCTTCTAGAGTCTCCTTCTCCTCTCGTTGTCCTGTTGGCTGGAGTTCTCAGAACAAGACGTCGAGACGATGATGGTGAACGAATCAACGTTCAATTGAAGTGCAACCTGGATCGTGAAGATTGTGCTAGTTTGCGTTCCCCCTTCACCTTACCCTACGCTTGAATCTCGGGACGAGATTTTTGTTTAGTGGGGGTGAGTTGTCACAGCCCTAGAATATTGTTTGTAGATAGTTGCATCTTCATCCAGGCATCATATTTAAATTTCTGAAACATGAATTGAGGATTGTTGAAGCCTCAAAACTTTAATTAAAAGCAGGGCAAAAGAACCCTGGAAAATGCATTCAATGATTCCAAAATGGCCTTAACTAATGTTGGTTATATTTTGGCCAGGGTTTTACACCAAACCAAAAATAATGAACATTTTTGAGGAATATTTTGAGCATTGAATTTAAATCATATTCTATTTGAATTTGGAATTATATTCATAATATATAATGAATATATTTTCAAATGACCTGAGATATTTTTTGTATTTGTGAAAAAGTCCATTAAGTGACTTAAAATATCCAGGGGAGTTTTGGCACTGTTTTCAAATTTGTTTGAATTTGAATTCAGTGGCAATTAAATAAAAAAAAACAGAACAGAATAAAAAAAGAACAGAAACTTACCTGGACTCACCTGGCGCTCACCGAAGCCACCTGGACGGCCCAACACTTCCGGCCCAGCCCGCCACCGCTACTCCCCCCCCCCTGTCGTCTTCCTCTGCCAGTAGGCAGAGGCGAGGCGTGGCGCGCGCCCGAGAGCTCCGGCCACCTCCTGCTTACCTGCTCGCCGCTGGAGGCACCCGAGGGAGCCACGCACTCCCCCTCGCCCCCTGCACCTCTCCTCTCTCCCCCTGGACCCCATCCCCTCCTCTGCTCCCCTCTCGCGCACACCACCGAGCGGAGCTCGCCGTCATCGTCGCCGTACCCGTGGCCACCGGCCACCCCTAGCCTCGCCGATGCGCCCAGGAGCTCCGCCTCGACCCCCTCTTCCTCCCCACCGATCCACGGCCCTCCGGAAGCCCTGCATCGCCGCCAACGCGCCGTCTTCAACCTCCGGATCCGACGGCCCCCTCCGGTCAATTTGCGGCCTCAGCACGTCCCCGGCTACACCGAGTTGCTCCCCTTCACCGCTGTGAGCTCCTCTTCGTTCTCCCCCTCTCCCCACCATCGATTGCATCCCCTAGCCGTTGTTTCTGTGATGGCCGAGAGCTCGCTGCCGCCGCCGTGAAGCTCGCCGTTGCTAGCGACCCCTGCTGACCATGAAAGCACCTGGACGAGTTCGACACGTCCCGCAGATGCTTCCCAACCGCCTAGCTTGTTCATTTGCAAGCTGCAGCCCCGCGCCGCTCGAACCCGTAGCTCCGGCCGCCGCCGTTCTGGTCGCCGCCGTCGACCCCGGCCTCCCTGTGCCCAGCTGCGTGCGCCCCTAGACGCGCGGGAGCACGGGCTCCCTCCTGGTGCCCTCAGGGTGCCCAACCGCAGCCTGTAGCGCCGCCTCGACCAACTCCGGCGAGTTCCCGCCGCTGCTGTGGTCGCCGGCGTCACCTGCTGACGTGGCGCCGGTTAATTAGTGCTAATAACCCCGCTAAACACCCCCAGAGCCACTGCCATGTGGGCCCCTGCGCTTAATTAGGTTAATATAATTATTCTGTTAAATTAGTGTTAGTGCCGTGGACCCCACGTGTCAGCTTTGACTCTGGCCCAGTCATCGTTGACCGGTCCCACCTGTCATTCACTCAATCCAGACCTGAGACACTGACCAGTGGGCCCCACTGGTCAGGTTTGACCGGACCAGCCCAGTTGACTCTGCTGACGTCACAGTGACGTGGTGCTGACGCCATAAATCATTTTCTGGAATTATTTTAATTCTAAATATTCAGGAAATTCCAGAAAATGCCTAAAACTTCTAAAATTCATAGAAATTCAACCGTAACTCCAAATTAAATAATTTATATATGAAAAATTATCAGAAAAATTCAAGGAATCCATCTGTACCATTTTCATGCATGTTTGAACAATGTTTGTCCTCTGTTTTGGACAAAACAAATAAAGGGCATTTAAATAATCATATATGGAGTTGGAAATTGAATCATGTATTCAAACCAACTTCATTTAAATCATAGCTAGATGCACTAGCCCAAAACACATTCATATTGCCATGTCATAGCATGCATCATATTGTGCATTGCATTGATCGTGTTTCTTCTGTGTTTGCCGGTGTTGTTCCCCCTCGGTAGACGTTGTACCGACGATGTGATCGTTGACACTGATGAAGACTCAATGTTATCTTCAGAAGTGCCAGGCAAGCAAAACCCCCTTGTTCATTCCGATACAATCCCACTCTCTCGCTCCTGCTCTCTTTTACTGCATTAGGACAACAACGATTCATCTGTTACTTGCTGCGGTAGCTGAACCCCTTTATCCTTTGCATGACCTGTCATTGCCACAGTAAATAGATGAAACCCACTAGCATGAGTAGGAGTTGTTTGAGCCCTGTTGTGCCTACTCATTCATGTTTGTTTGTCATGCCTGCTACTGCTTAGAGTTGAGTCAGGTCTGATTCATCGGGGATGAATCAGAGGTGTGTGAACATGTCCTACTGTGTGTGAGCTAAGTGTGTGAACACGATTTGGTAAAGGTAGCGGTGAGAGGCCATGTAGGAGTACATGGTGGGTTGTCTCATTGAAGCCGTCCTCAGGAACTGAGTTCTGTGTTTGTGATCCATGATTCAGCTACTACCATGCATTGGGCCCTGAAATATGACCCCGCTCGACTTCTTATTCACCCTTGTCCTCTGTCCAGGAGTTGCAAGTAGTTTCTGGTGTTTGTAGTATGCTGGAGGCCGTGGACAGCGCTGACCGTAGGGGTGGGCTGTGATGCGGTAGGCACGTGGCCGGGTATACCGGGCGCCCGTTTGGTGTCACGGAACCCTGTTCACATCGTTTGGGGCTGTGAGCGAAACTCCGGCCGGATCTCCTCATGGATGGAACCCGAATAGGCGATAAACCTGGACTAGAGACTTGAGTGTTTAGGTAGGTCGTGGTCTACACCCACGTCGGCTTTCGCTTGAAGTCTGCCGAGCACATGTCGTGTGCAGACGCTAAGTGGTGGAAACATGTATGAAGAAGTACACCCCTGCAGGGTTAACATCATCTATTCGAATAGCCGTGTCCGCGGTAAAGGACTTCTGGGTTGCTTATATCAGTTCATAGACAAGTGAAAGTGGATACTCTAAAATACGCAAGATAAGCGTGAGTGCTATGGATGGCGTTCTCGTAGGGAGACGGGAGCGGATCCATAGTGGTGTATTGATATGGTGAATATGTGGACTCGTGTGCGCCACCTCAAAAGAGTTGCTTGCAGTCGTAGTTTAGGATAGCCACCGAGTCAAAGCTGGCTTGCTGCAGTTAAACCCCACCATCCCCTTGTTGATAATGATGCATATGTAGTTAGTTCTGATGTAAGTCTTGCTGGGTACATTTGTACTCACGTTTGCCTATTTTATGTTTTGCAGAGAGACTTCGGTCTCACTAGTAGTTCCACGTGGACTTCGACGTTTAGCTTGTTACCTCAGCTACGATCTTGTGCCCTCGGCAGGATCTGGTAGATAGTCAGGCTTCTCAGCCTTTTTCATTTATAGATGTCTGTACTCAGACATGATAGCTTCCGCTTGTGCTTTGATTGTATGCTCTGAATGTTGGGTCATGAGACCCATGTTTGTAATATCTCGCTCCTCGGAGCCTATTGAATAAATACTTGAGTCGTAGAGTCATGTTGTGATGCCATGTTGTATTTGCACATATCGAGCATATTGTGTGTATGTTATTGAAATGCTTGGTATGTGTGGGATCTGACTATCTAGTTGTTTATCTTTAGTAGCCTCTCTTACCGGGAAATGTCTCCTAGTGTTTCCACCGAGCCATGGTAGCTTGCTACTGCTCCGGAACACTTAGGCTGGCCGGCATGTGTCCTTCTTCGTTCCTGTGTCTGTCCCTTCGGGGAAATGTCACGCGATGAATACCAGAGTCCTGTTAGCCCGCTACAGCCCGGTTCACCGGAGTCCTGCTAGTCCAGTGCTACAGCCTGGATTCACTCGCTGATGACCGACACGTTCGATGTTGGGTCATGGATGCCTGTCCCTGTAAGTTTGTGCCACTTTGGGTTTATGACTAGCCATGTCAGCCCGGGCTCCTTATCATATGGATGCTAGCGACACTATCATATACGTGTGCCAAAAGGCGCAAACGGTCCCGGGCAAAGGTAAGGCGACACCCGTGGGAATACCGTGCGTGAGGCCGCAAAGTGATATGAGGTGTTACATGCTAGATCGATGTGGCATTGAGTCAGGGTCCTGACAGGAACAACACAAAGGACAAGATATTCATCGAGCTCCTCCGGAGCTTGGTTGCGCCATCTGCTCGGACTCATCGGCACCTGCAAGCTGGTTTTGGAAGTATCTGTGAGCCACGGGGACTCAGCAATCTCGCACCCTCGCGATCAAGACTATTTAATCTTATGGGTAAGGCAAAAGTTATGAGGTGGAGCTACAGCAATCAACTAGCATATATGGTGGCTAACATACGCAAATGAGAGTGAGAAGAGAAGGCAAAGCACGATCGAGAAACTATGATCAAGAAGTGATCCTAGAACAACCTACGTCAAGCATAACTCCAACACCGTGTTCACTTCCTGGACTCCGCCGAAAAGAGACCATCACGGTTACACACGCGGTTGATGTATTTTAATTAAGGTCAACTTAGGTTTTCTACAACCGGACATTAACAAATTCCCATCTGCCCATAACCACGGGCACGGCTTTTGAAAGTTCAAAACCCTGCAGGGGTGTCCCAACTTAGCCCATCACAAGCTCTCACGGTCAACGAAGGATATTCCTTCTAGCGGGAAGACCCGATCAGGCTCGGAATCCTGGTTGCAAGACATTTCGACAATGGTACAATAAGACCAGCAAAGCCACCCAGATGTGCCGACAAATCCCGATAGGAGCTGCACATATCTCGTTCTCAGGGCACACCGGATGAGCCAGACGTCGGGTGGGCCAGCCCAGAGTTGCCCCAGGTAGCTCCGGACATCGCTCAGTTTGGACCAACACTCAGAGGAGCACTGGCCCGGGGGTTTAATAAAGATGACCCTTGGGCAGGCCTACCCAAGGGAAAGAAAAAGGCTAGGTGGCGAATGGTAAAACCAATGTTGGGCCATGTTGGAGGAGTTTTATTCAAGGCAAACTGTCAAGGGGTTCCCATTATCACCCAACCGCGTAAGGAACGCAAAATCCGGGAACATAACACCGATATGACGGAAACTAGGGCGGCAAGAGTGGAACAAAACACCAGGCATAAGGCCGAGCCTTCCACCCTTTACCAAGTATATAGATGCATTAATTAGATAAGAGATATTGTGATATCCCAACAAGTAAGCAATGTTCCAACAAGGAACGAATCTCCATGTTCCAACAAGGAACAACTTCAATCTTCACCTGCAACTAACAACGCTATAAGAGGGGCTGAGCAAAGCGGTAACATAGCCAAACAACGGTTTGCTAGGACAAGGTGGGTTAGAGGCTTGGTTCAACAATATGGGAGGCATGATAAGCAAGTGGTAGGTATTGCAGCATAGGCATAGCAAAAGAGCGAGCAACTAGCAAGCAAAGATAGAAGTGATTTCGAGGGTATGATCATCTTGCCTGAAATCACACAAGGAAGAAGAACGACTCCATGAAGAAGATAAATGGACGTAGACGAACGGGACCTCACAAACGCGACGTTACCGAAACAACCCGAAGAAGCAAACACCGGAAAGAAGCACACAACATAGTAAACAAACCAACACATGAACATGGTATGATATGCGAGATGCGGTATGCGATGCATATGCAAGATTTGACAAGGAATGAATGAACCTGGCCTCAACTTGGAAATCCAAGGGTGCCACTGGAAAGGTGAGGTGATTTCGGTTGAAATTGATATAAAGAACACCGGAATCGGAGACACGGTTTGGAAATGGCAAGAAAAACAAATATGGCACCGGTCTACGATAAACAGCAAGTAGCCATCTAAATGCATCAAGATAATAATGCTACAGCACTCAAACATGGCAACAAAATACATTGCAGGGATCCAATCATTATGCTTGACAAAAGATGAACACTGAGCTACGGCCAATTCATCCATTAACAGGTTCAAACAAGCATGGCAAAAATGCATTTGGCAAACAGATTTCAGACTTAGTGAAATTAACACTTGTCTGGAATTTCAGAACAGATAGCACTCTTCGGAGCATGAAAACTATATGCTACAGGGCCTGAACATGGCAAAGTAAAGCATGGCATGGAGCTACTCAAAGAGCTTAACAAAAGTCCCTTAGTGACCTTGAGCCAAAAGGGATCAGAAAATACAATTGCAAGCATGTTAACATGGCAAAAACATAAACAGATCACCGACTTGGAGAAAAACTGGAGCATGCAAAACAGATATCAAGTAGGCATGTTTACGAGCTCGATGCACTCACTACAGAGCAAGGCATGGCAATATAAGCATACACCCATTAAGAAGACACAAAATACAAGCTAGACATGGCAAGAACAATAACATAGCATGCACGGATCAACTACAAGATCCTCGGCAAAATCGCTAACAAGTAGACAATCTGCCCATATTAACGAAATAGCAAAAGTAGAGCTCGATTGACTCAAGCTAGGATGCTCCATAATAGCAAACAAAGACATGGATGGATATAGCACAACAAGATTAACAACTCATCCTTACTGATCATCCTCAAAAGAGGCACGGATCACTAGGAAACAACAAGAACATATGGCATATTGAAATAAACAGATCAAGGACTTAGTGGAAATGCTAAGTCCCTGAAATCAGCATTAACGAATGCTCCACTTTGCAAGCTTGTGCTAGTCACCACATACATCACAAAAATACATGGATTGCACCTCTGGATAGATGGCAAAACATATAACATAACTCATGAAGAGCTCATGGGCATATCATGCACACAATAATCATGGCAAAAAATAATAAATGTCTAATTGGAGCAGCAGATCTGACAATTATCTCAAATAGCATTCTTCTAACCGCATTCGGGCATCAAGATGAACTCAAATTAAAATGATGCAATGAGATGAAATGATGTACTCTCTAAGGAGAACATTTTGATATGTTATATGCATGAATCGGAGCTACGGATGCAAAGTTACGACATGATGAACATGGGCATTTGAAACATGGAAATCTAGGGGACTTAGTAGAAATTGGACCTCCAGATCTAGGGTTCTTGGCACGGATTTCGATGCAGCACGGATCTCGTCGGAGAGACTCGCTGGAGAGCGGCCGGAGACGAGGAGGAGGTCGAGGGAGGCCGGGGAAGGAGAGGTCCGGTGAGGTCGGGGCGCCGGAGTCCGGCAGGATCGGCAACCGGCGACGGATGCGGCGTGTCGGGGCGGCGCCGGAGCCGCAGGCGGCGCCGGCGAGGCCGCCGGCCAGCACGAGATGAAGGCGGCGGCGAGGACCTGGCGACTTCGAGGTGGGCGACCGCGGGCGGGCGGCGCCCGTGCAGCGGCGGCGGCGGGATGGGCGACGGGGGCCCGGATCGGGCTCCGCGGGCCGGCGGGCGCGAGGCGAAGTGGGGCGACAGGTGGCGCGCACGGAGTGGCGGGGAGCGGCGGCGGGGCGACGAAGCAGCTCCGGATTTGTCCGGGTGAGGTGGCGGCGGCGGCGGACATTGTCCGGTGCGGTGGGGGTTTTCGTCCCACGGCGCGAGGGGAAGAAGCTAGGGTTTGTACCGCGAATATTTCGGAGGGGATCACATATATATAGGTAGAGGGAGCTAGGAGAGTCCAAATGAGGTGTGGTTTTCGGCCACGCGATCGTGATCGAACGACCGAGATGATGGAGGAGGTTTTGGTGGGTTTTGGGCCAAATTGGAGGGGTGTTGGGCTGCAACACACACGAGGCCTTTTCGGTCCCTCGGTTAACCGTTGGAGCATCAAACGAAGTCCAAATGGTACAAACTTGACAGGCGGTCTACCGATAGTAAACCAAGGCCGCTTGGCAAGTCTCGGTCCAATCCGGAAATGTTTAACCTCCACACACGAGAGAAAGGTAGAAATGACCACCGGGTGACATAGGAGCGCCGGATTGCAAAACGGACAACGGGGAAAATGCTCGAATGCATGAAACGAACATGTATGCAAATGAAATGCACATGATGACATGATATGCAATGCATGACACGCAAGCAATGACAACGCAACAACAGCGAATAACTGGACGGCACCTGGCACATCGGTCTCGGGGCATTACAACGTGGCCATGGAATATTTCCGACTTAAGAGGATGAGTGTGCAATGTGTGTCACTGCACAAAACACGGAATGTTAGAAAAAGAACGATCGAAATCTAAGAAATGATATGTTATGGGGCGGTGAGGGGATGACTTACTCAGGAAAGTAAGGCACGAGGAAGTTATCCTTATCTGGGTTTGACAGAATGACGCCTTCGAGGTAAGAACTCGCGACTTGCCGGTCCCCAACACTGTCCAAGATCTTGGCACGCATGTAGAAGGGGTCGACTATCACGATGTCTGGGGTCTTGTCTCTAATGATCCGCATCTCCATACTCAGCAAAAATAGCCGAACGAAGGTGTAGTGCAGCGGATGAAGGTTAAACATAGCGAAGATGTCATCAAACCGCAGGACGATCGTACCCCCGATGGCGTTATCCACAAAGCCCTTGCCCTCGGGCACCTTGGCCACGAAAACCGGGTATGCCACATCATTCTCGGAGTGACGCCGCTTCTCCACAGAAAGAACACTGTCATGCAGACTCCTCATAGCACCGGTTGCAGCATTGAGCAGATTAGTCGGTAGCATCGGCCTACCCGCCACATGCACCCTCCTCGAGATATCCTTAGGTGAAGGTGGACCGTCCTGAGCACAGATCGTACTCGGTGCCAGCTAGCTGGCACCCCTGTTACTCTTTCTTTTTCGTCCCTTCTTCTTCTACTGTAATGGCATCGAGTTCAGCTCATAGACCGCCTTCTTGAGTGTGTTGGGGCTGATAATATTTGGCACCTCAGCTATCTGAGGCTCAGTGAAGGCGGCAGCTGGAGGTGTCTCCCGAGAACTGAACGCCAGACGACGCTTGTTGCAATTTGGTTTCTCCGTGGTACCAGCATGATCGCGGTCGTCTTTTTCAGGGTTGGGTTCTTGAGAAGGAGGACCAAAGAATTCATCACCGTGCCCATGTTCGGCAAAGTACTTATCGACGTTGGTAAATGTACCGTCATCATTGTTGTCGTCGTCTGGATCCTGTGCCATATGCATGTTCGGATCCTGTGCCATAGGGATGTCCGGCATGTCAGGTAGCATTGCAGCGGTCTTGCAATGGCTTGGCGCCGGCACGACTGGCGGTGTTGTCTGTGGGGTGGTGTCCCCCGCCCCAAACGAATCTGGCTCCTCGGCCAAAGCAGGGGCCAGCTTACGCAGGCGCTGAGGGTCATCACATCATCTTTGTCGTCCCCAGCGGGTCGAATCAGAGGTAACAACTCGTCGCAGCCTGGAAGCACCCGAACCAGTTCAACCCTATACACGGTGGGTGGCATTGGATTACCGTGGAACACGGGGTTGCCCGGTTGAATGATTCTGCCCTTGGTGACGTCGATCAACTCGCCGCCCACGAAGTGCAGGAGAGTGCATGGAACGTCGGCGGCACCCTGCGAGAACATGTAAGGCCTCAGGGATGCCCAGTCAAAGGCAAGGAGATGAAGTCATCGGCCGAGAGGCTTAATTAGTTACCGTGATGGCGTCGAGCTCGGCTAATGTCGAGGCACTGCCAATGGCGGGCGTGCAACTGAAGAAGGGGCCGCTTGCTACCGAGGTGCCGGCCGGCGTACACCCGGGTGCATTAAGCTCCAATGCCCGTGCCGGTGTCGGAGACACCAATACCGCCTCCGCCGGAGACACCAATGGCGTCGCCTGCATGTTGTGCGAGTTGTTGGCTGTGAAGCTGGGAACCGGGGGCGGCCCCTGTTGGCCGCCCGCAATCCACGCCTGCAGCCCCTCAATCAAGGTAGGCACAATGGAGGTGAGCATCGATCCCAGTTGTTGTTGCACTTGCTCTTGGACAATCTTCGGAATCCGCACCACTTGTGCCTTGAGTTCTTCAACCTCGCGTGACTGGCTTTCCGAGCTTGTCTTTCTCTCCTTTCGCCCACCAGCATTATAGTATGACGACCATTTTGTGGACAAGCCTTTGTCGGCCACACGACCAGCTGACGACGGCTTACTGAGCTTATCCTTGTTTTTCATTACGTTCAACGCCCTATTTAGAGTGCTGTCCCAAGGGGTGCTCTGAGACGACCCCGCGCTACTGCTTTCAGTCTCCTGCGGAAGGAATGTGAACCATTTAGAAATTTTGCTTCATTAATTAGAATGCAACCATATGGAGCTAATTACGCGGGGGTGTATTCCTTACCAGAACACGCTCAAGCGCCTTGGTCTTTGGATCCGTGGTAAGCTCCTTTGTTACTGGGTCCTCCTTGTACCGGGCCCTAACATAGTTCCTGGTCTGCTTGTCACGGTATTTCTGGAAGCGGGGCGGTAGGCCTTGCTCGGCACGCTCCGCGTCCTCCTTGTCCCATATAGGCTCCGCCACTCTATAACAGCAGGGACCGAGTTTGTGTTCCCCTAAGTTCAACTCCCGCATTTCTTTCCCCCACTGACTTGATTCAGAAGTTGCGCTGCTCTCGCACTTGATCTTGAACTCCTTGTAGTGATCTTCGCTGATCGAAGGATTTTTCGCCTTGATCTTCTCATAACTATCACCTTTGTCAATCATTCTCTTCACCGCGCTTCTGCAAGTAGACAGGGCCATGCTCATCGCCGTGAGGGCGGCACTGTTCACTTTATTCCCTGAGAAGCATGTGTTTGCAAAGTCAGCGGGGAACTTGTATCGTTCGTGCCTTAGGTTCTTGGTGTTGATCGAGACGGTGCTCCGAAGAATGCACCGGAGTTGAAGCGAGTACCCCTTGACTAATTCTTTGGGCGCCGTTGGATGCCCATCGGAGTTCACTTCAGTAAATTCCTCCTTGACGGTGCGGAGCATGTTCGGGCACCGGTCCTTCCGTTGCCTCTTTGGTTAGCTGCCATCTGTGCATGCGCTGCCATCATCAGTGGTGGCATCCTCGGCGGCACTATTAGTGGTGTCATCCCCGATGCCACTAGGGGTTGTGTAGTCAGGATCAGTGTCTTCCATGACGTCCTCATAGCGGTGAGGTTCTTCCTCCATCTCCTGGGACAGCTCCCAGAATTGCTTGCCCGAACCGCCGGCCTCATCGTTGTGGGCCATGTTTCGCTCTAAATAGGAAAAAAGTTTGGTCAAAAAGTTGGTTATTGTCAAGGAACAAAATCATGGTCTCATCATTTAGGGTTTGTCGACACCGAGGCATCCTAAAAGCTAAGCTTTTATCATTTAGGGTTTGTCGACGCCGAGGCACCCTAAAAGCCTAAGCTTTAATCATTTAGGTTTTTATCGACACCGAGGCACCCTAAAAGCCAAGGTTTTATAATTTATGGTTTGTCGACACCGAGGCATCCTAAAAGCTAAGCTGGGAAGGAGAATTCTAAGTTGGGCCTAATCACTTGGCTCTATTGCCACATATGGTTGAATATAACAAGAATAAAGGGGCAGTTGATCCTACTTAATTAAGTACTAAGATACCCCGACCCATGCATTAGTCACAAGTACCCCATATGTCCTATTTTTAGCAAAGTCATGCTAAAATTCTCGGAAAATTTCAGCATGACCTTTGCTGAAAATAGAACATATGGAGTACCCGAATTTGCCAAAACGGAAGTTAATCGACATTCTAGCAAACTCCACGGCCTCTCGGGGTACCTGCAAAATCATCACGACACGATGGTCGGAGACATGACCTTTGCCTAACTGTTCTGAACTCCTGCAAAACTGAACACAACATATACCAAAGAAAATCAACACTTCTATATTCATATGAGACTAACAACCAACACTGCATAACAGTTCCATGTAGAATACAATGGTAGAGTACAATCAACACTTCTTTGTGTCCATATCAACTACCTCAATAACCTGTCAATACTGAATATTAGAATTTTATAATTTAAACCATGCTAAAGATATATAAAACTCCATTGCAAATGTGCCATGTCAATCAAAACCCCAATGGATGAGAACTACCATTCAATACAACAACTCTTAGAACTGAGGAACAGGTTCTCCAAAATGAGTCGAAAGGGAGCATGCTGACATCTATACAAGCCAATAATGATTTACTACTCAATGGAACAGGGTAAGATAAACACCAGTCAATAAATTTACTACATCAAAAGGAGTAAAACTCAACAATGCAGCACTATCTCTGTAACTAACCTTTGTTTAGCACACAAATTGTTTTCTGTAAAAGATGATCATCATCTTTACAGAATAAAGCAACACCCTGCACTAGCCTAAAAACAAGTGAAGTTTCACCCATATAAGAACATGTGCAAACAAAATAATAACACTCAATTTAGATAGCAAAAAAAGTGAACATCAAGTACTAGGGCACATTGACACTCCTCGTTTTCTACAAACACCAAGTACTAGGGCACACCAAAGTTCTGAAATTTGTGTGCCTAACTGAATTAACTGAATTTTCAGTAACCGAATAAACTGAATTTTCAAAACTGACAAATATTAATTGGTCGACTACAGCAAATCCAATTTGCAAGCTTGACTACATATAATTTGAGCAACTTGTTTAGCTAATTTTGAGCAGAACTCCTTGAGGAACTAGCAGCAAGGAGTGGCTACAACAACAAACAGTGGCTAGAACTGCAGATTTACACATTAAAGGACACAAACTCAAGTAAGCTTCCTGAATTCTTGTTGCTAAAACTAATTTGACCCAAATTCGAGAGGGATTTGAACCTAATTTGACCTAAACTCGAGATGGATTTGACCTAAACCTAGCAAAAGAGAGAAGAAGAGGGCATGGCCGGGAGGGAGGAGAGGAGGAAGAGAGGAGAAGAGAGGCAGAGGGAGGAGGGCAATGAAGATTACCTGACCACGACGAGGTGGTGGCCGGAGCGGAGACGACGGAGGGCGGAGACGACGAGATTGGGGGAGGCGGGGATAGACGTCGGGGAGGTCGCGAGGTGCTCGGGCCTCCTCTCCTGGTGGACGCGGGCCTCCTCTCCTGGTGGACGTGGATGGCCCTCCTGTGGATGAGGCGACACGGTGGGGCGGCTCCGAGGCTCCAAGTCTCCAGCGGCACAGTGGGTCTCAGTCGGGGCAGCGCAGTTGGTCTGGGCGCCGCGGGTTTCTAGGGTTTGGAGGGCTCGGAAGGCGAGGGAGGGGTGGGTGGGGCGGCGGAGCCCGGGAGCGAGGTCGCCGGTGGCTGGAAGGGGATCGGCGGCGGTGGCGAGAGGTGAGGGGCGAGATGGGTTGGCGCAGTGGGTGGGCGTGGGGGGATTGGGGGAAGAAAGGGGGTTGGCGAGGGGGAGGCTTAGCAATGGCGCACCCCCCAGCAGTGCGCCATTAGAAAGTTTTTTTTGGATAGCAATGGCGCACCCCCTAGATGTGCGCCATTAGTAATCTTTTTTTGGATAGCAATGGCGCACCACCTAAAGGTGCGCCATTAGTAATCTTTTTTATAGCAGTGGCGCACCCCCTAGCGGTGCGCCATTAGTATTTTTTTTAGGATTTTTTGTTGCCTAGCGGAGGGTCGGCAGCGACGTCTTGAACTAGGTCTCGCTCGGGGGGGAGGGAGGGTGCGGGGGGTCGTCGGCGGCGGTGGAGCGGGGGAGGGTGCGGGGGGGCGGCGGCGGCGGTGGAGCGGGGGAGGGTGCGAGGGGTCGTCGTCGGCGGTGGAGCGGGGGAGGGTGCGGGGGGTGCTCAGCGGCGAGGGGGATCTGTCGAGGGGGGATAGCGATCGATATGGAGGGGGATCGAGATCGAGTGTCCTCATGAATATTCAATATTTTTTCATATTGAATATGAAAAAATATCATCAAATTTGAATATTCATGAGTTTGAAAAATATTAACAAATTCAATACTTTTTGTGAATTAGAAATTCAATACCATGATAAACATAAATAAATATTCGTGAGGGCACTAGAACAGAAGAAATATCATTTCAATATCTCGAAATACAATCGAGAAATGAAGGCTACAATTTAAATACAATCGATCTTAGCTAGCTATATGTTCACAATCTTCTTACCCTTCTTTTTTGCAAATGGAGTTCTTCTGTGGAACAGACATCCTTTAGGTAGGGTGGTCCTGCTTCTTCTTGTGGTGTATGGCACTTCATCGTCGTCGTCATGTTCCATCTTCGGGTCGCCGTACTTGTCGAAGTCTTGCTCATTGGCGACTCCATCCATTCTGATGATCTTCCTTTTGCCTCTGCTCACGACAACACGACTGGGCTTTGAAGGGTCGGTAATGAAGAAGCATTGGTCCACTTGGGAAGCCAGTACCCATGGCTCATTTTTCGCGGTGACGTTTGCACCCGCGGTCTTGGATTTGGCTTCGGGTATAACCATGGTGGTGAAATACCGGTCTTCTTTTAGGACGCTCTTGGCACATCTGACACGGAACGTCGGGACCTTCTCTCCAGCGTAGCTCAGCTCCCAGACCTCCTCGATCCTTCCGTAGTATATGTCCTTGTCATTACCGGTGTAGGATTCCATCGTTACCCCGGAGTTCTGATAACCATCGCTCTTCATGTCCTTGTCCTCGGTGTAGAATGTGTAGTCGTTGATATCGTATGCCTCATAGGTCATCAGGTTGTGCTCAGCTCCCTATGACAAGGCGAATATGAGTTTTTCTTCCGCGGAAGAATCCTCGTGTAAAGGGTACGACATAAGCTTCTTCTTGAACCAACGCTTGAAACATGAGTTGTGCTCTTTGATTATATCTCCGTCCGTCCTCTGTTGGCCTAGGTCATTGTACGTCTTCTCAATAAAGGTTTTGTGCTCTACCACCCAAGGATCGACCACGTCTATGTGTTGTAGCGCGACTAGGTTTGCTCTTTCAAAGTCGGCGAGTCGACCCTCAAAGTCGACATGCATTTCGTGACGACCCTCATGGTGACCCCATCCATCGAGCCTGCCGAGGTTCCTGTTGACGGGCAGACCAACGGGGTTCTCGATTCCTAGATAATTCGTGCAGTAAGAGATGTACTCTTCGGTCAGAAAGCCCCTGGCTATGCTTCCCTCTTGACGTGACATGTTGCGAACGTATACTTTGATGTCACCATTCATCCTTTCCAACGGCATCATGCTGTGCACAAACATCGGCCCGAGTTGAATGATATCCTCCACGATATGGACCAGCAGATGCACCATAACGTCGAAGAATGCGGGCGGGAAGTACATCTCAAGCTCGCATAGTATCACCATGATCTCTTCCTGTAGCCTTCTGAGTTGCCTCACGCCAACCGACTTCCGAGAGATGATGTCGAAAAAGTTGCATAGGCCAAATAGTGTTTCACGGACGTGTGCGTCCATGATCCCATGGATTGCAACTGGAAGTATCTGCGTCATCAGCACGTGACAGTCGTGAGACTTCATCCCGCTGAACTTCGGCTTCGCTGGGTCTAGGTATCTGCTTATCTTCCCCACGTAACTGTAAGGAAGTTTTACTCCTACGAGGTAGGTGAAAAACTGCTCGATCTCCTCCTGACTTAGAGTGAAGCACACGGGAGGGTAGTCATTTCCGGTCTTCTTGTCCTTTTTGCCTTTGCGATGACTTTCTGTGTCCTGCTTCGCCTCATCATCATCATCATCATCATCATCATCATTAGCGTGAAGCTCCTCCCTGATGCCCATTGATTTCAAGTCTACCCTTGCTTTCGACCCTTCTTTGGTCCTCTCTGGCATGTTGAGCTGGGTACCAAGCAGACTCTCGCACACGTTCTTCGTGATATGCATGACATCAAGGCTGTGAGGCACACGGTGGATCTTCCAGTATGGCAAGTCCCAGAAAACAGACCTCGTTTTCCATACCTTCAGCAATGGCTCTAGCGCCTTTCGCTTCTTTCCCGGCTCTGGGGCCTTTTGCTTCTTTCCCGGCAGTGGGCAATCTTTCCAATTTTTCAACAGCTCGTCTATTTCCTCGCCGCTCCTTGTACGGGGGCGTCTTTGGGGTTCGGTTTCAACATCGAACAAATCCTTGCGTTTTCTCAATGGGTCATCGTCGCGAAGCCACCTTCGATGTGAGAGTTGTTAATTAATGGTTAACTTAAGGTGGCTACTTAAATACACATCTGGGTGGATTGGTTGCGGGCACCTGGAGAATCCAGTGTTGTCCTAGGTTATCCCGGAGTACCCGTGTGATCATCCTATGGGTCGCCACCCAGCCTCAAAGGGATCATAAGATTATTCATGCTAGAAACTTCCGTGTGCAGCCACAAGCTATTATGGGCTCTAGCATAGTGGAGTAAGTTGCATGACCTCTTCAAGTGGTAGGCTAGCAGATGTAGGGGATGTAGGTTGGTACTTTCTACCCGGGGTTAGAGTTAATGCTTCTGAAAGACTGTGTCTCGGTCATCCGTTTCTCAAACAGCATGTAGTGGGAGAAATCCAACGGAGGAGATCGAGTCTTCTAGGGAAAAGTGCGCAAACCTCTACAGAGTGTACAAACTAATCATGGTTAGCCGTGTCCCTTGTTATGGACATCTTGAGTATCTGGTACTTGAATTATTGATTTGATCTCATCAATCTAAATAAATTTTGTTGGGATGTTAATGATTACTTTAATGGGGATTGAGTTGGAGGAACCTTCTCAATGTTTCAACTACCATGATAGTTAAATAAAATATATTCCTTTGTCCTAGGGAAAATTTGGCTTTTTGCAAAACATTATAACCATAGAGCCTCCACCAGCCATAATTGCATGTAGTGATAGTATTTATTCTATTGATTGTTCTACTGTGTTATTATGCCAGCATATTCCATGTGCTAACCTGTTTCGGGCTACAACATATCATGTTGCAGACTTTTCAGACGACGAGTAAGGTGCCATAGGTCGTTTGTCATGCACTCAGCTATCTGTTGGAGTTGATGGACTCACTTTATCTTCCAAGCCTTCCGCTGTTTATCTTACTTAGATGGCCTTAAGCCATATTTATTGTAATAAGTTCTCTTTGGAGACATTCGAAGTAATAAGTGTGTGATTTCTACTCTGTTATAAATCCTTCGAGTACTGTGTGCGTCAGCATTACCAATCCAGGGATGACACTGAAGCACAGAGACTTGACCGTCTGAGGTCGGGTCGCTACAAGATGGTATCAGAGCACACGCTAAATGTAGGACACGACCACTAAGATGAGCGATAGGTCACTCTTCTCTACCCATTTATGACTCCTCTCCATTTTGTACTACTTAGGATGGCAGACTCAAGGAACAAATTTACACAGCTGGATGAAGACACACCCTTTGGATGACACTTGAAGGAAGTCACTAGGTATCTGAACATCGGAATACCAAGCTTCACTGGGACCTACACTGCCACTTTACCAGAAGAGGAGCGTTGCATGATTCGGATTCAAGTTCCAGGAAGGACATTCACGCCAGTCACTGAGCCCATAGAGTTTTCCTTTGATGCACCGACCTGGAGTATAGGAAAGAGCATGGCAGCCCACATCGCCATGGGACGCATCGGCGAAGTTTACCACAAGGAGCTTAAGGACACTATCTACCAGATATGTGGGCACTGAGATGAGAAATGGGAGATGATCAGCACCTGGAAGGACAAGTCCATTGCAGCCTTCATCCAGGAGTTAAATCATCACATTCGTCGCCAGGAGAACCAGATGTGCGCAAGCATGATAGATTTGAAGAAGGCGATGACCAGGATCACAGAGCTAGAAGAGGAACTCAAGTCTACACGCGATGGATATGAGGAGGAAATGACGATCCTAGTGTAGAAGAATGATGACCTGACAAGGAAGCTAGGAGTATTCATGGAAGGCCCTGTGCCAGGAGGAGAACACGATGAATCCAAGGAGATTCGTTCTGAAGACTACATCATCATAGACGACACTGACTCCGACCCTGATGGTAGTGATGAAGATTATGAAGACGAAGCTGGAGCGGATATCATGGAGTCTTCCACCGATCAAAATTTCTAGATGACCACCATATGATTAGTAGTATTCCCCATGTATATATTAGTAGTCCGAGCACTGTAACGATAGTTAGATCGAATGTATGCCCTTTATTAATTTTGTTTTGGAGTGATATTGAGTGTGTTTGTCTCATGTGCATATGGGTAGTGATTTTTTCTCCTTGGACCTCTTTCTATTCTAATCTCTCCCCTCTAAACCCATTAGATGCCTCTGAGACGTGACCCCGGATTTTTCTTCCCACAGGAGCTCACCCAGTTGATCCAGCAGCAGAATACATTGATGCAGTTGCTGGTTCAGAATCAGGGCAACAACAACAACAACAATGACAACAACAACCCACCGCCACCACCTCCAGTTGACAACTTAGCCCGTTTTCTAAGGTTACAGCCGCCGGTGTTTTCCATAGCACTGAGCCCATAGTTGCGGATGACTGGCTACGCAGGATTGGAAGGGAGTTAACCACCGCCGGTTGCATAGATGCTAAGAAGGTGCATTTTGCCACACACCAATTGGATGGACCTACAGCTGCATGGTGGGAAAATTACAGGCCACTTTCCCCATAGCCAATTTTACTTGGGAGCAGTTTCAGCAAGCTTTCTGCACTGCTCATGTCTCAACTGGAGCTATGAGTATGAAGAAGCGTGAGTTTCACAACTTACGTCAGGGCAACCGTACTGTAGGGCAGTACGTGGAGGAGTTTAGCAAACTAGCTCGTTACGCCCCAGATGACGTGGCCACCGATGCTGCAAAACAGGAGAAGATTATGGAAGGGCTGAATGATGAGATGAGCATGAAGTTAATGGTGGCAACATTTAAAAACTACCAGGAGTTGGTAGATAAGGCTCTTATGATTGAAGGGAAGCAACAGTAGATTGAGAGCCGCAAGAGGAAGTATGGACAAGGGAATTACAATTCAGGAGCTCAGCAGAAGCCACGTTTTACCCCGAACTCGAGAGGATACACCCATAACCATGGAGGCCATACCCACAATGGAGGAAGTTCTCATAATCACAATGGCCCTAGGAATGGAAATGGGAGTGGAACAGACAGCAACCAGAACCGCTCTAACCCAAGCACGCCCGCCAAGAAGGATCTAAGCAACATCACTTGTTTCAAGTCTAGGAAGACTGGACACTATGCCACCGAGTGTTCTAATACAAAGAATAGAAATGGCAATGGGAGCTCTGGGAAGAAGCCCAACCCTTTTAACAAGGGACAAGTGAACCACGTGAACGTGGAGGAGATTGCAGATCAGCCAGATGCAGTTATCAATAAGTTTTTGGTTAAGTCATTTACCGCTCTCGTTCTTTTCGATACTGGTGCATCGTATTCATACATTTCAAGGGGAGTTCTGGACAAGTTTAAGTTACCCACCTTAGCCCTTAGGACACCTTTGCTAGTGAGCTCACCCGGTGTAGAGTATATGGCATGCTGATGGTGCGATCGGATACCCTTAACCATTCGCAACCATGTTTTCCACCCAAACCTAATAATTTTGGAATCCCAAGGATTAGATGTGATACTGGGGATGGATTGGCTATCTAAGTATGGAGGAAACATTGATTGCACAAGAAAGTCAATTATGCTCACTACCCCGGAGGGAAAAAGGATTAAGTATGTATCTAGGTATACTCCTAAGACTACTCGCGTAATTTCCCTCTCGGGAGTTGTTCAGGAGAAAGTGCCTGTAGTGAAGGATTTTCCAGATGTATTCCCAGAGGAACTACCAGGCATGCCCCCGGATCGAGACATTGAGTTTTTGATAGAGTTATTGCCAGGCACTGGACCAATATCAAAGAGACCATACCGGATGCCCGCAAATGGTCTGGAGGAGATCAAGAAGCAGATTAAGTAGTTATTGGAGAAAGGTTACATTCGACGAAGTTCGTCACCATGGGGAGCCCTAGTGCTCTTGGTTGAGATGAAGGATATGTCTCTGAGAATGGTTGTGTATTATCGGGCATTGAATGAAGTAAAGATCAAGAACAAGTACCCACTGCCGATGATCAATGATTTGTTTGACCAGCTGCAAGGAGCTAAAGTGTTTTAGAAGATCGACTTGCGATCAGGATACCACCAGTTGAAGATTTGAGAAAAATATATACCTAAGACAGCTTTCACCACAAGGTACAGGCTTTATGATTATATGGTTATGTCATTTGGATGGACTAATGCCCTTGCCTATTTCATGAGTATGATGAACAAGGTGTGTAAAGATTCATGGAAGTGTCTCAACCCCCGAACAGGGAGCCCGCAGGTATATATATTGACGTATGCGTGAGATACAAGACATCTGGTTAGAGATGTAACTGGACAGTAGTATTATAGAGAGGGAGATCGAAATTACAGAGAGAGATCGAGATAGAGTCCAACAGGTTTAAACTAGAAGAAAATACTATCCCTAGCTATGTATATGTGCCACACAAGTCACCTGTTGATGCACTCAATATGTATCATTTAACACCCTCCCTTAATCTGAACTTCTCAAGTTTAGATTATGTTTGAACTCCTCAAATGATCTTGTAGCCAAGGCCTTCGTAAACCCGTCTACAACTTGGTCTTTTGAGTGAACAAATCGAATTTCCAACTCCTTATTAGCAACTCTTTCCCTCACAAAATGATAATCAATCTCAATATGTTTGGTTCTTGCATGAAAGACAGGATTGGAAGACAAGTATGTAGCACCAAGATTATCACACCAAATGTTCCAAGTTCGCTACCGAGTTTTGTAACGTACGGGAGAGGTTGCCTACAAGTTGGAGCTACCCGAAGGACTGTTAGGAGTTCATGATGTGTTTCACGTTTCCCAGTTGAAGAAGTATCATGCTGAGATGGCCAATATCCCTCTAAGAGATACAATGCCCCTGGAAGCAATTCAGTTGGACAGTGATCTGACCAATGAGTAGAAACCAGTCAAGATTCTGGAGCTTGCCACCCGAGTTACTCGCAGCAAGGTTATACAATTTTGCAAATTTCAGTGGAGCCGCCATACCGAGGATGAAGCCACCTGGGAATGGGAGGATGATCTACGCAAAGACCACCCACACCTATTTTCTAGCCAACCCGAATCTCGAGGACGAGATTCATCTTAAGGGGGGTAGGTTCGTAACATCCCAAATTTTCATTTTGGAATGTTATACATAGTTCATTGATGCATATCATATTTTATTGCATTTCGTTTTGCGATCCTCGAAATTCTAAGCAACTCAAGGACCCACGGAGAGAGTTGGGGATTTCATCGTTTTCATATTTGAATTTTTCACAAATATCAATACAAGGATCATCTTGGTTTCAATTATTTTTCTCTCCGAAAATATTTCTAATTAAAATATGTGAGAGGAGATAATATGACTTCTCCAAAATAAAGGGCATGTTGGAGGAAAATATTAAAATAAAATAATTTTTCTTTTTGGTCTTCTGTTGCTATTTTATTTGAGTTAGGAAAAAAATGTGTTTTTCAAAATTGCATTAGAGGCCCAAATAAATGTTCACTTTCTCCACAATATTATTAGAGGCCTGTGAAAATTTATTTTAAGATTTTTGGATTCTGTTTAGTATTTGTTTTCCGTGTCAGGATTTATTTTAAAAAATCTAAACCGACCTAACAGGTTGTGTCCATCCAGGACACTTCGCCCGGGCCCTTTAGAACAATCCCGAGCCGGCCCACCCTAGCGCCGCGCCCCGCCATCAAACCCTAGTCGCCGCCTCGATCGACAACCCGCACCGCCGCCCGCCGTCGCCGGAGCCACCCTCGCTGCGTCAGACCTCGCCGTTGACCCCGCCACCGTTGACCCCACCGTTGACCGGTCGGTTTTCTTCGGTTAACCCTGGTTCTTTTTTTAAAGAAAAACCATAGATTGTTTTTTATTTAGATCGGTTTTGTTCAGTTTTTCCTCGTTTTAGTTAAGTAACGGACGTTCGTCTGTACGTTCATTTTAACGGACGTTGTTCGTCAGTTAGCCGCAGACAGCGAATGTTCGTTCGTTACCCTGTTCGTCTCATTTTATTTTCCAGGGTTTTTCCATGATTATTTTCGATCGCAATTTCTACCCTAATCTTTGTTTTAGTTTATCTTTTCGCTCGTTTATCCAAATCAGGTGAAACAAACGCCTAGATCTTTGTCTTGAAGCCCTCTTTATGTTCCAACTTGAACAAGATTTTGGTACTATAAAATTTGACTTTAGTCCAGATTTTGCTTGATTGCTTATGCATGCTATTGTTTGTTTGCGATAGAATTCCCGGAGTGTGAAGCGTGCTACTACGAGTCTTTAGGATTTGCACATCGTCAGCACGGCAAGTAACACATTGATCATACCCATTTATTACCCAATTTTTATGCATTAGCTATAACCCTCAAACATTGCATGAGTAGGATCTCTTAAGATGTGGGTTTTGGGAAGTAGGTGATGAGGTAGAACCTATTGCCCTTTATTTATCAAACCCTGGGAGTTACTACTATGTTATGCTTATACTGCTATGCTATGCTCGTTGACGTGGTTTGGGTTTGAGTGTATCCATGACAGATGCGAGAGTTGTTAATTAATGGTTAACTTAAGGTGGCTACTTAAATACATATCTGGGTGGATTGGTTGCGGGAACCTGGAGAATCCAGTGTTGTCCTAGGATATCCCGGAGTACCCGTGTGATCATCCTATGGTTCGCCACCCAGGCTCAAAGAGATCATAAGATTATTCATGCTAGAAACTTCCATGTGCAGCCACAAGCTATTATGGGATCTAGCATAGTGGAGTAAGTTGCATGACCTCATACAGTGGTAGGCTAGCAGATGTAGGGGATGTAGGTTGGTACTGTCTACCCGGGGTTAGAGATAATGCTTCTGAAAGACTGTGTATCGGTCATCCATTTCTCAAACACCATGTAGTGTGAGAAATCCAACAGAGGATATCGAGTCTTGTGAGGAAAAGTGCGCAGACCTCTGGAGAGTGTACAAACTAATCATGGTTAGCCGTGTCCCCGGTTATGGACATGTTGAGTATCTGGTACTTGAATTATTGAGTTGATCTCATCACTCTAAATAAATTTTGTTGGGACGTTAATGATTACTTTAATTGGGATTTAGATGGAGGAACCTTCTCAATGTTTCAACTACCATGATAATTAAATAAAATATATTCCTTTGTTGTAGGGAAAAATTGGCTTTTCGCAAAACATTATAACCATAGAGCCTCCACCAGCCATAATTGCATATAGTGATAGTATTTATTCCGTTCATTGCAATGATGTGTTATTATGCCAGCATATTCCATGTGCTGAACCGTTCCGGGCTGCAACTTATCATGTTGCAGACTTTTCAGAGACGATTAAGGTGCCATAGGTCGTTTGTCATGCACTCAGCTATGTCGTTTGAGTTGATGGACTCACTTTATCTTCCAAGCCCTCCACTGTTATCTTATTTAGATGGCCTTAAGCCATATTTATTGTAATAAGTTCTCTTTGGAGACATTTGATGTAATAAGTGTGTGATTGCTACTCTGTTATAAATCCTTCGAGTATTGTGTGTGTCAGCATTACCGATCCAGGGATAACATTGAAGCACAGAGACTTCACCGTCTGAGGTCGGTTCGTTACACTAGGTTTTCTAGAAATTTTATGTGCATAATTCAAATTTGAACTACATGCACATGCTCCAATGCATATAAATTCGTTGAAAATCAAATATGTATCCTTTGGTGCATGCTTAGTTCCCATGCAAGAAATGGGAATGAATTTCAAACACACCCTGCCACCGTCACATGGCGGCAAACATTGAGATATTTGGTTTTTAAATTCTAGTAAATCCAAAACTTGTCTAAAATCCATGAAACATGGCATGCTATCATGGAGCGGCATCAACATGCCGTGGTAAAAATTTTGTCCCATTTGGGGCAGGTTTTGGTATGAGCTTCTCACAAACCAGAGCTTCTCACAACAAGCATGATGGTTTCGGTAGGGAACATGCCACCTTTGGGGACGAAACGATATCCATTGCCTCTTATTGCTTTCAAAAAAATTCTAGTGTCAAGATAGAACAACAAGAGTGTAGTTTGTCAATTTGGAATTTTTGGGGGGTCGTTTGGACATTTTTATACATTAACTGGGTTTTTAGGCATTTTATATGCATAATTCAAATTTGAACTACATGCACATGCTCCAGTGCATAGAAATTGGTTTAGAAATAAAATATGTGTCCTTCGGTGCATGCTTAGGCCCCATGCAAGAAATGGGAATGAATTTAAAACACCAGGGCACTATTGATTGCTGGCAAAACGTTGAGATACTTTGTTTCTAAATTCTAGTAAATTCAAAACTCGTTTGAAATTCATGAAACTTGGCATGCTATAATGGAATGGCACCCAACATGTTGTGTTATTTTTTGTGTCCATTTTGAGAGAAGGCACACTTGAATAACAGCCAACAAAGGTATTTTGAAACAAATAGCTCCCACTGTAACATCTCAAATGTTTTGTATAATTTAAATTGTGTGCATTCTGTTAACCATTCACGTGATGCCACACCTCACTCTTTTAATGGCTAGGAGGTGGCATGCAGACAGGTGCTTGAGTGCTTGACTAAACGGGAGGCGTGCAAGTTGTACTGCAATGTGGAGACTCACCAAGAAGCGTGCGAGCTATACGCCGCACAGGCTCACCGGGAAGCGAGCCCTTTGACTTCCATGGCCGCCCGCCTTGGCTGCATCCTCTCCATTAATGGTGCCCAAGCTGCAGTTTAATACGGTTTTTAAATATAAAACACTCATCGCAAACGTTTTAGTTAGAACACCCGTATGCAAAACCAACAACTTCCCGGAAGCCAAGGGAAAATGTGCCTAGCAGGATTAGTGCATCTCTTGATCGCGAACATTTTAGTTAGAACACCTGTACGCAAATGGACAGCTTCCCCAGGAAGCCAAGAGAAAATGTGTTGAGCAGGATTTCTGTACCTCTTGATCACACACGTTTTAGACAGAACACCCGCATGCAAAGTGAGAGCTATGGTCTTCCCCCTTAAGTCGAGGGAAAATTCACAGAGCAGGATTTATGCATCCCTTCAATGCAAACGGTTGTTTTAGATGACCCGTGTGCAACCACATACAAACAAATTGGTAAGATTTGCATCTGTCATATTAGGTATGTTGCCATTTGTCAAACTGGAAAGATTGAAATTTGTTGATCTAGTAACATTGCCATTTGTCAATCCTTGTAACACTGCGATTTGTCAAAATATGCAGCTAAGAATCACTAGCACTATCTAATTTTTGCAACTAAAATTCAGTAATAGATTTCATTCATAGATTAAGCAGTCGTTCTTAATTTATACAAACAGTTCAACTCGATAGCTGAACTGTAGCGACTAGACCTCAAACAGTCTGATCTCTGTGCTCCGGTGTCATCCCTGGATCAGTAATGCTGACACCACACAGTACTCGGAGGATTTATAGCAGAGTAGCAATCACACACTTATTACATCGAGTGTCTCAAAAGAGAACTTATTACAATAAATATGGCTTAAGGCCATCTAATAATGATAACAGCGGAAGGCCTGGAAGATAAGTGAGTCCATCAACTCCAACGGCATCACTGAGTATAGAACCACGACCTAAAACTCCTTAATCGTCGTCTGAAAAGTCTGCAACATTAACGTTGCAGCCCGAAACGGGTCAGCACATGGAATATGCTGGCAATGTAACACATAGAGAGTAATGGAATGAAACAGCTATACTATATGCATATTTGGCTGGTGGAAAGCTCTATGGTTACAGTTTTGCGTAAAGCCAATTTTTCCCTACTTCAAAGGAATAAAATTTATTTAACTATCATGGTAGTTGTTAAACATTGAGAATGGTTGACAGCATTCTCAATCCCAATTAAGCATCATCATTAAACATAACCCAACAAAATTAATTTAGAGTAACATGTTGAGATTCACATGATAATTCAGGTACTAGATACTCAAGATGTCCATAACCGGGGACACGGCTAACCATGATTAGTTTATTACACTCTGCAGAGGTTTGCGCACTTTTCCCCATAAGACTCGATTGCCTGCGTTGGGTTTCTCGCACTACAGGGTGTTTGAGAAGACGGATGACCGAGACATAGTCTTTCAGAAGCGCTAGCACCTTACGATCGGGTAGACCGTACCACCTACATCCCCTAGTCTACCAGTGTAAGAGTTCGCACAACTTAGTCAACTATGCTAGAGCCCATAATAGCTTGTGGCTGCACATGGAAGTTTCTAGTATGAATAGTCTCATGATCCCTTTGAGCCTGGGTGGCGGTCCAAAAGAAAACAGGCAAATCCTGGAATACCCAGGTGCCTCAATCCACCTAGATGTGTGTTTAAGTTGCCACCTTAGATAACCATTAATTAACAAAACTCACATTTGTCATGGATATCACTCACCCAATCCATGTCTACTAGCATAGCATGGCATAATAAGCAAACGTAGAAGTACTCCCAAAGGTTTGATAATAAACAGGTAATAGGTACTACCTCATCTACTTCCCATCCCACAATTTAATTAGATCCTAACCATGCAATGTGTGATGGTTGATCTAATGCAATAAAACTGGGTAGTAGAAAAGGTATGATCAAAGTGTTACTTGCCTTGTTGATGATCCGGGAAACCTAGCGATTTGAAGTAACAAGCGGCGCACTCCAGGTATTCTATTGCAGACAAACAAACAAGCATACAATAAGTACTCAACTAATTCACAGGTAAAACTCAAATAAGAGATCTAACCATAAGGTTCAACTCAAGAACTCCGGTTGGCAAAAGAATCAAATCGAATGAAGCAACGAAAGTCAAACGGCGAAAGAAAACAACTTCGTTCTACTAATCTGGATCTAGGGTAAATTTTACAGTAGCAAAATCTTGTTTAAGTTGGTTAAATGGATAGAGGGTTTCGAGACGAAAATCTAGGCGCTTGAATCGCCTGATTCCGATAAACGAGCGACAAGTTATACTAAAAAGAAAATCGGATCAGGAATCGCGATCAGAAAAATCGCGGATTTAATCCGAGAAAAGAAAAACGACGAACGCTCGCTAAATTAAATAAACCGGAAAAACCGATCTATTTAAAAAATGAATCTAAAAAAACGATGGAAAAATCAAACGGTTTTTCGAAAGAAAAAAACCGGCACGGATTTCGAGGCGGCGGCGGACCTCGGGCGGCGTGTGGCGGCGGCGAGGCGGCGGGGCGGCGGCGAGGCGGCGCGGCGGCGGCGGCAAGGCGGCAAGGCGGCGGCGAGAGCTGGGGCGGCTCGGGCTAGGGTTAGCTCTGGCTGGGCCTCCCCCCGGCTTAAATAGCCTAACGGGCCGGGAGTCCTAGTCGGACACGGCCCTAGGTCGGTTTGATTTTTTTAAAAATAATTACGCGCAGAAGAAAAATAAAAAGAAATACTAAAAGGACTCCAAAAATTCCAAAATAAATTTTCACGGGCTTCTAAAATCAAGCCGCACAAGGTGAACATTTATTTGGGACCTAAATGCAATTTTGAAAAACGCACATTTTTCCTAAATTCAAATAAAACACCGAAAAACTCCGAAATAAAATCCTATTTGATTTTATTATTAAATCCTCAATATCTCTTTATTTTGGGAAAGTCATTTTATTCCCTCTCTCATATTTTTGTAATAGAAATAATTGATGATAAAATAAATAAAATCAAATGATCCTATTCTCAAAATTTGAGAAAACTCAAATATGAAAATAACGAAATCCCCAACCCTCTCCGTGGGTCATTGAGTTGCGTAGAATTTCTAGGATCAACCAAAATACAAAATAAAATATGGTATGCAATGATGATCTAATGTATAACATTCCAAATTGAAAATTTGGGATGTTACATGAACCGGCCAAAATTTTCCCAATTGTTGCCAACCACGTACTGAAATAGCTAGTTCAACTATATATACTAGCTAATTTTAAGTACGTTGTACAGTTCCACCACACATCTATAGTCAGATGAACAGAATAAAATAGTCCCTAAATACTACTACTACGGAGGGGCTTTGTGCTACTTCCGACAGCCTCTCCTCTGTCGAGCGTGCTCAGTAAGAGGCAGAGGAGGAGCCTACCGATGAGCTGGACAAATGCAATACGGTGCCTGCCGCTGCTGCACGTAATAGCCATCTATGTAATTATGCATGTAATAGTTTAGTTTGGTGTGTGCAAATGCCATGGTTGTAGTAGCCACCTATGTAAGTTGATGTTTAATTTGGTTATGCAACCATGTCCTTATAAGTGTGTGTGTGTGTGTGTGTGTGTGTGTGTGTGTAAATGTTGTTGTTCTGTATGCAATCCCACCGCACTACACACATGTCTTATTAGCAGCAACCGTCTATGTTATTATCTATCTTCGCACACATTTTTTATTATAGACCTGTTTGCCATGTATCACACACATCTTGTTATATTGAACTATTTCTGTTATCTTGTCTCAACACAAACAGTTCATCCGAGTGAACCGCATGCCGTATATCGCACACACCTTGATCTGGCTGGCCGTTTCTTTTGTGTTGCCTAATCACAAACAGTTCATCTGAGTGAACCGTATGTTGTATATCACACACACCTTCATCTGGCTGCCTGTTTCTTTTGTTCCCCCTCATCGGAAACAGTTAATTGAACTGAACCGTATGCCATGCATCGCACAAGCAACTAAAATCTGAACCGTGTTTGATGCATCCATCATCGCAAACATTTTGCACCTTTTGGACGGGTTTTAGACAGCATTGTTTGCTATTATTGCATCGCACACAATTTCATCGAATGGTCTATGATTGTAGTGTCACGTTAGCAGCATCTTGTAGTAGTGTCTTTATGACAAACTCTTTATCACCTTCATAACAAAGAAACATTTCCTTAGTACTCTTTAGGTACCTAAGGATAATTTTGACCGTTGTCTAGTGATCTACTCCTGGATCACTATTGTACCACTTGCCAAACTCATGGTAAGGCACACAACAGGTCTGGTACACAACATGGCATTCTTTATAGCACCTATGACTAAGGCATAAGGAATGACTTTCATTCTCTATATATATTCTTTCGTGGTTGGGTTTTGAGTCTTACTCAACTTCACACCTTGTAACACAGGCAAGAACCCTTTCTTTAACTGATCCATTTTGAACTTCTTCAAAACTTTATCAAGGTATGTGCTTTGTGAAATTCCTATCAACCATCTTGATCTATCTCTATAGATCTTGATGCCCAATATATAAGCAGCTTCACCAAGGCCTTTCATTCAAATATTCTTATTCGTGTATCCTTTTATGCTATCCAGAAATTTTATATCATTTTTGATCAACAATATGTCATCCACATATAATATCAGAAATTCTACAGAGCTCCCACTCACTTTCTTGTAAATACAGGCTTCACCGTAAGTCTGTATAAAACCATATGCTTTGATCACCTGATCAAAACGCATATTCCAACTCCTAGATGCTTGCACCAGTCCATAGATGGATCGTTGGAGCTTGCACACTTTGTTAGCTCCTTTAGGATCGACAAAACCTTCTGGTTGCATCATATACAACTCTTCTTTAAGAAATCCATTAAGGAATGCAGTTTTGATGTCCATTTGCCAAATTTCATAATTATAAAATGCAGCAATTGCTAACATGATTCGGACTGACTTAACCATCGCTATGGGTGAGATGGTCTCATCGTAGTAACCCCTTGAACTTGTCGAAAACCTTCCGCGACAAGTCGAGCTTTGTAGATGGTGACATTACCATCAACGTTTGTCTTCTTCTTGAAGATCAATTTATTCTCAATGCCTTGGCGATCATCGGGCAAGTCCATCAAAGTCCACCCTTTGTTCTCATACATGGATCCTATTTCAGATTTCATGGCCTCGAGCCATTTATCGGAATATGGGCTCATCATAGCTTCTTCAGAGTTCGTAGGTTCGTCATGGTCTAGTAACATGACTTCCAGGATAGGATTACCGTACCACTCTGATGTGGAATGTGCTCTATTCAATTACGAGGTCCAGTAGTGACTTGATCAAAGTTTCATGAGCATCATCATTAACTTTCTCTCTAGTTGGTGTAGGCATCACGGGAACGGATTTCTCTGATGTGCTACATTCCAAATTGACAGAAGGTACAATTACCTCATCAAGTTCAAATTTCCTCCCACTCACTTATTTTGAGAGAAAATCCTTCTCTAGAAATGTTCCATTCTTGGTAGCAATGATCTTGCCTTCAGATCTGTGGTAGAAGGTGTACTCAATTGTTTCCTTAGGGTATCCTATGAAGATACGCTTCTCCGATTTGGGTTCGAGATTATCAGGCTGAAGCCTTTTGACATAAGTGTCGCAACCCCAAAGTTTAAGAAACGACAGCTTAGGTTTCTTGCCAAACCATAGTTCATACGATGTCGTCTCAACGGATTTAGATGGTGCCCTATTTGTCGTGAATGCGGATGTCTCTAATGCATAACCCCAAAACGATAGTGGTAAATCGGTAAGAGACATCATAGATCGCACCATATCCAATAAAGTATGGTTACGATGTTCGGACACACCATTTCGCTGTGGTGTTCCAAGTGGCGTGAGTTGTGAAATAATTCCACATTTGTTTTAAATGAAGGCCAAACTCGTAACTCAAATATTCGCCTCCATGATCAGATCATAGAAACTTTATTTTCTTGTTATGATGATTCTCCAATTCACTCTGAAAGTCTGTGAACTTTTCAAATGTTTCAGACTTATGTTTCATCAAGTAGATATACCCATACCCACTCAAATCATCTGTGAAGGTCAGAAAATACCGATACCCGCTACATGCTTCAACACTCATCAGACCGCATACATTGTTATGTATTATTTCCAATAATTCATTAGCTCGCTCCATTGTTCCAGAGAACGGAGTTTTAGTCATCTTACCCATGAGGCAATGTTCACAAGTATCAAATGATTCATAATCAATTGATTCCAAAAGTCCATCTGCATGGAGTTTCTTCATGCGCTTTACACCAATATTACCTAAACGGCAGTGCCACAAATATGTTGCACTATCATTATCAACTTTGGATCTTTTGGCATCAATATTATGAATATGTGTATCACTATGATCGAGATTCAATAAACCATTCACATTGCGTGCATGACCATGGAAGGTTTTATTCATGTAAATAGAACAACAGTTATTCTCCGAGTTAAATGAATAAATGTATTGCAATAAACATGATCTAATCATATTCATGCTCCATGCACACAGAAAATAACATTTATTTAGTTTCAACACTAATCCAGAAGGTAGCGGGAGGGTGCGATGGTGATCGTATCAACCTTCAAATCATTTCCAACACACATCGTCACCTCGCCCTTATATAGTCTCTATTTATTCGGCAACTCCTATTTCGAGTTACTAATCTTAGCAACTGAACCAATATCAAATACCTAGGGGCTACTACGAATACTAGAAAGGTACACATCAATAACATGTATATCAAATATATCTTTGTTCACTTTGCCATCCTTTTTATCCGCCAAGTATTTGGGGCAGTTCTGCTTCTAGTGACCATTCCCTTTCCACTAGAAGCACTCAGTTTCAGGCTTGGGTCCAGCTTTGGGCTTATTCCCGGGAGTGGCAACTTACTTGCCATTCTTCTTGACTTTCCCCTTATTTCCCTTGACCATTTTACTTGAAACTAGTGGTCTTGTCAACCATCAACACTTGATGATCTTTCTTGATTTCTACCTTTGTCGATTTAAACATCGCGAAGAGCTCGGGAATCATTTTTTTCATCCCTTGTATATTATAGTTTATCACGAAGTTCTAGTAGCTTGGTGGTAGTGACTAGAGAAGCTCTGTCAATCACTATCTTATCTCAAATATTAACTCCTACTTGATTCAAGTGATTGTAGTGCCCAGACATTCTGAGCACATGCTCACTAGCTGAGCTATTCTCCTCCATCTTGTAGCCAAAGTACTTGTCAGAGGTCTCATACCTCTCGCCATGGGCATGAGTCTAAAATACAAATTTCAGCTCTTGGAACATCTCATATGCTCTGTGGCTTTCAAAACGTTTTTGAAGTCCCGGTTCTAAGCCGTAAAGCATGGCGCACTAAACTATCGAGTAGTCAACATATCGAGCTTGTGATACGTTCATAGCGTCTGCATTTGCTCCCGCAATAGGTCTGTCACTTAGCGGTGCATCAAGGATATAATTCTTATGTGCAGCAACGAGGATCATTGCTACTATCATTTTTTCTCTAGGAACATATCAACAGTATATAGGAGCTATATCGCGAGCTATTGATCTACAACATAGATATGCAAATACTATTAGGACTAAGTTCATGATAAATTAAGTTCAATTAATCAAATTACTTAAGAACTCCCACTTAGATAGACATCCCTCAGGTCACCTAAATGATATGCGATCCGAATCAACTAAACCATGTCGATCTTCACATGAGATGGAGTAGTCATCAATGGTGAACATCTCTATGTAGATCATATCTACTATATGATTCATATGTTTGACCTTTCAGTCTCCAGTGTTCTAAGGCCATGTCTTTACAAGCCAGGCTCATCTATTTTAACCCGAGTATTCCACATGTGCAAAACTGTCTTGCACCCGTTGTATAATTATCAAACTCATAAAGGCATTGACTAGGATGCATATTATAAGGGTTGTCCCTTTCATAATTCAAATTTGAACTACATGCACATGCTCTAGTGCATATAAATGGGTTGAAAAATCAAATATGTGTCCTTTGGTGCATGCTTAGGTCCCATGCAAGAAATGGGAATGAATTTCAAACACCAGGGCACTGTTCATTGCCGGCAAAATGTTGAGATACTTTGTTTCTAAATTCTAGTAAATTCAAAACTCGTCTGAAATTCATGAAACCTGGCATGCTATACTGGAATGGCACCCGACATGCTGTGGTATTTTTCTTGTCCATTTTGAGAGAAGGCGCACTTGAATAACAACCAACAAATGCATTTTGAAACAAATAGCTGCCACTGTAACATGTCAAACGATTTGTATAATTTAAAATTTGTGCATTCTATTAACCATTCACGTGACGCCATGCCTCACTCTTTTAATGGCTAGGAGGTGGCATGCAGGCAGGTGCTTGAGTGCTTGACTAAATGGGAGGCGTGCGAGCTGTACTGCAATGCAGAGGCTTACCGAGAAGCGTGCGAGTTGTACGCCATGCAGGCTCACCGGGAAGCGACCCCTTTGACTTCCATGGCCGCCCGCCTTGCTCGCATCCTCTCCATTAATGGCACCCAAGCTGTAGTTTAATACGGTTTTTAAATATAAAACACTCATCACAAACATTTTAGTTAGAACACACGTATGCAAAACCGACAACTTCCCCGGAAGCCAAGGGAAAATGTGCCTCGCGGGATTTGTGCAGCTCTTGATCGCAAACATTTTAGTTAGAACACCCGTATGCAAACGGACAGCTTCCCCAGGAAGCTAAGAGAAAATGTGCTGAGCAGGATTTCTGCAGCTCTTGATCGCAAATGTTTTAGATAGAACATCTGCATGCAAAGTGAGAGCTACGATCTCCCCCCTTAAGTCGAGGGAAAATTTGCAGCACAGGATTTGTGCATCCCTTCAACGCAAACGGTTGTTTTGGATGACCCGTGTGCAACCACGTACAAACAATTTGGTAAGATTTGCATCTGTCATATTGGGTATGTTGATATTTGTCAAACTAGAAAGATTGACATTTGTTGATCTAGTAACAATGCCATTTGTCAATCCTTGTAACACTGTGATTTGTTAAAATATGCAAAATCACTAGCAGTATCTAATTTTGCAACTAAAATTCAGTAATTAAGCATAGATTTCATTCATAGATTAAGCAGTCATTCTTAATTTATACAAACAGTTCAACTCGATAGTTGAACCGACCAAACTTTTCCCCAATTGTTGCAAACCACGTACTGAAATAGCTAGTTCAACTATATATACTAGCTAATTTTAAGTACGTTGTACAGTTACACCACACATCTATAGTCAGATGAACTAAACAAAATAGCCCCTAAATACTACTACTATGGAGGGGCTTCGTGCTACTTCTGGCAGCCTGTCCTCTGCCGAGCACGCTCAGTAAGAGGCATAGGAGGAGGAGGAGTCTACTGACGAGCTGTACAAATGCAATACGGTGCCTCCCACTATTGCACGTAATAGCCACCTATGTAATTATGCATGTAACAGTTTACTTTGGTGTGTGCAAATTCCATGGTTAAGTAGCCACCTATGTGAGTGGATGTTTAATTTGGTTATGCAACCATGTCCTTATAAGTGTGTATATATATATGTTGTTGTTATGTATGCAATCCCATCGCACAACACACAGATCTTATTAGAAGCAACCGTATGTGTTACTATCGGTCTTCGCACACATATCTGATTGCAGACTTGTTTGCCACGTATCACACACATCTTGTTACATTGAACCGTTTCTGTTCTCTTGTCTCTACACAAACAGTTCATCCGAGTGAACCGCATGCCGTATATCACACACACCTTGATCTGGCTGACCGTTTCTTTTGTGTTTCCTAATCAGAAACAGTTCATCTGAGTGAACCGTATGTTGTATATCGCACACACCTTCATCTGGCTGCCTGTTTCTTTTATTCCTCCTCATCGCAAATAGTTAATTGAACTGAACCGTATGCCCTGCATCGCACACGCAACTAAAATCTGAACCATGTTTGATGCATCCGTCATCGCAAACGTTTTGCACCTTTTTGGACGGTTTTTTTACACCACCGTATGCTATTATTGCATTCGACACAATTTCGTCGAAGGGTCTCTGATCATAGTGTCGCGTTAGCAGCATCCTGTAGTAGTGTCTTTACGACAAACTCTATATCACCTCCATAACCGAGAAACATTTCCTTAGTACTCTTTAGGTAACTAAGGATAATTTTGACCGCTGTCTAGTGATCTTCTCCTGGATCACTATTGTACCCCCTTGCCAAACTCATGGTAAGGCACACAACAGGTCTGGTACACAGCATGGCATACTTTATAGAACCTACGACTAAGACATAAGGAATGACTTTCATTCTCTATATATTCTGTCGTGGTCAGGTTTTGAGTCTTACTCAACTTCACACCTTGTAAGACAGGCAAGAACACTTTCTTTGACTGATCCATTTTGAACTTCTTCAAAACTTTATCGAGGTATGTGCTTTGTGAAATTCCTATCAAGTGTATTTATCTATGTCTATAGATCTTGATGCCGAATATATAAACAGCTTCACTGAGGTCTTTCATTGAAAAATTCTTATTCAAGTATCCTTTTATGCTATCCAGAAATTTTATATCATTTCCGATCAACAATATGTCATCCACATATAATATCAGAAATTCTACAGAGCTCCCACTCACTTTCTTGTAAATACAGGCTTCAACGTAAGACTGTATAAAACCATATGCTTTGATCACATGATCAAAACGTATATTCCTACTTTGAGATGCTTGCACCAGTCCATAGATGGATCGTTGGAGCTTGCACATTTTGTTAGCTCCTTTAGGATCGACAAAACCTTATAGTGCATCATATAAAACTCTTCTTTAAGAAATCCATTAAGGAATGTAGTTTTGATGTCCATTTGCCAAATTTCATAATTATAAATTCCGGCAATTGCTAACATGATTCGGACTAACTTAACCATCGCTACGGGTGAGAAGGTCTCATCGTAGTAACCCCTTGAACTTGTCGAAAACCTTTCGTGACAAGTCGAGCTTTGTAGATGGTAACATTACCATCAGCATGGGTCTTCTTCTTGAAGATCCATTTATTCTCAATGCCTTGGCGATCATCAGGCAAGTCCACTAAAGTCCATCCTTTGTTCTCATACATGGATGCTATCTCAGATTTCATGGCCTCAAGCCATTTATCGGGATCTGGGCTCATCATAGGTTATTCATAGTTCGTAGGTTCGTCATGGTATAGTAACATGACTTCCAGGATAGGATTACCGTACCACTCTGGTGTGGAACGTGCTCTGTTCGACCTACGAGGTCCAGTAGTGACTTTATCCAAAGTTTCATGATCATCATCATTAACTTCCTCTCTAGTTGGTGTAGACATCACGGGAACGGATTTCTCTAATGTGCTACTTTTCAAATTGAGAGGAGGTACAATTACCTCATCAAGTTCTACTTTCCTCCCACTCAATTATTTAGAGAGAAACTCCTTCTCTAGAAATGTTCCATTCTTGGCAACAATGATCTTGCCTTAGGATCTGTGGTAGAAGGTGTACCCAATTGTTTCCTTATGGTATCCTATGAAGATACACTTCTTCGATTTGGGTTCGAGATTATCTTGCTGAAGCCTTTTGACATAAGTGTTGCAACCCCAAACTTTAAGAAATGTCAGCTTAGGTTTCTTGCCAAACCATAGTTCATATGATGTCATCTCAACGAAATTAGATGGTGCCCTTTTTAACGTGAATACGGTTGTCTCTAATGTATAACCGCAAAACGATAGTGGTAAATCGGTAAGAGACATCATAGATCGCACCATATCCAATAAAGTATGGCGACATTCGAACACACCATTTCACTATGGTGTTCCATGTGGCGTGAGTTCTGAAACAATTCCACATTTGTTTTAAATGAAGGCCAAAGTCGTAACTCAAATATTCGCCTCCGTGATTAGATCATAGAAACTTTATTTTCTTCTTATGATGATTCTCCACTTCACTCTAAAATTCTTTGAACTTTTCGAATGTTTCAGACTTGTGTTTTATCAAGTAGATATACCCATACCTACTCAAATTATCTGTGAAGGTCAAAAAATAACGATATCCGTGGCATGCTTCAACACTCATCGGACTGCATACATCAGTATGTATTATTTCCAATAAGTCATTAGCTCGCTTTATTGTTCTAAACAACGAAGTTTTAGTCATCTTGCCCATGAGGCATGGTTCACAAGTATCAAATGATTCATCATCAAGTGATTCCAAAAGTTCATCTCCATGGAGTTTCTTCATGCGCTTTACACAAATATTACCTAAATGGTAGTGCTAAAAATATGTTGCACCATCATTATCAACTTTGGATCTTTTGGCATCAATATTATGAATATGTGTATCACTACAATCGAGATTCAATAAACCATTCACATTGGGTGTATGACCATAGAAGGTTTTATTCATGTAAACAGAACAACAATTATTCTCTGAGTTAAATGAACAAACGTATTGCAATAAACACAATCAATTTATATTCATGCTCAACACAAACACCAAATAACATTTATTTAGGTTCAACACTAATCTCGAAGGTAGAGGGAGTGTGCGATGGTAATCGTATCAACCTTGGAATCATTTCCAACACACATCGTCACCTTGCCCTTAAATAGTCTCTGTTTATTCTGCAACTCCTGTTTTGAATTACTAATCTTAGCAACTGAACCAGTATCAAATACCCAGGGGCTACTACGAATATTAGTAAGGTACACATCAATAACATGTCTATCAAATATCCCTTTGTTCACTTTGCCATCCTTCTTATCCGCCAAGTATTTGTGGCAGCTCCGCTTCCAATGACCATTCCCTTTGCAGTAGAAGCACTCAGTTTCAGGCTTGGTTCCAGGTTTGGGCCTCTTCCCGGGAGTGGCAACTTGCTTGCCATTCTTCTTGAAGTTTCCCTTCTTTCCCTTGCCCTTTTTAATTTAAACTAGTGGTCTTGTCAACCATCAACACTTGATGCACTTTCTTGATTTCTAGCTTCGCCGATTTCAACATCTCGAAGAGCTCGGGAATAGTTTTTGTCATCCCTTGTATATTATAGTTTATCACGAAGTTCTAGTAGCTTAGTGATAGTGACTAGAGAAACTCTGTCAATCACTATCTTATCTGGAAGATTAATTCCTACTTGATTCAAGCGATTGTAGTGCCCAGACATTCTGAACACATACTCACTAGCTGTGCTATTCTCCCCCATCTTGTAGGCAAAGTACTTGTCAGGGGTCTCATACCTCTCACCATGGGCATGAGTCTAAAATACCAATTTCACCTATTGGAACTTCTCATATGCTCCGTGGTGTTCCAAATGTTTTTGAAGTCCCGGTTCTAAGCTGTAAAGCATGGTGCACTAAACTATCAAGTAGTCATCGTATCGAGCTTGCCAAATGTTCATAATGTCCGCATCTGGTACTGCAGTAGGTCTGTCACTTAGCGGTGCATCAAGGATATAATTCTTATTTGCAGCAACCAGGGTAATCCTCGGATCACGAACCCAGTCCGGATCATTACTACTATCATCTTTTCTCTAGGAACATATCAACAATATATAGGAGCTATATCGCGAGCTATTGATCTACAACATATAGATGCAAATACTATCAGGACTAAGTTCATGATAAATTAAGTTCAGTTAATATAATCACTTAAGAACTCCCACTTAGATAGACATCCCTCAAGTCATCTAAATGATACATGATCCAAATCAACTAAACCATGTCGATCATCACGTGAGATGGAGTAGTCATCAATGGTGAACATCTCTATGTTGATCATATCTACTATATAATTCATGTTCGACATTTCGGTCTCTAGTGTTCTAAGGCCATGCCTGTACATGCCAGGCTCGTCAAGTTTAACCCAAGTATTCCGCATGTGCAAAACTGTCTTGCACCCGTTGTATGTGAACGTAGAGTTTATCACACCCGATCATCATGTGGTGTCTCAACACGACGAACTTTCGCAACGGTGCATACTCAGGGAGAACACTTATATCTGGAAATTTTAGTTAAGGGATCATCTTATAATGCTACCGTCGTAGTAAGCAAAATAAGATGCATAAAAGATAAACATCACATGCAATCAAAATATGTGCACTATATGGCCATCATCATCTTGTGCTTTTGATCTCCATCTCCAAAGCATCGTGATGATCTCCATCATCACTGGCCTGACAACTTGATCTCCATCGTAGCGTCATGGTCGTCTCGCCAACTATTGCTTCTACAACTATCGCTAACGCATAGTAATAAAGTAAAGGAATTACATGGTGTTTGCATTTGTACAATAAAGAGACAACCATAAGGCTCATGCCGGTTGCCAGTAACTTCAAAACATGATCATCTCATACAATAACGTATATCACATCATGTCTTGACCATATCACATCACAACATGCCCTGCAAAAACAAGTTATATGTCATCTACTTTGTTGTTGCAAATTTTACGTGGTTACTATGGGCTTCTAGCAAGAACCGTTCTTACCTACGCATCAAAACCACGAGGTGATTTATCAAGTTTGTTGTTTTAACCTTCAATAAGCAGGACCGGCCGCAGTCAAATTCGATTCAACTAAAGTAGGAGAAACAGACACCCGCCAACCACCTTTATGCAAAACTAGTTGCATGTCTGTCGGTGGAACCGGTCTCATGTGGGTGGACATGTAAGGTTGGTCTGGGATGCTTCATCCAACAATACTGCCAAATCAAAATAAGACATTGGTGGTAAGCAGTATGACGATCACCGCCCACAACTCTTTGTGTTCTACTCATGCATATCTTCTACGCATAGACCTAGCTCAGATGCCACTTTTGGGGAATGTAGCATGCAATTTCAAAAAAATTCCTATGCTCACGCAAGATCTATCTAGGAGATGCATAGCAATGATAGGGGGAGAGTGTGTCCACGTACCCTCATAGATCGAAATTGGAAGCATTTGCCAAAGCGGTTGATGTAGTCGAACTTCTTCTAGCTCTGACCGGTCAAGCACCGAACATACGGCACCTCCAAATTCTGCACTCGTTCAGCGCGATGATGTCCCTCGCCTTCTTGATCTAGCAAGGTGTGGCGGAAGTAGATGAGTTTCGTCAACATGATGGTGTGGTGACGGTGATGGTGAAGTGATTCTCATAGGGCTTCGACTAAGCACTTCAAAACTATGACCGGGGTTATAAACTATGGAGGGGGGCGCCGCACACGGCTAACCATTGTTGTTGTGTATTCTAGGTGCCCCCTCCCCACGTACATATAGGTCGGAGGGGGAGGGAAGCAGCCTTGGGGCACCCCAAGTAGGAGGAATCCTACTTGGGGTCCTCTCCCAATTCGGCCTCCCCCCTTCCTTATTTCTGGAGGGGGCAAAGGGAAGAGGGAACGGAGGAAGGAAAGGGGGGCCGAACCCCCTCTTCCTTCTCCAATTCGGCCTCCTACCTAAAGAGGGGGGGCGACACCCCTTGTGGGCTGATGTGCACCCCTCTTATGGCCCATATGGCCCATATCTTTCCCCCGGGGGTTCCGGTAAGCCCCCGGGTACTCTGATAAATACCTGATACTATCTGGAACACTTCCGGTGTCCGAATACTATGATCCTATATATCAATCTTTACCTCTTAACCATTTCGAGACTCCTCGTCATATCCGTGATCTCATACGGGACTCCGAACAACATTTGGTCACCAAATCACATAACTCATATAAAACTAATTCGTCATTGAACTTTAAGCGTGCAGACCCTATGGGTTTGAGAACTATGTAGACATGACCAAGAAACCTCTCCAGTCAATAACCAATAGAGGAATCTGGATGCTCATATTGGCTCCTACATATTCTACCAAGATCTTTATCGGCGGAACCATTATGACAACATACGTTATTCCCTTTGTCATCGGTATGTTACTTGCCCGAGATTCGATCATCGGTATCTTCATACCTATTTCAGTCTCGTTACCGCAAGTCTCTTTACTTGTTCTATAATACATCATCTTGTAACTAACTCATTAGTCACTTTGCTTGTAAGGCTTCTTATGATGTGCATTATCGAGAGGCCCAGAGATACCTCTTTGATACTCGGAGTGGCAAATCCTAATCTCGATCTATGCCAACTCAACAAACACCTTCAGAGATACCTATAGAGCATCTTTATGATCACCTAGTTATGTTGTGATGTTTGATGGCACTGAAGGAAATATGACCTAGAGGTAATAATAAAGATGTTATTTATATTTCCTTATATCATAATAAATGTTTATTATTCATGCTAGAATTGTATTAACCAGAAACTTAGTACATGTGTGAATACATAGACAAACATAGTGTTCCTAGTATGCCTCTACTTGACTAGCTCGTTAATCAAAGATGGCTAAGTTTCCTAGCCATGGACATGTGTTGTCATTTGATGAACAGGATCACATCATTAGTGAATGATGTGATGGACAAGACCCATTCGTTAGCTTAGCATTATAACTGTTACAGTTTCATTGCTACTGCTTTCTTCATGACTTATACATGTTCCTCAGACTATGAGATTATGCAACTCCCGAATACCGGAGGAACACCTTGTGTGCTATCAAACGTCACAACATAACTGGGTGATTATAAAGATGCTCTACAAGTGTCTCCGATGGTGTTTGTTGAGTTGGCATAGATCGAGATTAGGATTTGTCACTCTATGTATCAGAGAGGTATCTCTGGGCCCTCTGCGTAATGCACATCACTCTAAGCCTTGCAAGCATCGTGACTAATGAGTTAATTGCAGGATAATACATTATGAACTAGGTATTGAGATACCGACGATCGAATCTCGGGCAAGTAACATATCGATGACAAAGGGAACAACGTATATCATTATGCAGTTTGACCGATTAAGATTTTGTAGAATATGTGGGAGCCAATATGCACATCTAGGTTCCGGTATTGGTTATTGACCGGAGACGTGTCTCGTCATGTCTACATAGTTCTCGGACCCGTAGGGTCCGCACGCTTAACATTCGGTGACGATCAGTATTATGAGTTTATGTGTTTTGATGAACCGAAGGTAGTTCGGAGTCCCGGATTTGATCACGGACTTGACAAGGAGTCTCGAAATGGTCGAGACGTAAAGATCGACATAATGGAAGCCTACGTTTGGACATCGGAATGGTTCCGGATGAGTTCGGGCATTTTCCGGAGTACCGGGAGGTTACCGGAACCCCTCGAGGAGTATATGGGCCTTATTGGGCTTTAGGGGAAAGAGAGAGGGGCTTCCTAGGCTAGGACGCCCCCCCCCCCCCCAAGGCCTAGTCCGAATTGGATTAAGGGGGAGGGGCGACGCTCCCTCCTTCCTTCTCTTCTCTCCTTCCCTTCCTTCTCTCCTACTCCTACTTGGAAAGGGGGGAATCCTACTCCCGGCGGGAGTAGGACTCCCTAGGGCGCGCCATAGTAGAGGGTCGGCCCTCCCCCTTCTCCACTCCTTTATATACGGGGGAGGGGGGAACCCCATAGAGACACAAGTTGATCATTGATCTCTTAGCCGTGTGCGATGCCCCCCCTCCATCAGTCATATCGTAGTGGTGCTTAGGCGAAGCCCTATTCCGGTAGAATCATCATCACCGTCGTCACGCCGTCATGATGACGAAGCTTTCCCTCGACACTCTGCTGGATCGTGAGTTCGTGGGATGTCACCGAGCCGAACGTGTGTAGATCACGGAGGTGTCGTACCTTCGATGCTAGGATCGGTCGATCATGAAGACGTACGACTACATCAACCGTGTTGTCATAACGCTTCCGCTTACGGTCTATGAGGGTACATGGACAACACTCTTCCCTTCCGTTGCTATGCATCACCATGATCTTGCGGGTGTGTAGCTATTTTTTTGAAATTACTACGTTCCCCAACAGGCACACAAGGCATTCCTACAGTATCCGGGAGTAGCATAATCTCATAGTCGAAGGAATGTGTATTTGACATGAAGAAAGGAATATCAATAAAACTGAACAATCATTATGCTAAGCTAACGGATGGGTATTGTCCATCACATCATTCTCCTAATGATGTGATCCCATTATCAAATAACAACTCATGTTTATGGTTAGGAAACCTTAACCATCTTCGACCAACGAGCTAGTCTAGTAGAGGCTCACTAGGACACAGTGTTTGTTTATGTATTCACACATGTATTAAGGCTTCCGGTCAATACAAGTATAGCATGAATAATAAACCTTTATCATGAATAAGGAAATATAAAATAATAACTTTATCATTGCCTCTAGGGTATATTTCCTTTAGTTGGTTCCATGGGTGATCACAATATAATCCTACATTTTGATTGTTCATCTATTGTCCAAGCTTTGAATCATATAAGTAGAAGGATTGATCTTACCTTTAGTGATGTACTATTATGTCATGTATGATTGTAAAGTATCTTTGTTGAATGTAATAATTTTTCATTACCTTGTTGATCTTTTTTGGAGAGTCAATTTGCAGAGTAAAACATTAAAATTTAGGCAACATTTTCCGCAACAATGTTGGCAATTGATAACCCGCAAGTATTAGGGATCGCAATAGTTTTCGAGGGTATAGTATGCAACCCAAATTTATTGATTCAACACAAGGGGAGCCAAAGAATATTTGCAAGTATTAGCAGCTCAGTTGTCAATTCAACCACACCTGGAGATTAATTATCTACGGAAAAGTGATTAGTAGCAAAGTAATATGATAGTTTTGATAGTAGTAGCAACATCAATAGTAACAGTAACAGTGATAGCAATGATTTTCTAGTAATCGTAACGATAACAGCAGCAGTAGTACCTTAGAAAGAACAATATAAGACAAATTCATAGGCATTGGATCGGTGGATTCGTTGGATGATGTTCATCATATAACAATCATAACTTAGGGCGATACAAAACTAGCTCCAGTTCATAAATATAATGTAGGCATGTATTCGGTAAATAGTCATACGTGCTTATGGAAAGAACTTGCATGACATCTTTTGTCCTACCTCCCGTGGCAGCACGGTCCACATGGAAACTAAGGGATATTAAGGCCTCCTTTTAATAGAGATCCCGAACAAAGCATTAACACAGATTGAATACATGAACTCCTCAAACTACGGTCATCACCAGAAAGTATCCTGACTACTATCACCCCGGGGTTTCCGGATCATAACACGTAATAGGTGAATATAACTTGCAAGATTGGATCAAGAACATAGATATAACGTTCATAACATAAACGGTTCAGATCTGAAATCATGGCACCCGGGCCCAAAGTGATAGGCATTAAGCATGGGAAAGTCATATCAACATCAATCTCAGAACATAGTGGATACTAGGGATCAAGCCCTAACAAAACAAACTCGAGTACATGATGAATCTCATCCAACTCCTCACCGACCATCGAGCCTACGAAGGAATAACTCACTCCCGGTGGGGAGCATCATGGAATTAGCAATGAAGGAGGGTTAGTGACAATGAAGATCGAAGATCCCCCTCTTCAGAGTCCAAAACAGACTCCAGATCTGGCCTCCCGAAGAAGAACATGAGGTGGCGACAGCTCCGTATCACGGAACGAGATAATTCTTCCTCCTTGTTTTTTCTGGAAAAATAGGTATTTATGGAGTTGGATTCAGGGTCTGCGGGTGATGCGGAGCATCCTACGATCATCCCCATGTATACTTCGACTACTCCCCAAGCCTCAAGAGGACATTCAATGAGACCTCGACCATACGCCATTGGACACAAGGTGACACTACAAAAAAAAGATACATCCATGACATTTTGGGCCGAACGAATTTTTTTTGTCATACATATGACACTTCTATGACGATAATTGTGACAAAACCCAGTATCATCATAGATGTGGTGGGCTCCTACTTCTATGATAAAAAATCATGACAGAAAATGGGCTTTTCGTCCTGGGCGGGACAGAGACGCAGCTGCATGACATTCTTTGGGCCGTCCATGACAGAAAAAATCGTGGTAGAAGCGAGGGCGAGGAAAATTTCAGGGAGTTCCCGATTACGATGGGAGGTCGGGGGCCGAATGATGCGCGTTTCTCCCGTACACATAGGCACGTGTGTGCGAGGCGTTGGCTCTAACTGAACCCGAGCGAGGCGTTGGGCTGTAACTGAACCCAAGCAATTGCACTGCAGGCTACGCGTTACTGAACATGAGCGATCGATCGATGGCTGTTAACTGAACCCGATCGAGCGATTCCTTCGCTACTGATGCTAACTGAAGCCGATCGATTGGATGAACAGTGAGCATTGCGGGGGGGGGGGGGGTTGGATGAACAGTGAGCGGTGGCGTTGCCTTTGGATGAACAGGACCCCGTGGTGTGGACGGCTGGATGAACAGTAGAGGGTGGAGGGGTGCCCGTGGAGGGGTGGTTGAACAGGACCCCGTGGTGTGGAGGGCTGGATGAACAGTACACGGTGGAGGGGTGGTTGAACAGTAGCCGAAGGAGTAGCGCGCGGTGGAGGCTGGATGAACAGGAGCCCGTGGAGGCTGGAGGAGGTCGACTGTAGCACGTGGAGGCTGGAGGAGGTCGACGGTGGAGATGAACAGTATCCCGTGGAGTCCCGTTTTGCGGTACGTCACACCCCTCCCGATGAACAGGACCCCCGTTTCGACCATAGGAGGTACGTTTCATCCGTTTTGCGGTACGCCACACCCTTCTCGATCAACAGGACCCCTGTTTCGACTATAGGAGGTCTATTTCCTCTGTCTTGCGGTACGCCACACCCGTCCCGATCAACAGGACCCTCGTCTCGACCATAGGAGGTCTGTTTCCTCCGTTCTGCGGTACGCCAGGCCTCGTTTCCATCGCATGTTCCGTCCAAGCCCTCCCGATGAACACGACCACGCATTCCGTTCCGACCCAGCCAGTTGGCTCCCACGCGTTCAGTTGCCTCCCGATGAACACGACGCATTCCGTTGCCTCCCGATGAACACGACGCATTTCGTTGCCTCCCCATGAACACGACGCATTACGTTGCCTCCCCATGAACATGACGCATTCCGTTGCCTCCCCATAAACACGATGACGATGTTGTTTCTCCGTTCCGACCCAGCCATGTACACGAGCCCTGGCCGTACGAGACCCTGCCCATATGTACACATACGTGGCCATATTTTTTTCTTGCACCCTGGCCGCTGTACGTACGTGTACATGCTACGTGTGCGCCTCTACTACGACACGTGCGCGCCTCTACATCAAACAGTATGTACGTACACGTTCGCGACCAGAATGCCAACGCTATGTACGCTTCGACCAGGTGGGTCCGCACTATCAGGCACTTCCTTGTCTGCGAAGATGTAGCTGGTGGGTCCTAGCAGTCAGGGGGTGAATCGTTTTGTTTTGTGTTTTTTGCCCGGACGCACTTCCTTGTGTACGAAGGTGTAGCTGCTGGGTCCCAGCAGTCAGGGGGGCAAATCGGTTTTTTTTTGCCCGGACGCACTTCCTTGCGTGCGAAGGTGTAGCTGGTGGGTCCCAGCAGTCGGGGGGTGAATCATTTTTTTCGGACGCACTTCCTTGCATGCGAAGATGTAGCTGGTGGGTCCCAGCAGTCAGGGGGCGAATCGTTTTTTTCGGACGCACTTCCTTGCGTGCGAAGATGTAGCTCGTGGGTCCTAGCAGTCAGGGGGCGAATCATTTTTTCATGAAATATGGTGGCCCGTCCGGTGGGTCCCCGCTGTCAGGTGAAGGAATAATTATTTTGTGCGTAATAAGGAGGCACTTCCTTGTGGCTGCCGTGGACCCAGCTGTCAGCCTCTCCACGTACAGTCCATGTCCGATGAAAGTCGTTCCTTGACGACGTTGACCACGCCGCACCGAGAGCACCAGGGCGGTGGACGACGGCGAGGCCTAGGAAGGGGACAACGCGGAGCCGGGGAAGACACGGCAGTGGATGCACACGCGAAGAGGAGTGCGAGGGTTCACTGGTTCGGCTGCGCTACCGACGCCGCAAAATAACAGGGGGTGTGGGTGAGTGGAGGGATGGCCTGGCCAGCGGTGGGAGTAGTAGGGGCGGTGAGGCCTCCGCGGCAGCACAGCCGGCCACGGGAGGCAGGAGCAGGCGGCACGACCAGCGCTGCTTTGGGCGGTTGGAGCAAGAAGACCAGAGGTTGAAGAAGCACGACAGTCGTTGGATGGACATCGTACGGTCACTTTAGCTAGAATCGTTTATATTGACTAAGTTGACAAAGCCCTTGGTACGTCAACTTAGTAGGCCCACAGGTCAGCTTCCGAAACGGTGCACCCTAGATGTCAGGGGGAGGAATCATTTTTTGGGCGGGTGAAGGTAGAATATCCGAGATTGAAGAAGAAGGACGACATCCGTTGGATGGACATCCAACGGCCACTGCTGCTAGAACTATGTGTTGACTATAAGTTGACAAAGCCGTGCTGCTAGAACCCTGTTTTTTTAGGGAACGCGTCAACTTAGTAAGGCCAGAAATGTGTGGCAGAGAACTTATAGCCCATTTGAGATTTGTAAGAATGTGTAGCCCATTTTTGAATTTTAATGGAATTTACTACAGCACATTAAAGCTTGTTAAAAGTACAACTCATTTCAACCAACCGTTCAAAACAGAATTCAATAAAATTTCCCATATTTTGATGGGATCCGAAATATTTTTATCCTGAAACTTCTAGTCAAATTAAATACAATTTCAATATAAATTTAAATTACGTAAAAATTCAACGAAACATTGCGCTCAAAAAATTAATGAAATTAAAATTTTCAATATCCAAAAATAATATTTTATAAAGTAATCACGTGTTTGGTGCATTTTTTATAGTTACTGCCCAGTTTTTATAATTACATCCCATTTATTATTTTTTAAAACCCATTTTCTTGTTAAGCCTAATGCATCCCTCCTAGGAAAGATTTGCAGCCCAGCGGGGCGGAGAATAACAACTTGACCTTGTCTGGGTATTCCTAAAAACAGTATTACCGGGCTAGCCATTTTCAGCTTGAAAAAAATTAATATCTGGGCTGGATATCTGGCCTGGGCTAGATGGGCCACAGCCCACCCAGTTAATACCTGCAGCGATGTTTTCGCTGTTGTTCAGAGGAGAAAAATTAATATCTGGGCTAAACATCGAAAAACTCTGCAGTCCTCACACCTCAAAAACACAAATACTGCTCGAGCTGCTTGGTCCCAGCTGTCGGCCGCTTTTGTGCAATTCTCTTGTTTATTGACTACTACATAAGTTGACAATAGTGTGGGACCATAATGTCAGAAAACTAGGAGGAAGCAAAATAAATTATAATTATATATAGAGAAAATAGCACTATTTTAATTTCGGAATCAGAATAGTTATTTGCATCACGGCGTGCCCCTATATAGGCGGCGACGAGATACTCTGAACTCTGAAAAGAAAAACAAAAAACACCCACCCCGAAAGCACCCCCAATCCCCACGCCCCCACGCCTCTATAACCATCGCCGCCACGACCGATCTCCCCGCGCAGCCGCGTGCGCACCACCGCCGTCGCGGCCGACCTCCCCACGCCGCCGCGTGCGCACCTCCGTCGCCACGACTGACCTCCCCGCGTCGCCGCCTGCGCACCTCCACCCCGCGACCGATTTCCCCAGCAATCACCCGTGCGCCACCGCCGCCATCCGCCGCCCGGCTAGCATCCCCCACGCGAAAGCATCCTGCCGCTACGCTTCCACCATGGTCACCGCTAACCACCAAACGGTCGCCGTCACCTGCAGTCCAATCTCGTACGCCTGCACCGTTCAACTCGTTCCTCGAGTACGTCAGCGACGGAAGCGTGCCACCCTCGGCTATGGATAAGGTGTGATCCGCCCTCATCTTCTCTCATGGGGCGTGCGACTCTCGGAGCACCTCCGGGCATCCTGCTGGGGCGCCGTTCAACTGGGCCACCTCGAGCACTCTCTCGGGCCGCCGTTCAACTACACCAACTGGCGTCGTTAAACAAAATCACCCGACGACGTCCGAGGCCGAGTCCCAGTGAGGAGCTTGTCGCCTCCTATGCTATGTGCTGCCCGAGGACTGTGGGGCTCCTGTTCGTCAACATCGCAGCGAGAGTTGAGCACCCAGACCACAATGGCTCCCCCCTAATCTTGCTCTGCATCGATATGATACTATAGCGCTGGCATATTCTTTTTGTCTTATGTTAATGTATAAAGCGTTGACAGAGATGCAAACTTAGACACCCCAAGTTGTGCGTATGCAGAGCCATAGGTGAGGCATCGAGGAGAGCACTCCATTCAGGATTGCAGATTTCTGCTAAAGTTCAGAGGCACCAAGGTGCGCACCCCACACAGCTAGGGACGAGTTCAGACAGGAAATGGAAAATAAAAGGCAGAAGGTACTAGACATAAAGAGAGCTGAATTGGCCCTAAATCTGCGTGCACCTTCTTCCTCCCCGGATGGCAGCGTTTGGTCTTCTTCCTCGTAGCGGTAGCCGAGTAGCTTGGAGGCAGGAGGGCGTGCGTGTGTCTCGCGTGGTAGCGCCCGAATGGCGTGGAGATGGCGGGGCATATGGGTTCATGTGGCGGCGCTCGGCTGGTTGACCTTCTAGCAACGGTTGCCTCGACCTTCCCGATGAAGGGTGCTTCCGGGGCTCAGGATCGCCAGGTGCACGCAGTCTGTCCTAACCGGCCCATCATCAGGCTGCTGGGTGAAGATCAACCAGCCTGAAGACGCGAGAGGACGACTTTCCAGCTAATGCTCCCCGCTACGCTTTCTGCCAATGCTACATTTTGTTCTCTCCCGATGAAGGTGATGACTTGATTTTGTTGGATAAGCAAGAATACAGTAAATGGAGAGAGATACAGAGCATATGCAGAACTAGATGAAAGAACAGGGTAGCACTAAAAGTGTGTGTGCAATGCATGTAGAGTACTACTTATACAGGAGGTGGTCGGGTGGGCATGCACTAGTTGAGATGTCAACTGTAGTAGGAAATTTTGTTTTTTCCTTTATTTTCCTGACTCGGCATCCACTAGTCCAAATCTGCACCTATGCCTCCCATGGATCCCATTGACTTGTGCTCACAAATCTAGTGTGTGTGATACTTTTTCACCGTTCCTAAAAAAACTAGAAGTTCAAAGGAAAATAACGAAGTGGTTCGATACTTATTTAATAACTAGGATTTTACCATTATTAAAATACTCAGATATCCCTTAATATTAAAGAATCCAGCATGAAGTTCAAATTGAAAAAAACAGTGAAACACGACGTTTATTTAAAAATAAAAAACAATTATTTAATCTAAAATAAAAATGTGAAGTTCAAATTAAAATAGCACAGAAGTTTGAAGTATATTAAACCATAGGATTTACAAGTTCGAAAAACAAAAACAAAACAACGTCATTTTTGGCGTTTTTAAGAAACTCAAAATTTCCTCATTGCTAAAGAATAAACAAGAAGCTTAAATTAAAATAACGGAGTAGCTCAAAATTAGCCGTTTAAATATCATTTTTTTTTCTTTTCAAAGAAGAAAACTAAGAAGTTCATATTAAAAAAGCAGAGAAGTTCAGATATTATAAAACCTAGGATTTTTATCCGTTAAAATACCCTAAACGTTCAAATATAAAAAACGGAGCAGTCTGATGGTTATACAAAATTCAGATTTTCCTCTTTATCAAAGAATGAAAACAAGAAGTTCATTTTTTTGAAATAGAGAAGTACAAAATTCATCAAAAAGGACTTTACCGTTTCTAATAAAAAAACTCTAGAAGTTCACATTTAAATAACGGGTGTAACATCCCAAATTTTCAATTTGGAATGTTATACATTAGATCATCAATGCATATCATCTTTCTTTTGCATTCTGGTTGATCCTAGAAATTCTACGCAACTCAATGACCCACGGAGAGAGTTGGGGATTTCGTTATTTTCATATTTGAGTTCTCTCAAATTTTGAGAATAGGATCTTTTGATTTTATTTATTTTATCATTAATTATTTCTATTACAAAAATATGAGAGAGGGAATAAAATGACTTTCCCAAAATAAAGAAATATTGAGGATTTAATAATAAAATCAAATAAGATTTTATTTCGTAGTTTTTTGATGTTTTATTTGATTTAGGGAAAATATGCGTTTTTCAAAATTGCATTTAGGTCCTAAATAAATATTCACCCTGTGAGGCTTGATTTTAGAATCCCGTGAAAATTTATTTCGGAAATTTTGGAGTCCGTTTAGTATTTTTTTTTTCCTTTTTCCGAGCGGAATATAAAAAAAAAACCGCGCCGCGCGCCGACTAGGCCAACGCCCAGCCGACGGCCCACCCTGCCGCCTGCGTCTCCCTCCAGGAGACCGGAGCCGCGCCGCCGCCCGAGTCCGGCTCGGGGCCGCCGCCGTGCCCCCTCCCCCAAGGCAGCACCCCCTCCCTCTCTTAAATACCGAGCCGCACCGCCGCCCCTCACCTCACCCCGCCCCGCCCCGCCCCGCCAAGCCGCAGCCGCCCCGCCGCCTGCGCTGCTGCCGCTGCCGTCGCACGCCGCACGCCCCACGCCGCCGCCGCCGGAGCCCCGCCCCGCCGCCGGAGTACCTCGCCGGAGGTATAGCCGCCGCCGTTCACCGATCCGTTCGTTTTAGCGAACGTGTTCACCGGTTAGTTTCTGTTAACGAACGTCCGTTCCATTAACTGTTCGTTAGTTTTTTTTTCTCGGATTAAATCCGTGATTTATCTGATCGCGATTCCTGATCCGATTTTCGTTTTAGTTTATCTTTTCGCTCGTTTATCTGAATCAAGCGATTCAAGTGCCTAGAGTTTCGTCTCGAAACCCTTTATCCATTTAACCAACTTAAACAAGATTTTGCTACTATAAAATTTGCCCTAGGTCCAGATTACTAGAACAAAGTTGTTTTCTTTCGCCGTTTGACTTTGGTTGCTTTGTTCGATTTGATTCTTTTGCCAACCGGAGTTCTTAAGTTGAACCTTCTGGTTATATCTCTTATTTGAATTTTACCTGTGCATTAGATGAGTACTTATTGCTTGCTCGTTTGTTTGTTTGCGATAGAGTATCCGGAGTGCGCCGCTTGTTACTTCGAATCGCTAGGTTTCCTGGATCATCAGCAAGGCAAGTAACACTTTGATCATACCTTTTTCTACTACCCAGTTTTATTGCATTAGATCAATCCTCACACATTGCATGATTAGGGATGGAAAGTAGTTGAGGTAGTACCTATGACCTGTTTATTATCAAACCTTTGGGAGTTACTTCCGCGTTTGCTTATTATGCCATGCTATGCTAGTAGACGTGGATTGGGTGAGTGATATCCGTGACAGATGTGAGTTTTGTTAATTAATGGTTTATCTAAGGTGGCAACCTAAACACACATCTGGGTGGATTGAGGCACCTGGGTATTCCAGGACTTGCCTGTTTTCTTTTGGACCGCCACCCAGGCTCAAAGGGATCATAAGACTATTCATACTAGAAACTTTCGTGTGCAGCCACAAGCTATTATGGGCTCTAGCATAGTTGACTAAGTTGTGCGAACTCTTACAGTGGTAGACTAGCAGATGTAGGGGATGTAGGTGGTACGGTCTACCCGATCGTAAGGTGCTAGCGCTTCTGAAAGACTATGTCTCGATCATCCGTCTTCTCAAACACCATGTAGTGCGAGAAACCAAACGAAGGCGATCGAGTCTTGTGGGAAAAAGTGTGCAAACCTCTGCAGAGTGTAACAAACTAATTATGATTAGTTGTGTCCCCAATTATGGACATCTTGAGTATCTAGTACCTGGATTATCATGCGAATCTCAACATGTTACTCTAAATTAATTTTGTTGGGTTATGTTTAATGATGATGCTTAATTGGGATTGAGAATGCTGTCAACCATTCTCAATGTTTAACAACTACCATGATAGTTAAATAAATTTTATTCCTTTGTAGTAGGGAAAAATTGGCTTTGCGCAAAAACTGTAACCATAGAGCTTTCCACCAGCCAAATATGCATATAGTATAGCTGTTTCATTCCATTACTCTCTATGTGTTACCTTGCCAGCATATTCCATGTGCTGACCCGTTTTCGGGCTGCAACGTTAATGTTGCAGACTTTTCAGACGACGATTAAGGAGTTTTTAGGTCGTGGTCCTATACTCAGTGATGCCGTTGGAATTGATGGACTCACTTATCTTCCAAGCCTTCCGCTGTTATCGTTATTAGATGGCCTTAAGCCATATTTATTGTAATAAGCTTTTTTATGAGACACTCGATGTAATAAGTGTGTGATTGCTACTCTGCTATAAATCCTCCGAGTACTGTGTGGTGTCAGCATTACTGATCCAGGGATGACACCGGAGCACAGAGATCAGACTGTTTGAGGTCTGGTCGCTACAACGGGCCGTTTCAATATTTATTAGAAACCTTGGATTTTCCCGTTACTACAAGGAAATAAACTAAGAAGTTCAAATTACAAAAATAGAGAAGTTCGATATTTATAGAAATCTTAGGCTTACCTTGTTACTAAAGAGTAAAAATGAAGAAGTACAAATTAAATTAAAGGAGTAGTTTTCAAAATTAATTTGGACTTCTCTATTTTTAACGTAATCCGTGTAATTCGACGTATCCACAAAAATCTGACAGAAGTTCATAGTGAAAACAAGGAGAAGTTCAAGTATTGTGAGGAATGCATTTTAGGTGAGAATAAAAGTATAGAAAAACAAAAGCATAAAAAGTTTATTGCAAGAAGTTCAAGTGATCTGTCCGGGGAAGCTGAAAAATTCTTGCGAGAGCGGTTCACCTTCTATTTCCATGTTCAAAAACACAAAAAGAAATTGTTTTTGGCGTTTTAAAATAAGTCTCTCAATCCACAAAAAGTTTTGTTATTATTTGGGAGCAATTTGATTTCAAAAAGAAAATAAATAATTCAAATTATAAAAATGGAAAAAGTTCATGTACTACATGGTATGTGTTTAATACAAGAAAAATGAATTAAAAGTCAAGGTCGAATTTTTGTTGTTGTTATAAGTTCAAGTCCTCGGTCAGAGAAAATTAAAAAATATATTGTAAGGAGGTTTGTAGAAAAGAAATATCATTTGTGTAATACCGACGAATGATTGAGAACATTACAAACGAAAATAGGTCACATAAGTTCAACATGAAAACAGCAGGAAGTTCAACTACTACGCTGAATGAATTTCAGATGAAAAACTTTAAAAATCGCTGCGAGTACGAAAAAACGATCAACACGGGAAACTTGCGTGCTTACAACAGCTTTCCATCGGTATATCACCTGCTCAATTCCGGTGAATGGATGGAGAGTTACGAGGAGTTGATGGAGACCTACGAGCAAAAAAATCACGTGAAAAAGAAAGTGAAGTTCAGGTACACGCACCGAGAAGTTCAGGTTCTTCACGCAGTGCATTTTCGAAGAATCTGTTTTGCGATAAAGGCAGAACGAATGATCTCACCATTTTCCAATTACTTCAAAACGACTAAGAACCAGAGAAAACTATCAACATGAAAAAGTTTCGCATTTTCCGTAGCTTTTCAATGGTATATTATTTGCCCAATTCTGATAAAGTTTGTAGAAATTACGGCGAAAATACGTTTTTCGCCATTTTCGAAACTGACTTAAAACCGTAAAGAATTGGGAGAAACAATACATATCAAAATGTTTCGCATTTGTTTAGGCTTTCCAACGCCATATCATCTGCTGCATTCGAACGCACGGTTAAAAAATTAGCTCGAAAATACGAACTCGGTAGGACTTGGAACATTTTCTAAATTACTCTTAAATGGTTCAAAATTAGAAAAAAACTTTCAAGATGAAAAAGTAGCGCATTTTCATAAGCTTTTGAATGTCGTATCATATGCCTCCATTGGATTAGCCGTTTAGAAATGACATCGAAAAAACAAACTCAGCTGTTCGGTTTACGAAATTTTATGTTTTTCAAAGTAATCTTTAACCATAGGGAATTAGAGAAAACTTTCAACATGCGGAAGGAGCGGTTTTGCAGCAGCTTTCCAACGCCATATTATATGCCTCATTCCGATAAACGGTTTAGAAATGCGATCGAAAATACGATTCACGTTTTTTGTGCGAAGAAAAAACGGTTTTCAAAACTGCTCTTAAACCGCTTATATTTTGCCAAAAATTTAAGTTTGGTCATGATATTGGTGTCCATAGCTTTCCAACGGTATATTGCAAGCCCCGTTTGGGCAATGTTGGCAGAAGTTCAACCTAGTTCACTGGGAAGTTCAACATACTACTAGCGGGGCAGGTCAGGTTGTGATCAGAATACTATTCTGATCCCGTGATTAGAATAGTGTTCACAGGGAAGTTCAACGTACTACTAGGAGGCACTTGCGTACGTGAGGCTATGGACCTGGTGGGTCTCCGTTGTCATCCTCTCCAAGTAAAGTCATCTCCTCGCCCGCGCATGCTTTCCGCCTAAAACAGTCAGCGTCGCCCGCCCCGCTTCCCGGTGCAGGCGATTGCTCCGCCTTCAAACGACACAAGTGCCGTCCGTCCGTCCATATGCCGCCCACATTAATGATACACGGTTGCCGAGGCGTCTACTCCGGCGCCACACGTCCGTCCCTCGGCCCGCCCACCATTGCTATATAAACTGCTGCGCCGGCCATAGCCGCAGTCATCCGCATCCGTTCCCTTTCTCTTGTCCACACCACTACTGCCCACCATGCCTTCCTCGCGCTCCAGCGCTCTTCGGGACAGGCGGACAACGGACCACAAGGAGATGGCAGCCATTGCTGCCGACCAGCTGGACGGCAGGCAGCCGGAGGACGACGACGTCCCAATGGAGAACATGGTAGTCGACGATCCGGCGCCAACCCCCTCCTCTGCGCCATCCTCGCCGGTGCATTGCACCATGACCATCAGCGAGACCCGTGCCCAATATATGGACAGGGTGAGGCAGATGCGTGAGGAGCAGTTCCGGGAGGCGCAGGCCGACGCCGCCTACAACCACCATCTCCTCCAGGAGCACCTGCAGGCGGAGGAGCAGATCGCCGCGGAGCGGGCGGAGCAGGAGGCGCTGCTCGACTCGTATCACTCCGCCCGCAAGGGCCGCCTCGAGCGCTGGCTGTACCGCATGCGGGTGGCGGAGGCTGCAGCCTCCTACAAAGAGGCTAGCAAAGAGGGCGATGAAGCGGGTGAGGCGCTGTTTGGCGAGACCAGGACGAGGCAGAGGACAATGCTGACTCCGACGAGTCTCCGCTCCGCTAGCGTCGACGAGGCCCTGCTCCGCCGAGGCCCCATGGCGCCAACAACGAGGCAGAGGACACCGCCGGCTCCGGCGAGGCCCCGCCCCGCCAACAACAAGGCATAGGACATCATCGGCTCAGCCGAGGCCCCACCCTGTCGGCAACGTGGGGGAGTATTTACACCGCTCCGCTGAGGCGCCGCCCGCCGGCAACGAGACAGAGGACATTGCCGGCTCCGCTGAGGCCACGCCCCGCTGCCAACGAGGCCGCGCCACACAGAAAACGAGGAAGAGTAGAACATGGTAGGTCGCCACCGCACGGGTCCAAGTAAGGCCACCGTTGCTACCCTCCGGTTGAAGCCAAGCTAGGCGGGTTGACCATTGACGGACGGTTAGCTCCTTGGCGGCGATGTGGAGTCGGAGAGCTACGCTGGAGAAGAACGCTACTTCTATTTAATTGCTGGTGCAGTTGGCTGACTGACACGTGGTCCCAATAGGCCACATGTCAGTTACGCAACTGCACCTGCAGTTCAATCACTGAAGCTTCTGTTCGGCTCAGCGGAACACATGTGGGTAGCTTCGGTTAATTAATTATACCTACAGTGCACCCCTTTTTAGTTGAAGAATGTATGAAATGTAATGAAATCCGGCATGTTTATATGAAATCCGACCGTGTATGAATGAATTTATTTCTATTAGTTCGAATTCCCGTATCACTGGCATTGGATGAACATGCAAAACAATACGTACTAGCATTATTCCCAGGGTGATCACCTCGTTTGCAGCAGTTTCACATGTACTCCCTCCGGTCCTTTCTAGTCTGCATACAAGTTTTGTCTGCAGTCAAAGTATCTCTACTTTGACCAATCTTATAGAAAAAAGTATGCACTTTCACAATGTGCGAAGTAAAAAGGAACAGAAGGAGTACAAAGAGTTTGAGCAGCTTTTTAGCGTTTCTGTACATTGCAATCAAACACACAGGCCTGGCAATTCATAGAGAACATTCAAAACAATCGATGATTATGCATCTCAGCGACTCACATGTCAGAGGCAATATTTACTTCACAACTAAAGAATAAAGAAAAAATTGATCGACGCTGCTGACAGCAAAGGGCGTCCCATTCGAAAATATCAAATGCATGTCTTGCTAAAATCAATGAGCAAAATTTGACAAGGTTGTCCCATTCCAAAATATCAAATGCCTACGATTGTGGAATGGGCAGGGTTTGCCATCAGTTCGGACATTGACATGGCACCTCGTGCTAAATAAACCAGCTGTTCTTTTTATGTAGTTCCACCAAAATCAACCAAATTCACGCGTAGCTTGTATGATTTCGCCCTTATATGCTGCAATGCCTTGAACTTATCGGCACCTCCTTTCTTGTGGTGGAAATGAATGATTCGATGTATTCATGAACATTTTGTGCAGTTCCCATTGAAATCAAGCTGAGCACCCCTGTTTGCACAAATACAAAAAAGTGATTAGTATAAAGCAAATTGTACTATGAATTGACAGTTTCAACAGGCACATACATGGCCCATGTAGAGCACACTTTTAGAAAAGTGGAACTCACCAGAAAGAATCCTAGAACAACATTGTACTCGCGCATCACAACAAAAAAGGAAGATTTGTCAGTCCTTCTGAGCTGAAGTTAGTTTGGTCTTGTGGGGAGTAATGTAACCATCCTTCAACTGCTCCTTCTAATGAGAAGATAGACAGGGCTTCTTCATCCTGGCATAATCAGAACTAGCCACTTCACGTACTCCATATTCTTCTTCGGAGGAAGATGATCCTGTTGTGCAAAGACAAGAGGACTACTAAATTCTAGCATCCCTGGTTGCTCGAAAAAAGGAAAGGAAATATTTAAAACAACACAGATGAAGCACTTCTCGAGGACAATACCACTTTTTCATGACAGTATCTAAACAGTAGCACAACACCAATAGAGATGACAAAGCTCAATCACATGGATGAAATCAGTGGGCGAGTACCAACCTTTGTTAGGAGGCTTATTGTGTAGAGCATACAAATGAAGCACTTCTCTGGAACCATCTGTTGCTATCTACGGTCGTGGCCATGCTTACTATATACTCCTCGATTAGTTTAATGTTTCCAACATCTTCTTGTGTAGTTCCACTAAAATATATGGTATCTTCAAAGAAGATCCATGTTTGCACAAGTAGAGATAATTACATATTACATTAAGAGTAGCATCAAATCAGTGGCAAAACAATTGCTTGTTCCAGCCATAGCAATAAATTAATATGCAAAACTATAGCATTACTTGTGTCATCACAGTTCTAGTGCTTCATTACAGCACCGGGAGTTGATTTTTGTTTTTCTTCCGCTTGTTCTTCCCCTTCATCACTTGGTTCAATAACAGACAAGCTTCGCCTTCAATGTAAGATTTGGCATGTCAATTAGGGAGCACAAGTATAGTACTAAACTTAATTTTCTAATGGAAGTGGCAAAATACATACCAGTAGTTGTGAAATATCGTTATCTTACCTCAATGGGATATTACGGTGCACATACAGATTGGAAGTCTTGTCTCCATTTGTGCAGTTCACTAAAATCAAGCAACATTATCGTACAAGTAGCACAACATATGAAAGCACACTGCAGAATCATGTGAAAGAAGGCTAGTACTGACCTCTCGTGATGAGGAATTCAAACAACTCACAAGAAGAAGATCTGAACCAAATTCGCCTTAACGGATAGGAAGTAAGATCTCCTCTTGTGGAGTTCCACTAAGATCAAGCAATCAAGCAACATTGTCGGTGTGACATTTTGGTTGAACTGCACAAAACACTCTTAAAACAAAAGTGTTTTGTGCAGTGCAACAAAAGGTCATAATGGCAACGAGGTGAAGTAGATAACCCTGTTTACACAGAGGTGCAAAGGAAACAATTAGTGGTCAATAACGGTGGATGACACAAAAGCCAACAAAAAGAAGCATCTACCTTATCTAAATGGGAAAGAAAGCAAGATAGTAGCATTTCTCAAATGGTGGCATTGATTAATATTAACATAGAGATTATATTAACAATAAAATTTGTTAAACATGTAATTTGCTTTTAACTGTGGCATTGCATCAATTTTCCAGTGGCATTATTAGAGGGTGTTTGTTTACAGGGACATTATGGTGTAGCGACTAAAAAACTGCGTGTCAGTCCCATCTAAACCAGACAGGAGGGACTTTTAGGGACTAAAAGTGGGCATTTGGGACTAAAGAAAGAAGACCCCGAGGAAGTCCTTTGGGACTTTTTCCGACAGTTGCCCCTGCCACGCATCGCACCTTGTCTCTATTAGTTCATTACTAGGGGTAACATGGTCTTTTAGCATGTCATTTAATAACCTCTAGTCCATGTTTAGTCCCTGGAACCAAGCAGGTAGGGACTAGGGAGTTTTTAACCAAACAGGGCCTTAGATTAACAACAGCTAATGAGTTGCACGGGACAGTGGACGCACCAGCACCATGTGCATCTACCGATGTACTGTGGGTCATGCACAGTCTGTTGCAACAAAGAACAAATAACCAAGGAGCATATTTGTGTTGGTCCCAGTTTTGTTATCTTTAGACACCTTTCCCTATGTGAGCGCAGCAAATCTAGTCCTGCTCAAACACTATAGCCTTGTCCCTTCCTTTCCTTTTTGAACTAGTACTTTCGCCCCTTCCTTTCCTCTTTGAACCACGTCCTAGATTTATGCGATACAACTTTCCCCACTACTTTCCCCCATTCCTTTCCTCTTTGAACCACGTCCTAGATTCATGCTATACAACTTTCCCACTTCATTTCCTCTTTGAACCACGTCCTAGATTCATGCTATATACAACTTTTCCCACTACTTTCCCCCACTCCTTTCCTCATTGAACCATGTCCTAGATTCATGGTATACATGCAGCTAGAGCAATGCATGTGGAGTAAGTAAATTATACCTTAAGGTTCTTGGGGCATGGTTCGGTGGGCGACGGGACGACGACGAAGAAGAAGGGGTCGAAGGCCCTCCCGCGCCGCCGCTGGGTGGAAAGTGAACAGCTGCACCGGTCGTCCCTCACCGACGGCGACAGCGTTAAGCCTCCTTCCCTTCCCGGCGGACGGATCCTGCCGTCTCTTTGAGCAGAAGTGAGGGGAGAGAGAGGCCAACTAAGTCTTGTTTAGATTTGGAGAGGGTGAGAGAGTGTGAAGAGAGCAACTACAAGCGTTGAGGCTCGAACGGGAGAGGGCGAGAGAGTGCGAAGAGAGCAACTACAAGCGTTGAGGCTCCAGCGTGTATATATATACTGGAGAGAGTGTGTGAAGCGTGCAAACCCTAGAAAACATTTTGACCAGTCAAAGAATCCTCCTGGCACAAATTATGCTCAAGTGTAGTTATCGAACCCGAGACCTCAAGTTTGATGAGCAAACAGGCTAACCAGCTACACAACCCTCCCGTTATGTTCAACGAGAGGGAAATAACCTTTTATACATTCCTGCATTCGTGTGACAAGCATGCTGTGTTTTTTTGTATGTGTGGGAGTCATTGGGATTTCAATCATAATCGTGTCATGTGGCTTTGGTGGTAAGACCATCCACAGTGGTGCAGAAATAATGCAGCCTTAGTCACCTTACCTCTCTCCACGTAGTACGTTGGGTCCCACCAGTCAGAGGGTGAAACAAACAAATTAATAAGAAAAATTAAAAGCGCCAGCGGTGTATCTTACCTCACACATCTCGCTACTGATCGGGAACACTATCCAATTAATCCCTCTGTTCACTCACGTACTATTTTAAGTGAATCCTTATTATAACATGCACACAAATTTTTGGGCACTTGTATTCGACTTAAGTCAGTGTGCCACTGTATATCGTATACTTACTACTCCCTCCGTCTAGGTGTAATAAGTCACGTTAGAAGGTGCAACGGGACCAAGGTGTGTGTGTGTGTGCGTGTGTGTTTAACAGCATGTGTGTGTTAGAGAGAGCGACAGATCGACCTACTCCTACAGAGAGATGTTGTGTAGTGTACAATTTTAGCCGCGAGAGTCGGTGCATCCTCTAGTTTCTGGGCATGTACGGTAGGGACATGCGTACCGTACATGCGGACAGCTGCCACGCCCGCTCCTGACCAGCCTGGCCCACCCAAAGCCCCTCCATCGCCCGCGCGCGCTTCCCGCCCGAAACGGTCAGCGCCGCTCCAAAGAATCGGTACCGCATTCATGCCCGGGCAGAGCGGACGTGACCTCTGACTGGCACAAGAGTGATGGTTGCTTCGTCCGTCCAACTTACTGCTGGGTCTATGTGATTTGACGGCTCATTGGTCTTTATTACTGAGGTGGTAGGACTGTTGGATGTCCCACGCTTTCAGCGAAAGGAGGTACTACTAGTAGATTACAATTTTCTCTATTCTTACAGCGGAGGCGTGCAAGAGCAGTGAAAACACGCAGGCTCCGTGATTACATGGCCCACCTCACACTATCACCGTGCGACACCTAACTCTTTACATAGTACTCCCTTTGTTCCTAAATATTACTAGATGAGTCCCCGCGCGTTGCGGCGGAACAGCCGTATATCTCTCTGCGCAAAATTATCGATTTCATAGAACTAAAAAAACTCTATAACCGCATGAAAAATGTGGTAGCCAAACTAAATAAACTCCCATCATCATTTAGATCATCCCACGTAAGGAAAAAAGATCAGCCAACTCCTACAGCATAATGGGATTATATTTTTCTTTTTGACATGTTAATGGGAATTAAAAGATCACTTACATGCATGCTACTAGTGCATGCTTGCATGCAGACATGTTGATGTGATTTAAAACCCACTCACATGCATGTGGCACCGTATTTCTGCATGCTTGCATGTGGCTTAGTGCGGAGCCTCTCAACGTCTAGATCAGACGGCTATTATGGACTGATTTACTTCATCTAATGGCTACATCAATTTTGATGATGTGGCTCAAGGAGAGGATAGAGAATTCCTAGTAGTGGGGGCTAGCTATTACTAGTAGATAAGTCTTTGCAGAGATTCCACTACATACGGAACAAAATGAATGAATCTACACTTAAAATGCATCTATATACATCCGCATGTGGTTCATGGTGAAATCTCTACAAAGACTTATATTTAGGAACGGAGGAAGTACTAGTATAGTACGTACTGTAATTTATCAGCGAGATAAATTTGTACAATGCTATGAAGCTTCCAGCTTCTATTACATGTATCTTGCGTCCAAGGTTGCCCGTTGTAACATTTCATCAAATACAAAGGAGACTAACATGCATGCTATTGCATCTCAATGATTGCCATATCATAGCAAATATGTACTCCCTCCGTTCCAAAATAAGTGTCTCAAATTTGTGCAAACTTTAGTACAAAGTTGTACTACTACTAAAGTTGACACTTATTTTGGAACAGAGGCAGCTAAAGAAAAAAAATGATCCATGCAGTCCCTAGCCCTTGAACCGTGAACCTTGACCAGGCTTCAATTTGTTGGCAACGTTCGAGCTTCCTAATAAATGAAGTTTGCAACCTTTTGACCATCGGATCATTTTATGCAGTTTCACCAAAATCAAGATGAGCATCCCTATGGCAAAGAAATTGAAGAAGCGTGATTAGAATAAGATTACTGGGACTAGTTGTTGATACATAAACTCATCACAAATATAGTACATAGAAGCCAGTAGAGGTATGTACGGGGCAAAGAAGTAGAGAAATATCCATAGGGAGTGATGTGGGCAGCTGGAGCAGTGGTGCAAGATGGCTGTAAAGGGAGTTGTACCTGAGGGACTAGCTCAACCTTGAGGAGGGCGGCGGGAGGCCGCAACTGCCCACGTCGCGGCAGTGAGCAAGGGACAGTGAGCAAGGGACGAAGGCAACCTAACCGGCTTTGTGAGAGAGAACGGCGGGGACCCCTAATCGGGACATGCCGACAGTGGGTTTTCACCGTCGGCGATGGCCACCGCCTATACACTAAGCATCCACCCCTTCCCCAAGCGGACGTGATCCACCAGGATGTTAGAGATGTGGCCACATTCATTTTGTGCGAGAGAGTGTGAAGAGAGCAACCCCAGCAAGCAACCGTGTAGGTTGGCCCGTCCTGACTATGTATATAGTGGAGCGGTTTCCTTTTCTCTCCATATGAACCTATCATATTGCATACATGCTACTAAAGAAAAAAATTATTTATAAATGACGCGGCACCTAATACTCGTTCTCCTATAACCTTGCGCTTGGCATCTCCAAAATATTAACCTTGCGATTGGCTCTTCGCCTCTTCGGGAAGTCGAACAATAATGGTAGTGCAGTATATATCGTTCTGGCTACATGAGACCGAATGAATTGTTGCACGTCCACCACGTGGGCGAGGGTCGAGGGGCGAGGGAGAGTGCTACATACGGAGCAAAATGAGTGAATCTACACTCTAAAATACGTCTATATACATCAGTGTTTGGAGTATGTACTAGTAGTTCATATTGAAATCTACTAAAGGACATATATATTCCAAACAATATGATATAATCTCCATAACCAAGGTAGTAGGGACGAGGAGTAAACGGAGGGAGTAGTAAATTTTTCTCCTCGTCCTACGAGCCACCGCGCGCATGGGCGAGGGAGCGGGCGTAAGGCGGAGCAAGCTTCACCTCATCATGCGAGCCACCGTGCCCGTGGGCGGGGGAGACGCCATACTAAGCAAGCTTCTCCTCATTCTGCGAGTTGACGGGACACATCAAAAGTACTCCAGTGTATAGAGCCTTGCCTCTAAGGTAGGACCCACATGGTTTGGCTCTTCGTTTTAACATAACACGTCAAGTCGCAATTTGTTTGTTCACCCGTGGTAGACGATCCTCCCTCCACCAAGTGGACAACTAGTACACGTGCCAAATTACCACATGGGCTGCCTTTTTCGTACAGAAATGAGCTCCACCGTGTACCCGTGCGGGTGTGGATGGGAAAGAGACGGGAGTACGTGCGCCGTGCATGCACCTCTTCTCTTCATGCACGTCCCCCACCTACGTGGGTGTGTGAGAGAGATACAAACCGCGTTTGTGAGTGTTTTTTGTTTTGGGGTGGGGGTGGGGTGGGGGGTTGATTTCGTGAATTATTTGTGGGAATATGTGTCGATGACATCTCAAACAAAATTTTGCATGCAATGTGTGTGAAATGGAGGCCTATCCATATCATACATAGAGGGTCAGGCAATCCACGAGAAGAGAGGGAGGGGTCAAAGCTATCGATAGAGTCGAAGAGAGGATCAAGTGGGTGGGTGCGAGATCGATGAAGAGGGCCATCAAAATTGTTCGTGTGTGCAAGTCAAAGATATAGGGCGATTGGCCTACCGGAACGTTAGAGGGCACATGTCAAGTTTGTGTGTGGCAGGGAGACATGACTAGAGCGCTTGATGTATTGGTGTGTGTGGGGGGAGGGGGTGGGGGAGGGGTAGGCAGAGGCCTAACTATAGAGGTAGAACGACTCATATATGTGTTGAGAAGGAGAGACCTAGCTATGTCTTGAGGGAGATCGGTCGACATCCATACATAGCTTAAGGACGGGAAATTTTTGTTCTAGTTCTTTATTCATTGCAAATTTTTGCTGCTTAGGTGACCCTGTTCTTGAGCTTGCATGTCAAATTTATATGGTTGCAAGTAGTTTTGATGCATGATATAGGCCCTAGGCACTTGTAGGAGTAGTTGCTATCAATATTATTGAGTTTGGTTTACTTTTATTTTGAAGTTACTAAAAATTTCAGAATTTTTCCGAAAATGACGAGCAGACTTTCGAGGGGCTCATCGAGCCAAAGCTCGAATGAAAAGGCACCAAAGCCTAAGTATAATTTGCCTCGCACCGCAGAGGTTCGGGCGCGTGAATGGCCTTCCGATGATTTCTTGAGAGCAGCCGAGATTTATGAAGATTTTCATGAATTGGCTAAAAATGCAGGCATCACCGCTTTCCTCCCCGACCAATGCGATCAGTATCTCTTACTCATAAATACCTTTGTGAAAACTTTCATTTCCATTCTAGGAGCTCACCACCTACGGTAGAATTCCATTTATATGAGGAGCATAAGGAGATGTCACTTTATGATTTTTGTCGGGTTTGTTAGTCCCTTTTGAGGGCAAGACAGAAGAACCACATCGCGATGATGTGGAGGAATTCATTGATACTATCACCGTAGGGGAAACAAGGAAGGTTTCCGATGCACGAATCACTAGCATACATTTTCCTGTTTTACGTTACTTTGCATTATTTGCTAGTCATCGTTTAATTGGTCACGAAAACTGTGGAAACCTTAGTATCCTGATATTATTATTTTGCTCCACGGTTTATATGGTGATAACTCTGTTAGTATGGGCGGCAGTATTGCTAAACGGTTAAGTATGAACCGTACAAAGGGCCCCATCTTTGGAGGCATCTATGCTTCGCGCCTAGCTGCACATTTTAACATACATGTTAGGCATTATGAGAAGGAAGAAAAAGTGCTGCCTCGTGTTTATCTAGATTATAAAAGTATGGTGGCACATGATTTTATTGTTAAGAATAGGGAAGGAGAGCTTAAATATGAATTGTTCTTTAACAAACATCATCCTGAGACTATTACCCTGCCTGCTCCTTCCTTGTTTGATTTATCTTCAGGCACGTACGTTGTTTCGTTGAAGGCTATTCACGCCTACTGGAACCCTGCACCAGCCGTGGAGCCAGAGCCGGAACCACAAGTTGATCCTTCACGACAGTCTAATTACCAGTGGGATCCGGAGATGATTGTCAGCCAGTGGCAAGCGGAGTCTTCCTCTTCTTCTTCTCAGTATGGACCCAACTATTATTATGGATATCCACCATGCCAGCTGTGGCCATAGACCAACTTAGGCCAAAAGCCTAAGCTTGGGGGAGTACGTATTTCCCACCGACATTACATTTATGTTCACACACTCATTACTAGATGTCGGTGCTCATACTTTTTCATTGTATCATCCATGCTAGTTTAATTCCCTTTTTATGCTTTCTTGTGTGTTTAATAAACCTTAAGAAAAACCAAAAAAAAATAGTTGTAGCTTTTAATTAGTTTAATTTCCATGCTTGTAGTAGTAATTAAAAAGAAGCAAACCCAAAAAGATTTCATGTTCTTCTTTTGCTTGTTGGGAGCTTTCCCGTGTAAATAGTTTTATTTCTTTTCTTTTCTTTGGGGGTTGATAGGAGAAGACCATAATTAAATTGTTGAAGTAGCTCTTGTATGCATACTTGTTGATGTGACAAAAGAGCCCATATTGCCTTGTCTTCTCCTATTTATTGAATGTCTGCAGATTCCAGCTTAGTCCAATGCACGTGCACTATTATTATTATTCACATCGTCCGGTCATGCAAGTGAAAGGCAATTATGATGATATATGATGGACTGACTGAGATGAGAAAAGTTGGTATGAACTCGACCTCTTTTGTTTTTGTAAATATGATTAGTTCATCGTTCCTGATTCATCCTATTATGAATAAACATGTTTGCAATGACAACTAGAGATCATAGTTTCTTGTGCCATGCTTGATTAGCTATGAGTTATAACGGTTTAACTTGCGTGCCAACATGCTATTGCGATAGTTATTATGTGGTATGATAGGGTGGTATCCTCCTCTGAATGATTTAAGTGACTTGACTTGGCGCATGTTCACGCATGTAGTTGAAACAAAATCAACATAGCCTTCACGATATTTATATTCATGGTGGATTATATCCTACTCGTGCTTGCATTCGGTGTTAATTAATTTTAATGCATGTTCATGATTGTTGTCGCTCTCTAGCTGGTCGGTTCCCAGTCTTTTGCTAGCCTTCACCTGTACTAAGCGGGACTACTGCTTGTGCATCCAATCCCTTAAACCCCAAAGTTATTCCACATGAGTCCACTATACCTACCTATATACGGTATCTACCTGCCGTTCCAAGTAAATTTGTATGTGCCAAACTCTAAACCTTCAAATAAATATCTTGTTTTGTATGCTTGAATAGCTCATGTATCAACTAGGGTTGTCCGTATCTTCCATGTTAGGCGGGTTATTCTCAAGAGGAGTGGACTCTGCTCCTCACTCACGAGATAAATGGCTGGTCACCGGGATGCCCAGTCCCATGCTTTATGCAAACTAAATCAAAATAATTGCAAACAAAACTCCCCCTGGGACTCTTGTTAGTTGGAGGCACTCGTTGTTTCGAGGAAGCCATGGATTGATGCTTGTTGGTGGAAGAGGGAGTATAAACTTTACCATTCTGATTGGGGAACCGCCTATAATGTGTGTAGCATGGAAGATATCATCATCTCTTGGTTTTTATGTTGACAATGAAAGTATACCGCTCAAAATATTATTCACCTCTGTTTCAAAACCGAGCTCTGGCACCTCTACAAATCCCTGCTTCCCTCTACGAAGGGCCTATCTATTTACTTTTATGCTGAGTCATCATCCTCTTATTAAAAAGCACCAGTTGGAGAGCAAAACTGTCATTTGCATTCATTATTGTTAGTTTACATTGAGTATGACTTGAATGGATCTCTTTTACCATGAATTACAATGTCTAGTCAGTCCTTGGTCTTTAAAGGTGCTCTGCCTTTATGTTTTGCGGTCTCAGAAAGGGCTAGCGAGATACCACCTTGTTATATCATATTATGATTGTTTTGAGAAAGTGTTGTCATCCGAGATTTATTATTATGGCTCGCTAGATGATTATGCTATTGATATGAGTAAACTTGAGACCTATGCGTTATTGTGAATGTGGTTAGTTATAATCTTTGCTGAAAACTTGAATGTTGGCTTTACATATTTACAACAAAAAGAGAAAATAGAGTTTGTAAAAGTTTTTCTTTATCACTTTCAGTTTATCAACTGAATTGCTTGAGGACAAGAAAACGTTTAAGTTTGGGGGAGTTGATACGTCTCCAACGTATCTACTTTTCCAAACACTTTTGCCCTTGTTTTGGACTATAACTTGTATGATTTCAATGGAACTAACCCGGTCTGACATTGTTTTCAATAGAATTACCATGGTGTTATTTATGTGCAGGAGCAAACGTTCTCGGAATGACCTGAAACTTCATGGAATACCTGCAAAAGATGAAGGCCAAGGGGCCCAGCACCTCTCCACGAGGGTGGGGGCGCGCCCCCTACCTCGTGGGCCCCCTGTTACCTCTCCGACTCCAACTCCCACTCCAACTCCAACTCCATATATTCAGTTTCGGGGAGAAAAAGATCAGAGAGAAGAAATCATCGCGTTTTACGATACGGAGCCGCCGCCAAGCCCTAAAACCTCTTGGGAGGGCTGATCTGGAGTCCGTTCGAGGCTCCGGAGAGGGGAATCTGTCGCCATCGTCATCATCAACCATCCTCCATCACCAATTTCATGATGCTCACCACCGTGCGTGAGTAATTCCATCATAGGCTTGCTGGACGGTGATGGGTTGGATGAGATCTATCATGTAATCGAGTTAGTTTTGTTAGGGTTTGATCCCTAGTATCCACTTTGTTCTGAGATTGATGTTGCTATGACTATTCTATGCTTAATGCTTGTCACTAGGGCCCGAGTGCCATGATTTCATATCTGAACCTATTATGTTTTCATCAATATATGAGTGTTCTTGATCATATCTTGCAAGTCTATAGTCACCTATTATGTGTTATGATCCATTAACCCCAACGTGACAATAATCAGGATATTTACCGGTGATGACCGTAGTTTGAGGAGTTCATGTATTCACTATGTGTTAATGCTTTGTTCTAGTTCTCTATTAAAATGAGGCCTTAATATCCCTTAGTTTCCGTAAGGACCCTGCTGCCACGGGAGGGTAGGACAAAAGATGTCATGCAAGTTCTTTTCCATAAGCACGTATGACTATATTCGGAATACATGTCTACATTATATCAATGAACTGGAGCTAGTTCTGTGTCACCCTAGGTTATGACTGTTACATGACGAACCGCATCCGGCATAATTCTCCATCACCGATCCATTGCCTACGAGGTTTCCACATATTGTTCTTTGCTTATTTACTTTACCATTGATATTGCTATCATCACTACAAAATACCAAGCATTGCTTTTACTACCATTACCTTTCGTTACCGTTATCACTACTATCATATTACTTTGCTACTAAATACTTTGCTGCAGATATTAAGTTTCCAGGTGTGGTTGAATTGACAACTCAACTGCTAATACTTGAGAGTATTCTTTGGCTCCTCTTGTGTCGAATCAATAAATTTGGGTTGAATACTTTACCCTCGAAAACTGTTGCGATCCCCTATACTTTGTGACACCCCAAAATTTTAACCTTGTTTTACTAATTAAAATTTTGCCAAGAAAATTAAACTTTTCATTTTTCTGGGTTTTCTTTGATTTCAGTACCATCCTTTCTTGGATTTTTATGGAGTTTTATCCCAAGTGAAAGTTTCCAAATATATTACTGGACTTGTTTTCTCCCTCGAGAAAAAAACATTTCTCTTAAAAGTGGATTTAATTGCATAACTAATTCTCCATGAGATTTATTCCTTGAAATGATTTTTTTTAAGTTTCAGGACCCAATTTGCACTGCAACCTCTTGATATATTTATCTAAAATTCCAATCAAAATTTGGAGATGTCATGTGATGTTTTTAAATCACTTTTACGCAAAAATATATTTCATTCTTTTAATATTTTGAGCTCTACACCAATTTTTCAAATCTGGTCCAGTGGGCAATTTTGCACTACAAGCCATTTAAATATTTCTTTCTAGGCTCCACCAAAATTATGGGATGTTAATAGGAGTATATTATTCAACTTTATGCAAAAACCAGTGGTGTTCTTTGAAAAATTTGAGTGAACCAACCTCTTTTGCTCTCTGGTCCAGTTTGGCTTTTTCTACAGCAACCCTAGTTTAATTTTCTCTAGTACCCTTGAGTTTTCTCCTGCTTATAGCCCACCTTGCAAAACCCTTAAGTCCAGAAGAAGGGACCCACTGGAAGATTTCTGGATCATGAAACAATGCCATTTACCTGTTGTCCAGAACTGAAGTTTACCCCAAGAATTGCCTAGATGCCTTTGGCATTTTGTCAAACACCCTGTGTGCACAACCAGATTTGGCATGATTTCAAGTTTACATTGTGAACTTGATCCCCTGACTAGACCAGCATGTCACATGGATTTGCCCAAGCCTATAGCCCCACCCTGCTAACTCTCTTGTGGATTGGAGCCCCCTAGCATGCCCTGGCATTTGGTCGAACACGTCGCGTACGTGCTCTGGGCGAGCCCAGAGCGCACGTTTTGCACGCGCGTGCACTGAGCCGCCGCATCGCACTGACGTCGCCTCGCGCTCGTTCTGGCCCTTCCCCGCTCGCAGCCAACACCGCGCCCCTTCCCCTCGCTGCAGAGCCGCCCCTGGCGCCCTACAGCGCCGTCGTCAGGTAGGCAACGGCGGCTAGCGGGCGGCCACAGCAGCTTCTGCCATGGACGACGCCGCCCGAGCCACCAGCGCTCGCCAGCTGCCCCCTTGAGCAGCTCAAGCTTATCCGCAACCTTGTCCGCAAGCCCTCGTCGCCGCCACGTCGCCCTGCAGCACAGTATGATGGTCGTCGGTGTTCTTACCCTCGGCCATCGACGGAACCGCCCCGATCGCTATATAAGGACCCCCCGATCTCACCAAACCCTCAAGCAACCTCCACACTCCCTCACCGATCCGCCCGTAGTAGTAGAAAGACCAGAGAGGTCGTCTTCCTCATCTCCGGCAACCACGGCCGCTGCCACTATCTCGTTCACTCCGGCGCCACCAGGGCCTCCCCCACCCATCCAGCGCCACCGTCGACTTCCCCTCGACCTTGCGGAGCTGCTCGACCCCTCGAACGCGATCAAAACCCACCATAACCCAAATCCCCAATCATGCTCGAAGCTCCCTCCGCCGCGGAGCTCGCCGCTGGCGATTCCCTCCGTCCCCGCCAGCCAGTCGACCACCGGGAGGACCGCCTAGGGGTGGTGGATCCATCCCTAGCCTCGGATGCCCTCGAGGAGCCCCTGTTCACCGGCGACGATCACCGGAATACCGACCCCGCTCGGGCAGAGGAAAAGGAGGGAGGGGGCGAATGGTCAAACCTGACCAGTGGGCCCCGTGGACCCACTGTCAGTGACCCAGCCCCGCCTCCACGTGTTTTAAGTGAAGGCGTAAACCCCATAAGTACGTCTCCTCTGCCCCGGAAGCGTATTTCTATCTGAAATGTTTTCTTTTTCTATTTTAATTTTAAAACAGAATTTGACTGGCTATAACTTTTTAGATATAAGTCCAAATGAATTGATTCTTTTTCCTACCTCTCTCAAATATCACCTAGTTTATTTTAAGATTTATTTCAAAAATAATTAAGACAACTTTTTGTACTGTTTTTAAAGTATGTGTTATTTGCCTATTTTCGAAATAGGATTTTGGAGAGAGAGAAGAGAGCTTTCAAAAAAATATTGGAGTGCACCTCACCTCTCCACACCTTGAAGGCAAGCATTTCTGAACTCAAGCATAATATCATCGTGTGTTGTTTGATACAGTTACAACACCACCATGACACGGAGTATCCATTATGTGTTTGTGACGAGATGATCACACGCTTTGAGTGCAAAGATGAATTTTTTTTTGCTGTTGTCAATGGACATACTTGTGATAGAAATCACCCTCATATGCCTCTCATGCCTACCGGGAAGGATCCGGGAAAGTCTCTGTCTTGGATAGACACGAGCTTGTCCCTCGTCGAGACGGTTACGACCGGCGGGGCAGGGGGAGATATGATGAGTGGTGGTTGTGTCTGATGGATGTGAAATCTTATCCTTGAGATAATCATGCAGGAAATACTTAAGCCTCCTGAGTCGGCCATAGATCGAGTCTTGTTCCAGTAACCCCCATACTTGTTTCGTGCTGCCACTTGTCCCTGTCGTAGGTAGGGTACGGTTCACTAAGTTGTCAACCCCTTCCTAGCACACACCGTATAGAGGGGCCACGATGAGGGTTCCATGGCCCTGGATTAAAGCCAGTCATCCGGTCAGGGGGCATGGGTGTTTTGGTTGTAGCCGAAGGGGTAGCTCCCCTAGTTTGCGCGCGGTATAAATTTTGTGATCCCATGCTAGTTGAGGTTGTAGCCTCCCCGCTTAGAGTTTTGCTTAACAGGTGTCAAGGGTGATTCCAGACACCGGTAAGTTAGGCTGGTGTGTGCGGTTAGGGTGTTTTCAATTAAAAGACCGTAGATGGAATTAGTCCCGATGGACTAAAGGAATCTGTTACTCGTGGGTAAAGAGTACACCCTCTGCAGAGAGGTTAAACCTATTCGAATAGCCGTATCCATGGTTAAGGACTACAATCTGGGATGTGTCAAGTGTCGGTCTTAGTGTCGGTCTTCGGAGGAGAAACTATTAAACCAGAATATTGATCATGACTTGTGATGTATGATGATTATGATTATTATTATTATGGACTAACCATTTGCATTATTTGAAATAATGAATATCCCTGGGACGGTACTATCTCCTGGATATTCACCGTGATTATGTGTATATATAAGCCCTTTATGTGGTGTCGCACAGACACGCGACTGTGGCATGCTTGTTATTTCAATTACTTATAAGCCCTTTATGTGGTCTCGCACAGACGCCCGACTGTGGCATGTTTGTTATTTCGTTTAATTATAAGCCCTATGTGGTGTCGCTCAGACGCCCGACTGAGGCATGCTTCATATTATTATCCTTTCGAGGCGTCGCTTCAGACACCCGATCGATGTTCTATATTTCTACACCCTGATTGGTTTACTCATGATTTATTTAAATGATCTACTGGCATGCATCATGAACCTTATTTCATAACTGACGAAGTGATCATAGAATATTTTAAAGCATGATTATCAGTGGCTATATTATACCTGTGTTCTTAATGTTTGCGAGTACATTCAAAGTACTCACTGGCTTGTCCCTGGCTATTGTCTTGGCCAGATTTCTTGCGTGGAATGGAACATTGCGATGACAGCCCCGGAACCTACGCAATGGAGATAGCAGCCTCGCGAAGATAGGAGTTATCCTGGTCGGTTGTTCCTGTGGGAAATGGAGTCCCATAGACGCTGATGATCCGCAAACCGCTTCCGCCATCAACCACTAGAAACCAATTGTTGTACCCATAGGCCAGAATGGTATTGTACTACATATTTTGTAGTTTGCTTGGAGTTTATGTAACAAGTTGGTGTCTCATCAACTAACAGTAATCCTGGGGCTGGTGAGCACAAGGGCCACTTTTGGGAAATTAATATCCCGAAAAACCGGTCCTGACAAACTTGGTATCAGAGCCAGGCTGACCATCGGCTAATCCTATCTTAGCCAGATCGATAAACCTAGGTAAACCAACCCACCAGACCCTAACCAAACCCCGGCCAAGCTTCCCATGCAAGATAGCCACGCAGTGAGCCCGACACCTTTTTGGCAGTCGGTGCCCAACCTACCCACCTAGCATGTAGATCACGCGCCAGTGACCGGCCCCTAAATAGTCTCTTTCGCAAGCGTGTGAGGGAAGACTCCGTCCCCTTTTTCTATAAAAGGGCACGCTAGCCTCAACCCAGCACAGCACAGCATCTAACCCCAAACCAAGCTAAATGCATGTCCCCATTGTTCACAATGAGACCATAGCGACCAACCTTAGAGGTTTTGTGACCATGCTAGCAAAACTCACCCGCCGTGCCTTTGCACTAGAAGAGCCCCCAGAATATGTTGTGTACCAAGGGTCCATGAGCGGCGAGAGCCGTCAATTTTGGGCCACTGTGCACATCTATGGTAGGGGTCTATCACCAGAGCGCCCCTACAGGTTCACCGGAAGGACAACTTCCTTTGAGCCACAAGCCATCCAACTAGCCGCTCGAGAAGCTATAGTTCAACTCCGGCACTTGTCGCCCAGAGTTAATTGTCGCTCCTTCTACTACTATCCCAGCCGTGACGGGTATGGTAGACCACCCCAAGTTGCCAACGGAGACCACGAGACGGACCCTGCATTGTTGCATCTGGTGTGCTATGTAAGTGCACTAGAGGGACTGTTCGACCAAATCACCCTTGATCTGATCGCAGCTCGTGGAGAACTGATCCGCCGAGCTCCAGCCAGAAGAGAAGATGAACCCGACGCCGACAACCCAGTCGTGCTGTTCGGACAACCGATCGAGACCTTGAGGTCAGCCCCAGCCATCAACCAAGGTGCTTTGATGACCCCAGAAGTGCTTCATCGCCTTTTGGGAACACACTCCAACGGGATTGTGGCCAACAATCCCCGCGATGGTCATCATCACTACCCTGGCCCTGCAGTTCCTTAGCCACCTGCAGCTAACTCCGACGGTGAAGCCCGTGGAGAAGCCTCGACATCCGCAAGGCACGCCCGCTTAGATATAAACAAGGTGGACTAAGCCACTCGAGTAGTACCAAGTCTTAGTATACCCCACGCCCTGTAATTATGTGATCATGTATCGCCATATTGGAAGGCTACCTGCTTGTGCATCCCTATTTTGAATAGTGGACATGCATGAGTGCGTTGGTGTACGACTGCTTTTTAATTCCGGGCGTAGCTGCCAAAACCAACCCCGACGACACCCACAGTAACACGTCACTTTTGGGAGATGTGTGTATCTGTGGCTTTGACCCCGACCCCCATGAGAGTAGAACCAGCAAGCTAGTGCCCCTCACCGCGGTGAATAACCCAGCCTGGAGGCTATATAAATAACCACCTTGTGACCTTGCCGAGTACCCCTCATCTTGTGCGCAACCCTCACAACCATTTCTTGCCATGTCGAGCCCTAGCATTTATCTGAGAACCCCAGATGCAACCCCAGGTAGCTTTCTTAAAATATTGTGGGACTTTACCTGCAGTACCATGGGTTCTACCCAGCCACCCCAGTACGAGTTGCTCAAGTCGAGGATCACCTCATCCGCCTCGAAATATTGGGCAGTAGTGCACATCCCTCCCGTAGACTCAAACCAAGACCCAACGAAAGTCTCCTTCATGGGGAAATCTATGCCAACTCCGCAGATGGCCATAGAAGCGGCTGCACACGAAGCGATTGTTCGCCTTCGATTCGCGGTACCCTATGCCAGCGAGCGAGGGTATTATTACTTTCCGAGCTGTGCAGCACCCGAAGAAGTAGCATCCTTCCCCAGTGGAAGAATTGAGAGGGACCCAGTACTAGCCAACCTTGTCCAGTATGTCATCGCTCAAGAGCATTTGACCTAGCGAGTGATGGGTTATCTCCAGAGGCTCGCTGATTTAAATCCTCAGATCGCCATCGGCAGACCACTAAGGCCCGGCCAGGAGAGGCGCGTTCATCGACTGATCAATCCACTTCCCCCGATAGAAGAAGAGTGCGCCCCAGTACCAGAGACGTTTTCTCGGGACCCCGTCCAGTTGTCGTTTTCATTCTAGACGTCACCGCTATGTTCTTTTATCCCTGTATTTAGTTAAGTGTTGTAACTCATGCGTGTTTCACTAAATCTTGTGCGTTGAGATAAATATTTGGTTTCAATTGTTGTGAGTAGTTTTTGCCGCTGTAAATTTGGAGTAACTAATTTTCTCTCGCGAAAATCCTGGAGTGAGATTTCTTTTCCCTGAGCTGATGCAGCATATACCTCCTCACGACATGGATCTTTATTCATGCAGCACCATGGCAACAGACTCACAACCACAACCACTCGAACACATACACTACTTGCAACACCACGTAACCGTGTTGCATCTGGCTAATCATCCCCCTAACCCACCACAGTCTCTGAAGGAGAGATTAGTGGATATTCATCCGGGTACAAGTTACCTCTGGTGCACCGACGACCGTTAGCACCCGACACCCCACCTACTCCTCATGATCACCGCCACCGCGGAGAGCCAACACTCGAGCGGCAACATCACGACGATCATCGAGGATCATCACACACAGGAGCACGGAGAGCTCCAGCAATGCCACCAGCCCTCCGCACACTAGGATCACGTACCAGTCCGGCATCGCCTCCGCCATTAGAGCCTCACCCAAGCTTTTGTCAACGAAGATGAAGGAGGAAGAAGGGGAAGGAGAAGCGAGGCCAGATGTGAGGAAGGAGAGAGGAACACCTCGGCCGTTTTATAGCTCGAGCTTGGTGTACGGTGGGCGAAGTCCACCAGCGCCGCTCGTCGCCCGATCGCCGGTGTTCGGAGGCGAATCCGCGAGCAGTGCCGACAGCACGCTGGCCCGCGAGGTGAGTGCATGCTGCACCGGCAGCTAGCACACCGCGCACTACCGCAGGTACGGCCTAGATGCCCTACGCGCTAAGCGTCGCCAGTGGAGAACGCGCGGGAAAGCACGCGGGAGAGAGGAAGAAGAGAGAGCCAGAGGAAGAAGAAGAGGCTGACAGTGGGCCCTGGGTCCACCTGTCGGCCAGGGAGAGCACTGTGCTCTCGGGTATGACCAGCGTATTTTAAATTTAGAATTTATTCTAAATTTACTGTATCCAACGTAGAAATCTCTCGTTTTTCCCCTAACCGTGGATTTTTCCATGCAGCGCCAGTGTTCCACACTGTGGTTTTACACCACTTATTGCCCTCTCACTGTAGCCACATTTTATTGCATATATTTTCTTAAAAAAGCTTTTAACAAATCTCGAGGATGAGATTTTTCTTAAGGGGGATAGTGTTGTGACACCCCAAAATTTTAACCTTGTTTTACTAATTAAAATTTTGCCAGGAAAATTAAACTTTTCATTTTTCTGGGTTTTCTTTGATTTCAGTACCATCCTTTCTTGGATTTTTATGGAGTTTTATCCCAAGTGAAAGTTTCCAAATATATTACTGGACTTGTTTTCTCCCTCGAGAAAAAAAGTTCTCTTAAAAGTGGATTTAATTGCATAACTAATTCTCCCTGAGATTTATTCCTTGAAATGATTTTTTTAAGTTTCAGGACCCAATTTGCACTACAACCTCTTGATATATTTATCTAAAATTCCAACCAAATTTTGGAGATGTCATGTGATGTTTTTAAATCACTTTTACGCAAAAATATATTTCATTCTTTTAATATTTTGAGCTCTACACCAATTTTTCAAATCTGGTCCAGTGGGCAATTTTGCACTGCAAGCCATTTAAATATTTCTTTCTAGCCTCCACCAAAATTATGGGATGTTAATAGGAGTATATTATTCAACTTTATGCAAAAACCCAGTGGTGTTCTTTGAAAAATTTGAGTGAACCAACCTATTTTGCTCTCCAGTCCAGTTTGGCTTTTTCTACAACAACCCTAGTTTAATTTGCTCTAGTACCCTTGAGTTTTCTCCTGCTTATAGCCCACCTTGCAAAACCCTTAAGTCCAGAAGAAGGTACCCATTGGAAGATTTCTGGATCATGAAACAATGCCATTTACCTGTTGTCCAGAACTGAAGTTTTGCAGAACTTGCACTAACAAGTGTTTGTTTTTGTTAAACTAACCTCACCACCCTCTTACTCATCCAAGGAGACACTGATCTGGAGAATTTGGCCACCCCAAGAATTGCCTAGATGCCTTTGGCATTTTGTCAGACACCCTGTGTGCACAACCAGATTTGGCATGATTTCAAGTTTACATTGTGAACTTGATCCCCTGACTAGACCAGCATGTCACATGGATTTGCCCAAGCCTATAGCCCCACCCTGCTAACTCTCTTGTGGATTGGAGCCCCCTAGCATGCCCTGGCATTTGGTCGAACACGTCGTGTACGTGCTCTGGGCGCGCCCAGAGCGCACGTTTTGCACGCGAGTGCACCGAGCCGCCGCATCGCACTGCCGTCGCCTCGCGCTCGTTCTGGCCCTTCCCCGCTCGCAGCCAACACCGCTCCCCTTCCCCTCACCGCAGAGCCGCCCCTAGCGCCCTACAGCACCGCCGTCAGGTCGGCAACGGTGGCTAGCGGGTGGCCACAGCAGCTTCTACCATGGACGGTGCCACCCGAGCCACCAGCGCTCGCCAGTTGCCCCCTTGAGCAGCTCAAGCCTATCCGCAACCTTGTCCGCAAGCCCTCGTCGTCGCCACGTCGCCCTGCAGCACAGTATGACGGTCGCCGACATTCTTATCCTTGGCCATCGACGGAACCGCCCCGATCGCCATATAAGGACCCCCCGAGCTCACCAAACCCTCAAGCAACCTCCCACACTCCCTCACCGATCCGCCCGTAGTAGTAGAAAGACCAGAGAGGTCGTCTTCCTCATCTCCGGCAACCACGGCCGCCGCCACTGTCTCGTTCACTCCGGCGCCACCGGGGCCTCCCCCACCCATCCAGCGCCACCTTCGACTTCCCCTCGACCTTGCGGAGCTGCCCGACCCCTCGAACGCGATCAAAACCCACCATAACCCAAATCCCCAATCATGCCCGAAGCTCCCTCCACTGTGGAGCTCGCCGCCGGTGATTCCCTCCGCCCCCGCCGGCCAGTCGACCACCGAGAGGACCGCCTAGGAGTGGCGGATCCATCCCTGGCCTCGGATGCCCTCGAGGAGCCCCCGTTCGCCGGCGACGATCACCGGAATCCCGCCCCGGCTTGGGCAGAGGAAAAGGAGGGAGGGGCGACTGGTCAAACCTGACCAGTGGGCCCCGTGGACCCACTGTCAGTGACCCAGCCCCGCCTCCACGTGTTTTAAGTGAAGGCGTAAACCCCATAAGTATGTCTCCTCTGCCCCGGAAGCGTATTTCTATCTGAAACGTTTTCTTTTTCTGTTTTAATTTTAAAACAGAATTTGACCAAAACTTTGACTCGCTATAGCTTTTTAAATATAAGTCCAAATGAATTGATTCTTTTTCCTACCTCTCTCAAATTTCACCTAGTTTATTTTAATATTTATTTCAAAAATAATTAAGACAACTTTTTGTACTGTTTTTAAAGTATGTGTTATTTGCCTATTTTCGAAATAGGAGTTTGGAGAGAGAGAAGAGAGCTTTCAAAAAATATTGGAGTGCACCTCACCTCTCCACACCTTGAAGGCAAGCATTTCTGAACTCAAGCATAATATTATCGTGTGTTGTTTGATACAGTTACAACACCATCGTGACATGGAGTATCCATTATGTGTTTGTGACGAGATGATCACACGCTTTGAGTGCAAAGATGAATGTTTTTTTGCTGTTGGCAATGGACATACTTGTGATAGCAATCACCCTCATATGCCTCTCATGCCTACCGGGAAGGATCCGGGAAAGTCTCTGTCTTGGGTAGACACGAGCTTGTCCCTCGTCGAGACGGTTACGACCGGCGGGGCAGGGGGAGATATGATGAGTGGTGGTTGTGTCTGATGGATGTGAAATCTTATCCTTGAGCTAATCATGCAGGAAATACTTAAGCCTCCTGAGTCGGCCGTAGATCGAGTCTTGTTCCAGTAACCCCCATACTTGTTTCGTGCTGCCACTTGTCCCTGCCGTAGGTAGGGTACGGTTCAGTAAGTTGTCAACCCCTTCCTAGCACACACCGTACAGAGGGGCCGCGATGAGGGTTCCATGGCCCTGGATTAAAGCCAGTCATTCGGTCAGGGGGCATGGGTGTTTCGGTTGTAGCCGAAGGGGTAGCTCCCCTAGTTTGTGCGCGGTATAAATTTTGTGATCCCATGCTAGTCGAGGTTGTAGCCTCCCCGCTTAGAGTTTTGCTTAATAGGTGTCAAGGGTGATTCCAGACACCGATAAGTTAGGCTGGTGTGTGCGGTTAGGGTGTTTTCAATTAAAATACCGTAGACGGAATTAGTCCCGATGGACTAAAGGAATCCGTTACTCGTGGGTAAAGAGTACACCCTCTGCAGAGAGATTAAACCTATTCGAATAGCTGTGTCCATGGTTAAGGACTACAGTCTGGGATGGGTCAAGTGTCGGTCTTAGTGTCGGTCTTCGGAGGAGAAACTATTAAACCAGAATATTGATCATGACTTGTGATGTATGGTGATTATGATTATTATTATTATGGACTAACCATTTGCATTATTTGAAATAATGAATATCCCTGGGACGGTACTACCTCCTGGATATTCATCGTGATTATGTGTATATATAAGCCCTTTATGCGGTGTCGCATAGACACCCGACTGTGGCATGCTTGTTATTTCAATTACTTATAAGCCCTTTATGTGGTGTCGCTCAGACGCCCGACTGTGGCATGTTTGTTATTTCGTTTAATTATAAGCCCTTTATGTGGTGTCGCTTAGACGCCTGACTGAGGCATGCTTCATATTATTATCCTTTCGAGGCGTCGCTTTAGACACCCGATCGGTGTTCTATATTTCTACACCCTGATTGCTTTACTCATGATTTATTTAAATGATCTACTGGCGTGCATCATGAACCTTATTTCATAACTGACGAAGTGATCATAGAATATTTTAAAGCATGATTATCAGTGGCTATATTATACCTGTGTTCTTAATGTTTGCGAGTACATTCAAAGTACTCACTGGCTTGTCCCTGGCTATTGTCTTGGCTAGATTTCTTGCGTGGAAAGGAACGTTGCGATGACAGCCCCGGAACCTACGCAATGGAGATAGCAGCCTCGCGAAGATAGGAGTTATCCTGGTCGGCTGTTCCTGTGGGAAATGGAGTCCCATAGACGTTGATTATCTGCAAACCGCTTCCGCCATCAACCACTAGAAACCAATTGTTGTACCCATAGGCCAGAATGGTCTTGTACTACATATTTTGTAGTTTGCTTGGAGTTTCTGTAACAAGTTGGTGTCTCATCAGCTAACAGTAATCCTGGGGCTGGTGAGCACAAGGGCCACTTTTGGGAAATTAATATCCCGAAAAACCGGTCCTGACATACTTGCGGGTTATCAGGGGTACTTTCATAAATTACCCCACATTTCGGACAAACGCGTCTCTAAGCCATGGTTCCCCACTGCCATCCCATCCGCCCACTCATTCGTACACCGAGGCCACAAAAACCCGCGACAAAACCCCACACCCTGCTCCGTCCGCCACCCAGCCGGAGCCTCTTCCCCGACTATGTTGTCCACAGCAACACCTCGACGTCCCTCATCCACCATACCGGATGAGGATCCGTCGTCGATCTCATCGTCCCGCCGGTTCAGCCACCCCGTCCTCCACCTCCAAGGAGCTGCCCCGACATTCCCCTCGTCTTTCGCGCCACCTCCATTCCCACACCGTCGTCTTCACCTGCACCATCGGAAGAGCATCATCGTCACCGTTTCCTCGGATGAAGTTGCGGCCTAATCGGCGCCACCAAAGAGGTTGTACACTAATCGCCGCATTTTCTTCTTGATTCGATCTCACGGTGCTGCCGGCGCTCGGTCCCGAGTCGACACGGTGCGGCTCCATCCAAGGCGGTGTCGCCGGCCACTTCCTCCACGGTGTCGCTCCCTCGGCGGTGATGTCCACATCAGTAGGAGCTGCTGCTGCTTTACCTCTCAATCGCACTGCTGCTCTGCTCTTGCTCTCGGTCCCTTGCCTGGTCTGCTCTTGCTATTGCTCTTGCTCGCGCTGCTGCTCTCGCTCTTGCTCTTGCTTGCGATGCTGCTCCAATTTAGCTACGCTTCAGTCGACTGAATCGACTTTTGGGTCAGTCGATTTTCAGGAGTTGGGGGGGGCTCGCCAGGGTGAAGGAAGAACCAGCCGCATCAGGGAGGGGGGCTCGCCGAAGAGGTACCCCGCTATCTATCTTAGGGTTCAGGATGGGGGCGGTGGTCGCCGGTGGTGGCGGGGCGTTGGCGGGGCGGTGGCGTGGGGATCGCCGGAGAAAAAGCTCGGCATGGGGGGGCTAGAGGGATGGCCGGGGCGGCGGTGGACCGGCAGTGGGGAGTGTTTTCAGGGCGGGTGGGGCGGCGCACCGCCGGCCGCGGGCGGCGGGGGGCTACTGTTTGGCCGGTGGTGGCTGGCGGCTCAGGGGGTTGGAGGTTGAAGATGAACCGCATGCCCTTGATTTCGTATCCAATGGCTGCAAAATCGACTGACCAGAGATGAAAAAGTCAGTCGACCGACGTGTAGCCTCACCTTGCTAGTGCGTTCAGTTTCGACAACAAAATTCAATTTCGACAGTTAAGTTCAGTTTCGACAGTTAAGTTCAGTTTCGACAGTTAAGTTCAGAGATGAGCGGCTGATGTATTTTACATCTAGCACTTTTTGGTTATGTATTTTACGTCATGTATTGGATTTGCTATTAGAATTCCACTCAGGTTAACGTTGTTCGTTGTCTCTCTTGTCCTGCTTCCGCTTCGGCGTCATACAACTCACCGGAGCTGCTCCAACAACGAAACCCTCCATCACAGTGGAGCAGTACCTTGGGCTCCATCTCCAGACGCCTAAGATCTTCTTCCCCTCCTCCGACAGCAAAGTCAGCCGGAGCATCCTCACCGGCCAACCCAATCACGCTGAGATCGACATGGCTTCGCCAAAGAGGTTGTACACTTGTTGCATCTCTTTTTTACTCTACATGTTATATATATTGTCCACTGACCACACGGATTTGTTCCTTTAGTGTCTCCTTGAAAGAAAAAACGTAGGAATTTTAATTTTCACTTGTCCTCCTTTTCAAATTCCTATTCATGAAGCACAAGACTAAGAGATAGTAGCATAATAGCATTATAACCACACATTTTCTTGTGGTTTGACTTAATCTCACCATGCTTCTTTGCATGTTGTGATCTTCCCATTGTTGTGAATCAAACACCCAGATTGGCAGAAATCCTGTGTTTTTAAATTCTCTGTTTTGCACGTGCATTCCTATCCTATTCCTGTCTATTTCCAATTCCTGCATTGTTGGAATCCTCCAATTCAAACGAGCCCTTATAGAATTACTTCTCTTACAGATAGTTGTCAAAGAAAACCTTGCATGGTTTGTCCCGCTCCTGCTGCGCCGTCGTCCACCCCAGCTCAGCTGCTCCAATGACAGAAGGGTCCAGCACAGCAGGGATCCGGCCTCCAGACTGTCTTTCACCACCTCAGATCTTCTTCCCCGCCGCTGGCAGCCATGAAAATTGCATTACCATCATCAACCGAGTAGATGACCTCGAGGACTACACGGTTCCGCAAGAGAGGTCACACTCTTTCGTGTCTGCTTACGTTATGCATTGCTTAATATTACATGCTACTTTACCGTCCTGTTCACCGATTAGACTCTGAGTCAGCTCCAAACTAATGGTCAAACTTGAGTTTTTAAATGGTTGTGGGGTACATATCGGGGCCGCTATCAATAGTATTTATCTACTATCTGGTTAATCTTCGGTGACTACTATGAGTTTCATGTTGGGTGGGAAACAAACAGTAAAGAAGCCATTATCTGTATTTTTAACTGAAGCCATTATATGCCTGCTATTATTAGTTTTGGGTCTATCCACAGGTTGCTACCATCACTCTGGATTTTTGCATGCACTCCTTACATAATCTCACTATGTTTTATTCCTATGCATGACAGTTATTGTAAACAATGGAACTGAACATGTAGAGCAAAAGAGACGAGCCTTGCATGGTAATAAAATTTCATGCAGATGTCGCTTCATGATAGGCGCAAAGGCAGCCCCCCCTCCATGCATTTTGGATTGTAATCGAGGAAGATATCTATTCTGAGGGGGATTCAGAAGGAGAAGACAACTCCTATTTACACCCTGAGGTCTTCGCTCTAACTTGGCATGCCGATGTTGGTTATATCATGCATATGGTGTCTTGCATTGCTTACTTTATACATCACATATGTCATCTGCTTAGTTTAGACATCCTTTGTGCGAATGCCATCTGTTTAGTTTATTCATCGTTTATGTGAATTATGCAACGCCATCTTGTTTAGCCAGGCATCATATATGTGAATTTTGCAATGTCATCCTGCTTAGCCAGTCATCTTATATGTAAATTATATCAGGCCATCCTTTTTTTTTTGTTACATACTACATTTGTCAACAATGTTAGTACATTCAACTGCTCTTCGTGTGCATCAGCCATTTGACACGATGATGGCAAATTCTGGAGTGAAAACAAGGTCTTCAGAGTAAACTATGCTATCTGATGAAGCGCATATCTCGCTAGTTACGGATAGCTCCTCAGAGGAGGATTCAGAGACAGATGACCAGTCCTATTCCCCCCCCCCCCGAGGTGTATGCTCTAACTTGGCAGGGTTATGTTGCTCATATCGTGTGTATGGTGTCTCGCATTGCTATGTCATTTGATTAGTTTAGACATGCTTTGTGTGAATGCCACCTGTTCAGTCTCTAATTACCATATATGTGAATTATGCATTGCCATCTTATTGCAAGACGTTATATATGTGAATTATACAATGCTATCTTGTTGCAAAGGCATTATATATGTGAATTATGCAATGCCATGCTGTTTAGCCAATGAACATGTATGTGAATTATATCATGCTATCATTTTTTTGTATTACATGTTCCATTTGTCGAGAATGTTTGTATATTCAACTACTCTTCCTATGCATCAGCCATTTGAAGCGGTGATGGAACTATCTAGAGTGAAAACAAGGTATTCAGAGCAGACAATGCTACCTGCTGAAGAAGACATCTTGCTGGTTACAAAGAGCTCCTCAGAGGAGGATTCAGAGACTGATGACCAGTCCTATTTCCCCCCTGAGGTCTATGCTCAAACATGGCAGGGTTATATTACCCATGTCATGCATGTTGTCTTGCATTGCTTAGTTTTTACATCATATATGGATTTCCATCTGCTTACTTGCTTACTATATAAATCATATATTTGAATTATATCATGCCATCATGTTTACATAGTACATACACATCATCTATCTGAATTATGGCATGGCAACCCATTTAATAAAGACATCATATAGTTATATCATCTCATCCTGTTTAGTGTTTACAGTCATCATATTTTGAATTATGGCATTCTATCCATGAATGTATGTGAATTATGGCATGTCAACCTATTTAATAAACACATTATATAGTTATGTCATGTCATCCTGTTTACATAGCCTCATATTTTGAACTATGTCTTTCTATCTTTTTTAGTTAGCCATCATAATGTGAAATTGTGTCATGCTATCCTGTTTAGTTAGCCATCATATATGTGAAATTGTGTCATGCTATCCTGTTTGGTTAGACAACATAAATATGAATTATTTCATGCCCTCTTTTATTCCCCACTATCCATTGCACCTGCCTATCATACAATGTCTATACTTTCAATTACTTTTCTTGTTTATCAGCCATTTGAATTGGAGAGCGTGATGGCAGTATCTAAGGGAGTAACAACATGGTCTTCAGAAAAGGTAGTGCTACCAGTTGATGCAGATAGAACCACGGTTATACTTGCCCAAGGACCAGATCCACCACACATAACCTAGACTCTCGCATATTGTACCCCTACCCAGTTGGACAAAGAATCAGCTACACATCTTCTAACCCCAACCCCGGCAGATAGTAACCCAGTTCTAGTTGACACAGCACCGTCTCCACCACAGACCACCCAAACACGAGCATTTAGTAAGGGAACTGCAGTGCCCAAAGCACGAGGACCACCACTCCGAATCCCAACTCAACGCTTAAAGGAGAAGAAGATTTATTCTCAGGTCAGGTTCTATAGCTATGGTTCATACACCTTTGCTCTTGCATTACTGTATTTACTCATACCAACTATTTTCAAATTTGAAGGATGGAATTGAAATTCCAATGGCGCAACATGTATATTTTAAACCTGTTTCTTTAACTGGTTTGTTGTTGTTACCTGCTCTATGTTGATTACCGTTTCAATTGAATAAACAGTTATGTTCTCATGTCATGCACATTACAAGTGTTGTTATTGCTCTATAGTTACCCACACTTATATTCTGTCTATTCTGCTTTGTCTTGAACAAATATTATTTGAACTATGTCTCTATCTTGATTTGGCAACAAAAACTAGAATGATATAGACCATAAAGTGACCATGGTACATAGATATATGTTTGTTTCATGTTGTTATCCTGTCCACTTTACTACTGAACTCATTTACCAAAATGAGTTTCATATACAACATGGTAAACATGTGATGTTTGTGCTTGTTTCTCTTTTAGAATGTGGACAAAATATTGGAGAACAGTACCGCGTTATCCAATGGTAAAGGAAGTAATGCAGATAAGGTTCAAGATAGTGAGACATCCCTGTTGGTCTGCAAGAAAGCTAATCAAAACTATCTTGATGACATTGAGGGAACCCAAAAGTCCTGTCTTGATGTAGTGTTTGAGTTACTGGCCACTACTGCTGGCACAAGCTCTTCGAACTCGCTGCCTGAATTAGTTCGTCTTCTTGAGTCCTAACTTCAAGTTGAAAGACATCGATCAGATGTGCTGCGACGGGAAGCTGAAGGACTGAGGAAGTCCCTGCAGAATTCAAATGCATATTTTCTGGTGCAATAGCAAGCGCTGGAGGATTTAAGCGCCAAACAAGAGAAAGTTAATAAGCATGCTAAGCATCTTGCCAACATTATGGGTACCCAGGATATTGTTTCTTGAGATCTTCTGAAGTGGTTTTAGTTCTGGATTTGTTTTGCTGCAGCGTTTATTTGCGTTGGTCGCCAACTCTGACAACTAGTGTATATGATATGCTGCTTTGTTCCCTATATTTGCACTGGTGGCGAACTTTGATGCCCGGTGGATGTAATATGTGCAATAGCCGTGATAACCTAGCGTTAGTTGCTTGCTTATTTATTTCCTTGTTGTCTTGTTTATTTGTTTGCTTGTAGTCATTGCAGTTCTTTTTCCGCGGTTAGCTAGTGGCTGCAATAACCTATTTTTTAAAACTAGGCCACAATAACCATGGGCTAATATTTACTGTAGTGACACTGGGCTTCCTACTGGCCGTAGAAACAGTGGGCCTTCTACGGGCCGTAGAAACAATGGGCCTTCTGCGGGCCATATCATCAATGGGCCTTATACGGGCCGTATGATCGATTGGCCAAACATGGGCCAAACAGACCGCATTATGGCCGTAAACGGGCTAGAGTTGGAATCGTCCGTTCATGGGCCGACCATAACGGGCCATCGTTAATAGGCCGTATTTGATGACACTATGAAAATGGCCCAACGTATTAACGGACCACAAACGGGCCGACTGTAACCACGGGCTGAATTTCGCCCACAAGCAGAAAATGACAGTAACGGGCCGTAAGTAAACGAATGCTGGAAATGAGCCCAAGAATAAATGGGCTCTGAGAAGGCTGAAAGATAACATGGGCTAGAAACGGCCCAACGGAATAACGGGTCGTTAATGGGTATAAAGTGATACACTGTTCATTACGGGCCAGTTTCACCACGGGCCGTTAATGGGTGTAAAGTGATACACTGTTCATTACGGGCCAGTTTCACCACGGGCCGTTAATAGGCCAAGAGTTACATAGGGCCTCATATGGGCCGAAAGACGTCATGGGCCATACATGCGCCAGAAGTGAAAACGGGCTGGAATCATATTGGATGGCCCAGATGACGCTACTGGGCCTAATTCGGATAGGGCGTAACGGCCTTGGGTTAGCGGGCTGTAAATGGGCTATATGCGAACAGGCCGTTAACAGGCTTTCCATGGGCCGGCCCGCCACCTTTTGACCAAGTCAAACGGGTCGGCCTTTTCACAGGAATGGGCCTCTGTTGGGCCGTGCCACGTGTCGACGTATCATAGGCGCCTTCCGTCCAATGAGTGGATGACATCTGTCCGAACGATGAGCCGACACGTGTTTCCTCCAGCCAATGATGATTCATGTGGAAAATCCCCATTGGTCTGGGCTGTTAACGGGTTATCGGATCCAAAACCCGACCCGATAGCTTAACGGCGTTCCGTTACGGTGGATGCCACGTGTCGATCACCCTTGACGAAAGCACTTCTGTGACGCGCGATTTATCGTCATGGAAGTGGACACTTCCGTGATGATAATTTTGGTAATGTTATGGAACACTTCTACGACAGCACAGGTATGACTATCTTGATTCAGTCATAAAATCATCATGGATGTACATGCATGACAAAAAATGGGACCTACTGTGACAAACATGTATCATCATGGAAGTGTATTTTTTTGTAGTGTGAACTCACTCCTCTTTGAACCTTCACTTTCCACATATGAGACATGGCTACTACCTCATGCATGGACCTTGTGTATACTCAGGCACATAAGAGATGACCATGGAGAATCAAGGGACAAAGGCCACGCATGGAAGAGGAGAAGGAAGAAGAAGAACATACAAGACAAAGCTTTCCCGGATGATCCGGACCCCTAGCCGGACGATTCGGATCAAGCCCGGATGATCCTGACCCCCACCCGGACGATCCAGGTAATGTGCCCCAAGACACCCGAAGCTTGCGGAATCCACCCGGCGGAGCCGGATCATCCAGACGAGGACCCGGATCATCCGAACGATGCCCGGATCATCCGGACCCCCATCCGGATCAACCGGCCTTTGCCTGCGCGCATGATTTGGGCCGAGGCCCGTGTACCCCTCCGCCTCTCACTTACCCCTTCGTGGCTTAGCACTATATATAGACCCCCTCCTCCTCCTAGTTAGGGTTAGCATAGGTTTAGCTCATTTGAGATAGAGCTTTTCTCATCCATGCGGATCTAATCTACGAGAGAGACCGCGGCCTCTACGGAGAAGATCCATCTTGGATTCAAGACCCCTCACGGGAAGACCCATCGTGGACTTAAGACCTCCTCACGAAGAAGAACTGGTTACCTATGTATCGTCCTTTGTTGGATTTGCATCGTGTACCTCTTTGTGTTTCGAGGATCTATCACATGTGTGATTGTTTCTTGTTGATTTGAGTGATTCCTCTCTTTCCCCTCGTGTTGTTCGTGTTCTTCGTGGGATCCCCTCCATTTCATAAAAGATTGGGCCCTAGGGTTCTACCCTACATCATCTTGGTATCATGAGCCACGTTTATCATGAATTTGGACTCCCCCCCCCACCGTTTTCTAGCCTCGTTTTGTGTGATTTCATCCTAAATTCGAAAATCCCCACCAAAAATAGCCCCAATTTTTTTGTGATTTGTTGGTTTGATGATGTTTTGTTGATTTTGATCCATGGATTTGCTTGGTTTCGAGTGGATCTAGCATCTCCACAAGTTTCCCCACCTTCCATCCACAAAATCTCCTCAATTTTTGCCCCGAAATCATCCAATTTTTGCCCAAAAGTTTGTCCCCGAGAGGAAATCCCGAGCAGTTTAACCTGCCGGATCATCCGGACCAGCCCGGATCAGCTGGACCCTCTCTCAGACGTCCGGACACCCCACGCGCCAGAAATCCGGTTGACGAACCCGGATCATCCGGGCCTACTCCGGATGTCCGGGTAACCCTGAAACTGACTATGCTGAATTCTTGTTTCGGCCATAACTAATTCATCCGAAGTCCGTTTTTGACGTTCTTTAGCTCCTTTTGAAGATATTGATATCCCCCTTTCCATAAAAATACCACCCACATCATTTGACTCCATCAAAATTCTGTAACTTTGGCATCTTTGCCCAGGGCTTCCACCATAACTTCCGCCAAACCACCATAGCCTTTCACAACCTAACCCATTTTGTTCGCCATTGCATAGGTGGTTGTTTGAGTTGTGACTTGAGTCTCCTAAGGTGTTTCGGCTACTTAGGGATGGTTCCTTATTCACCAACCACCACCACCATTTCCGCATAGGCTTGCCCACCATACACTTCCACCACCCCCAACATAACCCAATTTTGTTTGTGTTGTGAGTTGTGTCTCCTAAGGTGTTTCGACTACTTAGGGACCGTGATTTCAAATCTGACACCGTGTATAGCCCGTCATACCCTTCCGCTACATTAACCCATTTTGACCGGGTTCCCACTGATACTTCCGCAACCACCACTGCATTCCGCTACCACCATTTGACATTTGCCTTTGGAAATTTTGAGTTCGTGGTTTTTCCGTTTCCTAAGATGTTTAGGCTAATTAGGGACGGTTCTACATCAAGAACACCGCCACTCATCATCTCCAAGGACGGTAACCTCGACAACACCATTGTATATTCCCCTTGCAATTGCATTGTTAACCCCTAGCCCATTTTGCGTCACATGCATATCGAGACTAGCCATTTGAGTATTGCCAGCAACGTTACTTGTGCACATTAGTGATCAATGACTCAACCATCCATTGCATACATACCATATCATATTGGTATCATATCATCCCTTGTGTCACAAGATTGTTCCCGTATATACCCAATTGCTATCTTGGTTTTTGCATTTCGCATTGTGGCCATATCAAAAAAAAGAATAAGATTTTAGGCAAAGAAAAAGAGAGAGAAAAGAAGCTCGTAAGCAAGTGCCATAGCATCGACACATTATATATCATACTACCATATTGATCATCTTGGATCATCGTGTGAGAAACACCGGGAACATCATATATACATAGCATACTTGGGATAGAAGTCAGCTGCATTTTTGTCTCCTATAGTTTGTGCACAAGTGTCGTATCCGCCTATTGAGCAATCATGCTAGCGTCTCTCTAGAGTTGTGCAACAAGAGCATTTTCTATGGATTCCACATTTTGTGTTCATCCTTGGTTGCACGACCCCATTTATCTATCCGTGTGCGAATTTTCGTGTGCCACCCATATTGCTATTGGTCTACTTGTTTTACTTGTGAATTTGTGAATCTCTTTCAACATTTTTGACTCTTGCTAACATTTTGCATTAAAAAATCTGTGCCAATATCCTCACCGAGCTCCACCATAATCCTTACATGTGTAGGTGTGAGAATTGATGAGATCAGTATCAATTGTGCTATTTCCTTGTTACCTTATTGAGTGATCATTGATCCATCTTCAACTTCGGTCAAGGTACATTTGGTATGAGTTCTTCTCTTTCTCCCACTCATATTTGCTTGAGTCTTGTGATGGATAGACAAGGCATTTCATCTCCGGTCTTGCACAACAAGGATGGCGCATACAACTACAACAAGAAAACTCCCCGCTTCGGACTACAACGAGCAATGCAAGTCATCGACAACATGACCACCAACTTATGACATTCTGAAGCTAGGAGAAGGGACTACTTCGACAACAAGTTTTCCGCACAAAAAGAGGAGCAAGATGCAAAGATGGAGGAGATTCAGACCTTGTTGATCAACCGTTATTCCCCTTCGTCATCCTCAAGGCGGCGACATTCAAGTCACAAATCTTTGGAGCGCAAAAATGATGCAAGCGCAAGTCGTTCACGTCCACATCTCCATGGCGACCACCATCATGTTCGTGATCCACATCGTCATGAAGGCGAGTCACCTCCAAGCATCATCTGCATGATGACGACGAACGACATCTACTACAAGCTCAAGCAGGACAATGACATCATCAACATGAAGATGCTCGCCAAGCGCAAAGACACAAGTCCCAACAAGCCCTACTACACGCCAAGTCCAAGCTTCATGAGCAAAAGATAAGACCGCGAGACAAGCACCACCAAGAGGAAGCTACGGCTACTACCACCACCACTTCGGCATCTTCACCAAGTGCTATCAAGGCATCTTCGCCTTTGGACATACGGCATCTTCGCCTACTTCGCACGAGTTCGCCTACATCGACATCTTCAACAATGAGGCGACCACCTACAAGCGAGGGTGACACTTCCATCTTCGGAAGCCTGTCAAGGAAGATGGCCGACCATGGGACATTCCCTTCGGTCATGGAGATGAGCTATGAGGTGCCACATCATATGGGCCTCAAACAACAAGACGGTGACAAGAAGGTCGACCAAGGGCCATCCCCTTCGACCACGGCGACGAGCGCTAACCTCTTCAACAACATGAACACAGCGCCCCAACGGTACTCATACTCTGAGTCAATCTATGAGACCGCACATGAGACCTTATCTTTTGTCTTAGAGGAGAGTGATGATGTGCCATCTTCGGCCTTCATCCACGGCGACGACTACGACATGATTGAGCATGGAGACATGTGCACCTACATCTCTTCGACACCCACATATGACGAGATGCCCCAATTTCCATGTGAGGAGAGCCACTACCACATGAGTGGCATGAGTGATTCCACCATACATGACGTTGAGATCATTTCCTATGAGAGGATGAGTGTGACCACTACTAGCCCCACACATGAGAGCATGCCACACATCCTATGTGAGGTTGAGAGCCATTTGAGTGACTCCACCAACCATATGAGTGAGAGCATCTTACTGGGAGTGAGTGAGCCACAACACTTAGTGAGTGAGTTAGTTGATAGTGCATGTGAGGCCACTATGCTTTCTAACGACTTAACCTCTACTCTGAGTATGTTTTCTTGTTTGGTGCTAGGTCACCTACATGATGACATGCCTATCCTCGACGAGTTCATACCTCCAACGGAGACGATGATGGCCATGGTGGACGATGATGCACCCCCACATGGTTCCATCAAGATGAAGATGACCACGACTTGGTCTTCGACACCTCACCTACAACACATGAGCGATGCTCCAAAGGTAACATAGGTGATGGTGCTTCTCTTGTCCCACTAGTGGACTATATTACCAATGATTTCTTGCATGATGTTGACACACCTATGACCATGCTTCATGCTAGTGCGACTTCCTCATGTCATGACTTACCAATTTATGATGAATATGATGATGAGCATGTTGAATTTCCTGGTTGTGATGTTATGCTCCATAGGTTATCATGTGAAAATTCTATTGGTGATGTCATGTTTGACAATCCTTTAAACATATCATAGTCTATGAGTGAGATCTCCCATATTGCATCATTTCAGTCTCAACATAGTAACTATGCATGCCCCATTAAAATAAATCCCATTTGCACTTATGGCATAGATGACGAGATGCTGGTCATTGGATTTTGTTTTTCATGAGATGATATTGCCATGCTTCCTTTACATGATTTGCGCAATTCATCTACTATACCATGCCATGATCACATTATTCCAAATATGCATTGTTTTGGATGTTGTCAATATTATCTGTGTGATGTTTCCATTAATGCTCATGAGGAGACCCCCATAGTTTCCTCATACATATTAGGAGATTTTTATGCATTCCATACTTTGCATGATTCCCATAATTGCTTGCACCATATGCATTCCATGAATAACAATGTTCTACATATTTCCCATGATGCATTACACAATTTGGGTCTCCATTATGCTATACATAACAACAAACCTATCATGATGGATGACATGTTTCTCTATCATGCATCTCATTTATCTGAGCATTGTATATTTTGTGCTAACCAACACAAGCATGTGCGCATCATAACGGATGATGTGTACATATACCACACACACACACACAATTTTCCCTTTGTCTTTGTTTTGTGTAGGTACTTATGTATACTCGTCAACTTCTCAATCCCAAGAGTTGGCAAAACGAGCTCTTGCGAGCAAAGATGACTTGGGATCTCGTGGACTATCCTTACCACCATTCCCTTCACGCAAGGACTACACGCATCTCTTTTACTTGGCTCTCACATGGCTATGGGCTATATATCACTTGTTACCTTATGCCCATACTATCATGTTCACTTTGCATGCTATGCCTCTTTACATGATTTTGCCATGCAATTGTGACCCTTGCGTGCATACATCCACGATTCACCATTATGTTACTCCTATGTGTATTTGCATGCTTCGTAGAGATCCTTGTAGCTATTGCCATGATTTCTTTGTGCCCCATGCTATTGATACTTATTGTGTTGGGAGAGTCATGATGTCCCATTGCTATTTACATATGGCCTCTCACCAATACATTGATGATATTTTGCTCATATCTTGCCTTCATGCTTGTGATATGTCTTGTGCATTATTCATGCCCACTATTTGCACACACGACATGATTGCCATGATTCCTTCTAGTATGTTGCATCTTCGCACTACTAGCTTGCTTGACTTGATCACTATGATTGTTTGCCTTGTCGCATCACCCATGTTCCACTCTTACTCGCTTTCTTGGGTTGATGACATATATGTTCATGCCTCTCACGTGACATATCTTGATCATTGTCTCTTATCTCCATTAGTTGCCTCTCTCATATCTACTTGTAGTGAGTGCAACCATACTATTGATCTTGGAGACTTTGACACCTTACTTGTGATGCATGCTTGTTTGATTGAGCCTATTGTATTTGGTTGTTCTCGCATCATATGCCTCCATACTATGAAATGCTCCCTTGTCCTTTCTTATGATGAGCATGATGCATACACTTGTTGGGTATCTTACCACATGAATGATTGGTTCTGCACTTCCGCTAACCTCATTTGTTTTTTCGAGTGTTTGTCATGTTGTTTCATTTTCAAGGAATCACAAGGCACCACTATCATGAGACATATTGGTTATGTGAAGGCCTACATGACGTGCAACTCCAACATCTTTGGGAACACTCATAAGGTGAACTCCTTCCATTTGACACATCCTCACATACGCATATTGGATGAGTCATTCTTTCATTATTGTTTCCTTCTTCTTGTCTACATGATACACATATTGGACGGAGGACCGACATTGGAGATGGACCCTATGGACCTTCAAGTCGAGTAGTGCCACAACATCGAGCTTTGGTACAACACCACACATAACAAATTTGCGTCTTATGCATGGATTGACTCACATTATGATTGCCTTGTTGCATCTTGTATTACCATGTCATCCATGATATATGAGCTTGTGCACTTTCTTAGCAAATTTGTTGTGATCTTTCTTGATGACATATTCATACATCATGATCATATTGCATACCATCAATTGCATGATAACTTATTCATATTGAGCATCCATTGCCATATTCATGCTATTGATATACCATCTCACTATGACATCATTTTGCATTGTGGTTGCATTGATCATATTCACAACATATTTGTGTGGACAATGAATGTGTTTGCTCCCATGAACGCTTTGCATATCATTCTATATCATCTTGATAAGCTTCATGTGCTTTGTCATGAACAACCTTGCCGCACGGACTCACTCTTACATGATGGACACTTTGTGTGCGCTAACCATTGTATTTCCGAGTGTCGTTTGTGTTTGCTCTTTTTGCATGTATACCACTCCAGCGACACCTTGGAGTACTTGGATTGTGCAATTTCTTCAACTCCGTCTAACTACAAGTCCGTCCACAACAAATGTTTCCATGGTGATGAGGATCACGATCCGAGGTCGGATCTTTCCCAAGAGGGTGGGTGGGTGAGATGATGTGGAGCATCCTATGATCATCCCCATGTACACTTCGACTACTCCTGTGACGCCCCGAGACCGATGTGTCAGGTGTCCTCCAGTTATTCGTTGTGTTGCTTTGTCATTCGCTTGCGTGTTGCATCTTGTCATGTCATCATTACATCATCTCATAAATCTTTTGCAACTCAACTAAATAAATTGCATGGATCTTGGGTCCATTTAAATCGAGGGAATTCACGTGGTGATTCTCTTTATAACATATCCTCCCAATAGTAGGGAGCTATATTAAACATTTCATTAATTTGGAATTATCTTGACACACTTGCAAAATGTTTCCCCATGCCTTTGTCCCATGCATCATCTCCTTCTACTTTCCTTCTAGTTCTTTCTTCTGTAAGTGCCACTTTCCCCTTATCTATTAATGTTCATTATTTTCCTATAAATTCTCGACCATGCCTTCAACCTCTCTGTTAGATTTCAGATCCTTTGGAGTTGTTTTGGTTAGGTTCAAAAATGCCTCAAGTTTGAATCATATTTAAACTTGTTTTATTTTTCTACCTCTAAATATATCCAAGGCAATTCTATCAAATAGAGTATAGTTCCAGGAGATTGAGGATATTTTTATATCTGAAAAACTCCTCTTCTAGTCCCTGGCCTTTTCCTTTCATTGAAACTGTTTATTTATATAAACAGAGAGTGTAGAGAGGAGAGAACGCAGCCCACCAATTTGGCCTAAGGCCCAGCCGCCGGCCTCCCTAGGCGCGGCCTCCCTCTCCTCTAGGCCATTTTTTCCCGCTGCCCACCTGGGCCTCCCATCTCCAGCGTCGGCCCTTTTGACCCTTAGGCCCAGCCGGCCCTTGCCTACCTAACCCTAGCCGATAGGGAGCCCGATCCCCATCTCCTCACGATCTCCTCTCCCCTCGCGCCGCCAGAGAGAGACCCGCACGCCCGAACCACCATCTCCCTCGATCCCATCTTCCTCCCGCAGCCTCTCCTTCTCGATCCCTCTCCACCTCCTCGCCTCCCCGCCACATGGCTCGGCGCCAGCACCGCTGCTGCTTCGTCGCCCGTGTCGCCATGGTCCTCCTTGTGCCTCTGCTTCTTCACCTGCGACTCCGCCGCCCCATGTCCACATCGCCGGCCACCAGCAGGACGCCGCCGCAGTGCTGACCAGCGCCGGCCTCGACCGCCTCCTCTGCTCCGCCTCCATCGCCGGCGACCATGACCAGCTCCCACCTCTGGGAGCTCGACGCCCCTGCCTCGTCCTCTTCTGTGGCTGCAGAAGCCTGCCGCGAGCGTGCCGCCATGCTGCTTCGCCGTCCATGGCCCTGGCCACCTGCCACGGAGCTGCCACTGCTGGTGTCCACCTCCTCGCCCATGCCTCCCCGTCGCTCTTCCTTCACGTGAACTGTTGCAGGAGCGCCAACGCCACCAGGCCGCCGTCCCGCGCTCAAGCCCCTCCGCCCCTGGGCTCCGTTCGTGCCACCGTTTGCCCGGATCCAACGCCGGCCGACCAGGATCCACTCGTCTTCGCCGTTACCAGCACTGCAGGAACCATGCTTCAAGTCCCCGTCGCCAATCTGGTCTGGCACATCTTGTTTGACCCAAGGAGACCCACACCGCTGGCAAGACCAAGGATGCCCAAACGAGTGCTGAACGAAACACCTAAGTACCACTACTTCCACGATGACCGTTCTTCGCCAAGTACACCTTCGGACGCCAAGTTCCTCTTCAAAACGTACGACTACTCGGCGTTGTGTTAAGTACCCGATGGCTGGAGCCCTCGGATCCATCAAGTTCGTGTACGAACCGAGAACAACTACCGTCTCCGAAGAACCATGTAACGGAACCGTCAAGTTCGACTATGACTCGTGTATGACTACGCGGGATTCCTCGGACGCCAAGTTCAACGATGCATCAAGTTCCTCGCCGTGACCCTGCACATCTATAGGAAAACATGTACCATTACCGCCGTCGAGATTGCGAGAACCTCTACCATCGATCCTAGAGCATGCGAGAACGACTACTTCCACTACGAACGTCCCGAGAGCGTCTACTTCCCCTACACCGCATCGAACTTGATCCGTTCCGAAAAGGCACACTTCGAAGGTATAACCTCGAGACGACCACTCATGGACCGTATGCATGAGTTGTATGAGATGCATGTTGGTTGTTGTAATTCACCCGTGAACGTTAGTTGTTCCCTCGTTTGACACTGTCATCAACTCTTGGGACACCCGGTATCCGGGAGCGCCCCACCATCTTTTGCATGCTCCCGCCACACTTTCTTTTGCACCGACGTCTCAATGAGTTGCCGGAACTGGAACATTGCGTGGCACCGTTTCATTATCGTTGTCGTGGCACCCCTTTTCCTTTCCACCACGGTGACAAATGCTTCATATTGCTCTTGTCAACTTTAATAAAAATTGCATAAACTTGTCCATGTCATCCGCATCATGATAACAACAATTAAAATGTTTAAATTGTTGTTGCATTAAACTGCTAAATGCACATGAGGATTTACCGGAATTGTTGTTTGATGTTTCTGGCCTCATTTAAAATGCCTAACTGTGTATTTTACTCATGTTTCACCTCTTGCCATGTTTAACAACATTTAATATTGTTGGGTACATAAACGAGAGAGAACTAAATAATTGATGTGGTGTTCCATCAATATGCAACTCGTTGCATATTGAGCTCCACTTAACTTGTAGTTTTGTTTGTGCCCTTTGCCATGCCATGCATTTTTAAACCGGGCATGCATCATATTTGTTTGCGCATCGTGCCATGCTTATGTGATAATTGTTTACTATGTTGTTTGCCTTCTTTCCGGTGTACTTCTTGGTAATCCGGTAACGTCATGTTTGTGAGGATCCGCTCGACTATGTCCGTTTGTCTTCTTCATGGACTCGTTCTTCTTCCTTGCGGGATCTCAGGCAAGATGACCATACCCTCGAATTCACTTTTATCTTTGCTTGCTAGTTGCTCGCTCTTTTGCTATGTCTATGCTGCGATACCTACCACTTGCTATATCATGCCTCCCATATTGTTAAGCCAAGCCTCTAACCACCTTGTCCTAGCAAACCGTTGTTTGGCTATGTTACCGCTTTGCTCAGCCCCTCTTATAGCGTTGTTAGTTGCAGGTGAAGATTGGAGTTTGTTCCATGTTGGAACATGGATATTTTGTTGGGATATCACAATATCTCTTATTTAATTAATGCATCTATATACTTGGTAAAGGGTGGAAGGCTCGGCCTTATGCCTGGTGTTTTGTTCCACTCTTGCCGCCCTAGTTTCCGTCATATCGGTGTTATGTTTCCGGATTTTGCGTTCCTTACGCGGTTGGGTTATAATGGGAACCCCTTGACAATTCGCTTTGAATAAAACTCCTCCAGCAAGGCCCAACCTTGGTTTTACCATTCGCCACCTAGCCTTTTCCCTTGGGAGTCGCGCATCCCGAGGGTCATCTTTATTTTTAAACCCCCGGGCCAGGGCTTGTCTAAGTGTTGGTCCAACCCAGAGCACCGTGCGGGGCCGTCCCTTGGCAACTTGGGTTACGTTGGCTCCCGTACGCTTAGCTTATCTGGTGTGCCCTGAGAACGAGATATGTGCAGATCCTATCGGGATGTCGGTGCATCGGGTGGTCTTGCTGGACTTGTTTTACCATTGTCGAGGATGTCTTGTAAACGGGATTCCGAGCCTGATCGGGTCTTCCCGCTAGAAGAAATATCCTTCGTTGACCGTGAGAGCTTGTGATGGGCTAAGTTGGGACACCCCTGCAGGGTTTTGAACTTTCGAAAGCCGTGCGCGCGGTTATGGGCAGATGGGAATTTGTTAATGTCCAGTTGTAGAAAACCTGAAGTTGATCTTAATTAAAATGCACCAACCACGTGTGTAACCGTGATGGTCTCTTCTCGGCGGAGTCCGGGAAGTGAACACGGTGTTGGAGTTATGCTTGACGTAGGTTGTTCTAGGATCACTTCTTGATCATAGTTGTTCGACCGTGCTTTTGCCTTCTCTTCTCGCTCTCTTTTGCAAATAAGTTAGCCACCATATATGCTAGTCGCTTGCTGCAGCTCCACCTCATACCTTTTACCCTTCCCATAAGCTTAAATGGTCTTGATCGCGAGGGTGTGAGATCGCTGAGTCCCCGTGACTCACAGATACTTCCAAAACCAGCTTGTAGGTGTCGTTGAACCGTGCAGTTGACGCAACCAAGCTCAAGGAGGAGCTCGATGGAGATATTGCCCTTTGTGTTGTTTCGTTCTAGTTGATCAGTAGTGGAGCCTAGTTGGGGTCGATCGGGGATCTGTGTAGCATTTGGGGTAGTCTTCTTTTATTTTGGCTCCGTAGTCGGGCCCTGATTGTATTTGGATGATGTAATGCTTTATTCATGTATTTGTGTGAAGTGGCGATTGTAAGCCAACTATGTATCTTTTCCCTTATTGTATTACATGGGTTGTTTGCGAAGATTACCTCACTTGCAACATTGCTTTCAATGCGGTTATGCCTCTAAGTCGTGCTTCGACACGTGGGAGATATAGCCGCATTGAGGGTGTTACAAGTTGGTAATCAGAGCCTTCCCCGACCTTAGGAGCCCCCTGCTTGATCGAATAGCTGGCGTTGTTGAGTCTAGAAAAATGTTTTGAGTCATTTAGGAATTATATATATCGGAGAGTTGGGACTTCTTTTTACACCTCAGTCCCTTCATCGCTCTGGTGAGGCATCCTGACGTAGAGTTTTGACTCTTCTCTTCTTAAATTTCACTAAAAAAAATTTAGGATCACGCGGGTATCTTGGAATCGTTCCGATGGTTTTGTGACAAGAACATTGCTCTTGGTGCCTCCTATCATTTAGGGGTTGTGGCAGTGTCCCGGGGAGTTGAGCTCTGAGGTGTTGTCGTCACAATTTTATCGTTGCAGTTCTGGAATACCTGAGTTTAGTTTCGCCGACATCGAAAATCTCTTTTATGCAGTTGTTGGTGAGATAACCTCGACGCCACCCAGTACTGGGGCGGGAGTTCGGGAGTATTGCCATAACTCGTATAACGGATGCTTTTCGAAGGTTGAGGTAAACGATTTCTGAAGGTTTCTTGGTTATGTGTTGAAGGATGGATACAGCTGGATGTAGGATTTGTTAGTTTTGGGTGAGATATTATGCTTCCCCTGTATCCCCAACACATGATTGCATAACCGGGAAAATTTCAGGAGTTTATAAGTGGGAATTCAAGTAGCTCTTAGGATATCTTTCCGACGGATATATGATATGAAATTGGGGTTCGACGTCTAGTGGTCCGCCTATTCACGGTTGGTTTTACAGTGGTCTCGTTGTGTCTTAAAGAGTCCTTGGCTATGCCGACTCGGGACGCTTCGTATGTCATGTGCACTACCTTGTACATGATGGTGCTGTACGATCGAGCCCGTGTAGGCCCCACCACAAAAACTTCGGACGAAATCTCTATCATATGTTTGTTCCGGCTTATTCTGCAAGCCAATCCTTTGTTTTTGTTTGGAGTTGTGGTATTCGAGTTGCTTCAATGTCAAGTGTTGATTCCATACCTTCCCCAAATGGTGTTCTCATACTCCGATGTGAATAATAATCCTTCTCGATAATCGAGATTGTTATGTCAATCTTGTTCTACCGGTGTGCCTCTCTTCAAGTGGATCCGATCACTTCAACATTCGCAAAATCAATTATCAGTTCTTCTCAATGTTGTTTGTTTCATCCATCTCCATGTTGCCTTTGTTTTCCCGCCCTCCCTCCCTTGTTTTTCTTCAAGGACTCAGATTTCTTAATCGAGTATCCATCTTATTGATGTGAAGCCTCTCCATTCTTTTCCTTCAATGTTCTTATCTGGTGATTCTCATGAAGATACTAACGGAGCTTCTAGTTCATCATTCTTCATTTCTTTTATCTTCTCCGGTGGTTTCAAGTCAAGCTTTGTTGATCTTACCCTTTCCTCATTTCAATGCCTTCTCATACCGGTGCACCTCATAATAATTCACTTCTCACTATTCATTTGTTCCGGCGTGCTCAAGCTTTCTCAAAAGGCTCGTCTTGTCATTCAAGATCCGTTCAACCTATTTCGAGGTTGTTATCTCATTCTAGCAATTTAATTCAACTGGTGCATTCTCTCTTTTAAATTGTTCTACGGTGTATTTTTTGAGTGGGCCCTAACCCATAGGTCTTTTCCCCAGGATCTTACCTGACTCTTCTAATTTCCGGAGTTATTCTCATATTCATCTCAAAGTTTGACGTAAGAATGATTTATCATCAGTCAAATGCCTTTATCCAAGATCGGTTAAATTCTTTTCATCGTTGGCTCAACCTTTTCCATTCTTCATTCCGTAGTGCCTGAACAATTCTTGGTAGTGTTTCTCGTCGTCATTCTCGGATTTTGAAGACCGAATAAGAGTGTTTCCTCCATATCTTATCTATTCTCTCAGAGATTCGTGATTCTAATTTGAGGCCATCCTCTCGTAATTGTTTTTGATTGTGGAAATTCTTTTCATCCTTCTGGAGCAATTCAAGAGTCTTTTCTGTTTGATTCTCCGAAGCCCATCATTTCAGAAGATTTATTCATTCTCAGCTTTCAGCTATCATTCTCCAAATCTTACTGGTGCATCATTCAAGTATTCTCTTATCAGCTTGTGATTGCTTCGTTCTCATGTATCTAAATTCTCTCAAGCTTCTTCGTTCATTTGCTAATTCTTCCCGGTGTTGTCCTTATCTTTTCCTCGGTCATTTTAATTCTTACGGTGGTTCATCCAATATTCCTTTTCTCTTGGTATCATATTGATTTATTCGTTGTTTCAATCCTACCAGTGGATTTGTCGAAGACCTTCCCAAGTTTATGTTATATCTTCTTAATCCCTTCTACGAGAATGAGTAGTATGCCAAATCCATTGTTTGTCATCAATTTAATTGGTGAAGGATGAGCATAAGGTAATTCTTATTCTTGTTTTATCCAAGTGATTAATTCCTTACTCCGGAGTTTAGTGATAATGGAATCTTATCTTCGTATGCTAAGGGTGTTTACAATTACTATGATGTTCAACAAATTGAAGAATTTGTTGCTTTTGACGGTGCTTATGAAATTGCTTCTTTGATTGAAAAGTATGATGCTACTTTTCACAAATCTGAAAAATTTGCTATACTTAAATATTGCTATGATAATTATGCTTCTAATACCTATGTTAAACAATATATTGAGGAATACTCTGCTGTCCAAGAAGAGACTAATATTTTGCAGGAGTCTATGGAAGAAGAAATTGATGAAACCGTGAGCTCATTGGATGAAAAAGATGATGAGGAGAGCGAAAAACAAAAGGAGGAAGAGCGGATTGATCACCCGTGCCCACCTTCTAATGAGAGTAACTCTTCAACTCATACATTGTTTAATTCCCCTTCGTGCTTACCGAAGGATGAATGCTATGATAATTGCTATGATCCCGTCGATTCTTTTGAAATATCCCTTTTTGATGATGCTTGCTATGCTTGTGGCCAAGATGCCAATATGAATTATGCTTATGGAGATGAACTTGCTATAGTTCCTTATGTTAAACATGAAATTGTTGCTATTGCACCCACGCATGATAGTCCTATTATCTTTTTGAATTCTCCCAACTACACTATATCGGAGAAGTTTGCACTTATTAAGGATTATATTGATGGGTTGCCTTTTACCGTTGCACATGATGATTTTTATAGATATAATATGCATGTGCTTGCTGTTCCTACTTGCAATTATTATGAGAGAGGAACTATATCTCCACCTCTCTATGTTTCCAACATGATAAAATTGCAAGAAACTGTTTATACTATGCATTGGCCTTTACTAGGTGTGCATGAATTGTTCTTTTATGACATGCCGATGCATAGGAAGAGAGTTATACTTCGTCATTGCTTGATATATGTTGCTTTGTGCTCACTACTAAATTACAAATCATTGTTAATTAAAATTGGCTTTGATATACCTTGGGATCCGGGTGGATTCACTACTTGAGCACTATATGCCTAGCTTAATGGCTTTAAAGAAAGCGCTGCCAGGGAGACAACCTGGAAGTTTTAGAGAGTTATTTATTTCTGTTGAGTGCTTTCATATAGTTTAAAAACAACAAAAATAAAGAGGGGAACCCAAAACTTTTCAAAAAGGAAAGTGAAAGTGAGAAAGACAAGCACTGTTGAAGTGGGAGAGCTCCTTGAACTTTGTTCATGCTCACGGCAACTTTGTGAATCTTGATTACAGAAACTTTTCAATAAAAATAATTATCCCCTTGTACAATTCCATTGTATTATAAAAATAATGTGCCAAGGTTTGCCTTTAGGATGTTTACATTTGCTTGATGGTTTGTGCGGTGCAGGACAGAAACTTTGGCTGTAGTGCGCGATTTTACATTTTTAGCTGGAACGTCAAATAGTTATGATTCTTTTTGCACTGTCTTGATGTACAAATTTTTTATTGTTCCTAATTTTGGCAGAATTTTTCAAGTATCAGAAGTATGGTGAATGTTCAGATTGCTACAGACTGTTCTGTTTTAGACAGATTCTGTTTTTGATGCATAGTTTGCTTGTTTTGATGAAACTATCAATTTATATCGGTGGATTAAGCCATGAAAAAGTTATACTACAGTAGATACAATGCAAAAACAAAATATGAATTGGTTTGCAACAGTACTTAGAGTAGTGATTTGCTTTATTATACTAACGGATCTTACCGAGTTTTCTATTGAAGTTTTGTGTGGATGAAGTGTTCGATGATCGAGAAGGTCTCGATGTGAGAAGAAGGAAGAGAGGCAAGAGCTCAAGCTTGGGGATTCCCGAGGCACCCCAAGTAAATATTCAAGGAGACTCAAGCGTCTAAGCTTGGGGATGCTGGGGAGGCATCCCCTCTTTCTTCAACAAGTATCGGTATGTTTTCGGATTCGTTTCGTTCATGCGATATGTGCAAGTCTTGGAGCGTATTTTGCATTTAGGTTTTTCTTTTTCTTTTTTGCACCATGCTGGTATGAGTTAGTCCTTGGTTGATTTATATAATGCTATTTGCACTTCACTTATATTCTTTGAGTATGGCTTTATAGAAAGCTTCATGTGCTTCACTTATATCATTTGAAGCTAGGATTGCCTGTTTCTCTTTACATATACAACTGCCATTTGTATAATGCTCTTTTGCTTCACTTATATTTGTTACAGAGTGGGCATATCTTTTGTAGAAAGAATTAAACTCTCTTGCTTCACTTATACCTATTTAGAGAGATGACAGGAATTGGTCATTCACATGGTTAGTCATAAAATCCTACATAGAACTTGTAGATCACTGAATATGATATGTTTGATTCCTTGCAATAGTTTTGCGATATAAAGATGGTGATATTAGAGTCATGCTAGTGGGTAGTTGTGGATTGTAGAAATACTTGTGTTGAGGTTTGTGATTCCCGTAGCATGCACGTATGGTGAACCGTTATGTAACGAAGTCGGAGCATGATTTATTTATTGATTGTCTTCCTTATGAGTGGCGGTCAGGGACGAGCGATGGTCTTTTCCTACCAATCTATCCCCCTAGGAGCATGCGCATAGTACTTTGTTTCGATGACTAATAGATTTTTGCAATAAGTATGTGAGTTCTTTATGACTAATGTTGAGTCCATGGATTATACGCACTCTCACCCTTCCACCGTTGCTAGCCTCTCTAGTACCGCGCAACTTTCGCCGGTACCATAAACCCACCATATACCTTCCTAAAAACAGCCACCATACCTACCTATCATGGCATTTCCATAGCCATTCCAAGATATATTGCCATGCAACTTCCATCATCATCATATACATGACTTGAGCATTTATCGTCATATTGCTTTGCATGATCGTAAGATAGCTAGCATGATGTTTTCATGGCTTTCCCGTTTTTTGATGTCATTGCTACGCTACATCATTGCACATCCGGTACACCACCGGAGGCATTCATATAGAGTCATATATTTGTTCTAGATATCGAGTTGTAATATTGAGTTGTAAGTAAATAAAAGTGTGATGATCATCATTATTAGAGCATTGCCCCAATGAGGAAAGGATGATGGAGACTATGATTCCCCCACAAGTCGGGATGAGACTCCGGACGAAAAAAAAATAAAAATAAAAGAAAGGCCCAAAAAAGAGAAAAAAAATGAGATAAAAAGAGAGAAGGGGCAATGTTACTATCCTTTTACCACACTTGTGCTTCAAAGTAGCACCATGTTCTTCATATAGAGAGTCTCTTGAGTTATCACTTTCATATACTCGTGGGAATTTTCATTATAGAACTTGGCTTGTATATTCCAACGATGGGCTTCCTCAAATGCCCTAGGTCTTCATGAGCAAGCAAGTTGGATGCACACCCACTTAGTTTCAGTTTGAGCTTTCATATACTTATAGCTCTAGTGCATCTGTTGCATGGCAATCCCTACTCACTCACATTGATATCTATTGATGGGCATCTCCATAGCCCGTTGATACGCCGAGTTGATGTGAGACTATCTTCTCCTTTTTGTCTTCTCCATCATCATATTCTATTCCACCTATAGTGCTATGACCATGGCTCACGCTCATGTATTGCGTGAAAGTTGAAAAGGTTTGAGAACGTCAAAAGTATGAAACAATTGCTTGGCTTGTCATCGGGGTTGTGCATGATGTGAATATTTTGTGTGGTGAAGATGGAGCATAGCGAGACTATATGATTTTGTAGGGATAACTTTCTTTGGCCATGTTATTTTGAAAAGACACGATTGCTTTATTAGTGGGCTTGAAGTATTATTGTTTTTATGTCAAATGATAGACTATTGCCTTGAATCACTGGTGTCTTAATATTCATGCCATGATTAGACATATGATCAAGATAATGCTAGGTAGCATTCCACATCAAAAATTATCTTTCTATCATTTACCTACTCGAGGACGAGCAGGAATTAAGCTTGGGGATGCTGATACGTCTCCATCGTATCTATAATTTTTGGTCATTTGATGCCAATATTATTCAACTTTCATATATTTTTTGGTAACTTTTTATATTATTTTGGGACTAACATATTGATCCAGTGCCTAGTGCCAGTTCATGTCTGTTGCATGTTTTTGGTTTCGCAGAATATCCATATCAAACGGAGTCCAAACGGGATAAAAACGGACAGAGCTTATTTTTGGAAAATATGGAAAATTCGGAAGGAAAATCAACGCGAACCAGTGCCCGAGGTGGTCACGAGGCAGGGGGCGCGCCCCTACCCTCGTGAGCCCACCGTAAGGCGGTTGACGCTCTTCTTTTGCCACAAGAAAGCTAATATTCGGAAAAAAAATCACGGCGAAGGTTTCAGGCCAATCGGAGTTGCGGATCTCCATATATATACGAAACGGTGAAACAGAGCCAGAAGAGAACGCAGAACCAGAGAGAGAGATACATCCAATCTCAGAGGGGCTCTCGCCCCTCCCATGCCATGGGAGCCAAGGACCAGAGGGGAAACCCTTCTCCCATCTAGGGAGGAGGTCAAGGAAGAAGAAGAAGAAGGGGGGCCCTCTCCCCCTCGCTTCCGGTGGCACCGGAGTGCCACCGGGGGCCATCATCATCACCGCGATCTACACCAACACCTCCGCCATCTTCACCAACATCTCCATCACCTCCCCCCTCCATCTACAGCGGTCCACTCTCCCACAACCCGTTGTACCCTCTACTTGAACATGGTGCTTTATGCTTCATATTATTATCCAATGATGTGTTGCCATCCTATGATGTCTGAGTAGATTTTCGTTGTCCTATCGGTGGTTGATGAATTGCTATGATTGATTTAATTTGCTTGTGGTTATGTTGCTGTCCTTTGGTGCCCATCATATGATTGCACGCGTGGATCACACCCTAGGGTTTAGTTGTATGTTGATAGGACTATGTATTGGAGGGCAAGAGTGACAGAAGCTTCAACCTAGCATAGAAATTGATGCATACGGGATTGAAGGGGGGCCAATATATCTTAATGCTATGGTTGGGTTTTACCTTAATGAACATTAGTAGTTGCGGATGCTTGCTAATAGTTCCAATCATAAGTGCATAGAATTCCAAGTAAGGGATGACATGCTAGCAGTGGCCTCTCCCACATAATACTTGCTATCGGTCTAGTAAAGTAGTCAATTGCTTAAGGGACAATTTCGCAACTCCCCCACCACTTTTCCACACTCGCTATATTTACTTTAGTTGCTTCTTTACCTTAACAGCCCCTAGTTTTATTTTTGTGCTCTTTACTTTCTTGCAAACCTATCCAACAACACCTACAAAGTACTTCTAGTTTCATACTTGTTCTAGGTAAAGCAAACGTCAAGCGTGCGTAGAGTTGTATCGGTGGTCGATAGAACTTGAGGGAATATTTGTTCTACATTTAGCTCCTCGTTGGGTTCGACACTCTTACTTATCGAAAACTGTTGCAATCCCCTATACTTGTGGGTTACCAGTCTCCAAGCTGCAGGGGTGGCACCTACCAGCAGTTGAAGCAGAGGAAGTACATCGCCATACACGAGTAAGTACCTCATCTGCGTAACTTTCTGAGTGATGTATCCCCTCCTGACCACAACTCCTTTAGGGTCCCTTCGGCTAGGGCGGCGAAATCTCCTGAGAAGCGACCTCCACCAACTCTAGGCTCTCTACTGGCCTTGAACATCCCCTGCCGGATTGTTGTGCGTGGCACGAGGCCTGTTGAGGAGGTGTACGCGCCAACCAGGTGCCTTGACCCTGCGCTCTTGTCGTCCCTCCTTCGTGATCCTGCCTGGGGTGCTGAAGGCATGCCGAGGGCCCCTCCATTGGTCATCGCCCGCAGCTAGGTGACCTCAGCCTTGACCTCGTCCTCAAGCTACGAGGCCCCGCCCCATAGGGCCTGCGCCGAGGCCCAAAAAGCAGCGTGGAAGGCACTGGCCTCCTGCCTCCTGCCAGGAGCAGAAGAGCCACCTCGAGCTTCCTCAACGATTCCTGGTGCAAAGGACAGACCCGGCCGTGCGTTTGAGCTTGCGTGCGGGCACGGCGCTGTCTTCAATGATCTCTTCCAGGGGGCGATGGGTGCGTTGAGCCGGCTTGGGGAAGAGCTTGTTGACGTTGATGCCCGCCTTGAGACTGAGGTCCTTCGGTTGGTGGACGAATGTCATCAATTGATGGTGGCCATCAACCTCAGGCGTATTCAACGCGAGCGCGCCAATGTGAAAGCCGAGACATCCCTTGCGACCTCGCGCGAGACCAACGTCTGGGCCTTGTAAGAGGCCAGGGAAGCTGATCGCCGCCGCGAGATCACCGAGGAGCACGCACGGGAGCTCCAGGCCTTGAACGCTACCTTGGAGCAGCAGGTCGAGGCGCGCAGGGTTGTCTTGGCGTCGATGAGGGGGTGCCTTCCAAAGAGAAGGAGATCTTGAAGCGCGAGGAGGCGCTGCTGCTAGAGGCCTCGGAGCGAGATACGTCTCCAACGTATCTATAATTTTTTATTGTTCCATGATATTATATTATCTGATTTGGATGTTTAATGGGCTTTAATATGCCCTTTTATATTATTTTTGGGACTAATCTATTAACCGGAGGCCCAGTGCCAGTTTCTGGTTTTTTGCCTGTTTCAGTGTTCTGCAGAAAAAAAATATCAAACGGAATCCAAGCGGAAAGAATCCTTCGCGAGGACCTTTCTTAGAACAAACACAAACCAGGAGACTTGGTGTGGAAGTCTAGAACTCCGCAAGGATTCCACGAGATAGGAGGGCGCGCCCCCATCCTCGTGGGCCCGACGGAGCTCCACCGACGTACTTCTTCGCCTATATATACTTTTATACCCTAAAAACATCAGGGGGAGCCACGAAACCACTTTTCCACTGCCGCAACCTTCTGTACCCGTGAGATCCCATCTGGGACCTTTTCCGGTGATCTGTCGGAGGGGGATTCGATCACGGAGGGCTTCTACATCAACACCATAGCCTCTCTGATGATGTGTGAGTAGTTTACCACAGACCTTCGGGTCCATAGTTATTAGCTATATGGCTTCTTCTCTCTCTTTGGTTCTCAATACAAAGTTCTCCTTGATGTTCTTGGAGATCTATTCGATGTAATACTTTTTGTGGTGTGTTTGTCGAGATCCGATGAATTGCGGATTTATGATCAAGTTATCCATGAATAATATTTGGTTCTTCTCTGAATTCTTATGTGTATCTTTGCAAGTCTCTTCGAATTATCAGTTTAGTTTGGCCTACTAGATTGATCATTTGCAATGGGAGAAGTGCTTAGCTTTGGGTTCAATCTTGCGGTGTGGTTTCCCAGTGACAATAGGGGCAGCAAGGCACGTATTGTATTGTTGCCATCAAGGATAAAAAGATGGGGTTTATATCATATTGCTTGAGTTTATCCCTCTACATCATGTCATCTTGCCTAAAGCATTACTCTGTTCTTATGAACTTAATACTCTAGATGCATGCTGGATAGTGGTCGATGTGTGGAGTAATAGTAGTATATGCAGAATTATTTCGGTCTACTTAACACGGACGTGATGCCTATGTTCAGAATCATTGCCTAGATATTATCATAATTATGCGATCTTCTATCAATTGCTCGGCAGTAATTTGTTCACCCACCGTAATACATGCTATCATGAGAGAAGCCACTAGTGAAACCTATGGCCCCCGGGTCTCTTTCTTATTATATTGCATCTCTTTTTATTTACATCGCATCTCGTTTACTATTTTACAATCTTTACTTTCCAATCTATACAACAAAAATACCAAAAATAGTATCTTACTATCTTTATCACATCTCACTTTCGCAAGTGACCGTGAAGGGATTGACAACCCCTTTATGGCGTTGGTTGCGAGGTTCTTAATTGTTTGTACAGGTACTAGCTGGCTTGCGTGTTATCTCCTACTGGATTGATACCTTGGTTCTCAAAAACTGAGGGAAATACTTACGCTACTTTGCTGCATCACCCTTTCCTCTTCAAGGAAAAACCAACGCATGCTCAAGAGGTAGCAGAGCACAGCCTCGAGCTTGAACGGGTGGATACAAGGGAGCGCCAAGTGACCCTGGCTGAAGAAGCCGTCAACACGCACGAAGCCGGGATCCGGGAGGAGGTTGACCGTAGGGTTCCGAAGGCTCGCGCGGATCTTTCCAATGGGTACGACCTGAAGTTGCTGCTCCTGAAGGCCCAAGCTGGGGGCAGGACCACCGCCCTTAGGTCAAGGCTAGACGAGGCGGAGCAGCGTGAGAGGACTGACGTGGTGGCCCTAACCTCTGCCCAGGCCGACCTGGCCTCTGCTCGTGATGAACTGCTCTTGCTCCAGCAGCAGGTTGATGATGCCGCGTCCCTCGCGCAGCAGAACAAAGAGGAGGCATGTCGTCGGCAGACGTTGCAGTGTGAACATGCTCCCATGCTCGAGGCCCTCAGGGTGAGGGCCAACCGGGCACTGGGCGTCATCTGCGAAGAGCGCGCCCCTCATCCCCACGAGGAAGACTATGCCAGCCATCTCCGCTCTTTTACCGAAGTCGTGGCGCGCCTGAAGGACCAGTCCACGAGGGCTCGTGAGATTGTTGAGGAAAGGAGCTGAGGCCTCCTCGGGCATGCGTTCTCCTACGTCTTCAGTCATCTCCAGAACCTTGACCCCAACTTCGACTTTGTCGCCGCTATCGCCCCAGTGCCCTGGGCTATCCCAGAAAACCTGGCGTGTTGGGTGGACGATAATGTGGACGCTCTGGTCAGGGCGTTCGCCACCGAGGATGACGCAGTGGTGGTCGTGGCGGACGAAGACGGCGTGGTTGATGACGGTGAAGACGACGCCAGCGGCAGAGCCAGCAACGCGTACAAGAGCGACCAGGACGACGCTGCAAGCGACATCTCCAATTGAGCCCGCGTTCTTTCGCTTCACCTGCGTGCCATGACTTGGGCATGACCCCACAAGGCGTAAGAGCATTTTGGAGGGGGCCCCTCGTGTATGTAAATTAATGTTCTACTAGTACAAATGCCCGTGCGTTGCACCGGGCGATAAAAAGGCACAAGTGCCATTGTGCATCATTTTTATATTCAATTTTAATAAATGTCTATAATAAGGTCAAACATGCAAAATTCCTTATTTTAATTGCTTTCACAAAAATTGGAAGTCTTTTTAAGAATATTTATAACATATTTGTGAAAATAATATTTCTCTAAAAAGGAACATTTTTTACGAAAAAAGTACATTTTTAATACATGTCTTTTATGAAAAGAATGTTTTTTGTGTTTTACATTTCTAAATGTACTTTGTTAATGTTTTTTTGTTTAACGTTTCTAAATGGACTTTGTTTTAGTAAAAATGGAACATTTTTTGGAATTTTCTGTGTGAAACAAAAATAGTATGAACATTTTGAAGCTATTTTTACTGTGTTAAATTTTTTTCATATATTTTTAGAGCATTTTTGACGGGTTTTTAGAGCATTTTTGTTATGGACTTTTGCAGGTGGTTGTTTGGTTGGGAAGAGTTTATTCTTTTCTTTTTAGCTATTTGGGCTTGGTCCAAACAAATCACTTGACGTTTACTTTTATTGAAAATAACGACCAATTGTTTCGCCAAGCAGTATACTCCCTTAGTCCCAAAATTCTTGTCTTAGATTTGTCTAGGTATGGAGTATATGACCACACATGTGAATGAAAACATTTAAAGGCGACAATAATACTTTTTGCCGAATAATACACCACCGCAATCATGGGAGTCTAGTTAACGATTTACATTGAAACTTTAGCCATTACTAAATATATGCACACGGCACCAATAAGACAATTTTTGGACAACAATGAGATCGAGCCATCCATGTATAGAATTAAACTGCAGCAGACTGTTTGATTAGGGTCGTGCAGTGATCTGCAGCATAAAATATCGTCCACAGAGTAGTTTCGGAGCAAATAAACTGTAACTTTCTGAATTCTATTGACCCGTATGTTTGTCATGGTGGTTCTTCTCATAGAGTCCATATAGCTCAACATTAGCAGTTATAGCACCTCATCATATATAGGGTCTTCAACAGAATCAAACACATGGTCAGAGTGTTCCTGAGATTGATGGTTTCTAAACACAATATCTGCTACTCCCTCCGTTCCAAAATAGATGACTCAACTTTGTACTAACTTTAGTATAAAGTTAATACAAAGTTGGGTTATCTATTTTGAAACGGAAGGAGTATAATATAAGTTAGCCATGAACAAGGTTTGCTTTCTGTGAAGGAATATAACAGTAATAAGAGCACCACGCCAGCAACTGAAGGGTTTAATTTCAGTCAACAAATATAGCATTACATCAATAGCAAAACATGATGATATTTGTGGAAATAAAATAGTAAGAACACTGCAATTGCTAGTAAAAGCAATATTATCCAACATGATAATTTGAACCAGCAGATAGGACCACCATCAACCACATCATACTGTTAAATCTAAATTTTATGAAAGCTAGAAACTGAAAGTCATTTACAGCCAACAATTTGTAATTGACCCTACTGGTCTACATCCAAAGAATTATGACATGCCATTTCTTTTTCTACATAATTCCTGTGTAGCATCAGGGATGCCAGCCAACAGGGAAGCTTCTTTTTTTAGAAATAGCACACATGCCCTGCTTCGAGAAAATGGAGGTGTGATGCCTTGGCACTGTCTCCCCGATCTGCCGGGGAGCCTCCTGCATGTGGACGCCTCGCCCTCCTTCGGCTCAGCCCGTCGTCCTCCTCCTGTCACTCGCCAGCGAGATCACCACGACACCGCTCGCTCTAGTAAATTACTCGTGCGTTGCTACGGAACAAAGTCTACATAAACAAATAATTAAAGGGTCATCCTATTAGAGGGCGAGAAGCAATGGAGTAAAATAAGGTACACATCTTCAAGATTATGAATCATACAACAATGAAATCAGATATGGTTTTTGGTAAGTCAGAAATAAACCTATGGACCTCCAATTAAAGTAGCTTCCAGTTCATGTGTTACATAGTTTTATCTAAATGAAGAATCTGTAAGTAATTAGACAATTTTACTACAACAGAAATTAGTGAAACATATCAAGTAGGTTTCTCAAACAGAAATGCTTATTATTTTTATTCCAGATCGCCGTCAGTAAGTTGCTAAAGTTTTAGATCATAACAGTTATTCTTTTCAGAAAAAATGAATAGATACGGAGCTAATAAGTTATGGGGTATTTAAATAGAAATAGCAAGCATAATGCCAGTAATATAGAACCAAGCAATAGGCTATCAGAGAACTTCCTTTGTGTAACAAGTGTGTCGTCCAATTAACAAAGTTTCCCGCAGATGCTTAGAGCTACTTTTCTTAATGTCGACACATGGCAGTTCAATTAGTAGCAATAAGAGGTGTCCAGTGCATTAACAAACACTCTGAGATTGCTACTTTTGTTCCATTTGATATGTGTTTATATTGTGTTTGCTTGGACAATAAGATATGGCAAATTGGATTAGGATTACATGGAAATGCAGTAAGACAACTACAAGAACCTGCTTACAGTTAGTTCAACATTTTTATCTCCTTATCATGTGGCCATAACGAAATTCAGCACAGGAGTGCCACATCTTGTATCTCCTCGTATGGATATAACAAACTTCAACACAGTATTGTCACATTTTCCATCTACAGCGCAGAGCACCAATGACTCGCAGCTTTAACAAGCGCACTCTTCCTCCCAATGACAGAGCAGAAGCTCCCCTGAACTTCCCCCAAACAGTGGAATTCTTTGCAGCACCACTACCACGCAATGTCTCCCACAAAAATGCAGGATAAAAAATTTCAGCGAAATTAGAAACCACTTACGATGATCCTGCCCTCGATCTGCTTGTCCTTCTGCTCGAAGAGCCAGATCTGGATGCACGCCTTCTGCTCCGGCAGAGGAAACGAGGTCAGCGAAACCGCAAGCATGAGGAAACGGGGGAAGGAGAAGAAAGGAATGTGTGGGTAGGGAGGGAGAGGCTTACGCTCTGGAGGAAGCGGAAGATGGGGTTGACGGGCTGGGTCATGATCCGCTGCACCTTGGTGGACGCCATGACGGGCTAGGCTGCTGTCTGCGCTCCCCCTCGCCGACAAGCTTGGACCTGCAGGGTCCCCGGCAGCGTACATGGATGGAGATACCGAGAGGCAGGGCTCGGCGAGCAGGGGCAGGGCATATAGCGCGACGGCGGCGGACAGAGCCTCCACATCCGTGTCGTCGTAGGCCTCGGTCGGATCAGACGGGCTGATTCTGACGCTGTCGCGCCTCCCGCGCGTCCTCCTCCTCACGGCCGTTGCCCGTAGCGACGAGGAGAGTGTTGAGCAGCTAGTCGCGGTGGGCGGCGCGCACTCGAGCCGGCCGGCGCGGGCCCGGAGCGCGGCGGCCTGGGCCTCTTCGTCGGCGAACCGTGTGTGGACTCGAACGGCGCGGAGAGGAGGGCGCGGCGGAGAGGAGAAAGGCCGGGTGCGGTGATGATGGCGGCACGGCTCGGCGGAGGATGCGGGATGGCGGCGGATCCAAACGGGGGTGGGAGACGCGGTCGCTCGAGGTGCGGGGAGGACGGCGCGGCGGACGAAAAACACAAGGGCTTTAATGTAAAACTACCGTGACGGTGAATCCGGAGACTCAATCCGTGCTTTATTATTACTAGCACAAATGCCCGTGCGTTGCAACGGGAGGCTACAAAACTTACCTCCAAGCATGCGAGCTGCAAGCCCAAGAGCCTCCAGCACCCTGATCGCAGTGGACCGGCATTGAAAATTCGCGCGATAGGTGAGGAAGAAAGGATGTGGCATCCACGTGTAGTGGGTCATCGACGGCTAAATCTCTACTATGAAATTTAAAAAGAAAACTAATATGTGATTGTGTTATTTCTAGTTCAGTCCATAAACTAATTTGGGTTTAATCTATCAAACTAAACCAATGATTAATTTTATGAAACAAATTCAGATAGAAGACGTTACATGTCAGCAATTTGGGGTTTAATATATCAACAGAATAAATGTCAGCAATTTGGGTTTAATATATCAACAGAATAAATGCTTTGTCCTCCAAATTTATATGTAGTAAGAGAATACCTATTGGATAACAGAATAGAAGGAGAAATAATCAACAGTGATGGTGAACAGTAACATAAGGAGCCTAGGGATGTGCATGTGAAGAACGGTGCAAACATGGTGATAACTGCATTGCCATTATCGCCAAGCAAAAGCAACTGGGGCAACAACCCATATTATAAACCCAAATATACCTGCGTGTTCCAATGGGAGAAGGGGAAAAAATCCTCATACACACCATCCCCACAATCATGCTCACTATCTGAAGTATATCAAATATAATCAAGAAGTAGACATTAATTAATGCTAACAGACAGAACAAAGTAGATCGCTATGCATGATACACATGATATCCGGTTGTATATATACAACCCCCAAATTTGAAATGTTAAAATGATTTTGAAACTCAAACAGTTTGACCATTGATCATATCAACTAATCCGCACAAAGAGTTTTACAGAAAGGCAATTAGCTATCACAAGAAAATTTGAAGGGCAAATCTCTGAAAAGAAAATACGTTAAACAGTACATCAAGAATATGATTATGAAATAAAAAAACTTCCGTACTATATACCTTATCAAATCAGGTGACAAAGGAACCCCTCCATATTAATATATTTTATTATACACCAAGATCTCCTAGCTCTGTAGCAACTAACTGCAGTTTTGCTTCAATGCATGAATAGAAAAATTATGTTGAAATACTACTAACCATAAAACAGCATGATATATGTTGGCATATAGAAACTACAAAAGTAAGTTAACACATCACACAATAGTACGAGTAAGCTCACCAGGTCTCAACTCTCAGCATGCAAGCCGTAGCATCGGTGTTGTTACCGAGTGAATTTCTCCTTCCCGCACATTGTTACATACCTCTTTGAATAGATACTTAATATGAGAATCTTGTGAAATTATTTTCCTCGCGTGTTAGGATGGTGCAATGTTACGGTAACAGAGCTAACGACCCGTGTGGTAGATTTAGCCTGCTGATCATAATATTTTTTGATATATAAGCAAGAATAGTGCTAAACTGCTCATATCTATCCGTTGTAACCAAAAGTCTACAAATGATGAATCAACATGTAAGTCTGCCTCGTCGTCATCCTCCTCCTCCCTGAAGTAATCGAGCCGGGATGCACGGAATTGTTGGAAGAGAGTAGGTGTGTGGCGGGCCTGCGAGACTCGGGGGTCGGGCGTTGAGGCGACGCAAGGCCGGCGGCGGCGACCAGGACGGCGCGCGAGGCGGTGGTGGCGGCACGCAGCGGAGCGGCAGGTGGTGGCGGCGCGCTGGAAGTTGAGATAAGTACCTGCTCGCCGGCCCGCAACGACTCCGTCTTCTGCTCATCCTCCGGCGCGCTGGCAGTTGAGATAAGTTGAGGAAGCGGCGAGGGATGTGGAGCTCGACTGGGTCACAGTCAAAACACCGTAGTATGAAGGAAAAACCAATCGTTTCCGAATTTGAGTCTCTGATAGTTTTATTTTTTGATAGTCCAGCCGCTGATTCGTTGCAAGTAGAAAAACGGGTCCAGGCAAGCCCAGCAGGGAAGGGAGCCGGTGCGATCGTTCGACGCATACGACTTGATTTCATTAGTACCACCTCGTGTATATTACAATTTTTTCCATACAAATTGTAAAAGCGTATTATGATATGAGAAGAAAGCGTATTGTGACGGTGAACCCGGAGACCCAATCCGTGCTTTATTATTAGGGAGAGACTAGCAAAAGGGCCCGTGCGTTGCAACGGGAGACCGTACTTCCCCATGGAGAAAACTCATATCCTCACCCAATATTCTCCTTGAAAACATAATCATAATATACCATATACCTCCACAATTTTTGAGTTCTCTTAGATGTAAATTGATGTTCTTTAGTGCCGATGCAACTTCTTAATTAGGCTAAAAAACAACAACCTCCGAATGTAAACATCACATTTTAATTAACAACATTCGAAGGTAAAATAAAGTATCATTCAATGTCCAGGAGATCCTGCTCCTCCCAAGATCCCCTTCGGCCCATTTTCGGTTGTATATTATGTGCACATTCAACCCACCTAGTTTGTCTTTCTTCTGAAGCTAAAGATTCAGTTGTCACATCATTTCTGGTCCACCTTACCCTTCGTTATAAACCTCAAGATGTTATGCAATTCCAAGCTTGCTTTTACAACATTGAAAGAGATCCTACAGTGAAAGTGTTCCAAGCATTTACACTTATTATGTTGTGTAGCCATGATTGATTAACTGATTTTGAGCTGGTGGTGGTCGGGCTTGGCTTTATTTTTCTTGCGAGAGAGATGCATGATCTCAAAATATTGACTACACCCACTACTCTAGATCATAACCATGGAGTATCTTGGAAAACAGTAGTTGTATACTCCCTCCGTTCCTAAATATAAGACCTTTTAGAGATTGCACTATGGACTATATACAGATATACTCCCTCCGTTCTAAAATAGATGACCCAGCTCTATACTAATTTTGTACTAACTTTAGTATAAAGTTGAATCATCTATTTTGGAACGGAGGGAGTATATATCATTTTGCTATGTATGTAGTTCAATATTGAAATTTCTAAAAGGTCTTCTATTTAGGAATGGAGGGAGATACTAACCTTTGCTCTGTTCCTTCTAAACTTGTTTTTCTATGCCACATCATGTCTGTTTCCATCAACAGATGTCTTTCCTTCGGGTGACGTCCTGAGTCATGGGTAGCTTCTTAAATTCGGATTTTTCAATAAGTTGCACTTCTCATCCAACTGAGCAAACTGACTTTGCTGAACGAATGGTTGCTCAATGAACAAGGAGTTCTTCAGACCATATATCACAGGAACACCAGGAACCTGCGAGGAAGCAAAACATACATGAGCTCATTCTGCTATGTCATTTATGTTAAGTAGATAATATGGTGCTACATGCACCGGGCTGCCCTTTTTTAGATAATATGGTGCTTGCTAATTGTATTAATATGTTAATTGTATTAATATCCCTGAGAAAATTCTTTCACAAATCAAATTCAGGTGACAAAATGGTAAAAGCAGAATGCTAACAAATCTTCATACCTCCCATAGCTTTTCACGGAGCTCCGAATCCTGGGTGGCAAAAGAATAATGTTCCCAATTCTTATCACATACCAGTGACATAATACAATCCACCGCAGTGACCACTTTGGCATTCTCAAAACTGAACACAGAAACAAAAGTGCATTGAACAGACAATCAGTGCCCCTGCCTCGAGCTCACCAAGTCATGAAACAGCGAAACTATCCTGACCGAATCTATTAGCAGTATTGTATACACAACCAAACTGAAAAAATAAAACTAACGTGATCTGAATTCAGTATGCAATTTCAAAAATCTCGGCAAGGTTTTCCTACTGTACTTTGGTTTAATAGAACCAAACTAACCAGTGTGATGCCAAAGGTCTAACAGTAGGGGTGTGAAGTTATCTCTACATAATTCGGATTGCATGAATGAACGTATCAATGACAGAGAGACCCAAACCAAATGGGTGTGTCTAGGATACATCTAGATGTGACATAGTTATGTCACATCTAACCTGATGTCCACTATGTTTGTGGTCTATTTTTTTTGTCCCAGCTTTTTTTTTGTTCCTTGTTGCTGCGCTATTTGTGGGAGGTTAAATGTGACATCCTTAAAAAACATCTACTCCCTCCGTTCCTTGTTCTCCTCCAAAAGAAAGAAAAGTAACACAAGAAAATACTAAATGTTAAATCCAAGATCTCAATCATGAAATAATTGTAAGCAATGGGATTCACAGGAGGGGCCTGCTGCAATTCATGAATCAACGATTGTTAGAGAATCAAGTGCTATTATACCTCAAGACAATGTATTCTGTAGTTGCCAAGCTTTACTACAATTCAGAAAATTCTAGTCCAAACAGATTAACCAGCCAAGGGATACTGCCGAAATCCTACCCCTGCAGTAGTTTTGAGTGTTCAGGTTCACATATTTATGGACTACTTGAGAGAAAAAATTAGCATTGAAGCTGATATAGTATGATGAGTTGATGACAACCTGAATAACAACATTTGGATGTGGAATTGCAATTAAAACTTGCTGCGTTTATCAATAGTTTTGGAAGAAAAATAATCTGTGGGGGTACAGGAGAGCCTAGAGGATGGTTCTCCAGCTCTTTGCTTTCAGAAGATTTGGAGGCTGTTGGATATTCCAGAACTAAATGTGCCACTTCAGTTATGCATAAACACTCCATATGAGCTTCAACAACACAACCACCACATTAAAGCAGACATCATTTACATCTAGAACCTATTGTGTCAGTTTCAGTCTTGCACGAACATGACGCATAATCAGGGGTCCGATGATTTGAGGCATTCCCTTCACCAGGCAAAATGCGTGTGTGTGTGTGTATCTAGAGGAACGACACTGGCAGCAGGCTAATATCATCTATAATGCGGGTTGCCTGTGTAGATGCTCAGGGATAGAGAAAATAAATACCGTAGAATCAAAAATCATCTAAGCATCCCCTCTATCAAAGCTTGATGCTAAGTATGGGTGCTAATTACATATTGAAAACACCTTTGGTACTTTACCTCGTGCGGAAGAAAATACCCAAGCGTGTGATGCACCTTCTGTCACCGATACCACATATCGACTGTGAAACAAATCATATCACCTCATGCTATCATTCAGCGCTGAAGATGGTCTAATAGGAAGAGCATGCTCACCACGGTGACCTCGATGACGCCGTCCTGCTCGAAGAGCTGCACGAGGCGCTCGCTGCTAACGTCGTAGGGAAGGTTGCGCACGTACACCTTGGCCTCGTCCCACAGATCCCTGTACTCCCATATATATATATATCATGAGAAATGTGCATAAAATCTGGCAATCAAGAAAAAGATAAGTGTTTACACTAAAGATTATCAACAAAAAGATAACTCATGTGTATTTAATTCAGCGCTGAAGAAGTGCTTCCCTTTCTTGTTTCTGTTAAGGGGGTCACTATAGAGAACCACGCAGCTAATGGTTGAACTTTTCATGGCAAATTTTGGATAAATACCTTAAATTTATTATATATATGTCTTTAATTAATCATCATTAATTTATTTATAAAAACAGTAGATTGAACTTGGGATTTCCAAACATTTTGGCCTAAAATGTATATTGACTAACTTAGCATTGAACTATACAAATATTGGGTATAGGACATACTGTACTCAGGCATGTAAATATGAGAACTTTGTCATGCATCAGTCGTATGAAGCTCATTTGTTTTCCTTCTTTATTTGTATTAGAATTTTTGGATTTAGTGATGTTGTTAGTTCTGATCAATTAGTTGTTCCATGCACACACACATATTTATCAACCAACACCATGAGCCATCGTGCGAAAAAACTAATTAAATAGGCCCATGCACTACCCGCAAACTACATGATGGCAATGATTACCTTGTTGCCTGCTTGACTGCATACTGAAACATGGGTGCCAAAAGAGTAGCTCTAATCGTGGTAGTCCTTGTCAGTTGCTGTCGATCTACCACCAATACAAATCTTGTTTTCTGAAGAGAATCTCACCAAACAAAACCTGAAGAGTTATATTGAAAGTCAGCCAGATGCCCTTCCCCAAAATAGTACTATTTTCTATTAAGATCAGCATAAGTGACATATACAATGATTTGCATTTGCTAACTGCTCTCATGAGCTGTTTGCAGCGCTGTGTCATGTCCTAAACAATGCAATCCAGTATGTATAGACGGCAAAAGTGTAAAGATAAAAACTACCAATACAATGTTTCAAAGTGAGTTACTATAAGATGAGATCATCGATGGACGTTCAATCAAAGAAATTCATAGGATCCCCACTTCGAAAGATTTCAGTAAACGTTCTCACTGTCTTTGATTGATTACAACAGATTTATGCCTATTGCTCAAAGCACATGCCTATAATCCGATGGAAACTATTAGAAAGAATGTGAACAGAACAAAAAACATATACTGGTCTCCATCCATCATGCCATGTATGTTGGTTCCCTTGCAGTTCAGGTAAGACACAACCAAATTAAGCAATCGAACAGAGAAAGCCATCATGCAGGAGCAGAGGAGCGGGATTGATCAAGCAGTTGGGAATCAGTTAAAACAACAAAGAGGAAAGGGGGAGAGGCTAGGGTGGAAGTGAGCTCATGGGAAGGTAGTGACCGGAGGGAGCGCGGCGGCCGCGGCCAGACCCTCCGCGTCCGTGTCGCCGTAAGCCTCGGCCGGATCCGAAGCACGTTGATTCTGACGCTGCCCCGCCTCCCGCGCATCCTCCTCCTCCCGGCCGTTTCCCGCAGCGGCGAGGAGCGTGTTGAGCAGCTGGTTGCGTTCGGCGGCGCGCGCTCGAGCCGGCCTGCGCATGCCCGGAGAACGGCGGCCTAGTCCTCGGCGTCGGCGAACCGCGCCCGGAGGACTCGGAGTCTCGGACGGCGCGGGGAGGAGGGCGCAGCGGAGAGGAGGCAGGCCAGGGTGCGGGGAGGACGGCGTGGCGGAGGATGGCATGCCGGCGGCGGGGAGGCCGCGGATCCATTGGTGGGAGGCGCGGGCGCTCGAATTGGGGATGGTTTTTTTTCTATCGATCGCGTGCACGGGTAGGCGAGAAATACGAAACGTTTTTTTCATTATTATTTATACTGGACTGCGGGTTAATTACTTAATTTTATAGGGATTTTTCTGCAAATACGCCGCGACGGTGAACTCGGAGACCCAATCCGTGCTTTATTATTATTACTAGCAAACATGCCCGTGCGTTGCAACGGGAGACAAAATAGTTACACGCGAGCCAAATAAGTATGACTCAATACCCCAAATTATGAGCGTCCTCTATTTTCACACGGTAGCTCACCATGTTTCCACTTATCTTTCTTTCCACCCTCGTTGATGATGTACGCGATGTCCATGTGATCGCAATGCATTCGACGTGGTAAATCCCAAGGCAACGAGCTTGCCACTGCATGGCACACTTGTCATTGTGCCGCGCAAGAGAATGTTTAAAACTTTAAAAACAAATTTCATGGACCACAAACTACTCCTAGCGCCTAGACATAAAAGGACTTTCCAAAAACTACCCAATCCAAGACATGAAAGACTTTTGAATCGACGAACATTTTTTCTAATCGACAAACATTTGTTTTAAAATTTTGGGCAGTTTTTAAATGCATTAACATTTGTTTTGTTAAGACGAACATTTTTTGAAATGCATGAGTAGTTTTCGAATTCATGAACATTTGTTTTGTTCAGACAAACATTTTTTGAAATGCACGCATAGTTTTTGAATTCATGAACAATTTTTGAGTTAGCAAACCTTTTTGTATCAATGAACTTTTTTTATAATTGGGGAACAAATTTTGAAAAATTGTGATTTTTTATAATTTGCGAATAGTTTTGTAAATCACCAAAAGAATTAAAACTGCAGAAAATTTATGATTTCTCGCACATTTTTTGAATTCATAAACATTCTATGATTTCTCGAATATTTTTCTCAAAAGTTGCAACCTTTTGTAATTTGAAAATCTTGAATTAATTTAAAGAAGAAAAAACAAAAACAGAAATGAGAAAAGAAAAGAAAAAAAATAGGGGCGTCACGCCCCACGGGCCGGCCATGAACGCGTATGTGGGAGGGAGGACGTGTGTGAGAAAAACTACTCCTAGCGCCTAGACATAAAAGGACTTTCCAAAAACTACCCAAATCCAAGACATGAAAGACTTTTGAATCGACGAACATTTTTTCTAATCGACAAACATTTGTTTTAAAATTTTGGGCAGTTTTTAAATGCATTAACATTTGTTTTGTTAAGACGAACATTTTTTGAAATGCATGAGTAGTTTTTGAATTCATGAACATTTGTTTTGTTCAGAAGAACATTTTTTGAAATGCACGCATAGTTTTTGAATTCATGAACAATTTTTGAGTTAGCAAACCTTTTTGTATCAATGAACTTTTTTTATAATTGGGGAACAAATTTTGAAAAATTGTGATTTTTTATAATTTGCGAATAGTTTTGTAAATCACCAAAAGAATTAAAACTGCAGAAAATTTATGATTTCTCGCACATTTTTTGAATTCATAAACATTCTATGATTTCTCGAATATTTTTCTCAAAAGTTGCAACCTTTTGTAATTTGAAAATCTTGAATTAATTTAAAGAAGAAAAAACAAAAACAGAAATGAGAAAAGAAAAGAAAAAAAATAGGGGCGTCACGCCCCACGGGCCGGCCATGAACGCGTATGTGGGAGGGAGGACGTGTGTGAGAAAAACTACTCCTAGCGCCTAGACATAAAAGGACTTTCCAAAAACTACCCAAATCCAAGACATGAAAGACTTTTGAATCGACGAACATTTTTTCTAATCGACAAACATTTGTTTTAAAATTTTGGGCAGTTTTTAAATGCATTAACATTTGTTTTGTTAAGACGAACATTTTTTGAAATGCATGAGTAGTTTTCGAATTCATGAACATTTGTTTTGTTCAGACGAACATTTTTTGAAATGCACGCATAGTTTTTGAATTCATGAACAATTTTTGAGTTAGCAAACCTTTTTGTATCAATGAACTTTTTTTATAATTGGGGAACAAATTTTGAAAAATTGTGATTTTTTTATAATTTGCGAATAGTTTTGTAAATCACCAAAAGAATTAAAACTGCAGAAAATTTATGATTTCTCGCACATTTTTTGAATTCATAAACATTCTATGATTTCTCGAATATTTTTCTCAAAAGTTGCAACCTTTTGTAATTTGAAAATCTTGAATTAATTTAAAGAAGAAAAAACAAAAACAGAAATGAGAAAAGAAAAGAAAAAAAATAGGGGCGTCACGCCCCACGGGCCGGCCATGAACGCGTATGTGGGAGGGAGGACGTGTGTGAGAAAAACTACTCCTAGCGCCTAGACATAAAAGGACTTTCCAAAAACTACCCAAATCCAAGACATGAAAGACTTTTGAATCGACGAACATTTTTTCTAATCGACAAACATTTGTTTTAAAATTTTGGGCAGTTTTTAAATGCATTAACATTTGTTTTGTTAAGACGAACATTTTTTGAAATGCATGAGTAGTTTTCGAATTCATGAACATTTGTTTTGTTCAGACGAACATTTTTTGAAATGCACGCATAGTTTTTGAATTCATGAACAATTTTTGAGTTAGCAAACCTTTTTGTATCAATGAACTTTTTTTATAATTGGGGAACAAATTTTGAAAAATTGTGATTTTTTTATAATTTGCGAATAGTTTTGTAAATCACCAAAAGAATTGAAACTGCAGAAAATTTATGATTTCTCGCACATTTTTTGAATTCATAAACATTCTATGATTTCTCGAATATTTTTCTCAAAAGTTGCAACCTTTTGTAATTTGAAAATCTTGAATTAATTTAAAGAAGAAAAAACAAAAACAGAAATGAGAAAAGAAAAAAAATAGGGGCATCACGTCCCACGGGCCGGCCATGAACGCGTATGTAGGAGGGAGGACGTGTGTGAGAAAAAGGTGGAGGAAAATAGGAGGACCCTAGGGATCGAACCCGGGTCTGCGCGGTAGAGGAGATAGGATTCAACCACTGAGCTGCTATAGCGTCCATGTCATATGTGGGATATTACCTTTATAAAAGACTATGCGCGACGATGACTTTGAAAAAAAAAACGAATCGTTTTCTTGACTTATGAGTGGCATAGCGGGTAATTTATAGCAACTTTAAGGGTATTTGTTTTGACGGACGACAGAAACCTTATATATATATATATATTATATATTATTATTATTACTAGTACAAATGCCCGTGCGTTGCATCGGGCGAAAAATTAAAACCCGCTCCATGTGCCATTATACAACACTTTTTTAATCCATGTTTCGCAAACATCAGAAATAAGATCGTCGATATTTACCTTTAAAAATGGGATTTGTGGTCTTTCATCTTCCCATGTGGACAACAAAATATTTCATGAGGCACATCAGAAATAAATGAACAGTAGAAACTACTTTTAAATTAGGATGAGGGGCATGTAAAAGTTGTGCCTCCAAAAACTACATGTGTGAAAGATCTGTACTAATACATCCACTCTTGCAAGCACTTAGTATTCACCTAGCATACCTACAAGATCTACATGATTACCAACTATACAAATATATGTTTAGATCTTTGGGTTACTTGTAGTGTGTTCTAACAAAATACAATTTTAAGATGATATGCTGCAATACTTTGTTCTAGTCACCCATCTGCCGAACTACTAAACAATCCAGTACATGTTTTGATTAGCAAGACAGAAATATACAGATACTCTTCAAATTAAACGGAGTCCATTGAATATCAGTAAATTTGTTGCACGTACAAATACCTCTGCGTTGCACCGGGCGAAAAAGTAAAACATGGGCATGTACTAAGTTTTTTTTGAGCATCAGTACAGACATAAGCGCTCATATACACGCGCATACACTCATCCCTATGAACGCACACACGCACACCCTACCCCTATGAGCACCTCCGAGAGACTGAGCCGGCATATCATCTTGAGATTTACGAAGTCACCGTAGGCGCCTCGTCGTCAACGGGAACGTCTCCTCCCACTGAAAGTGCATCGCCGGAAATCCTGAAATAAATCCAGGAATAATGCGAGCACCAGGATTTGAACCCTGGTGGGTTGGGGATACCACTGTCCACCTAACCAACTCAACCACAGGTTGATTCGTGGGCATGTACTAAGTTGGCTTTACTTTTTTCTGTCTGGGCGTCCACACTCTCAAAGCTGGGTAGTACGTACAACACTTTATATTAGACTGTTTTGTTGTTGCACTTCTGATCCAGTAATCTGTTTCCTTTTTAGTTTTGTGATCAGTATTAATCCGCGAAGGACACAAACAACATCAAATCGTCAAACATATCTCTCAGTCAACATGAAATCGTCAAACACATCTCTTAGCTGCTTCCAAGTGGATGTGTTCTCGCCGTCCTCGGGGCCGCCGGAGCGTGTTTGCCTTGAACGCGGATGTGAGCTTACGGTTTCCTCGACATCTGCTTGATGACTCTTTGTCGCGACTCACTTACCTTGAACGCGAACGTGAGCTTACGGTTTCCTCGACATCTTTTTGACGACCCTTTTGCCGCAACTCACCGGCGATGGCATGTAGGCTCTGCTGCTCGTCGTCACTGGTGCGCCACGGTTGGAGCAGAGGGAGGACAACGGCGCGTGAAGACCGCCATGGTTGGCGTGGAGGGAGGACAATGGCACGCGAAGACGCCTCAAGGGAGATAAGGTAGGTCGCTGGAGCACCAAAACAACGCGGGCGCGGTTCTCTGTTTATTCCCAATCTTAATGAAGGGTTGCCATACACTGAGGAAACAGAGCATCATCCAGCGGAAGCAACACACAAACCAGGAGGAGGAGCATAGTTCATATCTTCAGATTGAGGGGAAATATTTGTGGAAATTAAATAATAAAAGCACTGCAACTGCTAGTAAACAACATGATAATTTCAAGCAATACACATGACCATCATCAAGCACAGAATAATGTTAAAGAGTGCAGGTCTAGATTTCATTTCAAGCTAGAAACTCAAAGTCGTTTAGTGAGTGGAGTGTAGCATCTATATATATGGCTCAAAGTCGTTTTCTAGTAATAACCAACAGTACAGTTATACAAATTACAATTAGCACAAATAGATTCTCAACTATATATATGGTTAATCATCCTTCATAATTTTAAGTCTTTACAATTCATGTGTGTACCAGTATCATTTGAAAATAGATCAAACAACACCCTGTGCACTTCAAGTCTTCAACCATAACAGAAACAAAAATTTAGTCTGCTGCTATCAAGTACAAACAGAATCCATATATGTAGGATGGCATTATGTGTTGCTTGTCAGTCAAATGTAGTCTACTGTTGGCAACAGCTATATTAGCTACAGTAAACTGACGAATTGACAAAAAGATGAGACCCATCAGATGCTTCAAAAGTACATGCGGCAAAGTAGGTCTAGGCGATCGCTGATGGTCTTCCGGCAGTCCGCAGAGGCGATGGCAGATGGCCTTGCGGCAAAGTCAGCGAAGGCGAAGTTGACGGAGACGACGGCTGCAAAGTCGACGGATACAACATATTACAGAGATGTTAAAACCAATTAATCCACTCCACTAAATACACCTCATAATCCTATTTTGCTAGGTGCAGCAAGCATATCTATGTGTATGCAATTAAGCTATTTGATAACCGAAGAAAGAGCAGAATATATGAAACTTCAAGAATTACTCCAGCATCATGCCCAAGAATTACTGTAACCAAATTGAAGCCACCATGTTCAGGTATATGTAATCAGCAACATGAAATTTCTTGGTTCAATCCTTGGCTAGTAACAATACTGAAACAGGAGCTTGTATCATATCAGCCAAACTGAAATTGTGAACAATCGGAAGTAGCACCAATTTTCAGAAAAACTAAACTGAAACAGGCGTAGATTTATTCAGTACATTGGATTTTGTCTCAGCCATCATTTATTTGAGTGTCTGTCTCTATATACTGCATCTCTGTTTGGCTGCGTGCTTTGGAGAGGAGCAGTAGCTACTCCACTGCACTTTTCTTTGTGTGGCAGCAGAAGCAGATTAACATATTCCACTTGTGTACAAAGGGCAGCAGCAGCAGATTAACATTATAATTTATGCTTGTTTGATGTGTCCGCAGATTAACATTATAATCCTAACTACAACCATCCACCTTGTATCAGTCTCAGAATATGGCCAGCATGCACACTTAACTCTGAATCACTTAGCACAGCAATGACCCTTTTTTTGGCTAAAAAGTCAGAGAAGGTCAACAAGGCTTTGCATGGCAATGTGCATCCCCAAGAGCAACAACTCCCCATAAGCTACAATTTGTATGAAACTCAACTTTTTTGATTTGTTTTGAGTTTTTAGGAATCACAAATATATGATTTTTTAAAATCTCGACTGATGATTGTAACAGCACAAAAGAATTCATTGGGGGCATGCATAGCCTGTTGGAGGCTCGAACACAAAACCATGCACTCCCTTTGGTTGTTGGTAGTACAACATAATGCAACATAATGCAAATTATGTATGACAATCCATTATGCGAATTACCTATGAAACTCTGAATCAACGAAATTACAAATATTGAGCAGGTGTACTGGATGCAGAGTAGCTAACAGAAGTGTAGCATCTATGAATCTAGTGGAAGCATTACAGACTTGAAACAAATTTCTGAACTCTGAAGAAAGCAGTTCGAAAATAACTGAAACTTTGCTAAAAACTGTTGAACTATGTACTGAATAAAAGAACAGGTTCGCAATTCTGTGGCAGACAGAGAAACAGGGGCTACCCTTGATTTCCTTTGTAGTGATTTGGCTTTCAAGGGGCTACATACGTCTGCTGTAGCCGCCGTTGTCGATATTGGACGGCTCGACGGATGTTCTTCTACCTCCGTCGAACTCGGCGTCTCTTCCTCCGGCGAACTCGAAGGCGACATGTTTTCTGGTCCAAGTACTCCGGAATTTGATGGATTTGCTGGTCCAAGCACGCAACCTGATGGAGGTTCCGGCCGAGGACCCTTCCTTCTTATAGGACACGGCACGAATTCAATCCAAATCATACACGGGGGCAGGATGTCGGAGATTGAGAAGCTTACTCGTGGAGGCCGGAGAGCCACCCGGGCTGCAGCGCCTCCTCGGCCGCCAGCGCACGGGCGGGCGCGTCGAAGCGGAGCTCGCGAAGTAGAGCCACATGGGCTGCAGCGCCTCCTCGGTCGCCAGCGCACGGGCGGGCGCGTCGAAGCGGAGCTCGTCGGCGCTGCACAGGAAGCTCGACGCGCTGGCGGCGTCCCCCAGCGCCTCGCCCACCATGACGGGCGCCGCGAACTGCACCAAAGAGCCGTCTGGGCCGACCACCTTCGCCGTGGCCACACGCCGGCGACGGCCGTCGACGGCGCACGACGGAATGGGCGTAGCCGCCGCCGTTGCCGCAGGAGGAATGGATAAGATGACGGGAGGACAGCGAGTGAAATTCAAATGAGTACAGGGTTTTTTTTGCAAAATGAAACGTTATATAGAGACCCATACTAAAACAGGGACTGCGGGTTGATTTTTTATAAACCGAGGGGCTTTTTCGCAAAACGCCAGCGACGACGGACGACCAGAAGCACTCCGTGCTTTATTAGTAGGGAAAGATTATTATTATTATTATTACTAGTACAAATGCCCGTGCGTTGCACCGGGCGATAAAAATGATAGAACCTGCTTGATGGGTCATTTTTCGCCATTTTTAATATCTAATTCTAATAAATGTTGAACATGGAAATTTCTTTTTTTAATAAATTCATTAAAATGTAAACTCTATAAAATAATTTTTTTTGAAAAGAATGTATTTTTGTAGTAAAGAAGTGATTTTTTGGGCGAATTTTTAAGTGTTTTTAAAAATTACGAACATATTTTTTTGAAGTATTTTTAAACTGTTTTTTGTGTTAACTTTTTGGGTATTTTTGTTTGGTAATTTTTACAGATAGTTGGTAGCTTGGTTGGGAAATTTATTTTTTTACTATCTGGGCTTGGCCCAAACAAAATAGTTAAGGTGCATGGAAGGACCCACGAACTTATCTTCGTACCGCTGCGACCCCTAAAAGAAGATCTTCTTACTATTGGGCCGTGAGGGCCCAACAATGTGTAATTGACCCTTTCTTTTGCTACATATCTAAAACTACCATCAGGGATGCAATTAAACTAATTGATAATTGAAGAAAGAGCAGAATATATGAAACTTCAAGAATTATTCCAGCATCATGTCCAAGAATAATAACCAAGTTCAAGCCACCATGTTCAGGTATATATGTAGTCATCAACATGAAATTCTTTGGTTCAATCCAAATGCCATGTGTACATGAGCTAAATATACTTATACCGGTCTAGCACAGAAAGAAGTACATGATCGGCAATGGCAAAACCCGATACAGTATAGACTTGTATACCAAGGGAAACTGGAACAAAATGGTTTACAAAATGTACAAGCTTTACTCTCCAGACTCTGCAGGCTATAAAAACAGAACACACTCAGGTGCCGGTTCTTCAAAATATAAAGTCGTAGCTGCATTTGTTCAGAACAAAGAATGAAGCATTCATAGCTTAGCCGCCCTCTGCTTCAGTTAAATAATACGTGCTAGCTTGCTTATGGATGTGCCCAGAAAATTCAGTGTGAACAACTCTGAACCTGACTCTGGCTAAAAGAACAAAATCATTGGCTTGATTTAACTTATTATGTGTTCTGCATTATGGACACCGTGACATCAGTAGCAACTTAGTGACATGTTTCAATTGGTAAATATAAGAAACTTAGTGACGACGCGTGTTATTTGAGGATGACAATTGTTCTCTCCCATACCCTTAATCAACTCATACACTCTGATATGTAAATTCAGGCCATATACATTCAGCTTCTACCACACAAAAAATGAACCTAGAAAACCTAGCAAGTACTATTACTTTTCAAGGACCAAAAACTTGAAAGAGGAATAACATAGAAGAAACGAAGAACAAACCTCTAGTGGAAGCATTACATGCATTTGTGAGTCCAAGCATAATATCTGCAAGAAATTCAGAAAATACAACATGCCTCCAAAATTCAGAGATCTCATGACAGGTGGACTGATGCCCAATATATCTTTAGATAAAGAGGGGGGGTGAGATAAAGAATGTGCATGTTTCCCTAGGTAGTCTGATGATCCGAAGCAAATTATCCACAAGGAATAGAAAAAAAAATCAGTAGAACATCCAAGGATCAAATGGGCAAACAATAATATAATCTTGAAAAGAAATACCAACATTAGTAAATTTTACCACGAAACAATGGCAGTTCTCTGGCACTTCTTTCCTTGTACCCAAAATAATTCCAAAAATAACAAACAACAAATTACAAAACCAAAGAAGGTAATCTGGTGTACTTTAGTCGTCGTATAGTGCTTCTACTTAGCCTAATAGGGGTAGCGCCACTCAAAAAACCAGCAAATCAAATCAATCTTGCAAGCTTTTTCTTCACTGTAACTATTCCGCAAGACTGCTCAAATATAAGCTATTTAGTGGAGCACAACTATAGTACTGTGCGATATTTAGAAATCAGCTTGTGCGCTCAAGTGCAACTCAATTGCATACCAGTTTGGTGATGGCAACTAAATCTGAAATCCAAAAGCTTAAGTAACGTCAAAGTTGAGATATCGCTTCCTTGCAGCTATGTTTCCACTGACAAATCGACTTCCTGCTAATGGAGCAACCCAATGATTAGTGGTAACATAATTAAAATACTGCAGTGATACTTTCTTGTTGGTAAGAAACTTAATTTCAGTGCTAGAGATAAATTATTTGTTTCAGCATGCTAGAAATAAATTTTTTGTTTCGCCAAAATGACAGTATTTTTCTGTTCGGGAAACTTGATGTTTCGGCAAGATCCTAAAAACAGCAGCAACAAATATTTGCAGTAGAATTATCACATATCTCGGCCTCACCATCTCAAAGCGACACATAAGACAAACAAAAAGGAAATCCAAATCGCACTTGTTCCTACTATATATCTGCAGATCACAGACCATGGCTTCACAAGCTTCCGCCACTCTAGCACATATGCCCGTCCGAGGTTCAACTATCATTATTCTCTTGTGTACAATCAGGACAGAAGCAGCATAATTTTTCTGACACTTGAATTCAAAACAACTACTAAAACCAAATTCATGTTGCTATTTGGACGCACAAATACTCTGTATCAACTAATGCATTGTGCATGGAAAACGGGAAATTACCTCTTGTTACAACCAGGAGCTTCAGGATTTACTTTGCTTGTTAATTCCACCGACTACATTGGTGTAGCTCTCTTCCTTGCCGGGTCTATTCCTCAGCTGCTGCACAAGAATAAACAACAGTAAGCGATTTAGCCAATGTGAAGTCATCGTTTTACTTGCACCTATCTTAAATCGGAAGTGAAAAAGAAACTCAACTGTGCACATTAGCAGAAATCATCGTCAACAAAGCCATAATGTACTGCCATGGGAAACAACACCAAATAAAGCATCATCAGTTCATATATGTAAGAAAAAAAATATGCTAGCAAGCAACAGTGCTGCTCCCGAAACTGTAACCGTCGAGTCCCGCGAGATACATAACCATCGACCATTGTTTCGTCGCTTTGCTGCACATCAGACATACACGCCTTTGCCCAAACATCAGGGAAAGGTTTGGGCGCTGTCATCCTTGAATCTAGGGACAACCAAAAATAACAGATCAATCTCCATGCCCAACATAATTTGCAAAATCAAGTGAGTATTTCCTCTCTCGATCTCCTGGCTCTGCTCAACTACGGGAGCCGGCAGAGCCAGACAGGGGAACTTGTGTGCGCAAACGTCAATTCCATAGCAGGTCATGAGCCGGCGAGCAGCGCCCCGAGGAAGTGGAGATGGATGTACCAGGGAGAGGCAGCAGTATCTTTGCGCACAGCAGCATGAGGCAGTGACGGAGATCCTGGGGGAGGCACGGAGGTGGCGAGGTCAGTCCTCGGCGGGTTCACGCACAATTGGGTGTCCACCGGCGGGCAGCGCGCTCCGCGCGCCGCCGGACCTTCACCATTGACCACGCCTCCGGCCATCTCTCCTTCCTCTCCCTTCCCTCTCTCTTTACTCCTGTCTCTCTCTCTTTCTCAAAATCTCCCTCCTCTTCTCCCACAGGTAGCAACCACTATGGATGGTGCTGCCCGAAGCTTTGCTAGCCTCCCATGGCGTGCCCCCACCTCCACTCCGGTCTCTCCTCGCCGGATCCGCCCCGCCGCACCCATTACCGTGCCCCTCGAGCTCCGGCCTCCTCCCATGGCGTGGCCCGCCTCGACTCCGGCCTCCTCCTCGCCGGATCCGCCCCCAGCCGCTCGAGCCACCGCGTTGACCCGATCCAGAAGCTGGGCTTGAGCGGCGGCGCGACGGCGGGTCGAGTTCCGGCGGATTCCGGCGGGGCGACGACGGGGCGGAGTTCGGCGGCGCGCGGCGGCGTTGCAGGGCGTGGCGGCGCTGGAGGTGGATGAGATTGGGGTTCATGGGTCGTTCGTGTGGCTAGGTTTTTTTTTTTCCAGTGGGACCGCGGGTTGAATTCTCAAAACGGCAGGGTTCTTTTTGTAATAACGAAACGTTTTCTGAGATAGCAACTTAAAAAGGGACTGCGGGTTGAATTCTTGAAAATAGAGGGGCTTTTTTGCAAAAGTGACGACGACGTACGGGCAGAAGCACTCCGTGCTTTATTAGTAGGGAAAGATATATATATATATATATATATATATATAATATAATATATATATATATATAGGTAGAGATAGAGAGTAGAGATAGAGATAGAGATTAGGGAGAGATTATTATTATTATTATTATTACTAGGTAATTGCCCGTGCGTTGCATCAGGAGAACAATAGTCATGTATGCACGGTGATATATTTAGGTCATGCTCCCAAAGATGAATCAACCAAGAGCTCTTTACCCACTATTGTTACAATATAAAAAATGTGCAATACATGTATTAGTTGAAATAGACATTTGTATATAGTTAAATGCACATGCATTGCTATGGAGGAAAAATATATCATCACCAAAATGCAACCACGGTAATTATTGAACTCCTTGCGCATATTTGAGTCAAAAGATTGAACCACGGTAAATTATTCAATTCAAGGCGAAGTAGATACATAATTTTGTTCACCGCATAATTGCATGACAAGAATAGTCATGGTCAAACTGCACAAAACATTGCAATGATGCTTCTGCAGGGGTGCCCACTATGATATTTTCTCTAACAAAAGAAAAATTGAATAGCGACTTTTCAGGAAAGTCTATGTAGGAGCAACATGCACTTTCCAAGGTCACCGCCGAACACAGTATATTCCCTTGGCTTCCTTTCATCTTCACGTACACAGCTCATCAACTTCATGTTTTTCTCTGCACAGCTTACACAAAGAATTAGTTTAGCAATATTCTGACTTTGATCAATAGCACCACTTTTCCCTCTTTGCTGAAAATTTGAGAATGACAAAAGAACATTGAGAATAAGTTATTTTCAATTACCAAAAAAAGGAGATGTGGTGTGTGACTTGATTTGTGACTAAGAGGCATTCAAAAGCATTTTTGCATGCTCAAGGCGGGCATTGGAATGTTCAGCAAACCTATGGAAAGAACAAGAACTTGCTAAATAATAATAGTACTGATAAAATATGCTTCTAATTAACAGATACGAGCATACCATGATTACTGACATAAGTGCAGCACATCTCTCTCCTCGCAATCACTACAAACAGACGGCGCAAATTAGAATTGGGCTATGGGTACTGTACAAGATAAATGTTTTATGGAGCAAGTGCAAAAGATGACCAATACTACAATGACAAGGTACGACATGTTCAGCTTTTCGACCAAGATAACAAACAGCCACAGTTCATGGCAAGAACAATTCTCGCGAGGAAGGAACAGAGCCAAAGCCCTTCAATGGCCTTGGATCCGAGTTAACCCTAAATCCCTGCGTACTGTAAATGCTCTTGTTCTTTTGTCTGTATACTGTAAATGCTTACTCTTGTTCTTTTGTCTGCGTACTGTAAATGCAAAACGGTGCCCTGAGAACTTATGGTAGAAAATAAACACAGAAACCACGAACATAGTTTATCACATGTGAACTTGCTCTTTCGCGGCCAAGATAGTATGTTACCTATGCGTATGCGCACAGGTATGTGATGCTCACCCTTCGACCAGTCACAAATCAGCCGTCCGTGTTGTCGCCAACAGCCGAGCTCTGCTTCCACACAGACGCAGACGCCCGAGCTCTCCACTAAGAAGTATTGTGATTAGAAAAAGGAGCAGCATGTTCATGTTATTTCCAATATAACAAGAATTAGCATGATCAATGACAGATTGAATTAGCTAAACAGACAGCCCCCGTCTTTCCGAATCAACAAAGGTTGCACGGCGGGGAACGAAGTGCTCATGGAACCAGCCGAAATTCGCACCATCGGACAAAGAATCTCACCTTGGCCTATGGAAAATAACCTCTACCGACGGCGGCTGGGATGAGGCCGGGCGGATTTGTCCCGACGAGATTCCGCGGCAACTACGGCTGGATCGTAGGAGGTCGTCCTCTCGTTGGTGTTGGATCACGTGAGGCGAGGGTAGGGGGAGGGAGGAGAAGGTGGGCATCTCCATCTCGACGTATGTAGAATAGCTCTTCTGGCGGCGGCTGGGACGAGGCGTATCGGAGTCACCCAGCGAGATTTCAGGCGACTGTGGCTGGATCGCACGGCGGTATGGGAGGAGGTGAGCGATGTCTAGGTGGTGGCGGCGGGCGAGGGTAGCGCTAGCCGCTAGCGCATTCTCAGGTCGCAAGGGGTGGGGGAAAGATTGGGCCAGGACGGGAGAGTAAAGTGGGCTGATATGCGCTCGTTGTTTCGGATTTTTTTAGCGAGAAAATTCAGGAGACCAGCGCTCGCGTCGGGAGGGGATCGACGAAAGGTGGGACGACGTAAAAGGGGAAACGGAACCTTACGGTTCTTTTAGGTAGTAGAGACTAGCAAAAATGCCCGTGCGTTGCAACGGGAGAAAAAATATACTAAAAGAAAACAACAGGCAAGGCACGAAAATCAGGCTTGAAGGCATATATATTCTTATGTCAAACGTCTACCAAATCCTCATGCATATCAGACAACATTGTTGACTTACTTTTTTTACCGTTAAATCATATTTTCATGGTCCCAGCTCACGAAAAACACAGTTTACTTGGTCAGCGGCAAAATCTCATTGAAATCAATATTTTTACTGGCCCTTGATCGGTAATATGGTCAATTGCAGGAAGCAATGTCTCTGTGGCTAACAGATCATCTGCCCCTTTCTCTTGTTCTGATGCAGATGGTGGGACATAGCTATCTAGAAAGGGTATTCGCAAAAAAAACCTATCCGAAAAGGGTGGAGGGGAGGGGCAGAAGGAAGCTGCGAAGAAATATTTCCGATGTTTGAGGATGTCAAAAAAATATCTGATGTTTGAGAGTTAATAGCAAATGATTGGCAAGGCAGTTAGATGAATAGACTTTGAGTACAATACAGCAGCAGAACTTGAGAAACATTGTTACTCCCATTCTTGGGACTAAGGAGTGGTCAGTACATCTCATGTGCCCCCAACTTCCTTTTCTGTGACGGCTGCCATTATGTACCGAGCTAAGTAACAGGAAATAAGTTCTTCTATCTAAAGCAGGAATGTTTTGATCACATTAGTTGGCAAACCATCCTGTTGGGTAGCAGGATTTCTGACATCAGTAGGTTTTGGAGAATATCATTGCCATTTAATCAAGGCTAGAATCTGAAGCTTAACTGACATAACATAGCAGAAATGAACTTGACTAAGTAAATAGATCAACAACTCGTTTGCTGGTAAGTACCCAAATTTTGATATTGACAAAATCTAAACCCCAAGACCAGTGGTACTGATAGCAGAGTAAAAAATCTTTAGGGAGAAAGGTAAATTGGCTATGTGAAATTCCTTGGCGGAGGTGATGTTTCCCGTTCCCCTGCACTAGCATCACCAGATCCACGCATCCCCGAACAGAATGCCGCTGCCGGCCGGCCCGCCTTCTGGCCTCCCCTCCTGAACAGCATAAAGTCAAATAAAGAAACTCGATGAGTGAAATTTCTTTCTCATACATGAGTATCAAAGGTGTCATGAATGAAGTTGTTGAGAATGATAATGATGTACTACTCAACCGTAATTGCTTCAGCAAAAGGAAAATAACATAATCTCTTGGTGTACAGAATGGAATATAGATGCACTACTACCCAAAAAGTGTGTATGAGGAAGGGAGATGCGTTGTCAGCTCTGATTGCCATGGTTCAATCACTCCAACACACACAAAATGGTGTGGATGTCATCTCCAGCAGCAAGGTTTTTTCTAATTCTCCCTTCTGACCATTTCACTCCCTCTATAATGACTCAGGGGAGAAAACTCACCAGGAGCTGGTGGCGTCAAAAATTAAGGAGAAGCCACACGTCCGAGACCTCATCAGACTGCAACATCAACCATCTAACCATCAGTCAATCACAGTGTAGCAAAGGCAGAAACACACCACATTAGCGCGCACACTGATTCCAAATTTGATTTGATTCACATAAAACGATAGTGCTACAGCGCCGTCCTGCACGGTATACACTCTGAAGTACAATTGAGTGTAGTTCTTTTTTTAACAAGACTAACCCCTTTTCCTATCGTCTGCATTGTTCAAGTAAAAGTATATACGTTTGGATTTCAATGTTGCAATTATTATCTATTTTTGCGAGCAGGTACTTATTTTTTACAAGCAATGTGCTGATTTCATAAGAGGAAAAAGCAAAAATATAGAGTTGACAAGTTTCTATGAAAAACCATGCCGAAAACCAACAAAAATAGTGTAAATAACCATTCAATCCAACCCAAATAGAGCACCACTACCTAACGTCACCGACATCGAATCCCGTCAATCAAAAATGTTTTTGCCCAGACCCATGCATGATCGCTCTACTGAATTTGGGATAGGTCTAGCCTAGCCAACAGCCTCCAACGTCGTTTCCGCTCCAACCGCCCATGGCCCAATGAGAAGTACTCTTCGACAATGTCTTCATAAAGCATTACCAGCAACTATCCCCGTCGAGGAACAAAGCTAGAAAGCACTTGACAAAAGATAAAATCAACTAACGGATATCTAGAGCAAGGGGCGAACAACTTGTTGTGCATTAGATCATCCAGTGTGTTTGTTAGTAAAAACAATATCTAGGAAAAAGGGAGATGTACTTATTTGGTGTCATTGACAACGGTATGTAATCATAGGCGAGGAGGTGTCTAAACACACACCGGTAGTTGTGCCTGGGGTAGGTCAAACGTGAAGGAAAGCTTCTGATCTAAACTTGCACAAACAAAATCTGGAAAATTTGCACAAAGGGCCGCCAGATAAAGAAAATAATTAACCACACTCTCATGGGTACATGTATGCTTGTAGGTGTGATGCTATTGCACGAGCAAAATTCACTATTGTACTTTAAAAGTATTATCGTGTACATCAGACTACATACCTCAACATGATGTATAAATATCCTGATTTGATTGCCTATTGAACTGTAGGAAGCAGCTGGTTGTGCCCTCACCACCGTCGTCAGACTCTGTGGGGCATGTATTAGATCACTGATAGTACTAAAATCGTACAATTTCTTACATACAAGTAGCAGTTTCAATTTCTGTCATACAAGTAAGAAAATTAGTTCCAATAACTATAGTAAAAATATATTCAACATCTAAAGCAGTGGGTATTAAATACTGCATGCACGGTCCAGTAGACACAAACTCCCTAGTAGCTTCATATATATTCACATAAAATCCCAATCACACATATGCAGATCTTCAATTGTAATCAGCATTTACGATCCCGGGGTAAGTGGGGAAGCATCCCTGTCACATACTTCCTCAGTAGTCATTAGACTAAATCAGTAAATATTTTTGATTGAAATGCATACATACCTTTTAAGAAACTCTGAACAAAGAAAAAAGAATTGCTTCCTGTCATGCGTGGGATGGTTAAAAGTAGAAGCTTAATTGAACCATTGGAGTCATAGGCTCCTAGTCACGCTGAGGCTGCCATCTAGCGAACAATGCAGTCGGCACCTTCTCTGCGGATGGACGAAGGTTATGCATGAAGTTTGATGTGGGAGGACGGAAGTCCAGCAACTCTAGGCTTGTGGAGATCGGCATCTAGCCTGCCTAGCGGATCCATACGTGTGTCCGTGAAAGGCAACGGGACAACACTTAATAGCAAGCTTTGTACGTTGCAACTTTCAAGCTAACATCCTTATCAAAATCCATCAACCTGCTTGCTCCAGTTGTGCGTGGACCGATTGATCCAGGCCGGGAACATATCGCCAATGGGGTTGACCGTGCCGGTCTCCCAGCGAGAGAGCTGCGTCTCCTGTTCGTCGGGGCGGTAGACTGGGAGATCGCCCGTGAGCTCCCGCTAGCACCAGCAAGACCGTAGCATGCAGATCCTGATTCACCTGCAAGCTTGACAATGAAAATCAATTCACAACAGGCGGTTTGACTGCTGAAAATATATTCGCAAAAGAAAAGCGCACTAATGTAATGCCAAAATCAAATCCGCTTCAACTCCCAAGACCAAAATTCAGAAGGCACTGGAATTAACAGTTCCAGAAATCCGTAAAAGGCTGCATCACTCTACCATGCCACGGCTCATGAACACAAAGTTGTTTGGATTGGAGGTGGGCTTGCCAAGCTGAAATGCAGTCTGGTAGATGAGAGCAATGCATCTCAGAGAAACAAGTACAAGAGCATCATGTATGCAAGAGTGGTCTCCTTACATTGGGCAAAGAGAATGCATGTGTCATCAAAACTCAAGCAATGGCTAATGATTCCACCAAAAAACATATTTAGTTTGCCACAAACTGTAGGTGTGTGTAGATATCATGCCGGTGGTTGCTGGGCCGATCGTTGTCCAGCTTTGCTCTTGTTCCTAGTTGTTGTGTCAGGCAACGTACGGCATGGCCTTCTCTGCATATTCCTCAAGCTCCTACTCCTTGAATAACCAACAATTAGCATTGTTTTATGTACTGATTAAAGAAAATTGTTGTTTCTGAAGATTTATCTACAACTTTAAGCTACTTAATAATGACACTGGTCTGCACAATATCTAGATTTAGAGAGCAATGTTGAACCTTGTTACAAAATTCAGATTGGTTTCGGACTGAACCAACCCTAAAAATAGTTGTTTCTGAAGATTTACCTTCAACTTTAAGGTAAGTAAGGGCATTGACCTGCAAAATGTACATATATATATATATAGATCCAGACAGCAAAGCCTCATATACAAAATTCTGCTGGGGCCTGTCATGGCGCACCGCTGCCAGTTTCATCCCTTGCACACGGCTTCCTACCTCGCTGCACCGTGCTGTTGACAACGGCGTCATTGCCTCCTGCTCTCTCTTTTGCAAAGCACCACCAATGAATAGATAACAACGCAGATTGACCTCTCAAAATGAAGGATGGTAAATTCTATCAATCAATGGATGGATCTGATTTTCATTGCACAAATCAAATAGACTTTGGCTATAAATTCTGAAAAAATCACACAAAATTGTCCGTTAAATACAGCTAAAAAATCCCTTCATTCTGAGATCCTCTCCTTTTACGCTAGAAAATTTTCTCTTCTATTTTCTGTCAAATCTGTCGCTCCTTATCCATGGACAACAAAACAACAGCGAGATGCAGGCGAGGGCGACGGCATCTTCATGGAAGCAGGGAGGTGCGGCTAGGGGGAGGAGGTGCACGGGGTAGGGAGAGTGGCGGCTGGGCAACCCCCATCGTGCAGCGGGAAGGAGAGGAATCCGAAAATCAAACCTGGAGCCATCGCCGGACCAGCAGCAGGAAGCCGCGCCGTCCCTACTCTGCCTTCTCTTCTCTCCATCTCACCTCCTCTCTCCCTCCTCTCTTCTTCCCAGGAGACCGAGCAGCCATGGCCATGGAGCGTTGCCGCTGCCGGCCTCCGCGCCGCCGCATTGGATCCCGACCTGGGCCACCTCGCCTCGACGTCCGCCACTTCCCCACTGTTCCCCGAGCCCTGCCGCCGTCGTCCTGCATCTCGATCGGATCGAGAGCGCCGCCGCTTAATCTGAAGCGTGCACGGGGGGGTTGACAAAAAAATATCGAACCGTTTTTGTTCACTTACCGAAGACTACGGGTTAAATTAGCCAAAATATAGGACTTTTAGTACCACCTCGGATATGTTTTAAATTTAAATTGAAAGCGTAAAATCACAGGAAGAAGCGTATTGTGACGGTGAACCCACGGAGTCAACCCGTGCTTTATTATTAGGGAAAAGATAGGGAGAGATTTTTTAGGCCGGACTTGAGACGTGCTTCTGCAAGCTCACGAGCCCCTCAGCAGGCTTGCTACTGTAACTTACCTCAATCCAAGCAGGCCTCGAGTTAGCTTTGTGGTTGTCGGTGTGCTTTTCTCCTGAGGGGAGCCCTCCGAGGGCTCACGAGGTTTTAGATTTCTCGAGGAGCTTGCTGGTCCACCCGAGAGGGCCTCACGAGGAGCAAATGCCACACTATGGCAGGGTGTGCGCGCGACGGCCCTGTGGCAATTGCACTCTTGGTCCTGGGGGGCTTGCCGCCGCCCGGGCTCGCATGAGCACGGTCGACACGCGCATACCACGCCCAGCCCCCATCTCGTGAGGCGCTTGCAAGGGGTGGCGTAGCAGGCGTGGGCCTCGAAATAAAGCACGCAACCAAAACGCAAGAAATCCATACGAACAAAGAAGATTCCCCCCACACTTGACAACGAAAGCGGGACTCCAAGTTCAGCTTCAAAAAGGCGGCGAATTGAGCTTCATAAAAAGGGATGAAAGCAAATGGCCGCGTCCGGCACTTAGCTAGTCTTCTTGTCTTCCCACCAGAGCATTGCTAAGTGCTTTCACTTGCTGTGAGCATAGTCATTGGGGGACAATGTTGAAGGCTAGCGCGGAGCATGGTGCTTCCACTAGGACGTTGGCGGGAGCCCCCGAGGCTCGAGGATGGCACTCTGGAGACTCCGGGGTGTGTATAGCCCCATTCATTATTACGTGAGAGTGTCACGAGCGGAGACCTTCACAGGCGTGAGCCTTACTTCATATCTCCAAATGAGGGCCCCGCCCTGTGCCACCCTTGACCACCGTTGGGGCGTCCGAAAACTAGGACGAGACCAAGGGGCAAGGAGGACGCTAGCGGCGCCCTCGGCGACCTTGGGCCCTCCGCCGGGGGGAATGGCTCGCCGGCGCTTCCCCCGGCAAAGGACCTACCTCCACGTAGTGCCTTGCTCCGCACGGCGCGGGGGAGGGCCTGGCTCCGTGCCTCTCCCGCGCAGCCCCCAAAGCACCACTCCCGCCGAAGGCGGAGCCACCGCCCTGGGGTCTCCAACTACTACCACGGCCTGGTTCTCCTGCAGCTCATGTTTATCGTAAGCTTGCTCTTGAGATATTTGTCGTACCCCGCCGCCATCTTCGCTGAAGGGGTCAGTGAAGCCTCCGGGCAGCTCATGGAAGGCCCACGCATTGGGTGTTCTATCCACCCATCCTGGTTCGGGGAACGGGTAGGGGCCTTCCCCCGGCAAGTACTCCAGGTTCACCATGCGGGGCACGTAGGAGTCTATGGTCGCCCCACCGGAATCGTCACCCAAGTGCCCCGCGCCCTGAGCCGCCAGTCGTGGTATTTGACCCAGGTGGCTGCTGGGTGGCATCCCAGCGCATCCTCATGGTGGACAGCTAGCGCTTGTCCCTCCTGGTGGTGGCGCTGTCGAGGCAGGATGGCCTGCTGCTATCTTGAGCATGCGTTGGTTTTCCCTTGAAGAGCAAAGGGTAATGCAGCAAAGTAGTGTAAGTATTTCCCTCAGTTTTTAAGAACCAAGGTATCAATCCAGTAGGAGGTAACATGCAAGTCCCTAGTACCTGCACAAACAAACAAGAACCTCGCAACCAACGCGATAAAGGGGTTGTCGATCCCTTCACAGTTACTTACGAAAGTGAGATCTGATAGAGATAATAAGATAAATATTTTTGATATTTTTATTATATAGATTGGAAAATAAAGATTGCAAAATAAAAAATGATAGAAATTGCAAGTTGATAGGAAAATAATATGATGGAAGATAGACCTGCGGGCCATAGGTTTCACTAGTGGCTTCTCTCAAGATAGCAAATTCTACGGTGGGTGAACAAATTACTATCGAGCAATTGACAAAAAGCGCGTAGTTATGAGAATATATAGGCATGATCATGTATATAGGCATCACATCCGAGACAAGTAGACCGAAATGATTCTGCATCTACTACTATTACTCCACACATCGACCGCTATCCAGCATGCATCTAGAGTATTAAGTTCATAAGAATAGAGTAACGCTTTAGGCAAGATGACATGATGTAGAGGGATAAACTCAAGCAATATGGTATAAACCCCATCTTTTCATCCTCGATGGCAACAATACAGTATGTGCCTGCCCCTGCTCTCACTAGGAAAGGACACCGCAAGATTGAACCCAAAGCTAAGCACTTCTCCCATTGCAAGAAAGATCAATCTAGTAGGCCAAACTAAACTGATAATTCGAAGAGACTTGCAAAGATATCAAATCATGCACATAAGAATTCATAGAAGAACCAAATATTATTCGTAGATAAACTTGATCATAAATCCACAATTCATCGGATCTCGGCAAACACACCACAAAAAGTATTACATCGAATAGATCTCCAAGAACATCAAGGAGAACTTTGTATTGAGAACCAAAGAGAGAGAACAATCTAGCTAATAACTATGGACCCGAAGGTCTGTGGTAAACTACTCACACATCATCGGAGAGGCTATGGTGTTGATCTACGAGCCCTCCATGATCGATTCCCCCTCCGGTGGAGCACCAGAAAAGGCCCTAAGATGGGATCTCACGGGTACAGAAGGTTGCGGTGGTGGAAATAGGGTTTTGTGGTGCTCTCAGATGTTTTGGGGGTATATGAGTATATATATAGGAGAAAGAAGTAGGTCGGCGGAGCCACGAGGGGCCCACGAGGGTGGGCGGCACGCCTACCCCCTGGGCGCGCCCTCCTACCTTGTGGCCTCCTTGTTGCTTCCTTGACATCCACTCCAAGTCTCCTGTATTTTGTTTGTTCGAAAAATAACTCTCCCGAAGGTTTCATTCCATTTGGATTCCGTTTGATATTCCTTTTCTGCGAAACACGGAAATAGGCAAAAAACAACAATTTGCACTGGGCCTATGGTTAGTAGGTTAGTCCCGAAAATAATATAAAAGTGCATAACAAAGCCCATTAAACATCCAAAACAGATAATATAATAGCATGGAGCAATAAAAAAATATAGATACGTTGGAGACGTATCAAGCATCCCCAAACTTAATTCCTGCTCGTCCTCGAGTAGGTAAATGATAAAAACATAATTTTTGATGTGGAATGCTACCTACCATAATTCTCAATGTAATTTTCTTTATTGTGGTATGAATGTTCAGATCCGAAAGATTCAAGACAAAAGTTTAATATTGACATAAAAATAATAATACTTCAAGCATACTAACAAAGCAATCATGTCTTCTCAAAATAACATGGCCAAAGAAAGTTATCCCTACAAAATCATATAGTCTGGCTATGCTCTATCTTCATCACACAAAGTATTTAATCATGCACAACCCGGGTGACAATCCAAGCAATTATTTCATACTTTTGATGTTCTCAAACTTTTCCAATCTTCACTCAATATATGAGCGTGAGCCATGGACATAGCACTATATGTGGAATAGAGTGGTGGTTGTGGAGAATACAAAAAAGGAGAAGATAGTCTCACATCAACTAGGCGTATCAACGGGCTATGGAGATGCCCATCAATAGATATCAATGTGAGTGAGTAGGGATTGCCGTGCAACAGATACACTAGAGCTATAAGTGTATGAAAGCTCAACAAAAGAAACTAAGTGGGTGTGCATCCAAGTCGCTTGCTCACGAAGACCTAGGGAATTTTGAGGAAGCCCATCATCGGAATATACAAGCCAAGTTCTATAATGTAAAATTCCCACTAGCATATGAAAGTGATAACATAGGAGACTCTCTATCATGAAGATCATGGTGCTACTTTGAAGCACAAGTGCGGTAAAAGGATAGTAGCATTGTCCCGTCTCTCTTTTTCTCTCATTTCTCTTTTTTTAGATTTTTATATGGGCCTTTTCTCTTTTTTTATGGCATCTTTTTTTCTATTTTTTTATTTTTCGTCCGGAGTCTCATCCCGACTTGTAGGGGAATCATAGTCTCCATCATCCTTTACTCACATGGGACAATGCTCTAATAATGAAGATCATCACACTTTTATTTACTTACAACTCAAGAATTACAACTCGATACTTAGAACAAAATATGACTATATGTGAATGCCTGCGGCGATGTACCAGGATGTGCAATGAATCAAGAGTGACATGTATAAAAAATAATGAGTGGTGGCCATGCCACAAATACGATGTTAACTACATGATCATGCAAAGCAATATGACTATGATGAAGCGTGTCATAACAAACGTAACGGTGGTAAGTTGCATGGCAATATATCTCGGAATGGCTATGGAAATGCCATAATAGGTAGGTATGGTGGTTGTTTTGAGGAAGGTATATGGTGGGTGTATGGTACCAGCGAAAGGTGCGCGGTATTAGAGATGCTAGGAATGGTGGAAGGGTGAGAGTGCGTATAATCCATGGACTCAACATTAGTCATAAAGAACTCACATACTTATTGCAAAAATCTATTAGTTATCGAAACAATGTACTACGCGCATGCTCCTAGGGGGTAGATTGGTAGGAAAAGACCATCGCTCGTCCCCGACCGCCACTCATAAGGAAGACAATCAATAAATAAATTATGCTCTGACTTCATCACATAACGGTTCACCATACGTGCATGCTACGGGAATCACAAATTTTTAGAACAAGTATTTCTCAAATTACAACTACTCAACTAGCATGATTCTAATATCACCATCTTCATATCTCAAAACAATCATCAAGTATCAAACTTCTCATAGTATTCAACGCATTTTTTATGAAAGTTTTATTATACCCATCTTGGATGCCTATCATATTAGGACTAATTTTATAGCCAAAGAAAATTACCATGTTGTTCTAAAAGACTCTCAAAATAATATAAGTGAAGCATGACAGATCAATAATTTCTATAAAATAAAATGACCACCGTGCTCTTAAAGATATAAGTGAAGCACTAGAGCAAAATTATCTAGCTCAAAAGATATAAGTGAAGCACATAGAGTATTCTAATAAATTCCGATTTATGTGTGTCTCTCCAAAAGGTTTGTACAGCAAGGATGATTGTGTTAGACTAAAAAGAAAAGACTCAAATCATATAAGACGCTCCAAGCAAAACACATATCATATGGTGAATAAAAATATAGCATCAAGTAAAGTTACCGATGGACAAAGACGAAAGAGGGGATGCCTCCTGGGGCATCCCCAAGCTTAGGCTTTTGGTTGTCCTTGAATTTTACCTTGGGGTTCCTTGGGCATCCCCAAGCTTAGGCTCTTGCCACTCCTTATTCCAAAATCCATCAAATCTCTACCCAAAACTTGAAAACTTCACAACACAAAACTCAACAGAAAATCTCATGAGCCCCGTTAGTATAAGAAAACAACACCACTTCAAGGTACTATAATGAACTCATTATTTATTTATATTGGTGTTAAACCTACTGTATTACAACTTCTCTATGGTTCATACCCCCGGGTACTAGCCATAGATTCATCAAAATAAGCAAACAACACACGAAAAACAGAATCTGTCAAAAACAGAACAATCTGTAGTAATCTGTAGGTTTAGAATACATATGTAACCACAAAAATTCTGAAATAAATTGGTGGACATGAGGAATTTGTATATTAATCATCTGCAAAAATAATCAACCTAATCGCGCTCTCAAGAAAATAATGACAGTAAATCTCGTGAGCGCTAAAGTTTTTTTACAACAAGATCGCAAAGACTTCGCCCAAGTCTTCCCAAAGGTTCTACTTGGCAAAAATACTAAATAAAACATAAAACCACATCTAAACAGAATCTAGATGAATTATTTATTACTAAACAGGAACAAAAAGCAAGAAACAAAAATAAAATTGGGTTGCCTCCCAACAAGCGCTATCGTTTAACGCCCCTAGCTAGGCATTGATAATTTCAATGATGCTCAGATGAAGGACAAGAATTGAAGCACAAAGAAAGCATCATATAGCATATGAAAAACACATCTAAGTCTAACATACTTCCTATGCATAGGCATCTTATAGGCAAAAAATTTATCAAGACAAGCAAAAACTAGTATATGCAAGAAAGAAGTGAGAAACAATAACAATCTCAACATAAGGAGAGGTAAATTAGTAACATGAAAATTTCTACTACCATATTTTCCTCTCTCATAATAATTACATGTGGGATCATAATCAAATTCAACAATATAGCTCTCACATAAAATTTTCTCTACATGATCCACATGCATGCAAAGTTGACACCCTTCCAAAATAGTGGGAATATCATTAACTAAAGTCATGACCTCTCCAAACCCACCTTTATCAAAAACTTCATAAGATTGAACATTCTCCAAATATGTGGGATAGAAAGTTGACACTCTTCCAAACCCACTTTCAATATTATTGAAAACATTATTATCAATCTCATATTCATCATGGGGCTTAAATAAATTTTCAAGATCGTAAGAAGAATCACCCCAATCACGATCATTCCAACAAATAGTAGTCATAGAAAAACTAGCATCCCCAAGCTTGAGGTTTTGCATATCATTAACACAATTGACATTAATAGAATTTATAATAACATCATTGCAATCATGCTTTTCATCGAAGGAACTATCAAGTATGGGTGCAATATCAACGATCTCATGTTTAACATAAGGAACTATAGCAAATTCATCTTCATAAATATTGGCATCATGGCCACAAGAATAGCAAGCATCATGTTCATCAAGGGATATTTCAATCAAATCATCGGAATCATAATTATCTATAGATTCATGCATATAATTATTTTCTTCCGAAGCAACGGTCATTCTTCCAATAAATTCTTTGACATAGACATTATGAGCATAGTTTTCATGGCAATATTTAAGTATGTCAAAAAAAATTAGATTTGTAGAGAGTAATATAATACTTTTCAATCAAAGAAGCAACTTCATAAGCACCCTTAAGAGCAATAAATTCTTCTATTTGTTCGATATCGTAGTAAATATAAACACCCTTTGCATAAGAAGATAAGATTTCATTATCATTAAACTCACATAGGTGGGGAGGTGTTTTTTAGGGTTCTTAGAGCAACAAGTAAAATCATAAACTTCACAAAGATTCCAAGCATAACACAACAATATGTTTATTTGATCCCATAAGAGTCTCCCTTTTTTCAGACAAACGGTGACGCACAAAATGAGCATGCTCATCTAAAGATTTCCCATCAACTAGGCTAGTTGGGGTTTCAACACGAGCGCATAAGGATCAAAGATGGTCCAAGTAGAACACATTAAGTGGATCCATATCAATATATTTTTAGCAAGAAAAGATGCAAGAAAATGGAAGGCACATGGAAACACAAACAAAGATACATACGGCAAGAAGGCGAAGAAAATGCAAAGGTTTTCGAAAATTGTTTTAGAAGTGGGGGAGAGGAAAACGAGAGACAAATGACAAATAATGTAATGCGAGGGATAAGAGTATGTGATGGGTACTTGGTATGTCTTGACTTGTGCGTAGATCTCCCCGGCAACGATGCTAGAAATGGCTTGTTGACAGGATATCAAATCTTAACTTGACTTGGTGCAACCTCCCCGGCAACGTCGCCAGAAATCCTTCTTGCTACCTCTTGAGCATGCATTGGTTTTCCCGTGAAGGGGAAAGGGTGATGTAGCAAAGTAGCGGAAGTATTTCCCTCGGTTTTTCAGAACCAAGGTATCAATCCAGTAGGAGGTAACATGCAAGTCCCTAGTACCTGCACAAACAAACCAGAACCTCGCAACCAACACGATAAATGGGTTGTCAATCCCTTCACGGTCACTTACGAAAGTGAGATCTGATAGAGATAATAAGATAAATATTTTTGGTATTTTTATTGTATAGATAGGAAAATAAAGATTGCAAAATAAACAATGATAGAAATAGCAAGTTGATAGGAAAATAATATGATGGAAGATAGACCCGGGGGCCATAGGTTTCACTAGTGGCTTCTCTCAAGATAGCAAATTCTACGGTGGGTGAACAAATTACTGTCGAGAAATTGATAGAAAAGCACGTAGTTATGAGAATATCTAGGCATGATCATGTATATAGGCATCACGTCCGCGACAAGTAGACCGAAATGATTCTGCATCTACTACTATTACTCCACACATCGACCGCTATCCAGTATGCATCTAGAGTATTAAGTTCATAAGAACAGAGTAACACATTAGGCTAGATGACATGATGTAGAGGGATAAACTCAAGCAACATAATATAAACCCCATCTTTTACTCCTCGATGGCGACAATACAATACGTGTCTTGCTGCCCCTGCTGTCACTGGGAAAGGACCCCGCAAGATTGAACCCAAAGCTAAGCACTTCTCCCATTGCACGAAAGATCAATCTAGTAGGCCAAACCAAACTGATAATTCGAAAGAGAGTACCAAAGATATTAAATCATGAATAAAAGAATTCAGAGAAAAATCAAATATTGTTCATAGATAATCTTGATCATAAACCCACAATTCATCAGATCTCGACAAACACACCGCAAAAAGAATTACATCAAATATATCTCTAAGATAATCGAGGAGAACTTTGTATTGAGATCCAAAGAGAGAGAAGAATCCATCTAGCTAACAACTATGGACCCGAAGGTCTGTGGTAAACTACTCACACATCATCGGAGAGGCTATGGTGTTGATGTAGGAGCCCTCCGTGATAGATTCCCCCTCCCGCGGAGCGCCGGAAAAGGCCCCAAGATGGGATCTCACGGGTACAGAAGGTTGCAGCGGTGGAAATAGGGTTTCGTGGTGCTCTTGGATGTTTTCAGGGTATATGAGTATATATAGGCGAAAGAAGTAGGTCGACGGAGCCATGACGGGCCCACGAGGGTGGGGGGTGTGCCTACCCCACATGGGCGTGCCCTCCTACCTCGTGGCCGCCTCTTTGCCTCCTTGACGTCCACTCCAAGTCTCTTGGATTGCGTTTGTTCCAAAAATAACTCTCCCAAAGGTTTCATTCCGTTTGATATTCCTTTTCTGCGAAACACTAAAATAGGCAAAAAACAGCAATTTGCATTGGGCCTTTGCTTAGTAGGTTTGTCCCAAAAATAACATAAAATTGCATAACAAATCCCATTTAACATCCAAAACAAATAATATAATAGCATGGAACAATCAAAAATTATAGATACGTTGGAGACATATCACCTACGCCAAGGCTTGCGTTGGTGTTGTCGGCTCACCCTGAGGCCCCAGGGGGCACGCGAGCTCGCCGGGGCCTCTCGCGCGCTTCCTCCATGACATGAGGCATGGTGAGGGAGCAGAAAGGCGGCGTAGCTTTGCAGGCGGCGTCCAGTAGTTCGGCGACACACTCCAGCAGTGCATCGCGGCGTTCTCCGCCAACCTGCATTACAGCAGCTCCCGCGCCATGATGAGCGCGGCTCGCATGTTCGCCTGCTCCCGCCAGGTGTGTGGTGCCGTTGCTGCAATGTATCCTGAAGATCATGTGGCGTGATACGTTTTCGTCATATCTATAATTTTTTATTGTTCCATGCCAATATTCTACAACTCTCATAGACTTTTGGCAACTTTTTATACTATTTTTAGGACTAACATATTGATCCAGTGCCCAGTGCCAGTTCCTGTTTGTTGCATGTTTTTTGTTTCGCAGTAAATCCATATCAAACGGAGTCCAAATAGGATAAAAATTTACAGAGATTTTTTTTGGAATATACATGATTTTTGGGAAGAAAAATCAACGCGACACGATGCCCGAGGGGGCCACGAGGTAGGCGGACGCGCCCTAGGCCCTTGTGGCCACCCCGTAAGGCGGTTGATGCCCTTCTTTCGCCGTAAGAAAGCTAATATCTGGATAGAGATTGTGTTAAAATTTCAGCCCAATCGGAGCTACGGATCTCCGGGAATATAAGAAACGGTGAAAGGGCAGAATCTGAGAACGCAGAAGCAGAGAGAGACAGAGAGACAAATCCAATCTCGGAGGGGCTCTCGCCCCTCCCATGCCATGGAGGCCATGGACCAGAGGGTAAACCCTTCTCCCATCTAGGGAGAAGGTCAAGGAAGAATAAGAAGGAGGGGGCTCTCCCCCCCCCTCGCTTCCGGTGGCGCCGGAACACCGCCGGGTGCCATCATCATCACCGCGATCTTCACCAACACCTCCGCCATCTTCACCAACATCTCCATCACCTTCCCCCATCTATCTACAGCGGTCCACTCTCCCGCAACCTGCTGTACACTCTACTTGAACATGGTGCTTTATGCTTCATATTATTATCCAATGATGTGTTGCCATCCTATGATGCCTGAGTAGATTTTCGTTGTCCTATCGGTGGTTGATGAATTGCTATGATTGATTTAATTTTCTTGTGGTTATGTTGCTGTCCTTTGCTGCCCATCATATGAGCGCGCACGTGGATCACACCATAGGGTTAGTTGTATGTTGATATGACTATGTATTGGAGGGCAAGAGTGACAGAAACTTCAGCCTAGCATAGAAATTGATGCATACGGGATTGAAGGGGACCAATATATCTTAATGCTATGGTTGGATTTTACCTTAATGAACGTTAGTAGTTGCGGATGCTTGCTAATAGTTCCAATCATAAGTGCATAGAATTCCAAGTCAGGGATGACAAGCTAGCAGTGGCCTCTCCCACATAAAACTTGCTATCAGTCTAGTAACGTAGTCAGTTGCTTAGGGACAATTTCGCAACTCCTACCACCACTTTTCCACACTCGCTATACTAACTTTATTGTTTATTTATCTAAACAGCCCCTAATTTTTATTTACGCTCTCTTTATTATCTTGCAAGCCTATCCAAAAACACCTACAAAGTACTTCTAGTTTCATACTTGTTCTAGGTAAAGCGAACGTTAAGCGTGCATAGAGTTGTATCGGTGGTCGATAGAACTTGAGGGAATATTTTTTGTACCTTAAGCTCCTCGTTGGGTTCGACACTCTTACTTATCGAAAGAGGCTACAATTGATCCCCTATACTTGTGGGTTATCAAGACCTTTTTCTGGCGTCGTTGCCGGGGAGCCATAGCGTGGGGTGAATATTCTCGGGTGCGCTTGTTTGCTTTATCACTAAGTAATTTTTATTTGCTGTTCTAAGTTGTTCTCTATATTTAGTTATGGATCTGGAACACGAAATACCAAAAAATGAGGTGTACCTGCTACTCATGGAGATGGGGAACCTCCTAAAACCCTCGATGCTGGTTATGTGAAAGAGATTATGTACTACTTTGATAATCCTGAGAAAACCACATTCAATTATGTTATGGGAGACATGTTGGTTCAACATGAATACATTAGGGATTATCACTTGACTCAAAAAGGGAAACTATTATGGGATCAAATTCATATGTTGCGTTGGTATGCTCGGGAACTATGCTTGAGATATGACTATACTTGTTGCTCTAGGATGAAGGCTCCACACCTTCCCTTTTCATGCAAATTTAATGATGATAAAACCTTGGCTTCTTATTCTAATGGTATGCATGATTACTATGATGTGGAACAAATAGAAGAATTTGTTGCTTTTATGGGTTCTTATGAAATTAAATCTTTGTTTAAAGAGTGTGAAAATTTTAATGATTCAGTTTATAGACCTGAAAATTTAGCTATCCTTAAATATTGCTATGAGAATTATGAATACAATGTCGATATTGATGCGTTTATTGAGAAAGTCTCCGCTGTCCAAGAAGAGACTAATATTTTGCAGGAGTCTATGGAAGAAGAAATTAATGACATTGTGAGCTCATTGGATGAAAAAGATGAGGAGGAGAGCGAAGAACAAAAGGAGGAAGAGAGGATTGATCACCCGTGCCCACCTTCTAACAAGAGTAACTCTTCAACTCATACATTGTTTAATTTCCTTTCGTGCTTACTGATGGATGGTTGCTATGATGACTGTCATGATCCCGTTGATTCTATTGAAATACCCCTTTTTGATGATGTTTTCTATGTTTGTGGCCAAGATGCCAATATGAATTATGCTTATGGAGATGAACTTGCTATAGTTCCTTATGTTAAACATGAAATTGTTGCTATTGCACCCACACATCATAGTCCTATTATCTTTTTGAATTCTCCCAAATACACTATATCGGAGAAGTTTACCCTTATTAAGGATTATATTGATGGGTTGCGTTTTACTATTACACATGATGATTTTGATAGATATAATATGCATGTGCTTTCTGCTCCTACTTGCAATTATTATGAGAGAGGAACTACATCTCCGCCTCTTTATGTTTCCAACAAGAAAAAATTGCAAGAAACTGTTTATACTATGCATTGGCCTTTACTTTGTGTGCATGAATTGTTCTTTTATGACAAGCCGATGCATAGGAAGAGAGTTATACTTCGTCATTACATGATATATGTTACCTTGTGCTCACTACTAAATTGCAAATCATTGTTAATTAAAATTGGCTTTGATATACCTTGGGGTCCGGGTGGATCCATTACTTGAGAACTGTATGCCTAGCTTAATGGCTTTAAAGAAAGCGCTGCTAGGAGACAACCCGGAAGTTTTAGAGAGTCATTTATTTCAGTTGTGTGCTTTTATAAAGTTTAAAAACAAAAAAATAAAGAGGGGAACCCAAAACTTTTTCAAAAAGGAAAGTGAAATTGAGAGAGACAATCATGGTTGAAGTGGGGGAGCTCCTTGAACTTTGTTCATGCTCAGGAAACTTTGTGAATCTTGATTACAGAAAATTTTCAACAAAAATAATTATCCCCTTGTACAATTCCATTGTATTATAAAAATAATGTGCAGAGGTTTGCCTTTTGGATGTTTTAGATGCTTGTTGGTTTGTACGGTGCAGGACAGAAACTTTGGCTGTAGCGCACGATTTTACATTTTTTGCTGGAATGTCAAATGGTTCTGAAACGTTTTGCACTATCTTTCTATACAAATTGTTTATTTTTCCTAATTTTGGTAGAATGTGTGGAGTAACAGAGGTATGGTGAATGTTCATATTATTACAGACTGTTCTGTTTTAGACAGATTCTGTTTTTGATGCATAGTTTGCTGGTTTTGATGAAACTATCGATTTATATCAGTGGATTAAGCCATGGAAAAGTTATAATATAGTAGGTACAATGCAAAAACAAAATATGAATTGGTTTGCAACAGTACTCTGAGTAGTGATTTGCTTTATTATACTAATGGATCTTACCGAGCTTTCTATTGAGTTTTGTGTGGATGAAGTGTTCGAAGATCGAGGAGGTCTCGATGTGAGAAGAAGGAAGAGAGGCAAGAGATCAAGCTTGGGGATGCCCAAGACACCCCAAGTAAATATTCAAGGAGACTCAAGCGTCTAAGCTTGGGGATGCCCCGGAAGGCATCCCATCTTTCTTCAACAAGTATCAGTATGTTTTCGGATTCGTTTCGTTCATGCGATATGTGCAATCTTGGAGCGTCTTTTGCATTTAGTTTTAACTATTCTTTTATGCACCATGCTGGTATGATATAGTCCTTGGTATATTTATAGAATGCTCATTGCACTTCACTTAAATCTTTTCAGTATGGCTTTATAGAATGCTTCATGTGCTCCGCTTATAACATTTGAAGTTTGGATTGCCTGTTTCTCTTCACATAGAAAACCGCCATTTGTAGAATGCTCTTTCACTTCACTTATATTTGTTAGAGCGTGGGCATATCTTTTGTAGAAAGAATTAAACTCTCTAGCTTCACTTATATCTATTTAGAGAGATGACGGGAATTGGTCATTCACATGGTTAGTCATAAAATCCTACATAAAACTTGTAGATCACTGAATATGATATGCTTGATTCCTTGCAATAGTTTTGCGATATAAAGATGATGATATTAGAGTCATGCTAGTGGGTAGTTGTGGATTGTAGAAATACTTGTGTTGAATTTTTGATTCCCGTAGCATGCACATATGGTGAACCTTTATGTGATGAAGTCGGAGCATGATTTATTTATTGATTGTCTTCCTTATGAGTGGAGGTCAGGGACGAGCGGTGGTCTTTTCCTACCAATCTACCCCCCTAGGATCATGCGTGTAGTACTTTGTTTCGATGCCTAATAGATTTTTGCAATAAGTATGTGAGTTCTTTATGACTAATGTTGAGTCCATGGATTATACGCACTCTCACCCTTCCATCATTGCTAGCCTCTTCGGTACCATGCATTTCCCTTTCTCACCTCGAGAGTTGGTGCAAACTTTGCCGGTGCATCCAAACCCCGTGATACGATACGCTCTATCACACATAAGCCTCCTTATATCTTCCTCAAAACAGCCACCATACCTACCTATCATGGCATTTCCATAGCCATTCCGAGATATATTTCCATGCAACTTCCATCATAATCATATAAATGACTTGAGCATTCATTGTCATGTTGCTTTGCATGATCGTAAGATAGCTAGCATGATGTTTTCATGGCTTGTCCGTTTTTTGATGTCATTGCTACGCTAGATCATTGCACATCCCGGTACACCGCCGGAGGCGTTCATATAGAGTCATATCTTTGTTCTAGTATCGAGTTGTAATATTGAGTTGTAAGTAAATAAAAGTGTGATGATCATCATTATTAGAGCATTGTCCCATGTGAGGAAAGGATGATGGAAGCTATGATTCCCTCACAATTTGGGACTCTGGACTTTACAAAAAAATAAAAGAGGCCAAAGATGCCCACAAAAAATAAATAAATAAAGTGAGAAAAGAGAGAAGGGACAATGTTACTATCCTTTTACCACACTTCTGCTTCAGAATAGCACCATGTTCTTCATATAGAGAGTCTCTTGAGTTATCACTTTCATATACTAGTGGGAATTTTCATTATAGAACTTGACTTGTATATTCCGATGATGGGCTTCCTCAAATGCCCGAGGTCTTCATGAGCAAGCAAGTTGGATGCACACCCACTTAGTTTCCAGTTTGAGCTTTCATACACTTATAGCTCTTAGTGCATCTGTTGCATGGCAATCCCTACTCCTCACAATGACATCAATTGACGGGCATCTCCATAGCCCGTTGATTAGCCGCGTCGATGTGAGACTTTCTCCCTTTTTGTCTTCTCCACACAACCTCCACCATCATATTCCACCTATAGTGCTTTATCCAGGGCTCACGCTCATGTATTGCGTGAAAGTTGAAAAGGTTTAAGAAAATCAAAAGTACGAAACAATTGCTTGGCTTGTTATCGGGTTGTGCATGATTTGAATATTTTGTGTGGTGAAGATGGAGCATAGCCAGACTATATGATTTTGTAGGGATAACTTTCTTTGGCCATGTTATTTTGAAAATACATGATTGCTTTATTAGTATGCTTGAAGTATTATTATCTTAATGTCAAATGATAGACTGTTTCTTTGAATAACTCGTGTCTTAATATTCATGCCATGATTAGATTACATGATCAAGATTATGCTAGGTAGCATTACAGATCAAAAATTATCTTTTTTATCATTTAGCTACTCGAGGACGAGCAGGAATTAAGATTAGGATTGCTAATACGTCTCCGTCATATCTATAATATTTGATTGTTCCATGCCAATATTCTACAACTTTCATAGACTTTTGGCAACTTTTTATACTATTTTTGGGACTAACATATTGATCCAGTGCCCAGTACCAGTTCCTGTTTGTTGCATGTTTTTTGTTTCGAAGTAAATCCATATCAAAAGGAGTCCAAATAGGATAAAAATTGACGGACATTTTTTGGAATATATGTGATTTTTGGGAAGAAAAATCAACACGAGACGATAACCGAGAGGGCCACAAGGTAGGGGGAGCGCCCTGGGCCCTCGTGGCCACCCCGTAAGGCGGTTGGTGCCCTTCTTTCTCTGCAAGAAAGCTAATATCCGGATAGAGATCGTGTTAAAATTTCAGCCCAATCTGAGTTACGGATCTCCGGGAATATAAGAAACGGTGAAAGGGCAGAATCTGAGAACGCAGAAACAGAGAGAGATAGAGAGACAGATCCAATCTCGGAGGGGCTCTCGCCCCTCCCATTCCATGGAGGACATGGACCAGAGGGGAAACCCTTCTCCCATCTAGGGAGAAGGTCAAGGAATAATAAGAAGGAGGGGGCTCTCCCCCCTCGCTTCGGGTGGCGCCGAAACGCCGCCGGGTGCCATCATCATCACCGCGATCTTCACCAACACCTCCGCCATCTTCACCAACATCTCCATCACCTTCCCCCATCTATCTACAGCGGTCCACTTTCCCGCAACCCGCTGTACCTTCTACTTGAACATGGTGCTTTATGCTTCATATTATTATCCAATGATGTGTTGCCATCCTATGATGCCGGAGTAGATTTTCGTTGTCCTATAGGTGGTTGATGAATTGCTATGATTGATTTAATTTGCTTGTAGTTATATTGATGTCCTTTGGTTCCCATCATATGAGCGCATGCGTGGATCACACCATAGGGTTAGTTGTATGTTGATAGCACTATGTATTGGAGGGCAAGAGTGACATAAACTTCAGCCTAGCATAGAAATTGATGAATATGGGATTGAAGGGGGACCAATATATCTTAATGCCATGGTTGGGTTTTACCTTAATGAACGTTAGTAGTTGCGGATGCCTGCTAATCGTTCCAATCATAAGTGCATAGAATTCCAAGTCAGGGTCGACATGCTAGCAGTGGCTCTCCCACATAAAACTTGCTATCGGTCTAGTAACGTAGTCAATTGCTTAGGGACAATTTTGCAACTCCTACCACCACTTTTCCACACTTGTTATACTAACTTTATTATTTCTTTATCTAAACAGCCCCTACTTTTTATTTACGTGCTCTTTATTATCTTGCAAACCTATCCAAAAACACCTACAAAGTACTTCTAGTTTCATACTTGTTCTAGGTAAAGCGAACGTTAAGCGTGCGTAGAGTTGTATCAGTGGTCAATAGAACTTGAGGGAATATTTGTTCTACCTTTAGCTCCGCGTTGGGTTCGACACTCTTACTTATCGAAAGAGGCTACAATTGATCCCCTATACTTGTGGGTTATCATGGCGACGCGAGGGCGGGGGGAATATTTCTTGAAGTTCCCTTTCTTTCCCTTGCCATTTTACTTGAAACTAGTGGTCTTGTCAACCATCAACACTTGATGCTTTTCTTGATTTCTATCTTTGCCAATTTTAGTATCGCGAAGTGCTCGTGGAATCGTTTCCATCATCCCTTGCATATTATAGTTCATCACGAAGTTCTAGTAACTTGGTGATAGTGACTAGAGAACTCTATCAATCACTATCTTATCTGGAAGATTAACTCCCACTTGATTCAAACGATTGTAGTACCCAGACATTCTGAGCACATGCTCACTGGTTGAGCTATTCTCCTCCATCATGTAGGCAAAATACTTGTCAGAGGTCTCATACCTCTCGACTCGGGCATGAGTCTGAAATACCAATTTCAGATCTTGGAACATCTTATATGCTCCTTGGCATTCAAAACGTTTTTGAAGTCCTAGTTCTAAGCCGTAAAGCATGGCGCACTAAACTATCAAGTAGTCATCATACCGAGCTTGCCAAATGATACGTCTCCGTCGTATCTATAATTTTTGATTGTTCCATGCCAATATTCTACAACTTTCATATACTTTTGGCAACTTTTTATACTATTTTTGGGACTAACATATTGATCCAGTGCCCAGTGCCAGTTCCTGTCTGTTGCATGTTTTATGTTTCGCAGAATATCCATATCAAATGGAATCCAAATGGGATAAAAACGGATGGAGCTTATTTTTGGAATATTTGGAAAATTCCGGAAGAAAAATCCACGCGAGACGGTGCTCGAGGTGGCCACGAGGCAGGGGGAGCGCCTGTCCCCCTGGGCGTGCCCCTGACCCTCGTGATCCACCCATAAGGCGGTTGACGCCCTTCTTCGGTAGCAAGAAAGCTAATTTTCGGGGAAAAAATCATGGCGAAGGTTTCAATCCAATCGGAGTTACGGTTCTCCATATATACCCGAAATGGTGAAAAGGCAGGAGAACAGAACGCAGAAACAAAGAGAGACAGAGAGACAGATCCAATCTTGGAGGGCCTCTCGTCCCTCCCACACCATGGAGACCATGGACCAGAGGGGAAACCCTTCTCCCATCTAGGGAGAAGGTCAAGGAAGAACAAGAAGGAGGGGGGCTCTCTCCCCCTCGCTTCCGGTGGCGCCGGAACACCGCCGGGGGCCATCATCATCACCGCGATCTACACCAACACCTCCACCATCTTCACCAACATCTCCATCACCTCCCCTCCTCTACCTATAGTGGTCCACTCTCCTGCAACCAGTTGTATCCTCTACTTAAACATGGTGCTTTATGCTTCATATTATTATCCAATGATGTGTTGCCATCCTATGATGTCTGAGTAGATTTTCGTTGTCCTATTGGTGGTTGATGAATTTCGATGATTGATTTAATTTGCTTGTGGTTATGTTGCTGTCCTTTGATGCCCATCATATGAGCACGTGTGTATATCACACCATAGGGTTAGTTGTATGTTGATAGGACTATGTATTGGAGGGCAAGGGTGACAGAAGCTTCAGCCTAGCATAGAAATTGATGCATACGAGATTGAAGGGGGACCAATATATCTTAATGCTATGGTTGGGTTTTACCTTAATGAACGTTAGTAGTTGCGGACGCTTGCTAATAGTTCCAATCATAAGTGCATAGAATTCCAAGTCAGGGATGACATGCTAGCAGTGGCCTCTCCCACATAATACTTGCTATCGGTCTAGTAAAGTAGTCAATTGCTTAGGGGCAATTTCACAACTCCTACCACCACTTTTCCACACTCGCTATATTTACTTTATTGCTTCTTTACTTACAACAGCCCCTACCTTTCATTTACTCGCTCTTTATTATCTTGCAAACCTATCCAACAACACCTACAAAGTACTTCTAGTTTCATACTTGTTCTAGGTAAAGCGAACGTCATGCGTGCGTAGAGTTGTATCGGTGGTCGATAGAACTTGAGGGAATATTTGTTCTACCTTTAGCTCCTCGTTGGGTTCGACACTCTTACTTATCAAAAAATGTTGCGATCCCCTATACTTGTGGGTTATCAAGACCTTTTTCTGGCGCCGTTGCCGGGGAGCAATAGCATGGGGTGAATATTCTCGTGTGTGCTTGTTTGCTTTATCACTAAGTAATTTTTATTTGCTGTTCTTAGTTTTTTTCTATCTTTAGTTATGGGTAGGAAACGCAAAATACCAAAGAAATTAGTTCTACCTACTAAACCAATGGTTGAAGAACCACTCAAAATCTATCACACTGTTGAAGCTTATTACTTGGATCATCTTCGATCCCTTTGTGCTCGTGCTGAAACCCCAACTAGCTTAGTTGAGGGCAAATCTTTAGATGAGCATGCTTGTTATGTGCGACACCGAATATCTGAAAAAGGGAAACTTTTACTGGGTCAAATTCATCGTTTGCAATGATATGCTTGGAATTTATGTGAAATATATGATGTTACTTGTTGTTCTAAAAACCCTAAGAAACACCTTCCCTACCAGTGTGAGTTTATTGATAATGGAATCGTATCTTCGTATGCTAAGGGTGTTTATAATTAGTATGATGTTCAACAAATTGAAGAATTTGTTGCTTTTAAGGGTGCTTATGAAATTGCTTCTTTGATTGAAAAGTATGATGCTACTCTTTACAAATCTGAAAATTTTGCCATACTTAAATATTGCTATGATAATTATGCTTCTAATGCCTATGTTAAACCATATATTGAGGACTACTCCGCTGTCCAAGAAGAGACTAATATTTTGCAATAGTCTATGGAAGAAGAAATTGATGAAACTGTGAGCTAATTGGATGAAAAAGATGAGGAGGAGAGCGAAGAACAAAAGGAGGAAGAGCGGATTAGCTACCCGTGCCCACCTTCTAATGAGAGTAACTCTTCAACTCATACATTATTTAATTTCCCTTCGTGCTTACCGAAGGATGATTGCTATGATGATTGTTATGATCCCGTTGATTCTCTTGAAATATCCCTTTTTGATGATGCTTGCTATGCTTGTGGCCAAGATGCCAATATGAATTATGCTTATGGAGATGAACTTGCTATAGTTACTTATGTTAAACATGAAATTGTTGCTATTGCACCCACACATGATAGTCCTATTATCTTTTTGAATTCTCCCGACTACACTATATCGGAGAAATTTGCCCTTATTAAGGATTATATTGATGTGTTGCCTTTTACCATTGCACATGATGATTTTGATGAATATAATATGCATGTGCTTGCTGCTCCTACTTGCAATTATTATGAGAGAGGAACTATATCTCCACCTCTCTATGTTTCCAATATGATAGAATTGCAAGGAACTGTTTATACTATGCATTGGCCTTTACCTTGTGTGCATGAATTGTTCTTCTATGACATGTCGATGCATAGGAAGAGAGTTAGAATTTGTTGTTGCATGATATATGTTACTTTGTGCTCACTACTAAATTACAAATCATTGTTAATTAAAATTGGCTTTGATATACCTTGGGATCCGGGTGGATTCATTACTTGAGCACTATATCCCTAGCTTAATGGCTTTAAAGAAAGCGCTGCCAGGGATACAACCCGGAAGTTTTAGAGAGTCATTTATTTCTGTTGTGTGCTTTTATAAGGTTTAAAAATAAAAATAATGTGCCAAGGTTTGCCTTTAGGATGTTTACATTTGCTTGATGGTATGTATGGTGCAGGACAGAAAATTTGGCTGTAGTGCGCGATTTTACATTTTTAGTTGGAACGCCAAACGGTTCTGATTATTTTTGCACTGTCTTCCTATACAAATTTTTTATTTTTACTAATTTTGGTAGAATTTTTCAAGTATCAGAAGTATGGTGAATGTTCAAATTATTACAGACTGTTCTGTTCTAGACAGATTCTATTTTTGATGCATAGTTTGCTTGTTTTGATGAAACTATCGATTTATATCAGTAGATTAAGACATGGAAAAGTTATATTACAGTAGACACAATGCAAAAACAAAATGTGAATTGGTTTGCACCAGTACCTAGAGTAGTGATTTGCTTTATTATACTAACGGATCTTACCGAGTTTTCTGTTGAAGTTTTGTGTGGATGAAGTGTTCGATGATCGAGAAGGTCTCAATGTGAGAAGAAGGAATAGAGGCAAGAGCTCAAGCTTGGGGATGCCTGAGGAACCCCAAGTAAATATTCAAGTAGACTCAAGCTTCTAAGCTTGGGGATGCCCCGGAAGGCATCCCCTCTTTCTTCAACAAGTATCGGTATGTTTTCGGATTCGTTTCGTTCATGCGATATGTGCAATCTTGGAGCGTATTTTACATTTAGTTTTCATTTTTTTATTTTATGCGCCACGCTGGTATGGGATAGTCCTTGGTTGATTTATAGAATGCTCTATAAACTTCACTTATATTTTTTGAGTATGGCTTTATAGAATGCTTCATGTGCTTCACTTTTATCATTTGAAGTTTGGATTGCCTGTTTTTCTTCACTTAGACAACCACCATTTGTAGAATGCTCTTTTGCTTCACTTAGATTAGTTAGAGCGTGGGCATATCTTTTGTAGAAAGAATTAAACTCTCTTGCTTCACTTATATCTATTTGGAGAGATGACAGGAATTGGTCATTCACATGGTTAGTCATAAAATCCTACATAAAACTTGTAGATCACTGAATATGATGTGTTTGATTCCTTGCAATAGTTTTGCGATATAAAGATGGTGATAATAGAGTCATGCTAGTGGGTAGTTGTGGATTAGTAGAAATACTTGTGTTGAGGTTTGTGATTCCCGTACCATGCACGTATGGTGAACCGTTATGTAACGAAGTTGGAGCATGAGGTATTTATTGATTGTCTTCCTTATGAGTGGCGGTCGGGGACGAGCGCTGGTCTTTTCCTACCAATCTATCCCCCTAGGGGCATGCGTAGTAGTACTTTGGTTCGAGGGCTAATAAACTTTTGCAGTAAGTATGTGAGTTCTTTATGACTAATGTTGAGTCCATGGATTATGCGCACTCTCACCCTTCCATCATTACTAGCCTCTCTAGTATCGCGCAACTTTCGCCGGTACCATAAACCCACCATATACCTTCCTCAAAACAGCCACCATACCTACCTATCATGGCATTTCCATAGCCATTCCGAGATATATTTCCATGCAACTTCCATCATCATCATATACATGACTTGAGCATTCATTGTCATATTGCTTTGCATGATCATAAGATAGCTAGCATGATATTTTCATGGCTTGTCCATTTTTTGATGTCATTGCTACGCTAGATCATTGCACATCCCGGTACATCGCCGGAGGCATTCCTATAGAGTCATATCTTTGTTCTAGTATCGAGTTGTAATATTGAGTTGTAAGTAAATAAAAGTGTGATGATCATCATTATTAGAGCATTACCCCAATGAGGAAAGGATGATGGAGACTATGATTCCCCCACAAGTTGGGATGAGACTCCGGACTTTAAAAATAAATAAAAGAGGATAAAGAAGCCCAAATAAAAAAGGAGGCCAAAGAAGCCCACCAAAAAAACAAAAAAAAACAAAAAACAAAAAAATGAGAGAAAAAGAGAGAAGGGGCAATGTTACTATCCTTTTACCACACTTGTGCTTCAGAGTAGCACCATGTTCTTCATATAGAGAGTCTCTTGAGTTATCACTTTCATATACTAGTGGGAATTTTCATTATAGAACTTGGCTTGTATATTCCGATGATGGGCTTCCTCAAACGCCCGAGGTCTTCATGAGCAAGCAAGTTGGATGCATACCCACTTAGTTTTCAGTCTGAGCTTTCATACACTTATAGCTCTTAGTGCATCCATTGCATGGCAATCCCTAGTCACTCACATTGATATATATTGATGGGCATCTCCATAGCCCGTTGATACACCTAGTTGATGTGAGACTATCTTCTCCTTTTTGTCTTCTCCACAACCACCATTCTATTCCACCTATAGTGCTATATCCATGGCTCACGCTCATGTAATGCGTGAGGGTTGAAAATGTTAAAGCGCGTTAAAAAGTATGAACCAATTGCTCGGCTTGTCATTGGGGTTGTGCATGATGTGAGTATTTTGTGTGGTGAAGATGGAGCATAGCCAGACTATATGATTTTGTAGGGACAACTTTCTTTGGCCTTGTTATTTTGAAAAGACATGATTGCTTTATTAGTGGGCTTGAAGTATTATTGTTTTTATGTCAAATGATAGACTATTGCTTTGAATCACTCATATCTTAATATTCATGCCATGATTAGATATGTGATCAAGATTATGCTAGGTAGCATTCCACATCAAAAATTATCTTTTTTATCATTTACCTACTCGAGGACGAGCAGGAATTAAGCTTGGGGATGCTGATACGTCTCCGTCATATCTATAATTTTTTTATTATTCCATGCCAATATTCTACAACTTTAATATACTTTTGGCAACTTTTTATACTATTTTTGGGACTAACATATTGATCCAGTGCCCAGTGCCAGTTCCTGTCTGTTGCATGTTTTATGTTTCACAGAATGTCCATATCAAACGGAATCCAAACGGGATAAAAACGGATGGAGCTTATTTTTGAAATATTTGGAAAATTCTGGAAGAAAAATCCATGCGAGATGGTGCCTAAGGTGGCCACGAGGTAGGGGGCGTGCCTGCCCCCCCTGGGCGCGCCCCTGACCCTCGTGGGCCACCCGTAAAGCGGTTGATGCCCTTCTTCGGCAGCAAGAAAGCTAATTTTCGGGGGGGAAATCACGGTGAAGGTTTCGATCCAATCGGAGTTACGGATCTCCATATATACCCGAAACGGTGAAAAGGCAGGAGAACAGAACGCAGAAACAGAGAGAGACAGAGAGACAGATCCAATCTCGAAGGGGCTCTCGCCCATCCCACGCCATAGAGACCATGGACCAGAGGGGAAACCCTTCTCCCATCTAGGGAGAAGGTCAAGGAAGAACAAGAAGGAGGGGGGCTCTCTCCCCCTCACTTCCGGTGGCGCCGGAACGCCGCCGGGGGCCATCATCATCACCGCGATCTACACCAACACCTCCGCCATCTTCACCAACATCTCCATCACCTTCCCTCCTCTATCTACAGCGGTCCACTCTCCTGCAACCCGCTGTATCCTCTACTTGAACATGGTGCTTTATGCTTCATATTATTATCCAATGATGTATTGCCATCCTATGATGTCTGAGTAGATTTTCGTTGTCCTATTGGTGGTTGATGAATTGCTATGATTGATTTAATTTGCTTGTGGTTATGTTTCTGTCCTTTGGTGCCCATCATATGAGCGCGCGCGTGGATCACACCATAGGGTTACTTGTATGTTGATAGGACTATGTATTGGAGGGCAATGGTGACAGAAGCTTCAGCCTAGCATAGTGATGCATACGGGATTGAAGGGGGACCAATATATCTTAATGCTATGGTTGGGTTTTACCTTAATGAACATTAGTAGTTGCGGATGCGTGCTAATAGTTCCAATCAAAAGTGCATAGAATTCCAAGTCAGGGATGACATGCTAGCAGTGGCCTCTCCCACATAATACTTGCTATCGGTCTAGTAAAGTAGTCAATTGCTTAGGGGAAATTTCACAACTCCTACCACCACTTTTCCACACTCGCTATATTTACTTTATTGCTTATTTACTTAGAACAGCCCCTACCTTTTATTTACATGCTCTTTATTATCTTGCAAACCTCTCCAAGAACACCTACAAAGTACTTCTAGTTTCATACTTGTTCTAGGTAAAGCGAACGTCAAGCGTGCGTAGAGTTGTATCGGTGGTCGATAGAACTTGAGGGAATATTTGTTCTACCTTTAGCTCCTCGTTGGGTTCTACACTCTTACTTATCGAAAACTATTGCGATCCCCTATACTTGTGGGTTATCACCAAACATTCATAACATTTGCATCTGCTCCTGCAATAAGTCCGTCACCTACTGGTGCATCAAGGACATAATTCTTCTGTGCAGCAATGAGGATAATCCTCAGATCACGGACCCAGTCTGTATCATTGCTACTATCATCTTTCAACTTATTTTTATCTAGGAACATATCAAAAATAAAACAGGGGAGCTATACGCGAGCTATTGATCTACAACATAGATATGCAAAAACTATCAGGACTAAGTTCATGATAAATTAAAGTTCAATTAATCATATTACTTAAGAACTCCCACTTAGATAGACATCCCTCTAGTCATATAAATGATCACATGGTCCATATCAACTAAACCATGTCCGATCATCATGTGAGATGGAGTTTTTCAATGGTGAACATCACTATGTTGATCATATCTAATATATGATTCACGTTCGACCTTTCGGTCTCAGTGTTCCGAGGCCATATCTGCTTATGCTAGGCTCGTCAAGTTTAACCCGAGTATTCTACACGTGCAAAACTGGCTTGCACCCGTTGTATGTGAACATAGAGATTATCACACCCGATCATGATGTGGTGTCTCGGCACGACGAATTGTAGCAACGGTGCATACTCAGGGAGAACACTTGTACCTTGAAATTTAGTGAGGGATCATCTTATAATGCTACTGCCGTACTAAGCAAAATAAGATGCATAAAGGATAAACATCACATGCAATCAAAATATGTGACATGATATGGCCATCATCATCTTGTGCCTTTGATCTCCATCTCCAAAGCACCATCATGATCTCCATCGTCACCGGCTTGACCCTTGATCTCCATCGTAGCATCGTTGTCGTCTCGCCAACTGTTGCTTCCATGACTATCGTTGCCGCTTTGTGATAAAGTAAAGCAATTACATGGCGATTGCATTTCATACAATAAAGAGACAACCATAAGGCGCCTGCCAGTTGCCGATATATTTTATAAAACATGATCATCTCATACAACAATTTATATCTCATCACGTCTTGACCATATCACATCACAACATGCCCTGCAAAAACAAGTTAGACATCCTCTACTTTGTTGTTGCAAGTTTTACGTGGCTGCTACGGGCTTCTAGCAAGAACCGTTCTTACCTACGCATCAAAACCACAATGATTTTTCATCAAGTGTGTTGTTTTAACCTTCAACAAGGACAGGTCGTAGTCAAACTCGATTCAACTAAAGTTGGAGAAACGGACACCCGCCATCCACCTGTGTGAGAAGCACGTCGGTAGAACCAGTCTCATGAACGCGGTCATGTAATGTCGGTCCGGGATGCTTCATCCAACAATACCACCGAATCAAAGTAAGATGTTGGTGGTAAGCAGTACAACTATTATCGCCCACAACTCTTTGTGGTCTACTCGTGCATATAACATCTACGCATAGACCTGACTCGGATGCCACTGTTGGGAACGTATTAATTCAAAAAAAATCCTACGAACATGCAAGATCTAACTAGGATATGCATAGCAACGAGAGGGGAGAGTGTGTCCACGTACCCTCGTGGACCGAAAGCGGAAGCGTTTAGTAACGCGGTTGATGTAGTCAAACGTCTTCACGATCCAACCGATCCAAGCACCGGACGTACGGCACCTCCGTGTTCAGCACATGTTCAGAACAATGACGTCCCTCGAGCTCTTGATCTAGTTGAGGACGAGGGAGAGTTCCGTCAACACGACAACGTGGCGACGGTGATGATGATGTTACCGGTGCAGGGCTTCACATAAGCACTACGGCGATATGACCAAGGTGTTGAACTGTGGAGGGGGGCACCGCACATGGCAAAGAAACAACTGTTGTGCTATTGGGGTGCCCCCTGACCATGTATATAAAGGAGGGAGGGAGAGAGGAGGCAGGCCAGGAGGGGCGCGCCAGAGGCGGAGTCCTACTTGGACTTCTAGTCCAAGTAGGATTCGCCCCCCCCCCCCTTTCCCTTTCTTCCACTGGAGGGAAAGGAAGGAGGGGAGAAGGAGAAGGAAGGAGAGGGTCGCGCCCTGACCCCTTGTCCAATTCGGTTTGGGCAGGGGGAGGCGTGCGCCACCTCGTGGCCCTTCTTCTCTCTCTCCACTAAAGCTCACTAAGGCCCATTAACTTCCCCGGGGGTTTCCGGTAACCTCCCGGTACTCTGGAAAAATGCCCGAACCACTCGGAACCATTCCGATGTCCAAATGCAACCTTCCAATATATGAATCTTTACCTCTCGACCATTTCGAGACTCCTCATCATGTCAGTGATCTCATTCGGGACTCCGAACAAACTTCGGTCATCAAATCACAGAACTCATAATACAAATCGTCATTGAACGTTAAGCGTGCGGACCCTACAGGTTTGAGAACTATGTAGACATGACCGAGACACATCTACGGTCAATAACCAATAGCGGAACATAGATGCTCATGTTGGCTCCTACATATTCTATGAAGATCTTTATCGGTCAACCCGCATAACAACATACGTCATCCCCTTTGTCATCGGTATTTTACTTGCCTGAGATTCGATCGTCGGTATCATCATACCTAGTTCAATCTCATTACCGGCAAGTCTCTTTTCTCATTCCATAATGCATCAACCCGTAACTAACTCATTAGTCACATTGCTTGCAAGGCTTATAGTGATGTGCATTACCGAGAGGGCCCAGAGATACCTCTCCGATATACAGACTGACAAATCTTAATCTTGATCCATGCCAACCCAACAAACACCTTAGAAGACACCTGTAAAGCATCTTTATAATCACCCAGTTACGTTGTGACATTTGATAGCACACAAAGTGTTCCTCCGGTATTCGGGAGTTGCATAATCTCATAGTCAGAGGAATATGTATAAGTCATGAAGAAAGCAATAGCAATAAAACTTAATGATCATTATGCTAAGCTAACGGATGGGTCTTGTCTATCACATCATTCTCTAATGATGTGATCCCGTTCATCAAATGACAACACATGTCTATGGTTTGGAAACATAACCATCTTTGATTAACGAGCTAGTCAAGTAGAGGCATACTAGGGACACTCTATTTTGTCTGTATTCACACATGTACTAAGTTTTCTACCATGAATAATAGACATTTATCATGATATAAGGAAATATAAATAACAACTTTATTATTGCCTCTACGGCATATTTCCTTCAGAAGTTGTTTGGATCTTGCAAGTAGAAACCTTGCTCAATAATTCTCCAAAGGTTAGTTGAGCAATGATTCAAATGAGACTTAATGCGAAAGATCCAATTAGAAAAATCACCCTTAACAAGCTTGCGAGGAGGTCCATGAATATTAATGCGAGCGATGGGGACCAGTCCACCATAGACCGGGGGAGGGGAACCGAGGCAAAGGTTCCTGTCCCATTCTTGTCATGAGGGGAAGGAACTTGAGTACCTTTAGCCGTTTCCTTGGTGGAATTGGCCTCCGACTCCGATGTCGTGGGATTAACCACAAGCAAGGGATCGAGGGTGGATTTCATCCCCTCAAGTAATTCTTTAAGCATGGACTTGACTTCGGCCGTCATAGACGTCTTAAGTGAGGCCATAGCTTCATTTAAGTCGTCTCAAGTGATCGAAGTTAACTCCACGGCCTCGGGCACTTCCTCCTCGGTGTCAACCATACTCTTCGAGCGGTGATACCCTTAATAAAGAGATGATGCTCTGACACCAATTGAAAGGATCGATATGGTTGAGTAGAGGGGGTGAATAGGCAACTACCAATTTTTAGCTTTTCTTCACAAATTAGGTTTAGCAACAAATAAGTTATCTAGACGTGCAACTAGGTGAACAACCTATATGATGCAAACAGCCACAACAACAAGTGCAAGCAAATGATACAACACAATAAAAGCTTGCACAAAGTAAAGGGATGAGATAACCACAAGTGGAGCCGGTGGAGACGAGGATGTGCTACTGAAGTTCCTTCCCTTTGCGGGAAGTACGTCTCCGTTGGAGTGGTGTGGAGGCATAATGCTCCCCAAGAATCCACTAGGGACACCGTATTCTCCTCACGCCCTCACACAATGTGAGATGTCGTGATTCCACTAGTGGTGCCCTTGAAGGTGGTGACCGAACCTTTAGAAACAAGGTTCGGAAAATCTCCACAACTTGATTGAAGGCTCCCAACGATACCACGGAGCTTCACCACAATGGAATGTGGCTCCGAGGTGACCTCAACCGTCTAGGGTGCTCAAACACCCAAGAGTAACAAGATCTGTAAGGGATTAGTGGGGGGATCAAATTTCTCTTGGTAGAAGTGTAGACCCGGGACTTCTCAACCAATCCCTTGAAAATTGCTACCTCTTGAGCATGCGTTGGTTTTCCCTTGAAGAGGAAAGGGTGATGCAGCAAAGTAGCATAAGTATTTCCCTCAGTTTTTGAGAACCAAGGTATCAATCCAGTATAGGAGACTACACGCAAGTCCCTCATACCTGCACAAAGAATTAAGAACGTTGCAACCAACACGATAAAGGGGTTGTCAGTCCCTTCACGGCCACTTGCAAAAGTGAGATCTGAAAAAGATAATAAGATAAATATTTTTGGAATTTTTGTTGTATAGATTGAAAAGTAAAGATTGCAAAATAAATGGTGACAGAAATAGCTAGTTGACGGAAAATATTATGATGGAGAATAGACCCGGGGGCCATAGGTTTCACTAGTGGCTTCTCTTAAGATAGCAAAATCTACGATGGGTGAGCAAATTACTGTCGAGCAATTGATAGAAAAGCGAATAGTTATGGGAATATCTAGGCATGATCATGTATATAGGCAATACGTCCTTGACAAGTAGACCAAAACGATTCTGCATCTACTACTATTACTCCACACATCGACATTTATCCAGCATGCATCTAGAGTATTAAGTTCATAAGAACAGAGTAACGCATTGGGCAAGATGACATGATGTAGAGGGATAAACTCAAGAAATATGATATAAACCCCATCTTTTTATCCTCGATTTCAATAATACAATACGTGCCTTGCTACCCCTGCTGACACTGGGAAAGGACACCGCAAGATTGAACCCAAAGCTAAGCTATTCTCCCATTGCAAGAAAGATCAATCTAGTATGCCAAACCAAACTGATAATTTGAAGAGACTTGCAAAGATATTAAAATCATGCATAAAAGAATTCAGAGAAGAATCAAATATTGTTCATAGATAATCTTGATCATAAACTCACAATTCATCGGATCGCGACAAACACATTGCAAAAAGAATTACATCGAATAGATCTCCAAGAGAATCAAGGAGAACTTTCTATTGAGATCCAAAGAGAGAGAATAAGCCATCTAGCTAATAACTATGGACCCGAAGTGTAACACCCCGGATGTAAATTACCTTATCTGTACTCCAACTCTTGTCGTTTCCGGCACTAAGTTGTTTTATTTCCTCGTTGTCGGGTTTTTGTCTCCGTGTGTTGTTGTCTTTGTCATGCATCTCATATCATGTCATCATGTGCATTGCATTTGCATACGTGTTCGTCTCATGCATTCGAGCATTTTCCCCGTTGTCCGTTTTGCATTCCGACGCTCCTATGTCCTCCGGTGGCCCTTTCTACCTCTTTTCATGTGTGGGGGTTAAACATTTCCGGATTGGACCGAGACTTGCCATGTGGCCTTGGTTTACTACCGGTAGACCGCCTGTCAAGTTTCGTGCCATTTGGACTTCGTTTGATACTCCAACGATTAACCGAGGGACCGAGAAGGCCTCGTGAGTGTTGCAGCCCAACACCCTTTCTTGCTGGCCCAAAACCCATCAAAACCCCCTCCATCACGTAGAGCGTTCGATAATGATCGCGTGGCCGAAAACCGCATCTCATTCTGAGCTTCCTAGCTCCCTCTACCTCTATAAATAGATCACTCCACAAAAAATCATGGATCCCTACCCCCCTAACCCTAGCTCCTTCCCCCTCCTCGCGCCACCGGACGAAGTCCGCCAGGCCGGACACGTCCGACCTGACCCGCCGCCGCCACGTGTCGCAACGCGGTTGGCCGCCGCCCCGCGCCCACTTCGCCGCACCGCGAGGGCCCGCTCGGCCCGCTGCCGGCCCCTGAGGGCCCGTGGAGCCGCCGCCGCCCGGGTCGTCTCCCTCCTGCCGCTCCGCCCCGCCGCCTACCTCCGATCCGTGCCGCCGCAACACATCACCGGCGCCGGAGTAGCTCCGCCCCGCCGCCTCCGGCCACCACTACCTCCATTTCCGGCAACATCCCGATCGGATCTGGATCTGCGCTGCTACAGTAAACCCTAACTAGGGTTGACTTTCCATCTTGCTCTATATTTTTTGCTCATGTTCATAGCATCATAACTCCCTCATCATAGCTCCGATTTGTGCGTGTATCATATCAAAATGTTCCCCTCGATGAGTACATCATTTTATCTCATTGCATCATTTTCATTTGAGCTCATCCTGATGCCCGAAATGCTGTTGGAAGAGGGCTATGTGAGGAAAGTTGCAGATCTGTTTCAGCAAATAGCCTTTTGTCATTTTTGCCACGATTAATGTGTGCATGCTACGGTCCTGAGCTCTACATGTGTTTTGTTATATGCCATTCCATCTTTACAGGGGTGTATGCCATGTATTTTTGTGATATTTGTGGTGACTAGCACAAGCTTGCAAAGTAGCGTAATCGTGGATGCTGATTTCAGGGACTTAGAATTTCACTAAGTCCTTGTCCTGATTTTGCTTTTATGCCATATGTTCATGTTGTTTCCTAGTGATCTGTACCTCTTTTGAGGATGATCAGTAAGGATGTTTTGTTAATTTTCTTGTGCTCTACCCATCCATGTCTTTGTTTGCAAGTATGGAGCACCCTAGCTTGAGTCAATCGAGCTCTGCTTTTGCTATAAAGTGATTCCTGGCAGATTGTTGACACGTTTAGCGATTTTGTCGAGGATGTTGCTATTGATCCATGCATGCTATGTTGTTGTTCTTGCCATGTCTAGCTTCTATGCCATGTATTCTTGATGGGTGTATGCTTAGTTTGTCATGCCATGCTCTGTAGTGAGTGCATCGAGCTCGTAAACATGCCTACTTGCTAATCTGTTTTGCATGCTCCAGTTTTTCACTAAGTCTGAATCTATTTATGTTTTGGCTATGTTCACATGCTTGCAATTGTATTTTCCGACCCCTTTTGGCTCAAGGTCACTAAGGGACTTTTGTTGAGTGCTTTGAGTAGCTTCATGTCATGCCTTGCTTTGCCATTTTAAGTTCCTGTAGCATATAATTTTCATGCTCCAAAGTGTGCTATCTGATCTGAAATTCCGGGCTTGTGTTAATTTCACTAAGTCTGAAACCTGTTATCATTTGCACTTTTGCCATGCTTGTTTGAACCTGTTAATGGATGAATTAGCCGTAGCTCAGTGTTCATCTTTTGTCAAGCATCATGTGTGGATCCCTGCCATGTATTTTGTTGTCATGTTTAAGTGCTGTAGCATATTTATCTTGATGCATTTAGATGGCTACTTGCTGATTATCGCAGACCGGTGCCATATTTGTTTTGCTTGCCATTTCCAAACCGTGCATCCGATTCCGGTGATCTCTATATCGATTTCAACCGAAATCAACTCTCCTTTCCAGTCTAACTCTTGGATTTCCAAGTTGGGGCCGGGTTCAATCATTCCTTTGCAAATCATGCACATGCATCACATACCGCATCCCGCATATCATACCATGTTTGCATCATGTTGCTTGAGCATTGCACGTGGTTGATTATGTTCCTTTTGCTTGTTGTTTTTGCTTGGGTAGAGCCGGGAGACGAGTTCGTGAATGAGGAGCCTGTTGAGTTCGCGTACGAGGATCAAGGCAACTCTGAGTACTTTGCAGGCAAGATGACCATACCCTCGAAATCACTTCTATCTTTGCTTGCTAGATGCTCGCTCTTTTGCTATGCCTATGCTACGATACCTACCACTTGCTTATCATGCCTCCCAAATTTCCATGTCAAACCTCTAACCCACCATGTCCTAGCAAACCGTTGTTTGGCTATGTTACCGCTTTGCTCAGCCCCTCTTACAGCGTTGCTAGTTGCAGGTGAATATTGGAGATCATTCCTTGTTGGAACATTGCTTATTGTTGGGATATCACAATATTATCTTGTTTATCTTAATGCACCTATATACTTGGTAAAGGGTGGAAGTCTCGGCCTTATGCCTGGTGTTTTGTTCCACTCTTGCCGCCCTAGTTTTCTGTCATATCGGTGTTATGTTCCCGGATTTTGCGTTCCTTACACGGTTGGGTTATAATGGGAACCCCTTGACAGTTCGCCTTGAATAAAACTCTTCCAGCAATGCCCAACATTGGTTTTACCATTCACCACCTAGCCTTTTTCCCTTGGGTTTCGCGGACTCAAGGGTCATCTTTATTTTTAACCCCCCGGGCCAGTGCTTCTCTAAGTGTTGGTCCAACTGAGCGATGTCCGGGGCTACCAGGGGCAACTCTGGGCTGGCCTACCCGACGTCTGGCTCATCTGAGTGCGCCCTGAGAACGAGATATGTGCAGCTCCTATCGGGATTTGTCGGCACATTCGGGCGGTGTTGCTGGTTTAGTTTTACCATTGTCGAGGATGTCTTGTAACCGGGATGCCGAGTCTGATCAGATTGTCTTGGGAGAAGGAATATCCTTCGTTGACCGTGAGAGCTTGTGATGGGCTAAGTTGGGACCCCCTGCAGGGATTTGAACTTTTGAAATCCGTGCTCGCGGTTATGGGCAGATGGGAATTTGTTAATCTCCGATTGTAGATAACATGATACTTAACTTAATTAAAATGCATCAACCGCGTGTGTAACCGTGATGGTCTCTTTTCGGCGGAGTCCGGGAAGTGAACACGGTGTTGGAGTTATGCTTGACGTAGGTTGTTCTAGGATCACTTCTTGATCATAGTTCTTCGACCGTGCGTTTGCCTTCTCTTCTCGCTCTCTTTTGCGAATAGGTTAGCCACCATATATGCTAGTCGCTTGCTGCAGGTCCACATCATACCTTGTCTTACCTATAAGCTTAAATAGTCTTGATCGCGAGGGTGCGAGATTGCTGAGTCCCCGTGACTCACAGATTACTTCCAAACCAGATGCAGGGACCAATGATACCGCTCCAAACGATGCGCTTGAGCTCATGTGGGAGTTCGATGAGGACTCTCGTCGTTACTATGTGTCTTTCCCAGATGATCAATAGTGGTGCCTAGTTGGGGCGATCGGGGACTTTGTCGCATTCGGGGGTTGATCTTTATTTTGGTACCATAGTCGAACCATGAGTGTATTGGATGAATGTAATGTTATTTATGTATTTGTGTGACGTGGCGAGTGTAAGCCAACTATGTATCCTTTCCCCTTTTATTTATATTACATGCGTTATTTGCGAAGATTACCTCACTTGCGACATTGCTTTCAATGCGGTTATGCCTCTAAGTCGTGCTTCGACACATAGGAGATATAGCCGCATCGAGGGCGTTACAAGTTGGTAATCAGAGCCTTCCCCGACCTTAGGAGCCCCCTGCTTGATCGAATCATTGGCGTTGTTGAGTCTAGAAAAAATGTTTTGAGTCATTTAGGATGATATATATCGGAGAGTTAGGAATTCTTTTTACTCCCTAGTCCCTTCATCGCTCTAGTGAGGCATCCTGACATAGAGTTTTGACTCTTCTCTTCTCAAATTTCACTAAAAAAATTTAGGATCACGCGGGTATCTTGGAATCGTTCCGATGGTTTTGTGACGAGAACATTGTTCTTGGTGCCTCCTGTCATTTAGGCGTTGTGGCAGTGTCCCGGGGAGTTGAGCTCCGAGGTGTTGTCGTCACAATTTTATCGTTGAGATTCTGGAATACCTGAGTTTCGCCGACATCAAAAATCTCTTTTATGCTGTTGTTGGTGAGATGACCTCGACGCCACCCAGTACTGGGGCGGGAGTTTGGGAGTATTGCCATAACTCGTATAACGGATGCTTTTCGAAGGTTGAGGTAGATGATTTCCGAAGGTTTCTCGGTTATGTGTTGAAGGATGGATACAGCTGGATGTAGGATTTGCTAGATTTGGGTGAGATATTATGCTTCCCCTGTATCCCCAACACCTGATTGCATAACCGGAAAGGTTCGGGAGTTTCATAGGTGGGAATTCTTGTAGCTCTAGTTCTTCTTCCGCGGATATTTGGTTAGGGATTGGGTAATCTTCACCAAGTATTTGTTCTTGTCCGTACCTTGTTGGTTTTATTCTTCTACCTCAATTCTAAGTGGCTTCTCAATTTATGGATATGTGACCATTTCGATTGGAATGCATTCGTTCATTTTGTTCGGATGTGAAGACTTTATGTTGCAATTTCAAACCTTTTGATTCAGCTTCATATTTGTCTATCATAATGTTAACGGATGTTAACCTCTTCAGGATGGCTCCTCCAACGCGCACGACTCCGAATCCTGATCCGCCACCACCACCTCCACCTCCGGAGGCATGGCAAGCTGTGATGGCTGCTACCAATGCAAACACGTAGCTGATCATGCAACTTCTTCAAGAGCACAACCAAGGGAAACAGGGCCATGGCAACAACCAGAACCACTTTGCTACACTCAACTAGTTCCTCGCTAACCAGCCAAAGACCTTCGGCAACTGTGTCGAGGCCTCGGACGCTGATGATTGGCTCGTGGACATATGCAAGCATTTCGAGTGCAGTAACGTCAGGCCTGAGGACTTTGTCAAGTTTGCTTCCTTCCAACTCAAAGACAAAGCTGCAGAATGGTTTCAGTAGTACAAAGATTCCATAGGAGGCCGTGTGATTACCTGGGATGAATTCCATTAAGACTTCAAAGCTCATCATATTCCTTAGAGTGTGGTTGAGAGCAAGTGTGAGGAATTCCGCAACCTGAAGCAAGGCACTATGTCTGTTTACCAGTACAACATCATGTTTCAAAAGCTCGCTCGTTTCGCCAAGTAGGACGTCCCTAACGAGAAGAGCATGATATACCAATTCAGGGGTGGTCTCAGAGAAGAACTCCAGCTAGCTCTCGTCCTTTTTTAGCCCAAGAAGTACGATGATTTCTACAACATGGCAATGAAGCAAGAGGCTTTCCAACTGAAGTGCGATGCTTCCAAGAAGCGAGTCAGATATGCGACTCCTTCTTCCTCAACTCAAGTGGCTAAGCAGCAAAAGTATTGGCTTCCTCCTCCTTCGTTCCATCAACCTTATCAGTAGAAGAGCAAAGGTGGCAGTGGATCTTCCCACCCACCCAACCCAGGCTTTCAGAACAAGACTTCGTCTCAAGCTCCAAGATCAAGTGCTCCGTATCACCGTCCGCTTTCAGAGGTCACGTGCAACAAGTGCCAACAGAAGGGTCACTATGCCAACAAATGCTTCAATCAGAGGCGTCTCCCTCCTCCTCCTCCTGTGAGATCTGCAAGTACAGTTGTGGTCAAGCATAACCCCAAGTCTGCTAAGGTCAACTTGATGAATGCAGCTCAGGCAGAGGACTCGTCAGATGTCATCATGGGTAACCTTCCTGTTAACGATATTCCTGCAAAAGTTCTTTTTGACACTGGTGCATCGCATTGTTTCATCTCGAGACCATTTGTTTCTAAGCATGAGTTGCCTTTACAAGAATTGCCTAGACAGCTATCAGTAGTTTCTCCGGGTAAATTCATGAATGCGAGCGCTATGGCCCCAGATGTTACTATCACGTTGGGCGACTATAAGTTTCTATCCTCTCTAGTGGTCCTTGGTAACTCGGATATTGATCTTATTCTTGGAATGGACTGGCTTTCTAAGCATAAGGCTCAGCTTGATTGTGCTGCCAGGCAGATTCAATTGACTCATTCGTCTGAGGATGTAATTGTCTTTGCCGCTAATGACGATACCATCCGTTTGTTTTCTCTCAATTAGAAGGGTGAGCTGGATGCCATCTCTCAAATTCCGGTCGTTTGCGAATATCAAGACGTCTTTCCAGAAGAGCTTCCAGGAATGCCTCCGCACCGGCCAGTTGAATTCTTCATCGATCTTGAGCCTGGCATGGAACCTGTTTGCAAACGTCCTTACAAGCTTGGACCTGAAGAGTTGAAGGAGCTGAAGAAGCAACTCGATATTCAAGAGCGAATGGGTCTCATCCGACCTAGTTCTTCTCCGTGGGGTTGTGGAGTTCTTTTTGTGAAGAAGAAGGATGGAACGGACCGACTTTGTGTTGACTACCGTCCATTGAACAAGAAGACTATAAAGAACAAGTACCCACTTCCCAACATCAATGAGTTGTTTGAACAACTAAAAGGTGCTCAAGTATTCTCAAAGCTTGATCTCCGTATGGGCTATCACCAGATCCGAATTCGTGAGCAAGATATTCCCAAGATAGCTTTCAGAACAAGCTATGGTTCATATGAATATACTGTCATGTCTTTTGGCCTCGTCAATGCTCCGCCAACTTTCTCTCGCATGATGAACTTCATCTTCAAACCCTACACAAATGACTTCGTCTTGGTCTACCTCGATGACATTTTGGTATTTTCCAAGAATAAGGAAGATCATGCCAAGCACTTGCGTTTGGTGCTGGATAAGCTCAGAGAACATCAGTTCTATGCCAAGTTTTCAAAGTGTGAGTTTTGGCTCGATGAGGTTCTCTATCTTGGGCATATCATCTCTGCCAAGGGCATAGCGGTGAATCCTGAGAAGGTGTCTGCAATAGTGAATTGGGAACCACCTCAGAACGTAAAGCAACTCCGCAGCTTCCTTGGTCTCGCAAGCTATTGTCGAAGGTTCGTTGAAAACTTTTCAAAGATCGCGAAGCCTCTTTCAAACCTTCTCCAGAAGCACGTGAAGTACGTTTGGTCTCCTGAATGTGACATCGCTTTCAACACCCTGAAAGAGAAATTAGTCACTGCTCCAGTTCTGACTCCTCCCGATGAATCCAAACCGTTCGAGGTCTTCTGTGATGCCTCTCTTCAAGGTCTTGGTGCAGTGTTGATGCAAGAGAAGAAAGTTGTGGCTTATACCTCTCGCCAGTTGAAGCCCAACGAAAAGAACTACCCCACTCATGACCTCGAGTTGGCGGCAGTTGTGCATGCTCTTTTGACTTGGAGACATCTCTTATTGGGAAGAAAAGTGGACATCTTCACTGACCACAAGAGTCTCAAGTACATCTTCACTCAGCCTAATCTCAACCTCAGGCAGACTCGTTGGGTCGAAATGATTCAAGAGTATAATCCGAGCATCGAATATACTCCAGGCAAGGCCAATGTAATTGCTGACGCATTGAGCAGGAAGGCTTACTGCAACAGTTTGATTCTTAAGCCTTACCAACCCGAGCTTTGTGAAGCTTTCCGCAAACTCAATCTGCAAGTTGTTCCTCAAGGTTTCCTCGCCAACCTTCAAGTCTCTCCTACTTTGGAAGATCAGATTCGCGAGGCTCAGCTTCTTGATGCTATGGTGAAGAAGGTGAAGATTGGGATTGCCAAGAGTCAATCCAAGTACAAGTGATATCGTCTTGATGACAAGGATACTCTCTTCTTCGAAGATCGCATTGATGTGCCTAAAGGTGACCTTCGTAAAGTCATTGTGAACGAGGCTCACAATTCACTCCTCTCTATCCACCTTGGAAGTATAAAGATGTACCAGGACCTCAAGCAGGCGTATTGGTGGACTCGAATGAAGCGTGAGATTGCTCAGTCCGTGAATGAATGTGATGTCTGCAGAAGAGTGAAGGCAGAACACCAACGACCAGCTGGTCTCCTCCAACCTCTTGCCATTCCAGAATGGAAGTTTGACCACATTAAGATGGACTTCGTGACTGGATTTCCAAAGTCCAAGCGTGGCAATGATGCTATCTTCGTTGTCATCGACAAACTCACTAAAGTGACTCACTTTCTGCCTATCAAAGAATCCATCACAGCAACTCAATTGGCAGGGCTTTATACCTCTCGGATTGTCTCTCTGCACGGCATTCCGCAGTTGATATCTTCAGATCGTGGCTGCATCTTCACCTCAAAGTTTTGGAATTCTTTTCAGAAGGCCATGGACACCAACATCCGTTTCAGCACAACTTTTCATCCCCAAACTAGCGGCCAAGTCGAGTGTGTCAATCAGATTCTCGAAGATATGCTCAGGGCTTGTGTTATCTCCTTCGGTATGAAGTGGGAAGATTGTCTTCCTTATGCCGAGTTCTCCTACAACAACAGCTTTCAAGCGAGTTCGGGCAAGGCCCCATTTGAAATTCTCTATGGCAGGAAGTGTCGTACTCCTCTTAACTGGTCAGAGACTGGTGAACGTCAACTTCTTGGAAATGACTTGATCACAGAGGCAGAAGAGATGTGCAAAGTCATTCGTGATAACCTCAAAGCAGCGCAATCGCGCCAGTAGAGCTACTATGATAGTAAGCATCGTGATTTGGCTTTCGAGATCAGAGACCATGTTTACCTCCACGTCTCTCCAATGAAAGGTACTCGTCGCTTCGGTATCAAAGGGAAGCTTGCCTCTAGATACGTGGGTCCTTTCAAGATCGTCAGCAAGAGAGGCGATCTCGCCTATCAACTCGAGCTTCCCTCCAACTTTGCAAACGTGCATGACGTGTTTCACGTGTCTCAACTCCGCAAGTGCTTCAAGACCCCTGACCGCACCGTCAACTTCGAAGACATTGATCTCCAAGAAGACCTTTCTTATCGTGAGCACCCAGTCGCTATTCTTGAAGAAGCTGAGTGTAAGACTCGCAACAAGTCAATCAAATTCCTCAAAGTCAAGTGGTCACATCATTCCGACAGTGAAGCCACCTGGGAACGCGAGGACCACCTCCGTTCTGAGTACCAGGAGTTTTTTCCAGTCCTAGATCTCGGGACGAGATCCTTTCATAGTGGTGGAGTGTTGTAACACCCCGGATGTAATTTACCTTATCTGTACTCCAACTCTTGCCGTTTCCGGCACTAAGTTATTTTATTTCCTCGTTGTCAGGTTTTTGTCTTCATGTGTTGTTGTCTTTGTCATGCATCTCATATCATGTCATCATGTGCATTGCATTTGCATACGTGTTCGTCTCATGCATTCGAACATTTTCCCCGTTGTCCGTTTTGCATTCCGGCGCTCCTATGTCCTCCGGTGGCCCTTTCTACCTCTTTTCGTGTGTGGGGGTTAAACATTTTCGGATTGCACCGAGACTTGCCATGCGGCCTTGGTTTACTACCGGTAGACCGCCTGTCAAGTTTCGTGCCATTTGAACTTCGTTTGATACTCCAACGGTTAACCGAGGGACCGAGAAGGCCTCGTGAGTGTTGCAGCCCAACACCCTTTCTTGCTGCCCAAAACCCATCAAAAACCCCTCCATCACCTAGAGCGTTCGATCACGATCGCGTGGCCGAAAACCGCACCTCATTCTGAGCTTCCTAGCTCCCTCTACCTCTATAAATAGATCACTCCACAAAAAATCCCGGATCCCTACCCCCCTAACCCTAGCTCCTTCCCACGTCGCCGCACCGCGAGGGCCCGCTTGGCCCGCTGCCGGCCCCCGAGGGCCCGTGGAGCCGCCGCCCGGGTCGTCTCCCTCCTGCCGCTCCGCCCCGCCGCCTACCTCCGATTCGCGCCGCCACAGCACATCACCGCCGCCGGAGTAGCTCCGCCCCGCCGCCTCCTGCACGCCGGCGCGCGCGTCACGCCTCGCAGCTGCGTCCCCGACGCCGATGACCACTGTGCCTCGCCGCCCTCCGTCGCCGGAGTCTTCCCCAGCTCCGGCCGGTCCTCTTCTCCATGCCGGCAGCGTCTCCGGCGAGCTTCGCAGCGTCTCCGGCCACCGCTATCTCCATTTCCGGTGAGATCCCGATCGGATCTGGATCCGCGCTGCTATAGTAAACCCTAACTAGGGTTGACTTTCCCTCTCACTCTATATTTTTTGCTCATGTTCACAGCATCATAACTCCCTCATTGTAGCTCTGATTCGTGCGTGTAGCATATCAAAATGTTCCCCTCGATGAGTACATCATTTCATCTCATTGCATCATCTTCATTTGAGCTCATATTGATGCCCGAAATGCTGTTAGAAGAGGGCTATGTGATGAATTTGTTAGATCTGTTTCAGCAAATAGCCTTTTGTCATTTTTGCCATGATTAATGTGTGCATGCTATGATCCTGAGCTCTACATGTGTTTTGTTATATTCCATGTCATCTTTACAGAGGTGCTTGCCGTGTATTTTTGTGATATTCATGGTGACTAGCACAAGCTTGCAAAGTAGCGTAATCGTGGATGCTGATTTCAGGGACTTAGAATTTCACTAAGTCCTTGTCCTGATTTTGCTTTTATGCCATATGTTCATGTTGTTTTCTAGTGATCTGTGCCTCTTTTGAGGATGATCAGTAAGGATGTTTTGTTAATATTGTTGTGTTATACCCATCCATGTCTTTGTTTGTAAGTATGGAGCACCCTAGCTTGAGTGAATCGAGCTCTACTTTTGATATAAAGTGATTCCTGGCAGATTGTTGACATGTTTAGCGATTGTGCCGACGATGTTGCTATTGATCTGTGCATGCTATGTTGTTGTTCTTGCCATGTCTAGCTTCTATGCCATGTATTCTTGATGGGTGTATGCTTAGTTTGTCATGCCATGCTCTGTAGTGAGTGCATCGAGCTCGTAAACATGCCTACTTGCTAATCTGTTTTGCATGCTCCAGTTTTTCACTAAGTCTGAATCTATTTATGTTTTGGCTATGTTCACATGCTTGCAATTGTATTTTCCGATCCCTTTTGGCTCAAGGTCACTAAGGGACTTTTGTTAAGTGCTTTGAGTAGCTTCATGTCCATGCCTTGCTTTGCCATGTTAAGTTCCTGTAGCATGTAGTTTTCATGCTCTAAAGTGTGCTTCTGATGATAAATTCCAGACTTGTGTTAATTTCACTAAGTCTGAAACCTGTTATCATTTGCACTTTTGCCATGCTTGTTTGAACCTGTTAATGGATGAATTAGCCGTAGCTCAGTGTTCATCTTTTGTCAAGCATCATGTGTGGATCCCTGCCATGTATTTTGTTGTCATGTTTAAGTGTTGTAGCATATTTATCTTGATGCATTTAGATGGCTACTTGCTGATTATCGCAGACCGGTGCCATATTTGTTTTGCTTGCCATTTCCAAACCGTGCATCCGATTCCGGTGATCTTTATATCGATTTCAACTGAAATCAACTCTCCTTTCCAGTCTAACTCTTGGATTTCCATGTTGAGGCCAGGTTCAATCATTCCTTTGCAAATCATGCACATGCATCACATACCGCATCCCGCATATCATACCATGTTTGCATCATGTTGCTTGAGCATTGCACATGGTTGATTATGTTCCTTTTGCTTGTTGTTCTTGCTTGGGTAGAGCCGGAAGACGAGTTCGTGAACGAGGAGCCCGTTGAGTTTGCGTACGAGGATCAAGGCAACTCTGAGTACTTTGCAGGCAAGATGACCATACCCTCGAAATCACTTCTATCTTTGCTTGCTAGATGCTCGCTCTTTTGCTATGCCTATGCTACGATACCTACCACTTGCTTATCATGCCTCCCAAATTGTCATGTCAAACCTCTAACCCACCATGTCCTAGCAAACCGTTGTTTGGCTATGTTACCGCTTTGCTCAGCCCCTCTTATAGCGTTGCTAGTTGCAGGTGAAGATTGGAGATCGTTCCTTGTTGGAACATTGCTTATTGTTGGGATATCACAATATTATCTTGTTTATCTTATGCCTGGTGTTTTGTTCCACTCTTTCCTCCCTAGTTTTCCGTCATAACGGTGTTATGTTCCCGGATTTTGCGTTCCTTACATGGTTTGGTTATAATGGGAACCCCTTCACAGTTCGCCTTGAATAAAAGTCTTCCAGCAATGCCCAACATTGGTTTTACCATTCGCCACCTAGCCTTTTTCCCTTGGGTTTCGCAGACTCAAGGGTCATCTTGATTTTAACCCCCCCGGGCCAGTGCTTCTCTAAGTGTTGGTCCAACTGAGCGATGTCCGGGGCTACCAGGGGCAACTCTGGGCTGGCCTACCCGACGTCTGGCTCATCTCAGTGTGCCCTGAGAACGAGATATGTGCAGCTCCTATCGGGATTTGTCGGCACATTCGGGCGGTGTTGCTGGTTTAGTTTTAACATTGTCAAGGATGTCTTGTAACCGGGATGCCGAGTCTGATCGAATTGTCTTGGGAGAAGGAATATCCTTCGTTGACCGTGAGAGCTTGTGATGGGCTAAGTTGGGACCCCCTGCAGGGATTTGAACTTTCGAAATCCGTGCCCACGGTTATCGGCAGATGGGAATTTGTTAATGTCCGATTGTAGAGAACATGATACTTAACTTAATTAAAATGCATCAACCGCGTGTGTAACCGTGATGGTCTCTTTTCGGCGGAGTCCGGGAAGTGAACACGGTGTTGGAGTTATGCTTGACGTAGGTTGTTCTAGGATCACTTCTTGATCATAGTTGTTCGACCGTGTGTTTGCCTTCTCTTCTCGCTCTCTTTTGCGAATAGGTTAGCCACCATATATGCTAGTCGCTTGCTGCAGCTCCACATCACACCTTGTCTTACCTAGAAGCTTAAATAGTCTTGATCGCGAGGGTTTGAGATTTCTGAGTCCCCGTGACTCACAGATTACTTCCAAACCAGATGCAGGGACCGATGATACCGCTCCAGACGATGTGCTTGAGCTCAAGTGGGAGTTCGATGAGGACTCTCGTCGTTACTATGCGCCAGATGCAGGGACTCTCGTCGTTACTCTTGGGGCGATCGGGGACTTTGTCGCATTTGGGGGTTGATCTTTATTTTGGTACCGTAGTCGGACCATGAGTGTATTGGATGAATGTAATGTTATTTATGTATTTGTGTGACGTGGCGAGTGTAAGCCAACTATGTATCCTTTCCCTTTTATTTATATTACATGGGTTGTTTGCGAAGATTACCTCACTTGCGACATTGCTTTCAATGCGGTTATGCCTCTAAGTCGTGCTTCGACACGTAGGAGATATAGCCGCATCGAGGGCGTTACACGAAGGTCTGTGGTAAACTACTCACACATCATCGGAGAGGCTATGGTGTTGATGTAGAAGCCCTCTGTGATAGATTCCCCCTCCGGCGGAGCGCCGGAAAAGGCCCCAAGATGGGATCTCACGGGTACAGAAGGTTGCGGTGGTGGAAATAGGGTTTCGTGGTGCTCCTGGATGTTTTTAGGGTATATGAGTATATATATGCGAAAAAGTAGGTCGGTGGAGCTCCGAGGGGCCCACGAGGATGGGGGCGTGCCTGGCCCCCCTAGGCACGCCCTCCTACCTCGTGGCCGCATCACTGCTTCCTTGACGTCCACTCCAAGTCTCTTGGATCACGTTTGTTCCAAAAAAGATCCTCGCGAAGGTTTCATTCCATTTGGTTCCGTTTGATATTCCTTTTCTGCGAAACACTGAAATAGGCAAAAACAGCAATTTGCACTAGGCCTTCGGTTAATAGGTTAGTCCCAAAAATAATATAGAAGTGCATAATAAAGCCCATTAAACATCCAAAACAGATAATATAATAGCATGGAATAATCAAAAATTACAGATACGTTGGAGACATATCAAGCATCCCCAAGCTTAATTCCTGCTCGTCCTCGAGTAGGTAAATGATAAAAACAGAATTTTTGATGTGGAATGCTTCCTAATATAATTTTCAAAGTAATTTTATTTATTGTGGCATGAATGTTTAGATCCGAAAGATTCAAGATAAAATTTTAATATTGACATGAAAATAATAATACTTCAAGCATACTAACTAAGCAATTATGTCTTCTCGAAATAACATGGCCAAAGAAAGTTATCCCTACAAAATCATATAGTCTCGCTATGCTCTATCTTTACCACACAAAATATTTAAATCATGCACAACCCTAGTGACAAGCCAAGCGATTGTTTCATACTTTTGATGTTCTCAAACTTTTTCAATCTCCACATAATACATGAGCATGAGCCATGGATATAGCACTATAGATGGAATAGAATGGTGGTTGTGAAGAAGACAAAAAAGGAGAAGATAGTCTCACATCAACTAGACGTATCAACGGGCTATGGAGATGCCCATCAATAGATATCAATGTGAGTGAGTAGGGATTGCGATGCAACGGATGCACTAGAGCTTTAAGTGTATGAAAGCTCAAAAAGAAACTAAGTGGGTGTGCATCCAACTTGCTTGCTCACGAAGACCTAGGGCATTTTGAGGAAGCCCATCATTGGAATATACAAGCCAAGTTCTATAATGAAAAATTCCAACTAGTATATGAAAGTGACAACATAGGAGACTCTCTATCATGAAGATCATGGTGCTACTTTGAAGCAAAAGTGTGGTAAAAGGATAGTAGCATTACCCCTTGTCTCTTTTTCTCTCTTCTTTTTTTATTTGGGCCTTTCCTTCTTCTTTTTTATGGCCTATTTTTTTCTTTTTTTCGTCCGGAGTCTCATCCTGACTTGTGGGGGAATCATAGTCTCCATCATCCTTTCGCCACTGGGACAATGCTCTAATAATGATGATCATCACACTTTTATTACTTACAACTCAAGGATTACAACTCGATACTAGAACAAAAATATGACTCTGTGTGAATGCCTCCGGCGGTGTACCGGGATATGCGTTGAATCAAGAGTGACATGTATGAAAGAATTATGAACGGTGGCTTTGCCACAAATACGATGTCAACTACATGAACATGCAAAGCAATATGACAATGATGAAGCGTGTCATAATAAATGGAACGGTGGAAAGTTGCATGGAAATATATATCTCTGAATGGCTATGGAAATGCCATAATAGGTAGGTACGGTGGCTGTTTTGAGGAAGATATATGGTGGGTCTATGGTACCGGCGAAAGTTGCGCCGTACTAGAGAGGGTAGCAATGGTGGAAGTATGAGCGTGCGTATAATCCATGGACTCAACATTAGTCATAAAGAACTCACATACTTATTGCAAAAATATATTAGTTATCGAAACAAAGTACTACGCGCATTCTCCTAGGGGGATAGATTGGTAGGAAAAGACCATCACTCATCCCCGACCGCCACTCATAAGGAAGACAATCAATAAATAAATCATGCTCCGACTTCATCACATAACGGTTCACCATACGTGCATGATACGGGAACCACAAACTTTAACACAAATATCTCTCAAATTCACAACTACTCAACTAGCATGACTCTAATATTACCATCTTCATATCTCAAAACAATCATCAAGTATCAAACTTCTCATAGTATTCAATGCACTTTATATGAAATTTTTTATTATACCCATCTAGGATGCCTATCATATTAAGACTAATTTTATAGCCAAAGCAAATTACCATGCTGTTCTAAAATACTCTCAAAATGATATAAGCGAAGCATGAGAGATCAATAATTTCTATAAAATAAAACCACCATTGTGCTCTTAAAAACATATAAGTGAAGCACTAGAGCAAAATTATCTAGCTCAAAAGATATCAGTGAAGCACATAGAGTATTCTAATAAATTCAGATTCATGTGTGTCTCTCGAAAAAGTGTGTACAACAAGGATGATTGTGGTAAACTAAAAGGCAAAGACTCAAATCATACAAGACGCTCCAAGCAAAACACATATCATGTGGTGAATAAAAATATAGCCTCAAGTAAAGTTACCGATGGACGAAGACGAAAGAGGGGATGCCTTCCAGGGCATCCCCAAGCTTAGGATTTTGGTTGTCCTTGAATTTTACCTTGGGGTGCCATGGGCATCCCCGAGCTTAGTCTCTTGACACTTCTTATTCCAAAATTCATCAAATCTTTACCCAAAACTTGAAAACTTCACAACACAAAACTCAACAGAAAATCTCATGAGCTCCGTTAGTATGAGAAAACAAACACCACTTCAAGGTACTGTAATGAACTCATTATTTATTTATATTGGTGTTAAAACTAATGTATTCCAACTTCTCTATGGTTCATACCCCCTGATACTAACCATAGATTCATCAAAATAAGCAAACAACACATGAAAAATAGAATCTGTCAAAAACAGAACAGTCTGTAGTATTCTGTAGGTTTCGAATACTTCTGTAACTCCAAACATTCTACAAAATTAGGACGACATAAATAATTTCTATATTGATCTACTGCAATTGGAATCAGTATTTTATCGCTCTCTGGTTAAAAAAAATTCTCATGAGCGCATACTTTCTGTTGTTTCAGCAAGATCAAATAACAATCATCCAAGAAGATCCTAAAGGCTTTACTCGGCACAAACACTAATTAAAACATAAAAAACACAATCATTACAGAGGATAGATGATTTATTTATTACTAAACAGAAGTAAAAATCAAGAAACAGAAATAAAATTGGGTTTCCTCCCAACAAGCGCTATCGTTTAACGCCCCTAGCTAGGCATAAAAACAAAAATAGATCTAGGTATTGTCATCTTTAGTTGGCATTTCTTCAATGTAACACTTATATCCCTTAGGAGTTTCCTTATTTTTATTAATGATCAAACTCCTAGGCAAGAAATCAAGAAATTCATTTGTAGCAAAAGGTTCCTTAATGATAGCGAAAAAGTTGGGGTGAACACTTATTGATTTGAGATCCGCATTTTCCTTACTAGAAGATTCACCTTTATTTTTAGGCACATACATGAACTTGGCAACTTTAGTAGTAGGAGGATTAGGGGTATTTTTCATGGAAGAAAAGGCAGAACCTAAGTTTGTAATAATATCCTCAAGTTTATCAATTCTTGTGGAATCTTGATCTATCTTTTCGTTAATTATGAGTTCCTTTTCTTTAAATTTTGAAGAGCAACTCCTACCTTAGATCCGTATTGGGTAATTTGCTTGTGGATCTTTTTATCCAAATTTTGAATCAACTCTACAATGGCAACTTTATTTTCAATAATTTCAAGCCTTTGCATCACATGTTCCAAAGTTAAAATAGTTCCATTAACCAAAAGAGGTGGTGGGCCAAACAAATCTAACATAGCATTATAAGAATCAAAAGTATGGCTACCCAAGAAATTTCCTCCAGTAAGGGTATCAAGAGTATATCTGTTCCAAGGAGTGATGCCTACATAAAAATTGTGAAGAAGAACGGAAGTAGATTACTTTTTAGTAGATCTATTCTGAGCATTGCAAATTCTATGCCAAGCATCTTTTAGATTTTCTCTCTCCCTTTGTTTAAAATTAAGAACTTCATGATCGGGAGTACTAACAATGATAGAAGGACTAGCCATGACGACGAAACAAACGATCTAACACACGGACACACAAGGGACAACAGAAAGAGACGGGCGGAAAAAGAAGGGCGAATAAAATGGCAAGGGTGAAGTGGGGGAGAGGAAAATGAGAGGCAAATGGCAAATAATATAATGCAAGGGATAAGAGTTTGTGATGGGTACTTGGTATGTCTTGACTTGTGCGTAGATCTCCCCGGCAACGGCGCCAGAAATGGCTAGTTGTCGGGAGATCAAATCTCGACTTGACTTGGTGCAAATCTCCCCGGCAACGGCGCCAGAAATCCTTCTTGCTACCTCTTGAGCATGCGTTGGTTTTCCCTTGAAGAGGACAGGGTGATGCAGCAAAGTAGCGTAAGTATTTCCCTCAATTTTTGAGAACCAAGGTATCAATCCAGTAGGAGATTACACGTGAGTCCCTCGTACCTGCACAAACAATCAAGAACCTTACAACCAACGCAATAAAGGGGTTGTCAGTCCCTTCACGGCCACTTGCAAAAGTGAGATCTGATAAAGATAATAAGATAAATATTTTTGGTATTTTTGTTGTATAGATTGAAAAGTAAAGATTACAAAATAAACGGTGACAGAAATAGCTAGTTGACGGAAAATAATATGATGGGGAATAGACCTATGGGCCATAGGTTTCACTAGTGGCTTCCCTCAAGATAGCAAAATCTACGGTGGGTGAACAAATTACTGTCGAGCAATTGATAGAAAAGCGAATAGTTATGAGAATATCTGGGCATGATCATGTATATAGGCATCACGTCCGTGACAAGTATATCGAAACGATTCTTGATAACCCACAAGTATAGGGGATCAATTGTAGCCTCTTTCGATAAGTAAGAGTGTCGAACCCAACGAGGAGCTAAAGGTAGAACAAATATTCCCTCAAGTTCTATTGACCACCGATACAACTCTACGCACGCTTAACATTCGCTTTACCTAGAACAAGTATGAAACTAGAAGTACTTTGTTGGTGTAATGGGAAAGGTTTGCAAGAATATAAAGAGCACGTAAATAAAAACTAGGGGCTGTTTTAGGTAAATAAGCAATAAAGTTAGTATAGTGAGTGTGGAAAAGTGGTGGTAGGAGTTGCGAAATTGTCCCTAAGCAGTTGACTACTTTACTAGACCGATAGCAAGTTTTATGTGGGAGAGGCCACTTCTAGCATGTCATCTCTGACTTGGAATTCTATGCACCTATGATTGGAACTATTAGCAAGCATCCGCAAGTACTAACGTTCATTAAGGTAAAACCCAACCATAGCGTTAAGATATATCGGTCCCCCTTCATTCCTGTATGCATCAATTTCTATGCTAGGTTGAAGCTTCTGTCACTCTTGCCCTCCAATACATAGTCCTATCAACATACAACTAACCCTATGGTGTGATCCACGTGCGCATTCATATGATGGGCACCAAAGGACAACAACATAACCACAAGCGGATTAAACCAATCATAGCAATTCACCAATTACCGGTAGAACAACGAAAATCTACTCAGATGGAAACACATCATTGGATAATAATATGAAGCATAAAGCACCATGTTCAAGTAGAGGGTACAGCGGGTTGCGGGAGAGTGGGCCGTTGTAGATAGATGGGGGAAGGTGATGGAGATGTTGGTAAAGATGACGGAGGTGTTGGTGTAGATCGCTGTCACACGATGATGGCCCCGGCGGCGTTCCGGCGCCACCGGGAGAGAGGGGGGAGATCCCCCTTCTTCTTCTTCTTCTTCTTCTTCCTTGACCTTCTCCCTAGATGGGAGAAGGGTTTTCCCTCTGGTCCACGGCCTCCATGGCGGCGGAGGGGCGAGAGACCCTCCGAGATTGGATCTGTCTCTCTGTCTCTCTCTGTTTCTGCATTCCAAATTCTGCCATTTCACCATTTCTTATATTCCCGGAGATCCGTAACTCCGATTAGGCTGAATTTTGGATACGATTTTTATCAGAATATTAGCTTTATTGCAGCGAAAGAAGGGCACCAACCACCTTACAGGGTGTCCACGAGGGTCAGGGGAGCACCCCCTGCCTCGTGGGCCCCTCGAGCATTGTCTCGCATTGATTTCACTTCCCAAAATTCACATATATTCCAAAAAAAATCTCCGTCGATTTTTATCCCGTTTGGACTCTGTTTGATATGGATTTTCTGCGAAACAAAAACATGCAACAAACATGAACTGGCACTGGGCACTGGATCAATATGTTAGTCCCAAAAATAGTATAAAAAGTTGCCAAACGTGTATGAAAGTTGTATATTATTGGCATGGAACAATCAAAAAATATAGATACGACGGAGACGTATCAATTCTGCATCCACTACTATTACTCCACATATCGACCGCTATCTAGCATGCATCTAGAGTATTAAGTTCATAAGAACAGGGTAACACATTAGGCAAGATGACATGATGTAGAGGGATAAACTCAAGCAATATGATATAAACCCCATCTTTTTATCCACGACGGCAACAATACAATACGTGACTTGCTGCCCCTGATGTCACTGGGAAAGGACACCGCAAGATTGAACCCAAAGCTAAGAACTTCTCCCATTGCAAGAAAGTTCAATCTAGTAGGCCAAACCAAACTGATAATTCGAAGAGACTTGCAAAGATATTAAAATCATGCATAAAAGAATTCAGAGAAGAATCAAATCTTGTTCATAGATAATTTTGATCATAAACCCACAATTCATCGGATCTCGACAAACACATTGCAAAAAAGAATTACATCGAATAGATCTCCAAGAGAATCGAGGAGAACTTTGTATTGAGATCCAAAGAGAGAGAATAAGCCATCTAGCTAATAACTATGGACCCGAAGGTCTGTGGTAAACTACTCACACATCATCGGAGAGGCTACGGTGTTGATGTAGAAGCCCTCCGTGATTGATTCCCCCTCCGGCGGAGCGCTGGAAAAGGCCCCAAGATGGGATCTCACGGGTACAGAAGGTTGCGGCAGTGGAAATAGGGTTTTGTGGTGCTCCTGGATGTTTTCAGGGTATATGAGTATATATAGGCGAAAGAAGTAGGTTGGTGGAGCTGCAAGGGGCCCACGAGGGTGGGGGCGTTCCTGGCCCCCCTGGGCGCGCCCTCCTACCTCGTGGCCGCCTCGCTGCTTCCTTGATGTCCACTCCAAGTCTCCTGGATCACGTTTGTTCCAAAAAAGATCCTTGCGAAGGTTTCATTCCGTTTAGATTCCGTTTGATATTCCTTTTCTGCGAAACACTGAAATAGGCAAAAAACAGCAATTTGCATTGGGCCTTCGGTTAATAGGTTAGTCCCAAAAATATTATAAAAGTGCATAATAAAGCCCATTAAACATCCAAAACAGATAATATAATAGCATGGAACAATCAAAAATTATAGATACGTGGAGACGTATCAAAAATCAACAAGTTTGATTGGCTAGGGAGAGAGATCGGGCGAAAATGAGCTTCGGGGCAACAATGGAGCTTGGGGAAAAAGAGGTCACTCATCCAACTGTTATCCCCTCTTCATCCCGCACAGAGTGGTACTACTGCTCAATGGAGCGGTACTACCGCTGGTAGCAGCGGTACTATCGCGACCACCAACGGTACTACCGCGGAGACTGAGAGCAGAGGCATAAGAGGGAGAACGGAAGAGAGAGAGAGGGTTTGGGCGGCACTAGTAGCGGTGGTAACCGCGGTACTGCCGCTCACAAGCGATACTACCGCTGCTACTGCCACTACTACTGCTGCACAACCCAACACGAGGAGAGACGCCCCCGTATCGAGGCAGTAGCGGTGTCGAACCAGGACGGTACTATCGCCGATGCACCCGAGTGGTACTACTGTTGTAGGACAGCGGTACTACCGCTTGAGGACCATAGGCGGTACTACCACCCTGGCGGCGGTACTACCGCTAGCACCTCACAATCTCCACTTCTGTCGAAACGGTAAACTCCAAGGAGAGGAAAGGAGCTGGGGGTGCAAAAATGAAGTGTATGTGTTGATTCCACCCTAGCCTTTCCAATGCGGGCCCCCTCTTGATAGTACGGTGTCTCCTACGACTCAAGTCCACCAAAACCGAATTGAAAGAGACTACACCGTCTTCACTTAAAGCTCCGAGGGGAAAGAATCGTCTCGTGCCAATGAATGAATCTCTGAAATACTCAACGCACACGGTTAGTCCGCAAAAGCATTGTCATCAATCACCAAAACTACTTAGAGAGAGACATGCCCTAACAGAGAGGATAAGTGAGTTATATGAGTCCACTAAATGTGAGGTTGAGATTTTTCAACAAGAGAATAGCAAGATGAGTGATCCACCACCATGGGAAATTGGTAGTCCACCAAATGAAAAAAGAGAGGAACATTCAATAACTAACCTTTCACAAAATTCTCTTTCTTGGCAATATGTGCAAGTGAAAAAGGCATACCTATTAGCTCACTTGCAACGATGGGAGATTGAGATCCAAGATCAAATATGGAGGACACGGAGTACCACTACACAAGTTGCGTGTGTGAAGATTGATTTTCAGAAAGGCATTCAAGTACTCAATGAGGTAAAACAAAAAGGATCGTCCGTTTTGATGCACCCCGAGGTATGCACATATGAACTCTTGAAACATTGGCGAAACGAAATAAGAGAAAAATTATTGGGCACATCCTTCAGCACACCATCAATCCATCAGTATAATTTGTTCAACCATGATGGAAAAACAAAGGATTTGGGAAACTTGAGATCCACACAAAAATGTTCAACTTTTTCTTTCCCTAGCTATTTTCTAGTGTCCTTGTGCTATAATTTTGTAGACCGAGTGAAGTCGAGGACGAATTTTCTTCGTGAGAGGGAGGATGATATGTACATGGTTATGGTTGGTTATAAATTTATGCTCCATGGAAATTTTTGCTGGAAGGAACTCCTAAGTAGAACAAAGCATCATGTTGGCATCGTCCATAAGATAGCAAAGTTGGAAACAAAAATTCAATATATCATGAAACCTTTGCATTATGATTTGGTATTGCCATGCTTTCTTTTGTGTGATAACCAGGTAGAGTCAAGGATGACTCCTTTTCAAGAGAGGGGGGATGATGAGGACATCTCGGTCACTGAAACAACACCCATCATCCCTGAAAAAACTCTAAGTTGTGACAAACAAATAGATGATCAAATGCAACACAATTCTAAAGTGAAAGCTACAAATGAGGATTGCATTATTTCTTTGCATGGATATTATCTACTCTCCTTCTACTTATATTTTGCAGATCAAAGGGAGTCGAGGACGACTCTTCATCAAGGGAGGTAGGATGATGAGGACACCACAACCATCGACACGTCTCCAACAATTATAGGTCCAATCACAAGAAGTCGTGCCAAACTAATAAGTGACCAGGTGAACGCTAATTTAAGTTTACCTTGTAACCTTGATGACACAACTATGCTTTCATCCTCATTGTTGTTGGTTGAATTTAGGTATCATACGGAAGAAATCCAACAGCCCAGGAGCACTTGAAGCAACCGATTTAGAGGAACAAGTTTGGAGAAAACAAGTTTCAAGTGAAGCTGATGCTGTCAGTTTTTACCTCTGATGTTTCATTGTACCATAGCCATATGGTGGAGAGACGGGGCCATATGCTTACATCACCAGAAGCTACATCAAATTTACTTCCCAATGCAAAAAAACCTCACATCATTTGGAGTTATGAGTCAAAAGCTCTAGTCATTCTCATGGAAGGTGTCCAGGCTGTCAAGGCTTCGCGAATTTCCGAGGAGCTCTCCAACAACTCCCATAATTGACTGCTTATTCACCCAAGGAAGCCATGCAAACCTACTTACTTCTAAAACTATTTTCTCACCTAGCTAAGGGGGGTTGTCCCTGCTATAAAACTGAAGGAAATATGCCCTAGAGGCAATAATAAAGTTATTATTTATTTCCTTATAATCATGATAAATGTTTATTATTCATGCTAGAATTGTATTAACCGGAAACATAATACATGTGTGAATAAATAGACAAACAAAGTGTCACTAGTATGCCTCTACTTGACTAGCTCGTTAATCAAAGATGGTTATGTTTCCTAACCATGAACAATGAGTTGTTATTTGATTAACGAGGTCACATCATTAGTTGAATGATCTGATTGACATGACCCATTCCATTAGCTTAGCACCCGATCGTTTAGTATGTTGCTATTGCTTTCTTCATGACTTATACATGTTCCTATAACTATGAGATTATGCAACTCCCGTTACCGGAGGAACACTTTGGGTACTACCAAACGTCACAACGTAACTGGGTGATTATAAAGGAGTACTACAGGTGTCTCCAATGGTACATGTTGGGTTGGCGTATTTCGAGATTAGGTTTTGTCACTCCGATTGTCGGAGAGGTATCTCTGGGCCCTCTCGATAATGCACATCACATAAGCCTTGCAAGCATTACAACTAATATGGTAGTTGTGAGATGATGTATTACGGAACAAGTAAAGAGACTTGCCGGTAACGAGATTGAACTAGGTATTGGATACCGACGATCGAATCTCGGGCAAGTAACATACCAATGACAAAGGGAACAACGTATGTTGTTATGCGGTCTGACCGATAAAGATCTTCGTAGAATATGTAGGAGCCAATATGGGCATCCAGGTCCCGCTATTGGTTATTGACCGGAGACGTGTCTCGGTCATGTCTACATTGTTCTCGAACCGTAGGGTCCGCACGCTTAACGTTACGATGACAATTATTATGAGTTTATGCATTTTGATATACCGAAGGTTGTTCGGAGTCCCGGATGTGATCACGGACATGACGAGGAGTCTCGAAATGGTCGAGACGTAAAGATTGATATATTGGAAGCCTATGTTTGGACATCGAAAGTGTTCCGGGTGAAATCAGGATTTTACCGGATTACCGGGAGGTTACCGGAACCCCCCGGGAGTCATATGGGCCTTATTGGGCCTTAGTGGAAACGTGAAAGGGCTGCCCATAAGGGCTGCGCACCTCCCCCCTCCACTAGTCCTATTAGGACTAGGAGAGGTGGCCGGCCACCCCTCTCCCTCTTTCCCCCTTGGGAATCCTAGTTGGAATAGGATTGGGGGGGGGGGGGGAGTCCTACTCCCGGTAGGAGTAGGACTCCTCCTGCGCCCTCCTCCTGGCCGGCGCACCTCTCCCCCTTGGCTTCTTTATATACGGAGGCATGGGGCACCTCTAGACACACAAGTTGATCATTGAGATCGTTCCTTAGCCGTGTGCGGTGCCCCCTGCCACCATATTCCACCTCGATCATATCGTTGTAGTGCTTAGGCGAAGCCCTGCGTCGGTAATACATCAAGATCGTCACCACGCCGTCGTGCTGACAGAACTCCTCCCCGAAGCTTTGCTGGATCGGAGCCCGGGGGTCGTCATCGAGCTGTACGTGTGCTAAGAACTCGGAGGTGCCGGAGTAACGGTGCTTGGATCGGTTGGATCGGGAAGAAGACGTACGACTACTTCCTCTACGTTGTGTCAACGCTTCCGTTGCGATCTACAAGGGTACGTAGATCATACTCTCCCCTCGTTGCTATGCATCACCATGATCTTGCGTGTGCGTAGGAAAATTTTGAAATTACTACGTTCCCCAACAAAAACCCCATCTCCCCCATCCTCTTAGAAACCTTTTGTCAAACCATTCAGCTAAATGCTTATGTAGCAAGACTGCTAGAGAGGTCTGAGAGATCCTTTCTACATTTGCTCTTGTGAGTTCATCCGGATTCACGAGAAGGAGCCTCTGGTTCCCCTTAATTCGTACTATACGGTTCCGGCCGTTTTGTGTTGGTTAGTCCCGGTTTGTGGTTCTACGATTGTTCGGACAGCGGATTGGAGTTATTGTAACTTCGGTCAGCCATCCCCAACGTGCGGGTTGCATCCAATCTTGTCAGGTATAAACCTAGTTATCCCGGCTGCTTGCAGCTAGTTATCCCTCCTGATTCGATCCTACGACGTGAAGATCGGTCCACCCTCGGGCGTGAACTCGTTCACGGGTTTCCACCTATCACTGCCACTTTCAGGAATCTGAAACTGCGCGTGACGGGATTGACTCTGACTCCTTACAAACTTGATTTATCTCAACGTACGAAAGTGCATCTAATACCCAAGGTGGATTTTCGCAATTCATGTCAACATATCCCAAACAACTAATGATACTTCAAAGTGTATTTTAGGTAAAGATGTAAAGTTCATATAGGAACAGGATTGGAATGGAAGGTAACCCCTAAAATGCTTAAAGACAAGTACTGGCACAACTGCATTATGTTGAAAGTCGTCGTACACTAGACAAAGTGACACGACGGTGTTCTCAAATAGTCTTAATCGGCTCGTGGGAGCGTGACCTCCTCCTATGAATAGTCGTCGAGAATAGTGCCGGGGGCACGTGGCACTTGGAGTGCGGCCGTTTATTAGTGCATTAATCTTGTCGATGCATTTTTGAACATTTTTACGGGGATTTGAATTATCCTCATCTTCACATTAAATAAATGGTTCTTATGAGATGATTATAATGCATAATAAATTCCTAATTATTACTACTAATTTGGACTTGTTACAGTCGAGATCTTTAGATCTCGATACTTGAAGAAACACATCTATACCTACTAATAAACGGATTAGTATTTATGTCCGTTCGTTCGCAATTTTGTAGAAAACTCCTAACCATTTCCTGAAATCAACCCGAGGTACTATTTTAAGTGAATAAGAGAAAAGTTTCATTTTTTGCAGAAACCCCCCTATCTTTTAGTTAATCAACCCACGGCCGTGCTTTAAGTGAATCAAGAAAACCTTTCGCTTTTTGCATAAACCCACTGATATTTTGTTTAATAAACCATCAATTTGTCTAGAAAATAACATTATTTCTTGGGGGTGGGGTAGATTCAAATGCTTTTCAAAAAAATCCATAACTTTTAAACCCTAACTCCAATTTAGATATGTTCATTAGGAAAATGTGTAGAATCTACATATGATGTTGTTTTACCTATTAAACATTATTTTAAATGCTATTTAGGATGCAACATTTTTCGTACAGATGTAGATCCGGATTGGAAATTAACACCTCAGCAAAGCCACATTAGAGACAAAATAAATAATCTATAACCTCACATGCAAGTCTCGACAAAACCTCGCAGGAAAAAAAGAAAGCAGATTTCTCATCTTATGCAAAAGGAGAGAGAGACACACACATTAGGATTGACCAGATTCAAACGTGTTGTAGTTGTGTGAGAACTGAGACAACATCGACGAGGGCTGGAAGTAGGATAAGCGGCAACACAGATGAGATGCACGTGATTCTATTGGGGTCGTGAGTCATGGTTATTGGGTTAGAGGCGTGTGGTATTATTTTCTCCTATAGTAACACACGGGTTCTTTTGCAAATGCCATGTTATTAAAATAAAAGATGTGGACCTATTATGATCTTCAGTCGCGACGCACAGACCATTTGCTAGTTGAATAAAACACCGCTAGGCTTTTGGGGTGAAGAAAGAGGTTGACATAGGATGTTCAAATCCATTGATTATATATAATGAACACGAAAGAATTTTCCTGATGAAGAACAGAGAACATTATCATTATCCAACCGTCATTCTCGAAACCAGTTGCATAAGAGAATTCATTGATTGTATATATTATTCGTACTTCGGAATTTCTGACACCATAGTGTCTTAAAGAATCTACCTCATTTGAAAAGTTTGTTGTCGGCCCAACTCTATCTTACAACTCTACATTGCAGATGCCATCTCTTCCTCGATGGGCCAGATTTCTGCACTGGCCGAAAGGCAATAAAAGATCTCACTTAGCCACTTCTCCTTCCGAGAGGGCATCATCTAAACCCATGGGCATATGCACCCACTTTTTAAAAAATGTATTTTAAGCATGTTTTAAAATGTCAAAAAAATCAAAAGAAAACATCATGCATACATATTCGCAAATATGTGTACGTGGCACAAAGTTCTATGAAAAAATGTCTTTGTTTTGCCTCCACAAAGAAGACAAATTTCAGTGCTTTTAAATAGTGTTTCACGACATAATTTTTTGTCTTTTTTACGCAGGCCACAATAAAAGTTAATTTTCCGTGAAACTTTATGCAAGCACATAGAACATGAAGACGTACCCGTGTAATTTTTTTTAGATTTTTATAGTTTGTACAAATTTATCCATAGTTCTTGCTTTTGTGTTTTTACAACATTTTATTATGCAAGCACTTTATAGTTTGTACAAATTTACAGCAGATATAAGGATTCTCGTGTACAAATTCATAGCACATATGCTCCTTCTCGTGAAAATCAAGAAAATAGCAGCTAAAAAGAATTCAATAAAGGTTAACAAACAAAATTTTGTCAGAATTTCAAACAATTTGGAGCCCATTTTTTGTTTTTCCTACAGAGCTCCTTCAAACTCAGAACTTCACAGGCATCTAAATGAGCAAGCATCTTAAATGGACACTGAATCTGTGGGATCGGCTCAAACAATTTGAAGCGCTATTTCTTTTGCTAAATTATACCATCACCACCATGACCAAATATAAGTACTCCCTCTGTCCCAAAATTCGTCTTAGATTTGTCTAAATACGAATGTACAAGTCACGTTTTAGTATTAGATACATCGGTATCTAGACTAATCTAAGACAATTTTGGGACGGAGGGAGTAATAGGCACAAACACAATGATGTCAAATGGAACAGGCAACAGCAACAGAGCAAAACATCAAAATTGTGATATTGCAAAGAGAAATATATTATCAGCTCTTGATGATTTACGCTGAAGGCAGCAGCTGCCAGATAAACAAAGGTTCAAAGGTCCAAATCGACGATATCTGCTAGGCTCACACTTGAAACTTGGAACAATAGGAAGCCCAAGAATAAAGCATAAATGAAACCGAGGACCAAAATGCCCAACACAAGTGCATCATGAAACATTCTCATCTAGTGAGACTTGACATACTCCTGCACGATGTTAAGGCCCTCGGATTCTTCACCGTAGTCCTGGTAAATCAAAGAAATCAGTCAAACGTCAAGTTCTGCCTACTTGAAAAGAAACCCGTCCTTTGGTCGTATCAGTTTATAGTAGATTTGTCACCTTGACAACAACGCAAGAGCAGCCCACAACCTTCCTTGCCTTGCCCTCAGAGTCAATCTTGCAAAGCTGCAGAGAAAAGCATGTTAATATCAACACATCAATACTTCCACGACAAACGTGAAGAAACAACGAAAAGCTAAAACAACTTACAAGACAAGCATAGGGAAACAAAAGAATTTTAATATCAAGAGCAAGTGCATTCTCCAGCAATAGTGAAGCATTGCTAAGTCCAAAGATGAATGTGGAATACATGCTGCAATTAAGTATAATAAGATGGAACATTACAAATTGGCATTAGAAAACTCACCCCTGCCCACTCTCCAAGAGTTTTAGCACTTGGCACAGTAACCAGGTGAACATTGTGCTCAGCGCATAGTGCCTTAACGAGCTTCACGTAATCAGGCTGGTCACAATCCTCAGCCAGCACACAAAGCTGAGCAGCATGCTTCTCAATGGACTTGGCAGCCTCACGGAGCCCCTTCACAAGGCCATCATGAGCACTTGACTTCTTCATGACAAGCTGTAGAGCAGTCATCAAGTCCATTGGCTCACCAAGAACCAGGGTAGGTGCCTCTACTGGGGCAACAACTGGTGTCGGGGCTTCTTCCCTGCAAAGAGTGATAACTCATGGCATGAATAGCATGATACGAGGACAGCAAGCATAAAGAACAGAGGTTACACACTCTAACCAGCAGTTTAAATCTGTGTTTACCGCAATTCAAGCTGTTAGTTTTCTATATGTTCATAGCTACTCTTTAGTTTGGGCAATCAGGTACCGGCATGTTACATTAATCTACATGCCATACGAGATTTTTTTTTGCGGGGGATACGAGATTAAACAACTATCTTGCACCGTAGGTAGATCACAATAGAGATCGTTCAAAAGTGTAAAATCAAAAGGAGGGACAAACTATTGAAAGCAGCTGTAATTTGCAAGCAGAGTAAAACAGCTATCATTATTTTTGAAATTTCAGCTAGTATCTTATACTGTAATATGTAATAATCATGAACGCAACTAGTACTAAACAATCTGCTTCACAACTACTTGCAGATTAAAATCATTCTAAGACAATGCCGAAACGCCCAACAAATAACACATGTGTATCAGTGTTAATTGGAGAAGACCAACCAACGACAAAATAAACAATTGCGCCCCTGGATGTTAAGAGCACAAACCAACACTGAGATTTCATAAGTAGCCCAAAAGCACTCGCAAGTTACAAACAAGATAACAACACGTATCGGATTTAATATCTGCAGCACACCACTGCAATCAAGACTACAGAAACGAGCAGTGCCAAGGTTTCTTTCTGCGGGAGAACTTACGCCATCTCGTGCGCTCCAAAGGCCACCGAGGCAGCTGCGAAGGAGGGAGATCTGGAGCCTGGAGCAACAAAGCGAAAAGATAGCAGCGATTAGCGAGGTTAGATGCAAGAAAGAAAAGAAGAAGTACGGTGAGGACACAGCGCCGCCACCTTGGGACCTTGGAGAGCGGCGGCGGTAGGGTTTTCGCGAGTAGGGCAGGTGTTTTTGACGGCTGGGAGAACGTGTAAGTTATATAGCTCTTTGCAGAAGGGCCGGGGACAACGCTTCTGTTGGGCTCAGAAAGCCCTAGAAGGTATCTTAACTGTAACCAGCCCATGAAAAAACGCACGACCGGGGAGATACAAAACCGCACGGAGCTCTTACTCCCCGCCTTCAGCGCCATCTAAAAGCATCTCCAACCATTGGCCCCTAGATGCGCTAAAAATCGTCCCTTAAGAGCGCACCGGTGCAAACCGTGTACTGGGGGCGTGATGCCTCCCAGTCGCGGCGCCCACGTTTTTTTTTAAATTTTAATTCCAGCACAAACACGGCGCACATTCAACCAAACTTCGGCGAGTTCGTACGTATTTAAAATATTTTACAAAAAAGAAAAAAAAAACGCTACTAGGCTGCTCCTTGCCGTCTCCCTCGCCGCTCCTCGCCGCCCGTCGCCTTTACAGTTCTACATGCCGAGGAGGCGGTAGAACCGCGTGTAGTCGTCGTCCCCTCCTCCGCGGCCGCCGTCCCTGCTGCAACCCTCCCCCGGTTGGCGCGGCGGGTTGGACGGTCCGGGGGCGTCCTCGTCGTCGTCGCTGTCGAGGATCACGACGCCGCCCTCGTCCTCGCGCCCACGTTTGCGGGCGGCTATCTCCTCCAGGGCCCGGCGCTGCCGGACCATCTCGTCGCGGAGGTAGTCGTACCGCGCGCACCGTAGGGCATCCTCGTCGGAGAAGCTGTCGGGCTATCTCCTCGTACTCTGCGGGGAGGCCGGGCTCCAGCTTCGGCCTGACGAGGACGAGGCAGCCAGACGCGGGGGCGGAGTCGTCGATGCGGACGCCGGAGCTGCAGGTGCGCGCGCTGACAGGCGTGTCCTGGGGCTCCGGTTTGACGGGGTGAAGGCAGGGAGAGTCGGACGAGCGGCCGGACGAGGAGGACGCCCCCAGGTCCATGCGCCTCGGTGTCCACGAGCTCCCACGCCGGCGAGAGATGGACGGGGGAGCGGGGTACTCAAGCCTCGGCGTGTTGCCGCCCTCGATGTACTCGAGGACGGCCTCCAGCGTGCGGCCGGGCATGCCCTACCATCGGCGTCGGCATTCGGAGTTGAGCCTTCCGAAAGGCACGATGCCGTTTGTGGCCTCGAGCTGCTCGGCGTGGCGGCGGCGGAAGTAGGGCTCCCAAAGCGGGCTGTCGGGGACATACCGTGGACCTTCCCTCGCCGCCCGCGATAGAGAGGCGCGGATACGCGCTATCTCCGCACACCGCGCCACCCGGTGGGCGGTGGTGGCATCGGGACCCCGCCGGCACTGATCCTCCACGCCCCCGGCACCCGCATGTCTGGCGGAACCGAGTACTCGGCCTCGAAGAGGAGCCGATCTTCGTCCTCATGAAGGTGGCGGCGGCCGAAGCCGTTCGCCGCCGCACCGTCACCTGGGAAGCGCTTGGCCATGCTTTGAACTAGAGACGACGAGAGGAGAGGGAGGAAAGGGGGAGAAATAGTGCTACGACGGTGCAGACTATGTGCGTGTCACCGGCGCGCTGGGGGCGGCTTATATAGGCGGAGGCGCCGCGCGTACGCGTGGCCGGCGCACGTACGCGTGGCGGGCGAGGTGACGTGCGTCGTCCGGTGCCTGCGCCGCCTGTGAGGCATCAATGAAGGAGGCTGACCGGCGCGGCAGCGCGAGGCAGCTTTGGCATTGATTCGCCGCGTGAAATAAGGCGTTGAGGACGACGAAGCGGCGAGAAGAGAGACGAGTCGCTGGCAAGGAGGGGCCGCGGCTGTTTCGCGCCAAAAACGATTCGCCCGGCGCCCCCGAGCGCCCCCCAGCGTGCCGGGTTCGGGTTGGGTCCGCCGGCGCCAATTTCGGCCCAAGCCAGTGAAAAATCATCCCTTGGGGACGCGACTGGGCCGATTTTTCGGCGCCAGCGGTCAAAAAGTCGCCTGGGGGCCTTGTTGGGGGCGCGGATGGAGATGCTCTAACGAACGCATAATGCTAGCGGACAAAAAAATCCTTAAAAACCCAAATGATAATACTCACATGTGTGGGTGTTTTGCAACTCACCCACACGCGTGGATCACAGTCCAGTCGAGTTTGCATGAATCTTGACGCATTAAGGCAGATTTTGCATGTCACGTAGGACAAGGCTGGTGTGTGGGCTTTTGACAGTTCGCCCGGATGCCGGTTTCTCACACAGAGAGGTCATGGTTGCGAGTCAGACGTGTGGTGGAACTGCCTTCGCGCCCGCACGCCGTGCACGTCTCCTATTCATCAACTCTCACGTCTGCTCTTTTCCCCTCCCGGTGTTGCAGTCCCCCTACCCTGCCCTTCTTTATTTCCCATTTCAACCACACCAACATTCCCATTCGAAAGCGACGCAAGTTCTAGGAGGAGCAGTCAAGAGGGGGCGGCGGCGGAAGAGTCACGGGTCTTCGTGGCCATCGCTGGTGTTCACGGAACCGGAGCGTCGTCGCCGGAGCAGCCACCGCGCGGAGGTAAGGCTTCGAAGCTTTCTACTGGTCCAATCTGCCTCCCCTCCTCTCGGTTGACATCCTGCTCGGATCCTTTCGAGATTCAGGAGGATTTTTCACGGCGCTCGTGTGTTCCCATCGGCGGGGGAGTCATATGCATGCCATTAGGTCGGCATTACGTAGTTCCGTTGCCATCGCGGTGGTAGTCAAGCCGGCGAGGCTCGCCTGTTCCGCACCTATCGCTCTGTTTCCACGGATTATATGTCCCTATGATGCAGCGATTTCTACTATTTTCTGTTAGTTTTTATGGTCTCATAGGCCATGATTCTCACTGTTTTTAGGGGTGATGTTGTAATCGAACTCCCGGCCTGATAGTTGGGTATGAACCCTAGATCTAGTTAGCTGCATTTCGATTTGTATGCTATTGTAAGTTGGATGCACTAGTTTAATTGCTATTATGTTCTGTGCAAACATGGCAAGTTGAATCCACTGGTTTATATGCTATTGTAAGTTGGTCTCTCACCTACTTCCGGAAGGGGTCTCTCATTTGCAATATGCGGATGACACAATCATCTTGGTAGAGTTGGACAATGCCTGTATTGCCAATCTGAAATTTATTATGTTGTGCTTCGAAGCTGTTTCTGGTCTTAAGATCAATTTCGCCAAGAGTGAGGTTATGGTGACGGGGGTTGACCGGGCGGAGGCCTTGCGGGTGGCCAGACTCCTCAACTGCTCCTTAGGTTCCTTTCCTTTCAAATATTTAGGTCTTCCTATCTCTCCTGGTCTGCTTCACGCGAAAGACTTCGCTCCGGTGGTTGCTAAAGTGGGGAATAGGGTGCTTCCTTGGAGGGGTAGGTATAATACCAATGCTGGCAAAGTGGCTCTAATCAATTCTTGCTTATCCTCTCTCCCGTTGTTCCTTATGGGCTTTTACCGTCTCACGGATGGTGTGCATGCTGGCTTCGACAAACATAGGGGTGGCTTTTATTGGAATTCTGCAAATAACAAAAGGAAGTATAGGTTGGTTAAGTGGCAGCTTATGTGCAAGCCTAAAAACCTTGGGGGGTTAGGCATTATTAATACTCGGGTGATGAATATTTGTCTGCTCATTAAGTGGTGGTGGAAAATTATGACGGTTGGGGCCGATGTGCTGTGGTTTTCGATTCTTAAGGCTAAATATTTTCCTAACTCCAACCCTATGTTTGCCCCTGCGCGGCGTGGTTCGCAGTTTTGGAAAGCCCTTGTTAAAGTTCGGTCGATTTTTTTGGAGCACGTTAAGTTTTGTGTGGGTAATGGGTCTGCTGTTCGTTTTTGGTTAGATTGGTGGTCCGGGGATGCTCCCCTGGCTGTTAGCTTTCCGGTTCTGTTCTCTTATTGCCCCAATCCGCAAATCTCCATCGCGGAGGTGGCTGCTAATAATTGGGACTTGGCTTTTCGTCGGGCCCTGTCTCCTGAAGAGTTGGAAGAATGGCAACGTCTTTCTGCCCTCTTCCCTGTGCTCTCGGAGGAGGCTGACTCTGTGGTTTGGCCACTTACGGCCTCTGGGCTATTCTCGGTCAAATCGTTGTATTCTAGACTCATTGGTGGTACTACTTCGGCTCGCTTCTCTTGTATTTGGAAATCTAAGGTCCCTCCTAAGATTAAGATTTTCCTCTGGCAAGCCTTCCGAGGTCGCCTTCCTTCTGCTGATCAGATCAAAAAACGCAATGGGCCGGGCTCGGAATTCTGTAACTTGTGTGGGGCTTTGGAAAACTCTAATCACATCTTTTTCAACTGTGTTCTTGCCAAATTAGTTTGGTCTTGCGTAAGATCATGGCTTCGGGTCTCCTGGGATCCCTCCTCTTTCGCACACACTAGAACCCTGGCCAAATCTCTGGTAGGGGTCACCAAGAGGGTATTCTGGGTTGGCTTGGGAGCCTTATGTTGGGCTCTTTGGACCATTAGAAACAAATTTACTATTGAGCTTACCTTCCCATCTAAGCCTGCTGACGTTCTTTTCAAATCATGTATATTCTTGCAGCAGTGGAGATTATTGACTAAGGAGCCAGATCGGGACGCCCTGGACCTGCTCATCGCCAAAATTCGGGCTTCAGCCTCTCAGATCTCCGGGACGAATCATGGCGTATAAGCTTGGTGCTGTAGTTTGCGGGATTAGGTCTCCTTCTCTCCCCGGCCTGCGTGCCGTGTTTGGCAGCTGCCTGTTTCGTTAGGAATTTGGGCCTAATTAACTTCTCTTTGTGTTTCTGAGACTGTGTGAACCTTGGGTATTCGTGACGCTGCCATGTGGCTTTATTTATAAAGTCGGGCTTTGGCCTTTTCTCTAAAAAAAAGAATCCACTGGTTTATCTACAACTTTCATACTAGATGGCAACTAATTTTTTGAATCAAATCTGGCAGTTGCCATGTTCTATGTAGGATAATGGCAGTTGGGGTGTTCCATGTACTGACTTAGTTGCCACACTGTTTTCTGCTAACATGGAAACTTGAATCTAGTAGATGGCAACTGCCTTTTGTGAATCCAATCTGTCAATTGCCATGTTCTATGTTGGATAATTGCAGTTGGGTGTTCCACGATACTAACTTAGTTACCACATTATTTACTGCTAACATGGCAACTTGAATCTACTATATGGCAACTGGCTTTTTTCAAGCAAATCTGCCAGTTGCCATGTTTTTGCACTTGTTTTAGTGGTCATTTTTTGCCTACTGTGCATGTTTAGCAGACGGTAACTACCTGCTTTCACACACTGAGACTTTAGTTGGCATGTTGTTTTGTGCACATATGGCAACCTTAATCTTTTTAGTACATGGGGCAACTTCTTATTGAACCCAAATTTATCAGTTAGCTTTTTTATGCGGCCATCCGGGTCTCAAGTTTGCTAAATTGCTCTCAAGGAGGTGGCAACTACATCTACACAACATGGCATTATTTTGCCATGCCTATTTCTTTTAGTACTTTTTGTCAACTGCTTAGTTTTGCTTAGGAGCATATGGCATGCATTTTTTAGATTGCAGGTGGCAACTCCCTCTTATTACTTGACATATGCATTGTTCTAGGGTAAACATGGCAGTTTTCATATGTTGTCGATGATATCCACTGCCTCGTTACTTCGTGCATCTTTTTTGCATCTGTCGACTGTGTTTTCATTTGTACTCATGTGTTTTTGTTCTTACCATAGCATCATGGTCCGTGGTGACCAGCAAGACGATGATGACGACTTCATGGAGGTACCGCCACAGAATCATGCGCCCGGTCATATGAAAGACGGTGACAAGGTCATTTTCCCCCCTGTTTTATTATGATATAGAGTTTGTATTCATCCGTCAGCAGTAATTTTTAGTATATTGAACATGGCAACAATGACCCTTTCGTGTTCTACAGAAGAAGAAACATCAGCACAATAGTGCTTCGCAAGAACGCTTGACTATATTGACCAAGGGTTTTACTGATGACCAGAAGGGAGCTGCCGGTGAGATGGGGATGCAGGCATTGATGGATATTCGATGCGCAAATCTAATGAACCCTGTGTGTGATTGGCACAGTGAGATATACGACCCTCCTTATAGGGAATTCGTCATTCCGAGACGTGGAAGACTCCCTTTGGACGAGGAATCTGTATTCTGCATTTTGGGTGTCCCTCGTGGAGAAATCAAAGTTCAGTATGAGGTGAAGAATGAGATTTAGGAAGTCTTGTTCCCGCATTTGTTTCCTGGAATGGCATCCATGCCTAATACGACAGTGCTGGCAACTTCGCTGGAGGGCATGACAACCCATGGCGAGGTATTTAAGAAGAAGTTGTTGATGTACTTGATCTCATCTGTCTTTCCGCCTACCACATTGATGTGCCCAAGCAACAAGTGCTTCCCTATCCTGGTGAATGCTCTCTGTCTATTATTTTTCGTACAATCTTCTATTTTTGATGCATGTAGAAGCTAGTCACTGCCAGTTGACGTTTTATTGACTGTCGATGTGTTGTCTTTGTTTTCAAATCTTGTGCAGGCAAAACTAAAAGATGTTAAAAACATGAATTGGTGTAAATTCATTGCTGACTTCCTGCATGATGCATTCTCAAATAAGATATACCAGAAGGGCTGCCATCTGCACCTAATGGTACTTTTTTACTATTTTGCAAATGCTCTTACCACAGTTCATTTGTTCCTCAATCACATTACACAGGATGTCACTCTTTTATTTGTGTATGGTATTTTTCAATTTGAAATGTAATCTTTTTTGGGTGCCTGTTTAGGAATTGAATAAATTTAGGGGTGTACTTGAACATAGTTGACAATTTTTTTATAGTTGTTCATAAGTGACAACCAAATTGTTTTTCCACATGGCATCTCTGTTTGGCCATACTCTGTCAACTCTAGCTTGACATAGCTTTTAACTAGTTTGCTTTTTGATGGCAACCATAGTTGATCGTGTACGACAACTTTTATTTTTTGTGTTTTTACATGTCAAAGTGAAGTTATTAATACATGGCAACTATAGTTGATTTCTACATGGCAACTACATATTCTACAAAACACATAGTGTTCACTTCCACTATTTTTTCCGTTGGTTTTAATTAGTGATACATAGAAAACATACATCCACGTCCATGGCAAATCGTTCTCCTATTTTTGAACTTTTGACTTAAGGGAGACTGTATTTCCAACGACGCTTAAACTGTAGTTACTTTTTTCCTTTCCCCGCATTTTTATCTGTTTTTTATTTGCGCAATACTGATCACTGACATATTCTGATTTAGTTACTCCCTTTTTTGTGTAAACCAGCTCATGTACGTCTACCATCTTGATTTGTCTACTATCAATTTTACTGATATAGGAGGTCCGCCGCCTCCACATAAGTTTGCTATCTCTGCCTGGAGTTATGATGTTGTCAAGGTTGTGCTTGCCGTAGACAAGATATCTGATACAAAATATGGCAAACTGTATGTTAGTTTTATCTTCTTTCTTGCACAACATTTTTGAAGTTCACTGTTGGGAAGAATATGTAAAAACCAAAACTGATCCATATTGGTTGTTCAAAGTTTTTTTCTTTTTAAAGAGGGGAATATATAGCGTATACAACATGGCAAATACGCTCGGTTCCGCGTGGCCAATGCACAACCCTTTTACATGGCATCCATATTCCAATCTATGCACTAAACTTTGTTTTGGCATTCCATTTACCCACCTCAATGCACTCATTACGGCTAACAAACTATAGAGAACTCTGGCAACCATGGTTGTCTGCACATGGCAACTATGGTTGACTCCATATGGCAACTCTGCTGTTCCCCCTCGAATTCTTTTTTCCTTGCAATCCATGACCATAGTCATTGTTTCTTATTTTTTGACCTCTATTGTTTTGCTATATTTCAACTGATGGCCAAGAATGACACTGACTATAGTGTGTTTGGTGGGCCACAAAATTTCGAAAGTGGTTGGATGTGCATTCAGCTCCATCTTGTCCCGCTGAGGTAATCAAGCATGTTTTTTATTTTTTATTGATCTTTTCTTGCATTTGACTTCTTTTACGGGTTTTTTGCCCTCTTTCTGATGCACACATTCTAATTTGTTTGAAATTTGTTACTTTTGTTTTCTGATTAGGCCAAGGCACCTATTGAGCACCTAGTTGGGAAGTTTGCTTCTGGCATGACCGGCTTGCTTCGGAAGTTGGTCGAGGGTTGGACAACATTGAATGGTTCTGATAGTGACGTGGTTGCGAGGCAGTTCACATCTTTTGTCGGAGAATGCACACATCGTCCAACTTGCCATCTGTAACACCCTCGATGCGACTATAGCTCCCACGTGTCGAGGCACGACTTAGATACATAATCGCATTGAAGGCATATGTCGCAAGTTAGGCAATCTTCACAACATCCCATGTAATATAAATAATAAAGGGGAGATAACATAGTTGGCTTACACTCGCCACGTCAATCAAGGACATAAATAACATTACATCATCCAAACACTCATGGCCTGACTACGGCGCCAAAATAAAAGATAACCCAACATGCGACAACGGTCTCGTTCACCCCCAACTGGGCACCACTACTGATCATCGGGAAAGGAAACATAGTAACGTTGAGAGTCTTCGTCGAACTCCCACTTGAGCTCGTACGCGTCTCCTGGAGCGGAATCATCAGGCCCTGCATCTGGTGTAATAGTAATCTGTGAGCCACAGGGACTCAGCAATCTCGCACCCTCGCGATCAAGACTATTTAAGCTTATAGGTAAGGCAAGGTAAATATAGGTGGAGCTGCAGCAAGTGACTAGCATATATGGTGGCTAACTTATTCGCAAAAGAGAGCGAGAAGAGGAGGCAAAGCGCGAGCGAGAAAACTAGAGAACAACCTGCGCAAACATTACTCCAACACCGTGTCCACTTCCCGGACTCCGCCGAGAAGAGGCCATCACGGTGACACACTCAGTTGATTCATTTTTAATTAAGTTAAGGTTCAAGTTATCTACAACCGGACATTAACAAATTCCCATGTGCCCATAACCGCGGGCACGGCTTTCGAAAGTTCAAATCCCTGCAGGGGAGTCCCAACTTAGCCCATGACAAGCTCTCACGGTCAACGAAGGAATAGACCTCCTCCCAAGACGTTCCGATCAGACTCGGTATCTTGGTAATTCAAGACACTTCGACAGGTTAAAACAAGACCAGCAACACCGCCCGAATGTGCCGACAAATCCCGATAGGAGCTGCACATATCTCTTTCTCAGGGCACACTCAGATTGTCCTAGGTACGGGTAGGCCAGCCCAGAGTTGCCCCTGGTGGCCACCGGTAGCTGACAGGTGGACCAACACTCAGAGGAGCACTGGCCCGGGGGGGTTAAAATAATGATGACCCTTGAGTCTGCAGAACCCAAGGGAAAGAAAAGGCTAGGTGGCAAATGGTAAAACCAAGGTTGGGCATTGCTGGAAAAGCTTTAATCAAGGCGAACTATCAAGGGGTTCCCATTATAACCCAACCGCGTAAGGAACGCAAAAATCCGGGAACATAACACCGATATGACGGAAAACTAGGGCGGCAAGAGTGGAACAAAACACTAGGCGAGAGGCCGAGCCTTCCATCCTTTACCAAGTATATAGATGCATTAAGATAACATAGCAATATAATGATATCCCAACAAGTAAATAAAAGATGTTCCAACAAGGAACGGCCTCCAATCTTCACCTGCAACTAGCAACGCTATAAGAGGGGCTAAGCAAAGCGGTAACATAGCCAATCAACGGTTTGCTAGGACAAGGTGGGTTAGAGGTTTGACATGGCAAAATGGGAGGCTTGGAAGCAAGTGGTAGGCATCGTAGCATTGGCATAGCAAAAGAGCGAGCAAACTAGCATAGCAAAGATAGTAGTGATTTCGAGGGTATGATCATCTTGCCTGCACAGTTGTCAGAGTTGACTGGATCCTCAAAAGCAAACTCAATGGGCTCCTCATTAGCGAACTCGTCTCCCGGCTCTACTCAAACAAGACAAACAAGCAACAAGGATACAATCAACCACGTGCAAACTCAAACAACGCAATGCAAAGATGGTATGCTATGCGAAATGCGATGCGGGATGCAAAATGCAAGATATGACAGGCAATGCATGAACCTGGACTAAACTTATAAAAACAAGTGTGCCATTGGAAAGATGAGATGAAGTCTCTTGAAAACGATATAAAGAACGCCGGAATCGGAGTTACGATTTGGAAATGGCAAGCGATTCAAAAATGACACCGGTGTGCAATTTATAGCAAGTAGGCATCTAAATGCAATGAGATGAACATGCTACAACACCCAAACATGACAACAAAATACATGGCAGGGATGAACACAAGATGCTTAACAAAAGTCTAGCACTGAGCTACGGCCAATTCATCCATTAACAGGTTCAAACAAGCATGGCAAAAATGCAGATGACAAACAGATCTCAGACTTAGTGAAATTAACACTTGTCTGGAATTTCAGATCAGGTAGCCCTCTTTGGAGCATGAAAACTACATGCTACAGGACCTGAACATGGCAAAGTAAAGCATGGCATGGAGCTACTCAAAGAGCTTAACAAAAGTCCCTTAGTGACCTTGAGCCAAAAGGGATCATAAAATACAATTGCAAGCACGTGAACATAGCAAAAACATAATCAGTTTTCAGACTTGGTGAAAACTGGCACATGCAGAAATATAACCCAAGTAGGCATGTTTACGAGCTCGATGCACTCACTACAGTGCAAGTCATGGCAATACAAGCATACACCCGTCAAGAAGGCACAAAATGCAAGCTAGACATGGCAAGAATAATGGCATAACAAGCACGGATCAACTACAACAACATCGGCAAAATTGCAAACAAGTTGACAATCTGCCCAGATTCACGAAGTAGCAAAAGTAGAGCTCGACTGACTCAAGCTAGGGTGCTCCATAAATGCAAACAAAGACATGGATGGATAGAGCACTACAATATTAACAAAACATCCTTACTGATCATCCTCAAAATAGGCACGGATCACTAGGAAACAACAAGAACATATGGCATCATGAGATAAACAGCTCCAGGACTTGGTGAAATCACTAAGTCCCTGAAAACAGAATTATCAAGTGCACCACTTTGCAAGCTTGCACAAGTCACTACACACGTTATAAAAATACATGGGTTGCACCTCTGGAAAGATGGCAAAACCCTTAACAAAACATATCTAGAACTCATGGGCATAGCATGCACACATTAATCATGGCAAAAATGACAAAAGTGCTAAACGGAGTAGCAGATCTGACAATTAATTCAAGTAGCCCTCTTCTAACAGCATTTCGGGCATCAAGATGAGCTCAAATGAAAATGATGCAATGGAATGAAATGATGTACTCTCTGAGGTGAACATTTTGATATGCTATATGCATGAATCGGAGCTACGGATGCAAAGTTACGGGGCTACGAACATGTGCATATGGACTGAGAATATCAGGGACTTAGTAAAAAAACAACCCTAGATCTAGGGTTTGACCGGCGCGGAATCCGAGGCGGGGCCGCGCGCACTGTTCACGCTGGAGTTCGTCGCCGACGTCGCCGGAGTGGAGAGGAGAGGCCGGGACGGGGCCGGCGGTGGCGGCCAGAGGCGGCGGCCGGGCGAGGCGGCGGCGGCGGCGCGAGGCGCGGGGCGGCGGCCGGGAGGCGGCGGCGCGCGGGCCGGGAGGTGGCGGCGCGGCGGCTCGGGCCGCGGGGGCCCTCCCTGGGCCTTGCGGGCCGCTGCGGCGGGGACGGCGGCTGTGGCCACATGGCGGCGCGGGAGAGGCTAGGCGCGGCGGAGCGGACGCGTCCGGTCCGTCCCGGACACGTCCGGCGGCGGCGGTGGATGGATCTAGGGTTAGGGGAAGAGTGGAACTGCGAATTTGAAGGAGGGGGTCTATATATAGGCATAGAGGAAGCTAGGAGAGTCCAAATGAGGTGTGGTTTTCGGCCGCGCGATCGTGATCGGACGATCTAGATGATGGAGCAGAGTTAGGTGGGTTTTGGGCCAAATTGGAGGGGTGTTGGGCTGCAACACACACGAGGCCTTTTCGGTGCCTCAGTTAACCGCTGGAGTATCAAATGAAGTCCAAATGATACGAAACTTGACAGGCGGTCTACCGGTAGTAAACCAAGGCCGCATGGCAAGTCTTGGTCCAATCCGGAAATGTTTAATCCTCACACACGAAAGAAGGCTAGAAATGACCATCGGAGGAGAACGAAGCGCCGGAATGCAAAACGGACAACGGGAAAAATGCTCGAATGCCTGAGACGAGCACGTATGCAAATGCAATGCACATGATGACATGATATGAGATGCATGACAACGATAACAACACACGGAGACAAAACCCGAACCCGAGGAAATAAATATAACTTAACGTCGGAAACGGCAAGAGTTGGAGTACAAATAGGGAAAGTTATATCCGGGGTGTTACACCATCGGTGTCAAAATCAATAGATCTCGGGTAGGGGGTCCCGAACTATGCGTCTAAGAATCGAAGGTAATAGAAGGCAGCGGACACGATGTTTACCCAGGTTCAGGCCCTCTTGATGGAGGTAAAACCCTACGTCCTTCTTGATTGACTTTGATGAGTATAGGGGTTACATGTAACGCCCCGAGACCGATGTGCAGGTGTCGTCTAGTTATTTGCTGTTGTTGCGTTGTCTTTGCTTGCGTGTCATGCATTGCATATCATGTCATCATGTGTTTTCATTTGCATACATGTTCGTCTCATGCATCCAAGCATTTTCCCCATTGTCCGTTTTGCAATCCGGCGCTCCTATGTCACCCGGTGTCCCTTTCTACCTCTTTTCGTGTGTGGGGGTTAAACAATTTCGGATTGGACCGAGACTTGTCATGCAGCCTTGGTTTACGACCGGTAGACCGCCTGTCAAGTTTCGTGCCATTTGGACTTCGTTTGATACTCCAACGGTTAACCGAGGGACCGAGAAGGCCTCATGTGTGTTGCAGCCCAACACCCTTCCAAAGTGGCCCAAAACCCACCTAAACCCCCTCCATCATCTCAGTCGTTCGATCACGTTCGCGTGGCCGAAAACCGCACCTCATTTGGACTCTCCTAGCTCCCTGTATCTATAAATATGTGATCCCCTCTGAAATTCGCGCAGATGAAACCCTAGATCCAACTCCCTCTGTGCCGCCGGACATTTTTCCCACCACCCGGACATGTCCGTCGCTGCCTTCGTCCAATCCAGAGCCGACATGTGTCCTCCTGTGCCCCACTTCGCCACCGGGCCCGCGGAGCCCGTCTCCGGCCCGCCCCGGGCCGCGCCAGGCCCGAGGAGATCCGCGCCACGCCGTCCCGCCGGACCTCCGCCGGAGTTCCCCGCCACCGCCTCGTACCTCGCAGCCGGCCACCGTACCTCGCCGCCTCTCGTCACCGCTCCGGCCACCGGAGTTCCGCCGTCGTCGCGCCCTCGTCCAGGCAGTGCCCCGGGCCTCCTCTTCCCCTCCTCTTCCCCTCCTTTTCTCCCCTGCTCTTCCTCTCCTCTAAGCCCGCGCCGCCGCCACCATTGTTTTGCAGGGCCGCCGCTGAGCTCGTCGTGGGCCTCCCCGACCTCGTCCGTCGCCGGATCCGGGGACCCCACGCCCAGATCCGCCCGTTCCCGGCCTTCGCCGGCCTCCTCCGCCCCTCCTTGTCGCTGCCCCGCCGGCGAACAGCGCCGCCGCGGCCCCTGCCTCCCTCGATCCAGGCGGGATCGAGGAGGAGGACGCCCTTGCGCCTCGTGGGCCCTGCACAGTCCAGCAAGGCCCGGTCCCCGCCGACCTCCTCCCGCTTCCGTAGTTGGGCCGAGCCCACGGGATGAGATCCCGCTATCCTTCGCCCAGTGCGCCCCGTAGCTATCCAGCACTCACTATTTTTTCCTGAGATTTCACTTAGTCCCCAGATTCCAGTATTTTATGCCCATATTCATCGCATCACAACTTTGCACTCGTAGCTCCGATTCGTGCGTGTAGCATATCAAAATGTTCGTCTCTGAGAGTACATCATTTCATCTCATTGCATCATTTTTCTTTTGAGCTCATCTTGATGCCCGAAATGCTGATGGAAAAGAGCTATTTGAGATAATTGTTAGATCTGCTGCATCAAATAGCTATTTGTCATTTTTTCCATGATTTATGTGTGCATGATAAGCTCCTGAGTTTTACATGAGTTTTGTTATATGCCATGCCATCTTTACAGAGGTGCTTACCATGTATTTTTGTGACATGTGTGGTGACTAGCACAAGCTTGCAAAGTAGTGCATTCGTTAATGCTGATTTCAGGGACTTAGAATTTCTCTAAGTCCTTGATCTGTTTTTATAAATATGCCATATGTTCATGTTGTTTACTAGTGATCCGTGCCTCTTTTGAGGATGACCAGTAAGGATGATTTGTTAACATTGTGGTCCTCTATCCATCCATGTATTTTTTTGCATTTATGGAGCACCCTAGCTTGAGTCAATCGAGCTCTACTTTTGCTATTTTGTGAATCCTGGCAGATTGTCTACTTGTTAGCGATTTTGCCGAGGATATTGTTGTTGATCCGTGCATGCTATGTTGTTGTTCTTGCCATATCTAGCTTATCTAATATGTATTCTTGATGGGTGTATTCTTAGTTTGTCATTTCATGCTCTGTAGTGAGTGCATTGAGCTCGTGAACATGCCTACTCGTTAACATATTTGCATGCTCCAGTTTCTCTCTAAGTCTGTAATCTGAATATGTTTTTGCCAGGTTCACATGCTTGCAATTGTATTTTCCGATCCCTTTTGGCTCAAGGTCACTAAGGGACTTTTGTTAAGTGCTTTGAGTAGCTTCATTTCATGCCTTGCTTTGCCATGTTAAGTTCCTGTAGCATATAGTTTTATGCTCCAAAGTGTGCTATCTGTTCTGAAATTCCAGGCTTGTGTTAATTTCACTAAGTCCGAAACCTGTTTACCATTTGCACTTTTGCCATGCTTGTTTGAACCTGTTAATGGATGAATTGGCCGTAGCTCAGTGTTCATCTTTTGTCAAGCATCATGAGTGGATCCCTGCCATGTATTTTGTTGTCATGTTTGAGTGATGTAGCATGTTTAACTTGATGCATTTAGATGGCTACTTGTTGTTTATCACAGACCGGTGCCATATTTGTTTTGCTTGCCATTTCCAAACCGTGCATCCGATTCCGGTGATCTTTATATCGATTTCAACTGAAATCACCTCACCTTTCCAGTGGCACTCTTGGGTTTCCAAGTTGAGGCCAGGTTCATTCACTCCCTTGAAAATCATGCATATGCATCACATACCGCATCCCGCATATCATACCATGTTCATGTGTTGGTTGTTTACTATGTTGTGTGCTTCTTTCCGGTGTTTGCTTCTTCGGGTTGGTTCCGGTAACGTCACTTTTGTGAGGACCCGTTCGAATACGTCCGTTTGTCTTCGTCATGGACTCGTTCTTCTTCCTTGCGGGATTTCAGGCAAGATGACCATACCCTCGAAATCACTTCTATCTTTGCTTGCTAGTTGCTCACTATTTTGCTATGCCTATGCTGCGATACCTACCACTTGCTTATCATGCCTCCCATGTTGTTGAACCAAGCCTCTAACCCACCTTGACCTAGCAACCGTTGTTTGGCTATGTTACCGCTTTGCTCAGCCCCTCTTATAGCGTTGTTAGTTGCAGGTGAAGATTGAAGTTTGTTCCTTGTTGGAACATGGAGTTGTTGTTCCTTGTTGGAACATGTTTACTTATTAGGATATCACAATATATCTTATTTAATTAATGCATCTATATACTTGGTAAAGGGTGGAAGGCTCGGCCTTATGCCTGGTGTTTTGTTCCACTCTTGCCGCCCTAGTTTCCGTCATATCGGTGTTATGTTTCCGGATTTTGCGTTCCTTACGCGGTTGGGCTATAATGGGAACCCCTTGACAGTTCGCCTTGAATAAAACTCTTCCAGCAATGCCCAACATTGGTTTTACCATTTGCCACCTAGCCTTTTCTTTTCCCTTGGGAGTCGCGCTCTTGAGGGTCATCATTATTTTACCCCCCCGGGCTAGTGCTCCTCTGAGTGTTGGTCCAACCTGTCAGCTGCCGGTGGCCACCAGGGGCAACTCTGGGCTGGCCTACCCGTACCTTGGACAATCTGAGTGTGCCCTGAGAAAGAGATATGTGCAGCTCCTATCGGGATTTGTCGGCACATTCGGGCAGTGTTGCTAGTTTAGTTTTACCTTGTCAAAATGTCTTGTAACCGGGATTCCGAGTCTGATCGGGTCTTCCCACTAGAAGGTTTATCCTTCGTTGATCGTGAGAGCTTGTGATGGGCTAAGTTGGGACACCCCTGCAGGGATTTGAACTTTCAAAAGCCATGCCCGCTGTTATGGGCAGATGGGAATTTGTTAATGTCCAGTTGTAGAAAACCTGAAGTTGACCTTAATTAAAATGCATCAACCGCGTGTGTAACCGTGATGGTCTCTTCTCGGCGGAGTCCGGGAAGTGAACATGGTGTTGGAGTTATGCTTGACGTAGGTTGTTCTAGGATCACTTCTTGATCATAGATGTTCAACCGTGCTTTTGCCTTCTCTTCTCGCTCTCTTTTGCGTATGTTAGCCACCATATATGCTAGTCGCTTGCTGCAGCTCCACCTCATACCTTTTACCCTTCCTATAAGCTTAAATAGTCTTGATCGCGAGGGTGTGAGATTGCTGAGTCCCCGTGACTCACAGATACTTCCAAAACCAGTTTTCAGGTGCCGATGTTACCGAGCAGGTGACGCAACCAAGCTCAAGGAGGAGCTCGATGAAGATCTTGTCCTTTATGTTGTTCTGTTTCTAGTTGATTAGTAGTGGAGCCCGGTCGGGACGATCGGGGATCTGTGTAGCTTTTGGGGTAGTCTTCTTTTATTTTGGTTCCGTAGTCGGACCTTGACTACATCTGGTCGATGTAATGCTTTATTCATGTAATTGTGTGAAGTGGCGATTGTAAGCCAACTATGTATCTTTTTCCCTTATGTATTACATGGGTTGTGTGAAGATTACCTCACTTGCGACATTGCTTTGAATGCGGTTATGCCTCTAAGTCGTGCTTCGACATGTGGGAGATATAGCCGCATTGAGGGCGTTACAAGTTGGTATCAGAGCCTTCCCCGACTTTAGGAGCCCCCTGCTTGATCGAATCGTTGGCATTGTTGAGTCTAGAAAAACATGTTTTGAGTCATTTAGGATTATATATATCGGAGAGTAGGACTTCTTTTTACTCCCCAGTCCCTTCGTCGCTCTGGTGAGACATCCTGACGTAGAGTTTTGACTCTTCTCTTCTCAAATTTCACTAATTTTTTTTAGGATCACGCGGGTATCTTGGAATTGTTCCGATCGATTTGTGACGAGAACATTGTTCTTGGTGCCTCCTAACATTTAGGGGTTGTGGCAGTGTCCCGGGGAGTTGAGCTCCGAGGTGTTGTCGTCACAATTTTATCGTTGCAGTTCTGGAATACCTGAGTTTAGTTTCACCAACATCGAAAATCTCTTTTATGCAGTTGTTGGTGAGATTACCTCGACGCCACCTAGTACTAGGGCGGGAGTTCGGGAGTATTGCCATAACTCGTATAACGGATGCTTTTCGAAGGTTGAGGTAAACGATTTCCGAAGGTTTCTTGGTTATGTGTTGAAGGATGAATACAGCTGGATGTAGGATTTGCTAGTTTTAGGTGAGATATTATGCTTCCCCTGTATCCCCAACACCTGATTGCATAACCGAAGAATTTCAGAAGTTTATAAGTGGGAATTCAAGTAGCTCTTAGGATATCTTTCCGACAGATGTATGATTTGAAATTGGGGTTCGACGTCTAGTGGTCCGCCTATTCACGGTTGGTTTTACAGTGGTCTCGTTGTGTCTTAAAGAGTCCTTGGCTATGCCGACTCGGGGACGCTTCGTATGTCATGTGCACTGCCTTGTACATGATGGTGCTGTACGATCGAGCCTGTGTAGGCCCCACCACGAAAACTTCGGACGAAATCTCTATCATATGTTTGTTCTGGCTTATTTTGCAAGCCAATCCTTATTTTGTTTTTAGTTGTGGTATTTGAGTTGCTTTGAAGTCAAATGTGGATTCCATACCTTTCCTAAACGGTGTTCTCATATTCCTATGTGAATACCAATCCTTCTTGATAATCGAGTTTGTCATTCAATTTCTTTTCAACCGGCGTCTTTCTCTTCAAGTGGATCCGATCACGTCAACATCCGCAAGATCAATTATCAGTTCTTCTCAATGGTGTTTGTTTCATTCGTTCCAAGCTGCCTTTGTTTTCCCACCCACCCACCCTTTTTCTTCAAGGACTCAGATTTCTTATTAAAGTATCCTTTTTTTCTTGTGAAGTCTCTCCATCTTTTTCCTTCAATATTCTTATCCGGTGATTCTCATGAAGATCCTAACGGAACCTCAAGTTCGTCACTCTTCACTCGTTTTCTTCTCCGGTGGACAGATTCAAGCTTTTGGTGTTGATCATATCCCTTTTTCCTCGTTTCAAATACCTTCTCTTATCGGTGCTCCTCATATACATTCATTTCTCGCTATTCTATTGTTCTGGAGAGCTAAAGATATCTCGAAGATTCATGTTTCCACTCTGCTTTCGTTCAAGCTCTTTCGAGGATGTTATCTCATTCAAGTCATTTAATTCAACCGGTGCAACCTCTCTTTTAAATCATTTCAATGATGTATCTTTTGAGTGGGCCCTAACCCACATGTCTTTTCCCAGGATCTTACCCGACTCTTCTCTTTTCCCGGCGTTACTCTCAAATTCTATTCCAAGTTTGACATAAGAATGAATTTTCATCAGTCAAATGCTTTTCTCCAAGATCTTTCAAATTCTTTTCATCGTTGTCTCAACTTTTCCATTCTTCATTCCGGTGTGCCTCAATAATTCTTGGTGGTGTTTCTCGTCGTCATTTGAAGACCGAAGAAGAGTTTTACCTCCATATCTTATCCGTTCTCTCAGAGATTCGTGGTTCTAATTCGAGGCCATCCTCTCATAATTGTGTGATTGTGAGAATTCTTTTTATCCATCCAGAGCAATTCAGGAGCCTTTTCAGTTTGTTCATCCGGAACCCATAATCTAAGATTTATTCATTCTCAGCTTTCAGCTATCATTCTCCAAATCTTATCGGTGCACCATTCAAGTGTTCTCTAATCAGCTTGTCATCTCTTCGTTCTCATATATCTAAATTCTTTCAAGCATCTTTGTGTATTTGCAAATTCTACCGGTGTTTCGTTGAAGACCTTATCAAGTTGTCGATATCTCTCTTAATCCTTTTCAATGAGAATAAGTAGTATGCCAAATCCGTTGCTTGCCATCAATCTAAATTGGTGAAGGATAGGCATAATGTAATTCTTATTCTTCTTTCAGGCAAGAGATTAATTCCCTATTCCGGAGGTTCATCAAAATTCTTGATCTCAATTGTTCATCTTATCTTTGTCCCAGAGTTCCTACCTCTCGCAATTATATCACCACGGAGATTCATCTAAATCATTACAAGGATTCACCTTGTGTTTTCAACTTCTTTTTCCTTTTGTTGGATCATTCCTTTTGTTTACCGGAGTTCTTCATGAAGGTTATACATGTTTGTTCATCTATGAATTAATTCATTCTCGAAGTGCTCATCAACAATCTTTTCTAAGGAGCTCAAGTATTCTTCTTCATGCAATCTGGAGTGCAATTCTTTCTTCTGTATCATTGGAGGTGGTATTATGTCATTCTTGATAATTTGAGTTCATGTTTTCATGATTCACAAGTTATCAGGTATGAGGTATTTTAAATCCATCAACCTCTTCGTTGGAGTTATCTTGGGTTATATTTCACCAAAAGCCTTCCCTGAGGATCGTTGCTATCCATGGTGCTTATAAAGGACCCAAGTTCTTCTTTATCCTCCCAGTGAAATACTTTCTCGTCTCCTTGTTCATTCCAATCCAAATTTTTTTCCCGGGAGTGGCAGGCTGTCACCTCATAATTTGAGACGTTCCATAAGACCATATCAAGCGTATTCTTTTCGTTGTTGGTGTTCCAACAACTCCGTTCGACCCTTCTCCTAAAGATGCCTTTTCAAACTCTTTTGTGGCAGAAGTTGGCATTTTCTTCTCCATTCTTTTATTTTAATCATCTATCTTCTATTTCTCTCTCCCGGAGGAATTGTGTTGCTGCTCTCTTCAAACCTTCCTCTTGTCCTTGTCATGCTTATCCTTTTAACCGGAGTGTTGTGCCCCTTTGCTCAAGCTCTTTCATTTTATCAAGTCTTTCATCTCTTTTCAACCGAAGTGTTGTCCGAATTTGTAATTCCTTGTTTCCTCTTCCCTACCGGAGTGCTTTCAACTTCATTTATCTCCGTTGTATTCTTTTCTCGATATGGCTTAACCTTTTCAAGGTTCTTTGGTTTCACTCGTTTGTCAAAGGAGCAACTTAGTTTTACCTCTTCTCTTTCTTTTTCGTTGTCCCTCCGGTGCCATTCTAGATCTCGGGACGAGATCCTCTCGTAGTGGTGGAGTGTTGTAACGCCCCGAGACCGATGTGCCAGGTGTCGTCTAGTTATTTCCTGTTGTTGCGTTGTCTTTGCTTGCGTGTCATGCATTGCATATCATGTCATCATGTGTTTTCATTTGCATACATGTTCGTCTCATGCATCCGAGCATTTTCCCCGTTGTCCGTTTTGCATTCCGGCGCTTCGTTCTCCTCCGGTGGTCATTTCTACCTTTCTTTCGTGTGTGGGGATTAAATATTTCCGAATTGGACCGAGACTTGCCAAGCGGCCTTGGTTTACTACCGGTAGACCGCCTGTCAAGTTTCGTGCCATTTGGACTTCGTTTGATACTCCAACGGTTAACCGAGGGACCGAGAAGGCCTCGTGTGTGTTGCATCCCAACACCCTTCCAAAGTGGCCCCCCACCTAAACCCCCTCCATCATCTCGGTCGTTCGATCACGATCGCGTGGCCGAAAACCACACCTCATTTGGACTCTCCTAGCTCCCTCTACCTATAAATATGTGATCCCCTCCGAAATTCGCGCAGATGAAACCCTAGATCCAACTCCCTCCGCGCCGCCGGACATTTTTCCCACTGCCCGTACATGTCCGTCGCCGCCTTCGTCCAATCCGGAGCTGACATGTGTCCTCCCGCGCCCCACTTCGCCGCCAGGCCCACGGAGCCCGTCTCCGGCCCACCCCGAGCCGCACCAGGCCCGAGGAGATCCGTGCCACGCCGTCCCGCCGGACCTTCGCCGGAGTTCCCTGCCGCCGCCTCGTACCTCGCCGCCGGCCACCATACCTCGCCGCCTCTCGTCACCGCTCTGGCCACCGGAGTTCCGCCGTCGTCGCGCCCTCGTCCAGGCAGTGCCCCGCGCCTCCTCTTCCCCTCCTTTTCTCCCCTGCTCTCCCTCTCCTCTAAGCCCGCGCCGCCGCCGCCATTGTTTTGCAGGGCCGCCGCCGAGCTCGTCGTGGGCCTCCCCGACCTCGTCCGTCGCCGGATCCGGGGACCCCACACCCGGATCCGCTTGTTCCCGGCCTTCGCCGGCCTCCTCCGCCCCTCCTTGCCGCTGCCTCGCCGGCGAACGACGCCGCCGCCGCCCCTGCCTCCCTTGATCCAGGCGGGATCAAGGAGGAGGACGCCCTTGCGCCTCGTGGGCCTTGCGTAGTCCAGCAAGGCCCAGTCCCGCCGGCCTCCTCCCTCTTCCGCAGTTGGGCCGAGCCCACGGGGTGAGATCCCGCTATCCTTTGCCCACTGCGCCCCGTAGCTATCTAGCGCTCACTATTTTTTCCTAAAATTTCACTAAGTCCCCAGATTCCAGTATTTTATGCCCATATTCATCGCATCACAACTTTGCACTCGTAGCTCCGATTCGTGCATGTAGCATATCAAAATGTTCGCCTATGAGAGTATATCATTTCATCTCATTGCATCATTTTCTTTTGAGCTCATCTTGATGCCCGAAATGCTGTTGGAAAAGAGCTATTTGAGATAATTGTCAGATCTGCTGCATCAAATAGCTATTTGTCATTTTTGCCATGATTTATGTGTGCATGATATGCTCCTGAGTTTTACATGAGTTTTGTTATATGCCATGCCATCTTTACAGAGGTGCTTACCATGTATTTTTGTGACATGTGTGATGACTAGCACAAGCTTGCAAAGTAGTGCATTTGTTAATGCTGATTTCAGGGACTTAGAATTTCTCTAAGTCCTTGATCTGTTTTTATCAATATGCCATATGTTCATGTTATTTCCTAGTGATCCATGCCTCTTTTGAGGATGATCAGTAAGGATGATTTGTTAACATTGTGGTCCTCTATCCATCCATGTCTTTGTTTGCATTTATGGAGCACCCTAGCTTGAGTCAATCGAGCTCTACTTCTGCTATTTCGTGAATCCTGGTAGATTGTGTACTTGTTAGCGATTTTGCCGAGGATGTTGTTGTTGATCCGTGCATGCTATGTTGTTGTTCTTGCCATGTATAGCTTATATAATATGTATTCTTCATGGGTGTATTCTTAGTTTGTCATGTCATGCTCTGTAGTGAGTGCATCGAGCTCGTGAACATGCCTACTCGTTAACATATTTGCATGCTCCAGTTTTTCTCTAAGTCTGTAATCTGAATATGTTTTTGCCAGGTTCACATGCTTACAATTGTATTTTCCGATCCCTTTTGGCTCAAGGTCACTAAGTTTTCGAGTAGGATTGTTAGCTAGACAACTTATTAGATGGTCTAGAGGAGGAGGAAGTTTCCGAGTCGAAGTAAATGTACTTTTATCGACAAACGTATCTCTAGCCGAATTATAAAATGATTGTCATGGCAGACCTTCCGCTTTAACCTCCTAAATCCAAAGTTTGGAGTGTTTTCGAATACTTACTGGTGGTAAGCACCAAAGTATGTTCGGAAACCGGGCAGTCCGGTCATAGTTGCTTGAACAGACAAGTTGTATTCGGGGAGTTATGTTATATTACATTTGATCGTAAGAAACATCTTCCAGAGAGAATAGTTCCGTTAAGGGTTCCTTTCCCTGGGACAGCGTGCGTTGTTGTGCATGCTTGAGTTGTGATGCTAAAAATCACAGTACGTTATATTTTGGGGGCTTGCAGCGCAACAAGTGCAGTTCATCTTTTGTTCGCTGACCTATTATTCCCTTAAGAACACTAGCTTTCGGCTTCACTTGTCTGAGGTACACGTCTGGATAACCTGGCTGTAACAATCGCAGAGGTGCTCCCTTTATGCCCTAGCCGAACAAACGAGAACGTAGAGCATAAGCACAGGAGCCAAGCAACCCATCTTGGCAAAAACTGAAGTCATAAAGGTTCATATAATGGCGAAGAAAAGACATATATGAGAAGATGACGCATATATACGGTGATCTTGATGCTCGAAAAATAAGTTTCTGTGACAAGAAGCCCCCGGGTATTGGGGGGTATGTACATTTAACGATGTATACCCCTTAAGTGTGCGGTTCATCCGAACACGGGATAGAAATCGTATAAAAACAAAAAGAAGAAAGAGAAAAAAGGTAACAAACTGTGAGTCCGGACTCAGGCGTAGAATCTTTGGAGTCTGGCAGCATTCCAAGGGTTTGGCTCTAAGCGATTGTCCGATGCATTACGAAGGCGATAGGCTCCTCCAATGAGAACTTCATCTATAATGAAGGGACCCTCCCATTTGGGCTTGATCTTGTCCTTTTTCTTCTCTAGTAGGCGCAGAATGAGTTCACCAACATTGTAAGTCTTGGCCCGCACTTCTCTGCCTTGGTATCTTCGAGCTTGTTGTTGATAGAATGTCGAGCGAGCTTTTGCGACATTGTGCTCCTCCTCCAAGCCTTCTAAGTCATATTGCCGATCGAGCTCGGCCTCTCTCTCTCTTCGTACATGCGTACTCGAGGTGAGTCATGAATAATATCGCAGGGCAACACTACAAAAAAAGACACATCCGTGACATTTTGGGCCGAACGAATTTTTTTCTGTCATACTTATGACACTTCTATGACGATAATTGTGACAAAACCCGGTATCATCATAGATGTGGTGGGGTCCTGCTTCTATGACAAAAAATCATGACAGAAAATGGGCTTTTCGTCCTGGGCGGGCCGGAGACGTAGCTGCATGACATTCTTTGGGCCGTCCATGACGGAAAAAACCGTGGTAGAAGTGAGGGCGAGGAAAATATCGAGGTGTTCCTGGTTACGGTGGGTGGTCGGGGCCGAGCGATGCGCATTTCTCTCATACACGCACGCGCGTGGGTGTGAGGCATTGGGCTCTAACTGAACCTGAGCGATTGCACTGCATGCTACGCGCAACTGAACCCGAGCGATCGATCGATGGCTGTTAACTGAACCCGATCGAGCGATTCCTTCACTACTGCTGCTAACTGAAGCCAATCGATGCTGCCTCTAGATGAACAATGAGCGTTGCTGGGGGGTTTGGATGAACAGTTCCCAGTGGGGGTGGATGAACAGGACCCCATGGTGTTGCCTCTGGATGAACAGGACCCTGATTGATCGAGCCGGTTGGGGCTGGATGAACAGGACCCCGTGGAGGGCAGGATGAACAGGACCACCCCATGGAGGGCAGGATGAAAAGTAGATGGTGGAGGGCTGGATGAATAGTAGCCCATGGAGGGGTGGTTGAACAAGAGCCCGTGGAGAGGGCTGGTTGAATAGTAGCCGGTGGAGTAGCGCACGGTGGAGGCTAGATGAACAGGAGCCCGTGGATGAACAGTCGCAGGTGGAGGCTGGAGGAGGTCGACGGTGGATGAACAGTAGCCCGTGGAGGCTGGAGGGGGTCGACGGTGGAGATGAACAGTATCCCGTGGAGTCCCGTTTTGCGGTACACCACACCTCTCCCGATGAACAGGACCCCCATTTCGACCGCAGCGCTCCAACACAAGTCTGTTTCCTTCGTTTTGCGGTACGCCACACCCCTCCCGATCAACAGGACCCCCGTTTCGACCGTAGGAGGTCAGTTTCCTCCATTTTGCGGTACGCCAGACCCCTCCCGATGAAGAGGATCCCGTTTCGAATGTGGCCGGTCGAACACAAGGCCGTTTCCTCCGTTCTGTGGTACGCCACGCCTCGTTTCCATCGGCTGTTCCGTCCAAGCCCTCCCGATGAACACGATGACGCATTCTGTTCCGACCCAGCCGGTTGGCTCCCCATGAACACGATGACGACGTTGTTTCTCTGTTCCGACCCAGCCATGTACACGAGCCATGGCCATACGTACACACGAGTAGGCGTTCGAGACCCTGCCCGCATGTACGTACGTGGTCGTATTTTCTTTCTTGCACACTGGCCGCTGTACATACATGTACATGCTATGTGCACGCCTCTACTACGACATGTGCGCGCCTCTACATCAACCAGTATGTACGTACACGTTCGTGACCAGAATGACAATGCTACGTACGCTTCGACCAGGTGGGTCCCGACTGTCAGGCACTTCCTTGCGTGCGAAGATGTAGCTGGTGGGTCCCATCAGTCAGGGGGGCGAATCGTTTTTTTGCCCGGACACACTTCCTTGCGTGCGAAGATGTAGCTGGTGGGTCCCAACAGTCAAGGGAAACGTTTTTTTCGTGAAATATGGTGGACCATCCGGTGGGTCCCCACTGTCTGGTGGAGGAATAATTATTTTGCACGTAATAAGGAGGCACTTCCTTGCTGCGGCCATGGACCCAGCTGTCAGCCTCTCCACGTACAGCCCACGTCCGATGGAAGCTGTTCCTTGACCACGTTGACCACGCCGCACCGAGAGAACCAGTGCGGTGGATGATGGCGAGGCCTATGAAGGGGACGACACGGAGCCGGGGAAGACGCGACAGTGGATGCCCACGCGTAGAGGAGTATGAGGGTTCACTGGTTCTCTGCGGTGTGAGGCTGCCGTCGCCGCAGAATAACAGGGGGTGTGGGTGAGTAGAGGGATGGCCTGGCCAGCGGTGGGAGTAGTAGGGGCGGTGAGGCCTCCGTCGCATCGCAGCCGGCCACGGGAGGCAGGAGAACGAGTGATGTAGGGTAGGAACCCTAGGGGCCGATCTTTCATGAAAGGAGCGGATCCCGTGAAGAACACGAGGAGGGAAACGAGGTAAATCACAAGGGAAACACAAGAGGAACACTCAAACTAACAAGAACAAGTCACACATGTGCTAGATCCTCGGATACATAAGGAAAGATACACGATCCACGGACAACTAAGGACGATACAAGGGTAGCCGGTCTGCTCCATGAGGAGGTCTTGAGTTCTTCCCTAAAATGGGGTTTTGAATCCGCTTGGGGGATCTTCTCCGATGGAGGCTCGAATCTCCAAGGAGAAGGTAACCAAGTGGATGAGCAAAGCTCTCACACGAAATATGAGCTAATCCTTTGATAACCCTAGAAAGGAGGAGGGAGAGGTCTATTTATAGTCTTAGTGCAAAAGAGGGGGGGCGAAGGGGTACATGGGCTATGGCCCAACACGAAACAACACACAGGCGTCGGACGTCCGGTAATCACCGGTCGTCCGGAGGCTCGCAAGGGTCTGGACGTCCAGTGCCTGTCGGACGTCCGTAGATTCGGCTCGGGTGGACTTCGGTCGGACGTCCGGACGGGATCGGACGTCCGGAGCCTGGAGGCCGTCGGTCGTCCGTAGCGCTTCGGAAGTCCGTAGTTTTGGCTCGGGTGTGGAAGCGTCTGTCGTCCAGAGGGGGCCGGACGTCCGGAGCTTGGAGGTCACCGGACGTCCGGGGTCTGTCGGTCGTCCGGAGCGTGGGGACTTTGAGCAGTTCTTATTCTTGTCCCGTGAACTTGGCATCGTCACCATCTTGTCCGTTGAGAGTAGTTGGTTCGCGGCTTTCCTCCAGGTATCTGATCACACATAGGGTTTCCACTTGAGGTAGTAACCAATTCTCATGCATGGAAAGTGGAAGTTCGGAGAGGAGTGAGTTCACCTTATCTTTGATAGCCTTGGCTCGGGCTCCTGTCATTGGTCCACGTGGTGATGTTGGAGGTGTAGGTGCGTCCATGGGGATGATCGTGGGATGCTCCGCATCATCTCCCCTCCCTTGGGGAAGATTCGTCCTCGGATCAAATTCTTCATCACCATGGTACGGGGGTAGATCTTTTATGTTGAAGATGTCGCTGACGTCGTACTTGTCGCACGGGAGGTCGATCTTGTAGGCGTATTCGGCGATCGGTAGGCACGGTTGCAAGATTTCTCTACAAAATAGATGTGTAATATGTGAAGTATTGTCTATCTTGTGGCAAGATATGAAATGAGCCTTGGTGGAGAATCGGTTCACAACAACAACAAACACGGAATCCTTTCCATTCCTATTTCTAGGCAACCCAAGCACAAAATCCATATGAAATTCCTCCCATGGATGATATGCAATTGGAAGTGGCAATGAAGGGCCATGAGATTGAGCTTTGTACTTAGCTTTGTGAGATGTAGAGTATTGGTTGTTGAAGCGGTTGACGTCGCGAAGCATCGAGTGCCAATAATAGTGCTTTGAGATCGTAGCGTCTTGTCATATCCAAGGTGGATGTGTAGTTGAACTTGCCATTGGATCTCCTTAGGTTCCTTGGGGTTGACGCGGTAGGGAACCTTGTTAGGAAGGGGCGCTCCGGGGATGATGTCGAGTCGGTGCTTAATGCCTTGTAGTGGAGGTAGTCCCGGAGGTAGCTCGTCGGGGAAAACATCGTGAAATTCCTGCAAAAGAGAAGACAACACTAGAGGAAGAGTGTGATGGGTGTTAGCTTTTGGTCCCTCGTCGTTGCATGAAAGGTCATAGTGCATGACACTAGATGGGTTCCCACACACTTCTCTCATCTCACGTGTGGTGGCAAATAGAACGAAGTACTTCTTGTCGCTCATCGTGGAGTCGCTCAATTTGGCCTTGTGGCGCCCACTTTCTTTTTGGTGGTTCGGTCTCTCACTATTTTCTCCATGATGGGTGGCTTGCTTGTCGGCGATCACTTGGCTTGGTGACATGGGGCAAAGTACGTACTCCTTTCCCTTCATCTTGAAGATGCAGTGGTTCGTTCAGACGTTGTGAATGACTCCTCTATCAAATTGCCATGGGCATCCAAGGAGGAGGTGGCAAACAGTCATTGGAACAACGTCGCACTCCAAAGTGTCTTCGTAGGCACCGATGTTGAAGGAGACTTGTACTCGATGCTAGACTTGGATAGTTCCAGAGTCGCTAATCCATTGCACTTTGTATGGATGTGGGTGTTTCGTCTTGGGCAATTGGAGCTTGGAGCAAAGTTCTTTGCTTGCGAGATCATGACAACTCCCTCCATCGATGATGACCTTGACAGATCTTCCATTGATGCCGGCCTTGGTGTGGAATATGTGGCATCTTTGGTCTTCGTCTTGGTGATGTTGAAGAGTCAAAACCTTGGAGACAACGAGAGCGGGAATTGAATCTCCGTCACAAAAGACTTGATTCTCTTGTTCTTCGGTCACGCGCCGGTGCCTTGCCACTTGCTCAATGGATTTCATCTCCTCATCACTCATGTAGTCGTATGTACCATCGTCGTTGAGGATCATGGTTCACTTGTTGGTACACTTGGATGACTTGTGTCCTTGGCCGCCACATGTGAAGCATTTGAAGGAACTCGTCTTGACGGTCTCATTGGTTGGGGTAGATGACGATGAAGCTCTCGGCTTGAAGTTGCTTGTAGTAGGATGATGACTTGGGGTGGTCGAAGATGTTGGAGTCGTTGAACCTTGATTGTTGGAGAAGTCGTCAGACTTGGATGAGAACTTGGCATACTTGAAATCATCTTGCACTTGACGTTCCGCTTTGGTAGCTTGATGCGCTAGCTCGATGAGGTTCGAGTATGGTTGGAAGTTGACGATCTTCTTGATAGGATGGTTGAGTCCATTCAAGAAATGTGCCATAGTTTTCTCATCATCTTCCGTGACATTGGCTCGTATCATGGCAATCTCCATCTCCTTGTAGTACTCTTCAACGCTCTTGGTTCCTTGCTTGAGTAGTTGGAGTTTCTTGAAGAGGTCGTGGTTGTAGTAGGTAGGCACAAAGCGAGCTCTCATGACATCCTTCATTTGCACCCAAGTAGTTATGGGTGGTTCACCTCTTGCCTCTCGGCGCTCGATAACTTGTTCCCACCAAATGAGGACATAGTCTTGGAACTCAAGGGATGCCATCGCGATCTTCTTCTCTTCGTCGTAGTTGTGCAAATGGAAGATATTGTCAACTTTCAATGCCCATGAAAGGTACTCTTCGGGATCGTTGCTTCCGTTGAACTAGGGCATGGTGAACTTGAGCTTGCCATAGCGTTGCTCTTCATTGTGTTGGGGTCGGGGATTATCACGCCCATGTTGTTGATGATTGTCAAGCTCATGTTGCTCTTGTTGAGGAGGGTTGTCAACCTCATGTTGCTCTTGTCGTGGAGGATCTCCATTGTCTTCATGCTACGTGATGTTCTTGGCGAGCTTGTGGAGGAGCTTGTCGAGCTCGAGGAGGAGCTTGAGGAACTTGACGATGCACGCGAGCTTGAAATCTTCGTTCTTGAATTTCTTCACGAAGTGATTCTTCTTGTTCACGAGCTTGTCGGCCTCAGTCGGCTACGGCTCGACTTGAATCTCGGAGGGCTTGTTGCGCTGCAAGTTCTTGAGTTTCACAGAGTTGTTGTTCTTGGTGTTGTGCCTCGGCATCTTGTGCATCTTGGTGTAGACGCACTCTCTCTTGCTCTTCATGTTGGCGTTGTCGTTGCCGTTCTCGTGCTAATGCAAAGCCTCTTGGGTTTGACGTTGTCGGTGCTCTTGAGAGTCGGTGTCACGTAGAGGATTGAGGATTGCTTGACGATCGTTGTGCGCGGCATGGCATAGAGTGTTCGATGTCGGTGTACTTGAGCCGAAGAGGGTGAAGTCGGAGTGTCGACTTGAACGGCTCCTTCTTGAAGTGGAAGAAGAGCGATTGAGCAACAAAGCACGAATCTCGTCCATTGCGTCATTCTCTTGCTTGTGATTGTCGAGCTTGTGGTCGAAGTAGTCCCTTGTACATTTCTCAGAGAGTCGCAAGTCGGCGGTGAGGTTGTCAATGCATTCACTCATAGCTTGTTGCTCTTGATGCAAAGCATGTTGTGCACCAAAGATGTGACTCTTGGTGACGAAGGAGTTCATGTCGTCGTCTTGCTCCATGAAGAGTGGGTTGGTAGAAGTACTTTGCCTATCCATCATTCCAAGACAAATGTGAGTGGTAGAAAGAGAAGAACGAATACCAAATGTACCTTGACCGAAGTTGAAAGTGGATCGATGATCACTCCAATGTAGGACAAGGAAATAGCACAATTGGTACTAGCTCTTGTCGGTTTCTCACACCTACACAAGTAAAAGCTTATGGAGGAGCTTGGTTAGGATGGTGGCACAAAATTTGATGCAATTTTAAGTGAGCTTCAATAATGTTGGAAAAGATTCGCAAGATGCAATGTAACAAGTAGACCAAGCATATAAGGTACACAGAAACACACACGCAAAAAGATAAGTGGGGTCGTGCAACCAAGGGTGAGCCAAAATGTGGAATCCACAAAAATGCTCTTGTTGCACAACACTAGAGAGATGCTAGCACGATTGCACAATAGGCGGATACAAGAACTTGTGCACAACCTACTTAGCAAAAATGCAATGACTTCTATCCCAAGTATGCTTTATGCAAGGTGTTTCGATGTTATGATCCAAGATGATCTAGTATGACGATCTTAATGTTGTATGATGCTATGGTTCTTGCTTAAAAGCTCTTTGCTTATCTTTCCTTTTTGCTTAAAAGCTTGTTTGGCTCTTTGATGATGGAGCTCTTTTCTCATGCAATGCTTGACGAACCAAGATAGCAATTGTGTATGCGATGGAAACTTTGTGACACAAGATATGATACCAATATATGCAACAATGATGTATGTATGCTATGGGAAGTATGATCACTAATGTGCACAAGTCTCGTTGCTGGCAATACTCAATGGCTAGTCTCGATGGGTAAGCAACGCAAAGGAGTAAGGCTATGATGGCTATCAATGTAATGGCAAGAATGATATGTCCAATACAAAGACGAGGTTACCGTTCTTGCTTACGGTATGGTGTCAAAATGGTTGACTGAAATACCAAGATGTAGTCGAGGTGGTCGTTGTTGATGACGCGTCCATGGTGAAGATGAGCGGCGGTGATGTCGATTTCGAATACCTAGATAGCCGAAACACAAAAGGATATGGAACCACAACTCAAATTCTCAAAGCTCGAAGTAGCAAACGTGTCAGAGAGCAAAATGGGTAAGCAATGGTGGTAGGAGTGCGCATGCAGAAATGTGGGGCTGTGGTGGTGACTAACTGAAAAAAAATTCAGTTTCGTCTGGGTCGGTCGGGCATCCGGGCTGGGTCGGTCGTCCGGTCGTCGGACGTCCAGGCTGGGTCGGACGTTCGGTGCCTGGGCGAAAATCGGGCATGGGATGAATTTCAAGTGTTCGTGATGGGGATGATGAAAATGGTCAAATCCGGAGGATTTTGTGGATGGAAAGGGTGGGGAAAGGGGGGAAAAGCTAGATCCACTCAAAACAAAGCAAATCCACGGATCCAAACCAACAAAATCTCAACACACTAACAAATCACAAAAAAAATTGGGGCTATTTTTGTGGGGAATTTTTCGAATTAGGACGAAAAACAACAAAACAAGGCTAGAAACACAACGGGGAGGCTCCGAAATCGTGATCAACGTGGCTCTAGATACCAAGATGATGTAGGGTAGGAACCTTAGGGGACGATCTTTCACGAAAGGAGCGGATCCCGTGAATAACATGAAGAACACGAGGAGGGAAACGAGGGAAATCACAAGGGGAAACACAAGAGGAACACTCAAACTAACAAGAACAAGTCACACATGTGCTAGATACTCGGATACGTAAGGAAAGATACACGATCCACGGACAACTAAGGACGATACAAGGGTAGACGGTCTTCTCCGTGAGGAGGTCTTGAGTTCTTCCCTACAAGGGTTCTTGAATCCGCTTGGGGGATCTTCTCTGATGGAGGCTCGAATCTCCAAGGAGAAGGTAACCAAGTGGATGAGCAAAGATCTCACATGAAATATGAGCTAATCCTTTGCTAACCCTAGAAAGGAGGAGGGAGAGGTCTATTTATAGTCTTAGTGCAAAAGAGGGGGGGGGGGGGGGCGTAGGGGTACATGGTCTGCGGCCCAACACGAAACAACATACAGGCATCGTATGTCCGGAGGCTCGCGAGGGTCCGAGTGTCCGGTGCCTGTCGGACGTCCATAGATTCGGCTCGGGTGGACTTCGATCGGACGTCCGGACGGGTTCGGACGTCCGGAGTCTGGAGGTCGTCGGTCGTCCGTAGCGCTTCGTAAGTCCGTAGTTTTGGCTTGGGTGTGGAAGTGTCGGTCATCCGGAGGGGGCCGGACGTCCGGAGCCTGGAGGTCGTCGGACGTCCGGGGGTCTGTCGGTCGTCCAGAGCCTGGGGACTTCGAGTAGTTCTTCTTCTTGTCCCATGAACTTGGCATCGTCACCGTCATGTCCATTGAGAGTAGTTGGTCTGTGGCTTTCCTCCAAGTACCTGATCACACATAGGGTTTCCACTTGAGGTAGTAGCCAATTCTCATGCATGGAAAGTGGAAGTTCGGACAGGAGTGAGTTCACCTTATCTTTGATAGCCTTGTCTCAGGCTCTTTTCATTGGTCCACGTGGTGACATTGGAGGTGTAGGTGCGTCCATGGGGATGATCGTGGGATACTCTGCATCAACAAGGCACGACCGACGCTGGTTTGGGCGGCTGGAGCAAGAAGACCAGAGGTTGAAGAAGCACTACGGCCGTTGGATGGACATCGTATGGTCAGTGGAGCTAGAATCGTGCATATTGACTAAGTTGACAAAGCCCTCCGTCCCCGTCAACTTAGTAGGCCCACAAGTCAGCCTGCCTATACTGGGTCCTAGCTAGCAGGGGGAGTATTCATTTTTTGTGCGTAATAAGGAGGCACTTCCTTGCTTGCGAAGATATAGCTGGTGGGTCCTAGCTGTCAGCGGTGGGAACATTTTTTCGCGAAATACAGAGGCCCTTCCGGTGGGTCCCAGTTGTCAGGTGGAGGAATCATTATTTTGCACGTAATAAGGAGGCATTTCCTTGCGTGCGGACGTGGACCCAGCTGTCAGCCTCTCCATGCACTGTCTACTTCCGATGGTGTCGTGCGTTGACCACATTGACCACTCCACGCCGAGCGCATCCAAGGTGGTGGACGATGGCGAGGCCCCGGACAGCAATGAGCCAGAGATGGGAAGACGTGGGAGTAGAGTCGCAGACGGAGAGGTGTACGAGGGTTAACTGGTTCTGGTGCGGTGTGGTTCGGCAGTCAGTGGAGAAGAACATGAGGTGTGGAGGGGTGGAGGGATGGCCTGGCCAACGGTGGAGTAGCGCTTCACAGCGAAGCGTGCTAAGCAAAGCTGCTAGCAGCAGGAGGCGGGAGCAGGTGGTCCCGGCGGCGCTGGAGGAAGAAGACGAGAGATTGAAGATGGATGCCGGTCATTGGATGTAAATCCAACGGCTAACGATGTCAGAATCATTTGTTGACTAAGTTGACAATGACTTGCATTGGCTTCGGCCTATTGGCCCACATTTCAGCCTAAAAAAATGTGGCACGTATTCAACCCATTTTTTCATAATTACAGTCTTTTTTTGCGAGGTAGAATTTACAGTCCATTTGATCTTTTTTTGAATTACAGTCCATTAGCTGGTTGGGTGAACAAATAATGTAGCGTCCATGCGGCCCATTTATGTTTTTCCTAAAAAATTACAGGCCATTTGCACTTTCTCGAAATACACGATTTTGCTGGGCTGATTCTAATTATAATGTTGGGTTGGGCGCAACAATGTTATCAAAAAATTAACAGGGGTTGAGCAATGTTATCAAAAAATTAAATAATAAGTGATTTATTATTACATTGGTCCTTAAATCTTACCAAGCTTTTGTAATCAATCACCAGGATTTTCGTTGCCAAAAAAATCCAGGATTTTATTGTTAAGAAATTATTTTTATAAGTTAACAAGATGTGGGATATTGTTTTCTTACATATGTAAGTATCTGTTAAATATATGATGACAATAACAATAATATATAATAACATATAAAATAATTTAAATATATATAATATAGTTAGAAGGGAAACATAAGTTGGACCAGGCGTTCCTATTCTTATATAGAAAAATAGAATAGACCTCTGCGTTTTCTTCAAAAAATATACATAAATTGGGTTGTCGATGTTTCAGGAAAAATAAAACCTCGGATGGGAGGTCCATAGGCCGGTCGATACATGACGGCCCTCAAGAAAATACAAACATCCTTATGGACCTCCCATCCGAGGTCGTGGGCTGCGCATGTTAAAAAAGAAAGCCTAGACAGGGCAGCCCAAAACCCAGCTGATACTTGCTGCCCCAGTGATAATAAATGATACCTGCCAGCTCCCCGGCTTGGTTGTGAATTTATCTCCTGTAGTAACTACGTTGAAGCACCTAAAAAAATGTAACTATGTTGACAAACCCGTGGGCCCCAACATCAGTATAGCATTAGGAGGAAGTATTTTTTCCATGAGGCACTTGCTTGCGTACGGCCATAGACCTGGTGGGTCCCGACTGTCCGCCTCTCCACATACAGTCCTCTCCAGATTCCTCTCGTTTGTTAAGCATGTTCACAATGGCAGACAGCGGCGTCGCGGAAAGCGCACAAAGGCGTAGGAGGAGATCCGACAACCTGAGGAAGTGCCTTATTAGTAACGAAACAACTGAACTAGCCCAGTGGCCGAGTGACACCCGACAGCTGTTCCGCCCGGGTTCGATTCCACCTGTGCAGAGAAAATGTCTCCAATTTTTTTGCCTCTGCCTTTATTGACATGTGGGTCGCAATTGTCATCTACGCACACCACATCCTACACTTGCCAAAACTTCGTCCCTCGTTTTCTCTGTTTTTCGCACACTCGACATTGTGTGGGCATTTTGAAAATAGCATATCTTTTTGACTGTGCATCATATGAAGATGCGCTATGCATGAATGTTGATCAGCATGATGTTAACGGGTTGGTAGTTTCGGTTTCGACCATGAATAGAACTTCCAGCATGATGTTAAAGCTGTTTGAAAAGGCCGTGTTAACATAAATGCTCTGCCTCTGAAAGTTGCAATTTCTTATCTGAAACTGAACTTGGAGTTTCTTATTTGAAACTGAAACTTGCAGTTTCTTCTCTAAGAATCACATTGTCTGCACTTTTATACTCCTATGAAACTACATTTTTAAGTGCTAAAATAGATATCTAGAATTGGTGCTTCTTTCAGAAAAGAGTACACCCCTAGAAAACTGCCAATATAAGCTACTGGTATTTTTTTTAAGTCTAAGCTACTAGTATTTGGTTAGAGGATTTACTGCAAAGAAAGATCTGTCCACAGTGAGCACCACACATCCCACTAATGATGGGGAATGCCAATGCTTAGATGGAGCAGGGTTGGTGTCGATAATTTTTACTTGGCACCTCGCACTCTGCATATATGCCGGTTCCATCCGTACATTTGTGCAGTTCCACCAAAATGCTGCTAAATAACCCTGTTTGCACAGATAATGAAAAGGCGTGATTAGATTATAGTGGCACTATTTGATGAAACATACACTAATAAACAGAAGAAAATATTACATCATACTGGAAATCGACCCAAGTCTCCTCGATACACCTTCTGCCAGTGATGAACATCAGTGTACAGCGGTAGTACAAGGAGGGGCCTTGAGACATTCAAATCTCTATTTTTGTGCAGATCAACTAAAATTAAGCACCCCAGTTTGCAGAAACGCTTAAACATTAACAATGGGACTAGTTGATGAAACATACATTACAAAGAGAAGCACTTTCTTTATCTACATTGGAAATGAAATGATAGAGAGGACAATCGCTCTATTTTAACTGTATTATTACTTCATTTTATCAGTGACACTAGGGTCGAGCTGGTGGAAAATGAGGTGTACTGTGCGTCGCAAGGATGAAGGCCGGGGGTGCTTAGACTGGGATGCTGAAGCTGGCTCTTTCAGTCCCTATCTTCCCCCTGATGTTTCTGTGGTAGCATTTGGGTTGTAATCCAAACTTGGTCGAGCTGGTGTTGCGTCCCCCTACCTGCCTAGCTTATGTGGCGAACTTGTCTCCTGCTAGTACTTAGTCCATTCTAGTAGTAGTTGCATAACTGCCCGTTTACACTGAGATGTTGTCGGATAATGGTTTTCTATGGTTGGGTTTCTTTAATGAAATCGGAGGGAACCCCCTCTTTCGATATATAAAAAAATAGTGGCACTACCGGTGCCAAAACATTGCCTCAAATTAATAGTGCCACTAGATTAAGGTGCAAAATAATAACATCACTGCTTTATCATGGCAGTGCCAAAACAGTAGCACAAGAGCAGGATCAACATGCAGGATCTTTGGCAAATGGTCGGACCAAAAAGGAACATACCTCGTGATGGGAACCATATCTGCAGTCAACGGCATCGTAGAAGGGATGACACCATTCACTAACATGGATGATTCAATTCATGGGACCTTTTGGTGCAGTTCACCTAAAATGAAGCAATGTCCCATGAGCTAGCAACTTCTTCTTCTTCTTCTTCTTCTTCTTCTTCTTCTTCTTCTTCTTCTTCTTCTTCTTCTTCTTCTTCTTCTTCTTCTTCTTTTTAAGAAAAGGGCTCCAGTCCCGGTTCCATTCCATCAGAAAACGAACCGCACAGAGCTTCTTCATTAGTTGCAATAAAATCGAGCAACATCAAGGTTGGTCGTGAAGCTCCTGGAGAGTAGGCGGACCAGGACAGTTGCATCTCTGACGAAAAGAAGCAACTTATCTTAATGGGATATTTAGCAGGACATGAAAAAAAGTGCCATTAATTCATATTACTGGAGGCATTACATTGAAAACAACATTGGTTTAACGTGTCCTTACTTTTAACAGTGCGACTGCTGCATTTTACCAGTGGCTTTACATAAGAGTGGCTCGGGGCAACAAACCTCAGAAGAGGATTTCTGGGTTGGTCCCATTCTTGTTCGGTATATAGCCACCTTATACTTTGTGAGGCTAGAAAATCTAGTGTTGGACTTACTCTGTTGACTTGTCCCCCAATCCCCACTTTCTTTCCTTTTTCAACCAATAGATCGGGTTTATATTGAGTTTGTACTGCGTTCCCTTTATTTCCCTATTAGACATAGAGACCAGTTGGATAGCCAGTCTCTGCTACTTTTTGCCCCCATTATTTCCTCTTTCGACCAAGTCCTAGATTCAAGTAACAAATATTCCCCACCCCACCCCCTTTCTTCCTTGTTTGAACCAAGTACTACTAGATTCGAGTGCATGAACTAGTTTTACCTCTTAACAGTAAAAAATTAGGTGGTTTTCAAACAGCCGATCGATCCTATCTACATGAGGGGGTGTAAGAAATAGTAAAAGATACAAATGCAGTGACATCAGGAGTTCGGGAAGTAGAGCAAGGCCGGTTTCAAAGGAAGTTATACCTGAGGGTCCCCGGGATGTCGCTAGGTGGGCGGCGGGAGGCCGGATCTGCCCACACTACGGCAGTGAGGAAGAAGGGGTGGGAGGCCCTCCCTCGACAGTGATGCTTGGCAGAGAACGGCAAGGCACGCTGATCGGGACGCGCCGACAGTGGGTAAGATCCGTCGCCGAGGATGACCGTGTGAATGTTGCACCTTCTCACCTTCCCCGGCGGAGAGGATCCAGCTTGATCTGTGACCAGCGGTGAGTAGAGAGACAGAGAGTGTGGCCACTGCTGTTGTGTTTAGATCTGGAGAGGACGAGACAGTGTGAAGACAGCAACACTAGCAAGCATGCGCGGAGGCTCCTACCTATATAGTGGAGTACTAGTTTTCTTTTGTCTACCGGCCGGAGCCGGCTTGACCTCGGCAATGACTGTCGAGAAGTCTTCATGCATGTACCCCGGAGGCGCAGTTGTCGTCATTTTGATCTGAAGCACCGGATTATAACATATAACACGAAAAATGCCACATGACAAGAAATCATAACCTCACTGCCCAAAGGAGACAAGATGAATCCCGATGGACAAACTAGACGAGGATCAAAGCTCAAATTAAAGATAAACTCGTAGAAAAGGGGTTCGTCGATAGATGTCCTAATTAACATAGCTGGCTTGACCTAGATGGCAACCGATTAGTCTTCGTGCATGTCTACTGGAGTCTGGTCACATGCATGGATGAACTAATCTTCTTGTGTTGCAGGGATCGTCTAGGTACCAACGTATGTACTACTTCTATTAACTCACCCAACATGCGGGGCCGGGGAGTGTGCCTATCGTCGGTTCTCAATTGCGGTCCCACATGTGTGTGCAAATGCAATATGACACACGTTCCATTTGGAGAGCGGCGTGCCAGACCGACCAACCATCTGGGGTGCGACGCGAATGCGACGGGCATGCTGTATACTCCGTACATGTGTACCGCCGTTTTCTTGAGGCTTTGCTCCATGGCGCAATCCATGGATACAAAATTAGTACACTATACTATTTAAAAGTTGAGGGCGGGGCTTTTCCCGCGCGGTAGGCGGGGCAGTTCCGCCTAGTTGGTTCAACAAAGACGCGAGAAGATGAGGGAGTAGGCTGCTGCAAACGTAGGGTTGTGTGATTTGATAGTGAGTTACTGCTGGACAGGTGGGGCCCGATGATTTGACTTGCCATTATCATTTTAACTGCGGCGCTACGACCGGCTTGAGTCTCCCGATTCCTGACCACCTCCATATAGGTGCCTCTCCCGATGCTCCACCATGTAGAGGCTAGCTCTTGCTTGGGAGCCCACTCCTCCACTTTTTCCTTGCCTCTTTCCCCCAGATATGCAAAAATGCCATGTAAAGCGGGCTTATAGCCCACTATTGTACTTGATCCTACAGGTGCTAAGCCTGCCACATAGGCATAAAGTCTGATGTGGAAAGTTAATTAAGAAGAGACAGACTAGTTTGGTGACCCCAGGAAGAAACGGTGATAAGCGCGTGTACCTAGATGAAGCAAACTTAGCAACAAAAAACTAAGCACCTATGCATTGGGTACTTGAGTTGCTAAGCTATTTAATGCCCATAGCACCTCATCTAAGCACCATTTCATTGGAAGAGCTCACTCCTTGGCAAATGAAATAAATACTATGAAGAAAGAGATAGAGAGAAGTAAACAAAAAATACTGTTATAGCTAACCTTGTTGTATGAGTGACTAAGTGATGACTATGTATGACATGCCAACATCAGATAGCCTAACGCACCGTGTTAAATCTGCAAGGGCGCGGCCGCGTGAGCGAGGCGGCGGTCGTGGTAGGCGCGACCATGATACGGGCTGCTGGCAGCCCTTGGATCTGAGATCGAACGGTCGCATGCTAAGTTGCTAAAAATTTGTAGAATAACCCTCCAGGATAGGATATTCACCCATAGGTCTAGAATCACGCCATGAAACCATTCGATCTCAGATCCAAGGGCTCTCGGAAGCCCGTATCATGGGAGAATGGAAAGCTTCGTATCACCTGCAATTTTCCCGACATTGGACATGACATCGAAAGCCATTTAATTGGGCGTCGAGTAGACATGACATCTAATTGGCCCCCCATAGTACTGTGCATGAATCCATTTATCCACCGGGCAAGCCACTACCCTGCCGTTCGCACGCGCCCCCCACTCAACATTTTTACAATCGATAAACCGCTCCTAGTCGTCCCGTCCTTTCACATTACGACAGTTCCACTAATCCTAACCCTCCTCCCAAATCCATGGCGTCCCAAATCTCCATGATCGGCGGTGAGTACAAGGTTAGAACCATCACCGGTGATGAGTTCGACGTCATCTACACCCGTTCTTCCGCAACGGTGAAAGAATGCCTTGCTCGCTTCAAACGCATGTTCAAAAACTCAAATGATGAGTGGGTCGCTGGGCTAGATGTTGAGTACACCACATTCCTGGGAAGCGAGAAGAATCTAAAGGAGGCAGAGAAGAAGAAGCCCGCCATGAACCAGGTTTGTGTGCATGACTTATGCTTGGTCTACCACATATGCCATGCCGATGTTGAGTGCCAGGATTTTAAGAATTTCCACAAGGACGGCCGAGTCAAATTTGTTACTGTAGACTTTAGGAACGATAAGGAAATCCTGGGTTGGATAGGCCTCGTTGTAGGTGCCCCCTTCGACCTCCAGAAGAAACGGCTGGTGCCCTCCCGTGATCAGCCTTTAATGCTGACCCTGGCAGGATCCATGGTTCATCCTTCATAAGGTACACTGAAGAAACCTCCATTCAGGTTTCATCATGCATGGGAGTGGAATGTACTAGATATAGACCACATCCACTACGCTGCAATGGATGGCTACCTTTGTTTCAATATCTACAAGGTTGGATGAAGAGCAAGAGCCAGGTGTGCGGTTCAAGCAAAGAAGTATCGGCCAAGAGGAAGAGGGACAAGGACGAAGTGGAGGACGTGGATGAGGAGTCCATGTAAGGTGACAGTGTTGTTGCTCATGGTGGTTCTAATGCAGTGTCTACCGGATTAGTTGCTTAGTTTAATTTCAGGTGTGCTTAGTTTTATTTGAGGGGTGTGTAGTGCTGAGCCCCCAGCAGAACTATGTTATGTTTCTTCTCGTTATATTTCGTACATTTCATCTTCTAGTTGGTATAGTACTACCACTCGTTTCTTCACATTATATACGTACAATATATATGGCCAACATCATATAGCTAGCAGTTTAGTCCTCAAACAATTTCAGGGTGCTTAGTTTTGTCAAAGAATTCTAGGGTGCTTAGTTTTATTTGAGGGATGTGTTGTGCTGGAGACCATTAACTTATCATTGTGAGAATCGGCTTATTTTTGTCATGTAACATGGTCAACGGTTTTGACATGAAAATAACAATGTCTAATGGCATTTCTAATATACGCTGCCTACCCCAGATTTTCTTTACATAGGCAACATAGAACTATATGAGTGCCCTGTTAAATTTTGGAATTATTCCGGGTTCATTTGGACTTTTTTACATTAATTGAGTTTCTGGTCATTTAATGTGCATAATTAAAAATTGAACTACAAGCACATGCTCCCGTGCACCAAAGTTGATTGAAAAATCACATGTGTGTCCTCTAGTGAATTTCTAGGTCACATGCAAGAAATGGGAATGAAATTCAAACATCTGGGCATCATGGTTTGGCCGAGAACATTGAGAAGCTTGGTTTTAAAATTCTTGTAAATCCAAAACATGCCTGAAAATCATGAAACTTGGCATGGTGTCATGTCATGGTACTACCATGCTGTGGTAAAAAAATTTGCAGAATAGGAACAAGTTTTGGTATAAGTTTCTTGCAAACCGGAGCTTCTCTCAAGAAGGCTCGTGGTTCTAAGAGGGAACGTGTCACCTTTGTGTGCATAATTCAAATTTTAAATACAAGCACATGCTCCAGTGCACCAAAGCTGGTTGAAAAATCACATGTGTGTCCTCGGGTAAATTTCTAGGTCCCATGCCAGAAATGGGAATGCAATTCAAACATCTGGCCATCCTGGCTCGGCTGGAAACATTGAGAAACTTTGTTTTTTAATTCCTATAAATCCGATGAAAATCATGAAACTTGGCTTGGTGTCATGACATGGCACCAACATGCTGTGGTAATTTTGCTGTCCGATTTGCGAAGGTGCACACAATAACAATCAACAAAGTCATTTTGGAACAAGTGATGTCACGTTACAATCAGAAACACAAGTATTATTGAAACCGTGGGCATTCTATTTACCGTTTACGTGCCGCCACGCATCCCCTTTTTTATTAGCTAGGAGGCGCCGTGCAGGGTAGCTATTTGAGTACGAGAGGCGTGCGAGCCCTTTGACCTCCATCTACCGTCCACCTCTCTCCCAAGGTCTCCATTAATGGCGCCCACGCCTCTATTTAATGGCGTGGCAATGCCTCACTCGACTGAGATTTAAGAGAGAAAAAAGAAAATCTGAAAAGAAAATTCTGCACGGATCTTGATGTAAGATTCGACGGACCTATATAGCATCTACTACGACTTATAGCAAGACTGATGAATGTGCGGGCCGCACACGGCACCAACACGACACGAGCTTCGTCTGCCTGGTGCGCATGCAGTCGGGTGAGTTTTCCAAGTATAGACACAACCAGGCCCTCATTGGTATCCACGCCTCGACTTTGGCTGGTCATAGTGAAGAGTAGCATAGACTAGTTACTAGTCTATGTTACTAGTACCTTCATAGTGGGTAGTGTCATATAGTATATGCATAATTTGGCGACGGGCACTCTCTATATGTACCACCTTTTTTCTTTAATTACATCTTGTTAGTTTTGCTCCATGGCGCAATCCATCGATACTACTACTGTACAAATGTATACATTTTTTAAAAGGCTAGAGGGCGGGGCGGTCTAGCTTGGTCCTTTTCACGAGAGGCGAGGGCCTTTGTGATTTGATGGCTCATTACTGCTGGAAGGCGGGGCCTTGTGATTTGACTGCTCATAAAAATGTGCCCCCGACGTGAGGAGGAGCAAAGAACCGTGCGGTATACTCAAGTTTTCCACTGGAGTACGACGGAGGAGCACGAAACACGGCAGCCCAGTGCCATATCCTCTACTCTCTACTCTTATTATATATTACTAGCAAGAGGCATTGTTCTATTGGCGATAAAGAATGATCTAATTTGCTAGTCATCTCATTTTTAGCATTGTTCTATTCATGCCTCGCAGAGAAGGTGACACGTGTGGCGAAACACCCGAATCAAAATAAGAAACACAGGAGAAAAAGAAGGAGGATTATCACCCCCCAAAAAGAAGGAAGACACACACACAAGTCTGGGGCGCTGCTCTCACTACATGAAGGGTTGCTGGCCGCGGAGTCGTAACTGCTTCTTCATCGCCTCCATGACCTCCATCTCCCTGCGCGTCTCCTCCGCATCTTCATCATTGTGTCCATGACGCGGGATTTCTCGACGCGAGCCTTCATCAACTGTTCCACGGCCGCATTACGTACCTTGACAGTAGCTGGGTGCTCGATGCGGAGCTTCACCAACTCATCCTTCTGTTCCATGATGAGGGCCTGCAACATTTTCATCGAGGAACTACTATTCTCATGCAGCTTCTTCCAACCGGCGTTCTCCTCCTTCAGCAGGTCGAGCTCGTGGCAGAGCTTCGCGTTGTCCTCCTGAAGTCGCAGGATTTCGCTGGTCGCCTTCTTCTCCGAGACAATGCTCTTCTTCAGCAGCATCACCAAGCCGGCGGTCAACCCCCCTGCTCATTGAGCTCAGCGGGCATGTCGTCGAGGCTCTCCTTCAGCAGCTCCACCAAGCCATGGATGAACTTCTTCTGCTTATTGAGGTGCTTATTGAGCTGATCGGGCATGCCGTCGAGGGATAATGACTCCAACGCCGCCAGCTCGGCATGTTTGCCTCCGCGTCTAGGGCGCTCCTGGGAGCCATCGCCTGCCCGTGAGAGATCTTTCGAGGTCTCTGCGTGGCGGCGAGCCCTATTTTTTTCCGCAGCCTTGGTTGCCGCTTGATACGTCTCCAACGTATCTATAATTTTTTATTGTTCCATGCTATATTATATCCTGTTTTGGACATTATTGGGCTTTATTATACACTTTTATATTATTTTTGGGACTAACCTATTAACTGGAGGCCCAACCCAGAATTGCTATTTTTTTTGCCTATTTCAGAGTTTCGCAGAAAAAGAATATCAAACGGAGTCCAAATGGAATGAAACCTTCGGGAACATGATTTTCGGAATGAACATGATCCAGAGGACTTGGACCCTACGTCAAGAAAGCAACCAGGAGGGAACGAGGTAGGGGGCACGCCTACCCCCCAGGCACGCCCTCCACCCTCGTGGGGCCCACGTTGCTCCACCGACGTACTTCCTCCTCCTATATATACCTACGTACCCCCATACTACCAGATACGGAGCCAAAACCCCAATTCCACCGCTGTAACTTTCTGTATCCGTGAGATCCCATCTTGGGGCCTTTTCCGGAGCTCCGCCGGAGGGGGCATCTATCACGGAGGGCTTCTACATCAACACCATAGCCTCTCCGATGAAGTGTGAGTAGTTTACTTTAGAGCTTCGGGTCCATAGTTATTAGCTAGATGGCTTCTTCTCTCTTTTTGGATCTCAATACAAAGTTCTCCCCTCTTATGGAGAACTATTCAATGTAATGTTCTTTTGCGGTATGTTTGTTGAGTTCGATGAATTGTGGGTTTTTGATCAAGTTTATCTATGAACAATATTTGAATCTCCTCTGAATTCTTTTATGTATGATTGGTTATCTTTGCAAGTCTCTTCGAATTATCAGTTTGGTTTGGCCTACTAGATTGATCTTTCTTGCAATGGGAGAAGTGCTTAGCTTTGGGTTCAATCTTGCGGTGTCCTTTCCCAGTGACAGTAGGGGCAGGAAGGCACGTATTGTATTGTTGCCATCGAGGATAACAAGATGGGGTTTATATCATATTGCATGAGTTTATCCCTCTACATCATGTCATCTTGATTAAAGCGTTACTCTGTTCTGTTGAACTTAATACTCTAGATGCATGCTGGATAGCAGTCAATATGTGGAGTAATAGTAGTAGATGCAGGCAGGGGTCGGTCTACTTGTCTCGGACATGATGCCTATATACATGATCATATCTAGATATTCTCATAACTATGCTCAATTCTGTCAATTGCTCAACTGTAATTTGTTTACCCACCGTATTACTTATGCTCTCGAGAGAAGCCACTAGTGAAACCTATGGCCCTCGGGTCTATTTTCCAGCATATTAATCTTCCTTCAACAAGCTATTTCCTTTTCCGTTTATTTTTCTTTCTTTACTTTGCATCTTTATCATAAAAATACCAAAAATATTTTCTTATCATATCCATCAGATCTCACTTTCATAAGTGACCATGAAGGGATTGACAACCCCTTTTATTACGTTGGTTGCGAGGATTTTATTTGTTTGTGTAGGTGCGAGGAACTCGTGCGTGGCCTCCTACTGGATTGATACCTTGGTTCTCAAAAACTGAGGGAAATACTTACGCTACTTTGCTGCATCACCCTTTCCTCTTCAAGGGAAAATCAATGCAGTGCTCAAGAGGTAGCAAGAAGGATTTCTGGCGCCGTTGCCGGGGACTCTAAGAAAAAGTCAACATACCAAGTACCCATCACAAACCCTTATCTCCCGCATTACATTATTTGCCATTTGCCTCTCGTTTTCCTCTCCCCCACTTCACCCTTGCCGTTTTATTTGCCATCTATCTCTGTCCTCCTTCTCTTTCCCTATTTGCCTCTTCTTTTGTTTGCCTTCTTTCCGTATGTATCCATGTTTGTGTTTCCATGTGCCTTCTATTTGCTTGCATCTTTGCTTGCTAAAAATCTATTGATATGGATCCACTTAAAGTGTTCTACTTAGATCATCTTCGATCCTTATGCGCTCGTGCTGATACCCCAACTAGCCTAGTTGATGGGAAATCTTTAGATGAGCATGCTCATTTTGTGCGTCACCGTTTGTCTGAAAAAGGGAGACTCTTATGGAATCAAATAAACAGATTGCTGTGTTATGCTTGGAATCTTTGTGAAATTTGTGATTTTACTTGTTGCTCTAAGAACCCTAAAAAACACCTCCCCTACCTATGTGAGTTTAATGATATTGAAATTTTATCTTCTTATGCAAAGGGTGTTTATAGTTACTATGATATGGAATGAATTGAAGAATTTGTTGCTTTTAAGGGTGCTTATGAAGTTGCTTCTTTGATTGAAAAATATGATATTACTCTCTATGAATCTAAATATTTTGACATACTTAAATATTGCTATGAAAACTATGCTCATAATGTCTATGTCAAAGAATTTATTGAAAGAATGACCATTGCTTCGGAAGAAAATGATGATATGCATGAATCCATAAATTATGATTCCGATGATTTGATTGAAATATCCCTTTATGAACATGATGCTTGCTATTCTTGTGGCCATGATACCAATATTTATGAAGATGAATTTGCTATAGTTCCTTATGTTAAACATGAGATCGTTGCTATTGCACCCATACTTAATAGTTCCTTCGATGAAAAGCATGATTGCAATGATGTTATTATAAATTCTCTTAATGTCAATTGTGTTAATGATATGCAAAACCCTAAGCTAGGGGATGCTAGTTTTGCTATGACTACTATTTGTTGCAATGGTTATGATTGGGGTGATTATTCTTTTGATCTTGAAAATTTATTTAAGCCCCATGATGAATATGAGATTGATAATAGTGTTTGCAATATTATTGAAAGTGGGTTTGGAAGAGTGATAACTTTAGATCCCACATATTTGGAGAATGTTCAATCTCATGAAATTTTTGATAAAAGTAGGTTTGGAGAGGTCATGACTTTAGTTAATGTTAATCCCACTATTTTGGAAGAGTGTCAACTTTGCATGCATGTGGATCATGTTGAAAATATTTTATGTGATAGCTATTTTGTTGAATTTTCTTATGATGCCACATGCAATTATTATGAGAGAGGAAAATATGGTGGTAGAAATTTTCATGTTACTAAACTACCTCTCATTATGTTGAGATTGCTATTGTTTCTTTCCGCTTTCTTGCATATGCTAGTTTTTGCTTTCCTTGATAATTTGTTTGCCTATAAGATGCCTATGCATAGGAATTATGTTAGACTTAGACGTGTTTGTCACGTGTTCTATGATGCTCTCTTTGTGCTTCAATTCTTTTCTTTCATGTGAGCATCATTAAAATTGTCAATGCCTAGCTATAAGGCTTTAAAGAAAAGCGCTTGTTGGGAGGCAACCCAATTTTATTTTTATTCCTTGATTTTTGCTCCTGTTTAGTAATAAATAATTTATCTAGCATGTGTTTTGGTTGTGTTTTTTGTGTTTAATTAGTGTTTGTGCTAAGTAGAACCATTGGGAAGACTTGGGGAAAGTCTTTTTAATCTTGCTGTAAAAAACAGAAACTTTAGCGCTCACGAGAATTGCTGCCATTTTTATTTAGAAAGTCATATTTAGTTAATTCTTTTTGAAGATGATTAATAGATAAATTCCTCACGTCCAGAAATTTATTTTAGAATTTTTGGGGTTCCATAACTTGCGTTAGCTACAGATTTCTACAGACTGTTCTATTTTTGACAGATTCTGTTTTTCGTGTGTTGTTTGCTTATTTTGATAAATCTATGGCTAGTAAAATAGTTTAGAAACCATAGAGAAGTTGGAATACAGTAGTTTTAAAACCAATATAAATAAATAATGAGTTCATTACAGTACCTTGAAGTGGTGTTTTCTTTTCTTTCGCTAACGGAGCTCACGAGATTTTCTACTTTAAGTTTTGTGTTGTGAAGTTTTCAAGTTGTGGGTGAAAGCTTTGATGGATTATGGAACAAGGAGTGGCAAGAGCCTAAGGTTGGGGATGCCCATGGAACCCCAAGATAATCTAAGGACACCTAAAATCCCAAGCTTGGGGTTGCCCCAGAAGGCATCCCCTCTTTCGTCTACTTCCATTGGTAACTTTACTTGGAGCTATATTTTTATTCACCACATGATATGTGTTTTCCTTGGAGCGTCCTGTATTATTTGAGTCTTTATTTGTTAGTTTTCCACAATCATCCTTTCTATACACACCTTTTGAGAGAGACACACATGATTCGGAAATTGTTAGAATACTCTATGTGGTTCACTTATATCTTTTGAGTTATATAGTTTTTGCTCTAGTGCTTCACTTATATCTTTTAGAGCACGATGGTGGATTTGTTTTATAGAAACTATTGTTCTCTCATGCTTCACTTAGATTATTTTGAGAGTCCTACAAAACAGCATGGTAATTTTCTTTAATTATGTTAGGCATTCAAGATTAATATTTTTTTCTTATGAGTGTGTTGAATACTATGAGAAGTTTGATACTTGATAATTGTTTTGAGATATGGAGATGATGATATTAGAGTCATGCTAGTTGAGTAGTTGTGAATTTGAGAAATGCTTGTGTTGAAGTTTGTGATTCCCGTAGCATGCACGTATGGTGAACCGTTATGTGAAGAAGTTGGAGCATGATTTATTTATTGATTGTCTTCCTTATGAGTGGCGGCCGGGGACAAGCGATGGTCTTTTCCTACCAATCTATCCCCCTAGGAGCATGCGCACAGTAATTTGCTTCGATAACTAATAGATTTTTGCAATAAGTATGTGAGTTCTTTATGACTAATGTTGAGTCCATGGATTATACGCACTCTCACCCTTCCACCATTGCTAGCCTCTCTAATATCGCACACCTTTCGCCGGTATCATACACCCACCGTATACCTTCCTCAAAACAGCCACCATATCTACCTATCATGGCATTTCCATAGCCATTCCAAGATATATTGCCATGCAACTTTCCACCATTCCGTTTACTATGACACGCTCCATCATTGTCATATTGCTTTGCATGATCATGTAGTTGACATTTTAGTTATGGCAAAGCCATCGTTCATAATTCTTTCGTACAAGTCACTCATGCATCATTGCTATCCCATATATCGCCGGAGGCATTCATATAGAGTCATACTTTGTTCTAGTATCGAGTTGTAATCATTGAGTTGTAAATAAATAGAAGTGTGATGATCATCATTCATAGAGCATTGTCCCAAAAAAGGAGAAAGGCCAAAAAAAGAGGCCCAAAAAATTAAAATTAAAAATAAAATAAAAAGGGACAATACTACTATCCTTTTTCCACACTTGTGCTTCAAAGTAGCACCATGATCTTCATGATAGAGAGTCTCCTATGTTATCACTTTCATATACTAGTGGGAATTTTACATTATAGAACTTGGCTTGTATATTCCAATGATGGGCTTCCTCAAAATGCCCTAGGTCTTCGTGAGCAAGCGAGTTAGATGCACACCCACTTAGTTCTTTTGTTGAGCTTTCATATACTTATAGCTCTAGTGCATCCGTTGCATGGCAATCCCTACTCACTCACATTGATATCTATTAATGGGCATCTCCATAGCCCGTTGATATGCCTAGTTGATGTGAGACTATCTTCTCCCTTTTTGACTTCTCCACAACCACCATTCTATTCAACATATAGTGCTATGTCCATGGCTCACGCTCATGTATTGCGTGAAGATTGAAAAAGTTTGAGAACACCAAAAGTATGAAACAATTGCTTGGCTTGTCATCGGGGTTGTGCATGATTTAAATACTTTGTGTGGTGAAGATGGAGCATAGCCAGACTATATGATTTTGTAGGGATAACTTTCTTTGGCCATGTTATTTTGAAGAGACATAATTTCTTAGTTAGTATGCTTGAAGTATTATTATTTCTATCTCAATATTGAACTTTTGTCTTGAATCTTTCGGATCTGAATATTCATACCACAATTAAGAGAATTACATTGAAATTATGCCAAGTAGCATTCCACATCAAAATGTTTGTTTTTATCATTTACCTACTCGAGGATGAGCAGGAATTAAGCTTGGGGATGCTTGATACATCTCCAACGTATCTATAATTTTTTATTGTTCCATGCTCTATTATATCTTGTTTGGACATTATTGGGCTTTATTATACACTTTTATATTATTTTTTGGACTAACCTATTAACCGGAGGCCCAACCTAGAATTGCTGTTTTTTTGCCTATTTTAGAGTTTCACAGAAAAAGTATATCAAACGGAGTCCAAACGGAATGAAACCTTCGGGAACATGATTTTCGGAACGAACATGATCCAGAGGACTTGAACCCTACGTCAAGAAAGCAACTAGGAGGGAACGAGGTAGGGGGCGCGCCTACCCCCCAGGCACGCCCTCCACCCTTGTGGGGCCCAGGTTGCTCCACTGACGACTTCTTCCTCCTATATATACCTACGTACCCCCAAACTACCAGATACGGAGCCAAAACCCTAATTCCACCACCGTAACTTTCTGTATCCGTGAGATCCCATCTTGGGGCCTTTTCTGGAGCTCCGTCGGAGGGGGCATCTATCACGGAGGGCTTCTACATCAACACCATAGCCTATATGATGAAGTGTGAGTAGTTTACTTCAGACCTTCGGGTCCATAGTTATTAGCTAGATGGCTTCTTCTCTCTTTTTGGATCTCAATACAAAGTTCTCCCCCTCTCTTGTGGAGAACTATTCAAAGTAATCTTCTTTTGCAGTGTGTTTGTTGAGACCGATGAATTGTGGGTTTATGATCAAGTTTATCTATGAACAATATTTGAATCTTCTCTGAATTCTTTTATGTATGATTGGTTATCTTTGCAAGTCTCTTTGAATTATCAGTTTGGTTTGGCCTACTAGATTGATCTTTCTTGCAATGGGAGAAGTGCTTAGCTTTGGGTTCATTCTTGCGGTGTCCTTTCCCAGTGACAGTAGGGGCAGCAAGGTACATATTGTATTGTTGCCATCGAGGATAACAAGATCGGGTTTATATCATATTGCATGAGTTTATCCCTCTACATCATGTCATCTTTATTAAAGCGTTACTCTGTTCTTTTGAACTTAATACTCTAGATGCATGCTGGATAGCGGTCGATGTGTGGAGTAATAGTAGTAGATGCAGGCAGGAGTCGGTCTACTTGTCTCGGACGTGATGCCTATATACATGATCATACCTAGATATTCTCATAACTGTGCTCAATTCTGTCAATTGCCCAACAGTAATTTGTTTACCCACCATAATACTTATGCTCTCGAGAGAAGCCACTAATGAAACCTATGGCCCCCGGGTCTATTTTCCATCATATTAATCTTCCGTCAACAAGCTATTTCCTTTTCCGTTTATTTTGCTTTCTTTACTTTGCATCTTTATCATAAAAATACCAAAAATATTATCTTATCATATCTATTAGATCTCACTTTCGTAAGTGACCGTGAAGGGATTGACAACCCCTTTATTGCGTTGGTTGCAAGGATTTTATTTGTTTATGTAGGTGCGAGGGACTCGTGTGTGGCCTCCTACTGGATTGATACCTTGGTTCTCAAAAACTAAGGGAAATACTTATGCTACTTTGCTGCATCACCCTTTCCTCTTCAAGGGAAAACCAACACAGTGCTCAAGAGGTAGCACCACTCCCTTATTACGAGTAGTTCTCGACCTAGAGCTCTGCACACCGGCCATGGCAAGGACGGACGAAGAAGCAGGACTTATGAGGAGGAAGGTAGAGTAATTTTCGGTTAGGTAATTCCCCTTTTTATAAGCTAAGTACTAGCACTAGTACTAAAACCTGCATAGTGGGAACACGTTCAGGTTTGGTACGTACTGATAGGTGTGAGCAGGCTTGAACTTAATTGTAACACTTGTACTTTTGAATGTGATGGGTACAAGGTAAGGATTAATTGATGATTTTGCTTTCGAGGCCCAATACGGCTCCATATGAGTTTAGTGGAACATACATTTCAAGTAGACTGCACTGCTCAGATGCGTAAATATTATGTTACTGTCAAAAATTGGCACAAAATACAAAGGAGACCAATGGAAGTACTACTAGCAACCCATGATTTAACTACTCGCATGCACGCAGTGGAGTAGTAATGTCTTTCTTCCGCCCTCACGTCCACTCAATTTGCATGCGCCGTATTAATTGACCATCAATGAAGTGAAGGACTTTACACGCGTCAAATTATCACATGGGGTGGATCTTGGTACAAAATTGCATCCGCCCATGTACCCACATGTGCGTGCGAGGGAATGAGTGTGTGCGTGGCGTGCGTGCACATCTTCGCTTCGTGCATGTACCGCCAGTGCAGCTCAGGGAGGATGAGTACATTCTTCTGGAACCAACAGCATGTCACTATGATCAATCCACACAAGGATGTCGCGACAATGCCTCCACATGTGCCACATGCCCATGTGGCTTCATGAACTGTAAGAGAGACACTGTGTATCGTGCCATTGTGTTTTTCACATACTCGAAGTACTAGTAAGGTACACGTGCATTGCACGCGTCAGATTTTGCAACCAAATTACGAATAAATACCACACTGTAGCATGTAAGCTCCGAGTCATATATGCCTGATGTAGACCTTCGTTTAATTATTATAGTTCATCTCATTCAAAATCATTATTTTTTTATAAAAAACCTAGGGCCTCTTTGATTCGTAGGATTTCCAAAACGCGGGAATAGGAAGAACATGGGATTAGAGTGGAATGTCGTCTTGAAACCTACAGGATGGTACGAGTGTTTGAGTGTGCATAGAAAAAACGTAGAATTCTTTCAAAGAGGTTTGAGTGGATGGGATGTTTCCTATGAAATCTAGTGCAAATGAATCATATGGAAAAATTCCTATGGTTTACAATCCTACGAATCAAACAACCAAGATAGGAAAAAATCCTAAGGATTTGAGTCCTCCAAAATTCCTTCGAGAATCCTTTGAATCAAAGAAGCCCTTAATCTATTTTATGATTCATGGAATTGTGCATTGTAATGCATAAAGTACAAACAAAGAATGGCAACTTAACTAGAAAAAAAGTTTGGGCAGTTACGATACGGAAGATTCTAGAACAAAGGAGAACCACTGTTGTTTTGAGATTTGTGCGTTATGCTTAAGTTCAACCATGGAGTCTACTAGATTGTACATGTTGCAAAATTGATGGGGGGGGGGGGGCTAGAAGATGGTGCGAGGGGCCGAGTGGAGGGAGACTATGAAGGAGTGCACCACTGCGAGATCGATATTTAGAGAGAGGGGGCGAGAACATGCGCTGTTGCACGCAGTGGCGGAGCCATGAAAAATGTCCCATGAGCTAGGGGGCCAAGCATTGCTAATCCTTTACGAGGAGGGCCAATTCATCAAGTTAAACAATTTTTACCAGCAGTTGTCTAATGATCACATTCATATTAGCCTAGATATATAGTGATGTTAGGGGGGGGGGCAGGGCCCTTGCTGCCCCCTGTCTTGGCCATTGTGCACGCGTTTGAGAGATGAAGTGGAAGGCATGGATGATAAGAGGGGGGCGTTGGATATATAATTAATGTGGGTGTATTAGCTATATATGTAATCCTATATAGAGAGGTATATATTGATTGATGTGGATGTGGGAAAGAGGGGGAGACCTCACTAGATATATAGATTGATCGGTTTATGTGGAAAACTATGAAAGACCTAGCTATACACACACACACACACACATAGAGGAACATCGATCGTTGCGCATGCACGTCAGAGATAAAGAATGCCCGATATGATGGAGAGGGGGATGTGTGTGTGTGCCTTCATGGGAGACCGACCTGAAGAAAAAGATTGCATGTGCGATGGATAATGCTGACTGGTACTGTGTGTGCATGCATGCATGAGAGAAAGTTAGTGGTACAATTATAAAGAGAAGACCAATGTGTGGGTGTAAAAGACTAGGTGAGGTCATAATCAATGTAAAGTTGAATTCAAATATTTGAATAAGAGATCATGATGTTTGAAACCCATGCATGCATGAATATAACGGAGATCTGTGCGGTGTGGTTTGGAAATGAGCATGTTGCAATGTATACACATTGAACAAGGTCAGATTGGTTTGAATTTGAGATACCGATGGCAGACATCGTTTGGCCACATTGCATCCGTGCATGGACAAACTATTCTAATTGGAGATGATGGGTGGCTTTCGCATCACATATCTATATCTATACCCCTATATATATTATATTTAATATTTTTATATACTGTGTGGATAACTTTAACTTTGAAAGATAGTCGTTGGATGTGGCCAATCCGATGGTGCAGAGCTGGCAAATTTGAGCACTACTGGCCATTGGATATCATCTAGATTCCACCAGATTTTGCCACATGTACAATCTAGAAGACTATGGTTGAACTTAAGCATAATGCACAAACCTCAAAACACAAGCACTTCATCTTTGTTCTAGAATCTTCCGTATCATAATTGCCCAAATGTTTTTCTACATGATTTGTTTTTACTTTATGCCATACAACGCACAATTCCATGAATCTTAAAATAGATTAGCTTTCTTATAAAAACTAGATGAATTTGAATGAAATGAACTATAAGAATTAAACGAACATCTACATCATGCATATATGACTCAAATCTTACATGTTATAATGTGGTATTTATTCATAATTTGGTTGCCAAATCTCATGCGTGCAATGCACACGTACCTTACTAGTCTAAATGGTGTCTGTATGTGTTGTGCGTGTTAAACACATTGTAGGTAGTATATCATACTAGTCTAAATTGTCTTTTTTGGGTACACGTTAAGCTTGTTCTCCCGAAATTTCGAGCCGCGCCTTGTTACGCCGAAATTTCAAGCTAGTGCCTTTGTCTATCGTGCTGCAAAACTCCCACCTCTTCAATCCGCGCCTTGTTAGCCCGAAATATTTAAGATATATTTTGGTCTTGCTATGCTCCGACAACTCCCTCCATCTCAAACCGCGCCTTGCTATTCCAAAATTACAACGTGCGCGAAAACTCCCACCTCCTATGAAATCCTGACACGTGAAATCCCAATGTTGGAAATATGCCCTAGAGGCAATAATAAATTAGTTATTATTATTATATTTCATTGTTCATGATAATCGTTTATTATCCATTCTAGAATTGTATTGCTAGGAAACTCAGATACATGTGTGGATACATAGACAACACCATGTCCCTAGTAAGCCTCTAGTTGACTAGCTCGTTGATTAATAGATGGTTACGGTTTCCTGACCATGAACATTGGATGTCGTTGATAATGGGATCACATCATTAGGAGAATGATGTGATGGACAAGACCCAATCCTAAGCCTAGCACAAGATCGTGTAGTTCGTTTGCTAAAGCTTTTCTAATGTCAAGTATCATTTCCTTAGACCTTGAGATTGTGCAACTCCCGGATACCGTAGGAGTGCTTTGAGTGTGCCAAACGTCACAACATAACTGGGTGGCTATAAAGGTACACTACAGGTATCTCCAAAAGTGTCTGTTGGGTTGGCACGAATCGAGACTGGGATTTGTCACTCCGTGTAAACGGAGAGGTATCTCTGGGCCCACTCGGTAGGACATCATCATAATGTGCACAATGTGACCAAGGAGTTGATCACGGGATGATGTGTTATGGAACGAGTAAAGAGACTTGCCGGTAACGATATTGAACAAGGTATCGGGATACCGACGATCGAATCTCGGGCAAGTACAATACCGCTGGACAAAGGGAATTGAATACGGGATTGATTGAATCCTCGACATCGTGGTTCATCCGATGAGATCATCGTGGAACATGTGGGAGCCAACATGGGTATCCAGATCCCGCTGTTGGTTATTGGCCGGAGAGTTGTCTCGGTCATGTCTGCATGTCTCCCGAACCCGTAGGGTCTACACACTTAAGGTCCGGTGACGCTAGGGTTGTAGAGATATTAGTATGCGGTAACCCGAAAGTTGTTTGGAGTTCCGGATGAGATCCCGGACGTCACGAGGAGTTCCGGAATGGTCCGGAGGTAAAGATTTATATATGGGAAGTCCTATTTTGGCCACCGGAAAATGTTCGGGATTTTTCGGTATTGTACCGGGAAGGTTCTAGAAGGTTCCGGAGTGGGGCCCACCTGCATGGGGGGACCCACATGAACGTGGGTAGTGGGGTAAAGGCCCCACACCCCTGGTCAAGGCGCACCAAGATCCCCCCTTAGAAGGAATAAGATCATATCCCGAAGGGATAAGATCAAGATCCCTAAAAAGGGGGGATCACAATCGGTGGGGAAGGGAAATGATGGGATTTCTTCCCCCCACCTTTGCCAACGCCCCAATGGACTTGGAGGGCAATAAACCAGCCCCCTCCATCCCTATATATAGTGGGGAGGCGCATGGGAGCCGCACCCTAGCCCCTGGCGCCTCCCTCTCCCCTCGTAACACCTCTCCCACTCGCTGAGCTTGGCGAAGCCCTGCCGAGATCCCTACTGCTTCCACCACCACGCCGTTGTGCTGCTGGATCTCCATCAACCTCTCCTTCCCCCTTACTGGATCAAGAAGGAGGAGACGTCTTCCCCAACCATACGTGTGTTGAACGCGGAGGTGCCGTCCGTTCGGCGCTCGGTCATCGGTGATTTGGATCACGACGAGTACGACTCCATCAACCCCGTTCTCTTGAACGCTTCCGCTCGCGATCTACACGGGTATGTAGATGCACTCCTCTCTCTCGTTGCTAGATGACTCCATAGATTGATCTTGGTGATGCGTAGAAAATTTTAAAATTCTGCTACGTTCCCCAACAGTGGTATCAGAGCCAGGTTTATGCGTAGTTTCTATGCATGAGTAGAACACAAGTTATTGTGGGCGTCGATTTTGTCAATTTACTTGCCGTTACTAGTATTATCTTGATTCGGCGGCATCGTGGGATGAAGCAGCCCGGACCGACCTTACACGTACTCTTCCGTGAGACTGGTTCCACCGACTGACATGCACTAGTTGCATAAGGTGGCTAGCGGGTGTCTGTCTCTCCCACTTTAGTCGGATCAGATTTGATGAAAAGGGTCCTTACGAAGGGTAAATAGAAATTGGCATATCACGTTGTGGTTTTGGCGTAGGCAAGAAACGTTCTTGCTAGAAACCTATAGCAGCCACGTAAAAACTTGCAACAACAATTAGAGCACGTCTAACTTGTTTTTGCAGCATATGCCTTGTGATGTGATATGGCCAAAAGGATGTGATGAATGATATATGTGATGTATGAGATTGATCATGTTCATGTAATAGGAATCACGACTTGCATGTTGATGAGTATGACAACCGGCAGGAGCCATAGGAGTTGTCTTAATTTATTTATGACATGTGTGTCAACATAAATGTCATGTAATTACTTTACTTTATTGCTAAAGCGTTAGCCATAGTAGTAGAAGTAATAGATGACGAGACAACTTCAAGAAGACACGATGATGGTGATCATGATGATGGAGATCATGGTGTCATGCCGGTGACAACGATGATCATGGAGTCCCGAAGATGGAGATCAAAAGGAGCAAAATGATACTGGCCATATCATGTCACTATTTGATTGCATGTGATGTCTATCATGTTTTACATCTTATTTGCTTAGAACGATGGTAGCTTAAATAAGATGATCCCTCACTAAAATTTCAAGAAAAGTGTTCCCCTAACTGTGCACCGTTGCGAAGGTTCGTTGTTTCGAAGCACCACGTGATGATCGGGTGTGATAGATTCTAACATTCGAATACAACGGGTGTTGACGATCCTAGCATGTACAGACATGGCCTCGGGACACATGCAAAACACTTAGGTTGACTTGATGAGCCTAGCATGTACAAACATGGCTTCGGAACACGGAAGACCGAAAGGTCGAACATGAGTCGTATAGAAGATACGATCAACATGAGATGTTCACCGTTGATGACTAGTCCGTCTCACGTGATGATCGGACACGGCCTAGTCGATTCGGATCATGTTTCACTTAGATGACTAGAGGGATGTCTATCTGAGTGGGAGTTCATTAAGTAATTTGATTAGATGAACTCAATTATCATGAACATAGTCTAAATTGTCTTTGCAAATATGTTGTAGATAAATAACTCACGTTGTAGCTCCCTATTTCAATATGTTCCTAGAGAAAGATTAAGTTGAAAGATATTGTAAGCAATGATGCGGACTAGGTCCGTAGTCCGAGGAGTGTCCTCACTGCTACACAGAAGGCTTACGTCTTTGATGCACCGCTCGATGTGCAAACCCCTACAACATCGTCTATGGATGTTGTGAACACCTGACAGACACGTCCTGATGACTACTTGATAGTTTAGTGCACCATACTTTACGGCTTAGAATCGGGATTCCAATGATGTTTGAACACCATAAGACATATGAGATGTTCCAAGAGCTGAAATTGGGATTTCAGGCTCATGCCCATGTTGAGAGGTATGAGACCTCTGACAAGTTCTTTTGCCAACAAGATGGAGGAGAATAGCTCAGCTAGTGAGCATGTGCTCAGAATGTCTGGGTGCTACAATCACTTAAATCAAGTGGGAGTTAAACTTCCAGATACGATAGTGATTGATAGAGTTCTCTAGCCACTATCACTAAGCTACTAGATCTTCATGATGAACTATGACATGCAAGGGATGGAGTTGATCCCGGAGCTGTTCGCGGTGCGTAAGACTGCAAAAGGTAGAAATCAAGAAGGAGCATCAAGTGTTGATGGTTTAACAAGACCACTGGTTTCAAGAAGGGCAAGGGCTAAAAGGGAAACTTCATGGATGGAAAACCAGTTACTGCTCCAGTGAAGGAACCCAAGGTTGAACCTAAACCTGAGACTAAGTGCTTCTATTGTAAAGGGAACGGTCACTAGTAGCGGAATTACCCCAAATGCATGGTAGATAAGAAGGCTGGCAACTTCAACAAAATTTATACATGTTATTAATGTGTACCTCACTAGTACTCCTGGTAGCACCTGGGTATTGGATACCGGTTCAGTTACTATTATTGGTAACTTGAAGCAAAAGCTACGGATTAAACGGAGACTGGCTGTGGGCGAGGTGACGATGTGTGTTGGAAGTGTTTCCAAAGTTGATGAGATCACCATCGCACGCTCCATCTGCCTTCGGGATTAGTATTGAACCTAGATAAATGTTATCAGGTGTCTACGTTGAGCATGAATATGATTAGATCATGTTCATTGCAATACGGTCACTCATTTAAGTTAGAGAATAATGGTTATTCTATTTACATGAATGATACTTTCATGGTCATGCACCCTATGTGAATGGTTCATTGAATCTCGGTCGTGGTGATACACATGTTCACGCCAAAAGATGTAGAGTTAATAATGATAGTACCACTTTCTCGTGGCACTGCCGCTTAGGTCATATTGGCGTAAGATGCATGAAGAAACTCCATGTCGATGGATGTTTGGAGTCACTTGATTTTGAATCACTTGACACATGCGAGCCATGCCTCATGGGCAGGATGGCTAAGACCCCGTTTTCAGGTACAATGAAACGGGCAAGTGACTTGTTGGAAATCATGCATACCGATGCGTGCGATCCAATGAGAATTGAAGCGTGCGGTGGATATCACTATTTTCTCATCTTCACTGACGATTTGAGTAAATATAGGTATATTTGCTTAATGAAGCACAAGTATGAAACGTTTGAAAAGTTCAAGCGATTTCAGAGTGAAGTTAAGAACCATCATAACAAGAAGATGAAATTCCTATGACCTGATCGATGAGAATTTCTGAGTTATGAGTTTGGCAATCACTTAAGACATTGTGGAATTGTTTCACAGTTGAAGCCACCTGGAACACCACAGGGTAATGGTGTGTCCGGACGTCGTAATCGAACCTTATGAGATATGGTGCGATCTATGATGTCTCTTACCGATCTACCGTTTTCATTTTGAGGTTATGCGTTAGAGACAGCTGCATGCACTTCAGATAGGACACCATCTAAGTCCGTTGAGACGACGCCGCATGAACATTGGTTTGGCAAGAAACCAAAGTTGTCGTTTCGTAATGTTTGGGGCTGCGATGCTTAAGGCTTCAGCCGGAGAAGCTCGAACCCAAAGCGGACAAACACATCTTCATAGGATACCCAAAGGTGACAATTGGGTACACCTTCTATCTCAGATCCGAGGGCAAATTGTTTGTCGCTAAGAATGGGTCCTTTCTCGAGAAGGAGTTTCTCACGAAAGAATTGAGAACTTGATGAGGTTGTCGAACCTTTACTTCAACCAGAGAGTGATGCAACACAGAAGGATGTTTTCTGTGGCACCTGCGTCTGTTGAATAGGAAATTAATGATAGTGATCATGAAGCTTCGGATCAAGTTGCTATCGAACCTCGTAGGTCGACAAGGATATGTACTACTCCTGAGTGGTACCGTAATCCTGTCTCAGATAATCATGTTGTTGGACAACAATGAACCTACGAGCTATGGAGAAGCGATGGTGGGCCCGTATTCCGACAAATGGTTAGAAGCCTTGAAATCCGAGATAGGATCCATGTATCAGAACAAAGTATGGACTTTGGTGGACTTGCCCAATGATCGGCAAGCCATTGAGATAAATGGATCTTTAAGAAGAAGACGGGTAATGTTACCGTCTATGAAGCTCGACTTGTTGGAAAGAGTCTTTTCACAAGTTCAAGGAGTTGACTATGCTGAGAATTTCTCACCCGTAGCGATGCTTAAGCCCGTCAGAATCATGTTAGCATTAGCTGTATTTTTCGATTATGAAATCTGACAGATGGATGTCAAAAACAAGTTTTCTTACCAGTTTTCGTAAGAAAGAGTTGTATGTGATACAATCAAAGTTTTGTCGATCCTAAGGATGCTAAAAGGTATGCTGGCTCCAGCGATCCTTCTATGGACTAGAGCAAGCATCTCGGAGTCAGAATATATGCTTTGATAGAGTGATCAAAGCTTTTAGGTTTATACAATGTTTGCCAGAAACTTGTATTTACAAGAAAGTGAGTGGGAGCACTACAACATTTCTGATAAATATATGTGGATGACATATTGTAGATCCGAAATAATGTAGAATTTCTAGAAAGTATAAACGGTTGTTTGAAGAGTGTTTTTCAAAGGAAGACCTGGATAAAGCTGCTTACATATTGGGCATCAAGATCTATAGAGATAGATCAAGATGCCTAATGACACTTTCAAAGAACGCACAACTTGACATGTTTTTGAAGGAGTTCAAAATAGATCAGTCAATGAAGGGGTTCTTGCCTGAGTTGTAAGGTGTGAAGCTGAGTAAGACTCAAAGCTTGACCACGGCAGAAGAAAGAGGAAGGACGAAGGTCGTCCCCTATGCTTTTGTCATAGGCTCTATACGGTATGCCATGCTGAGTACCGCACCTGATGTGTGCCTTGCCACATGTCTGGCAAGAGGGTACAAAGGTGATCTAGGAGTGGATCACCAGATAGCGGTCAAAATTATCCTTAGAGGAATAAGGAAATGTTTCTCGGTTATGGAGGTGACAAAGAGTTCGACATAAAGAGTTACGTCGATGCAAGCTTAACACCTATCTGGATAGCTCTGAGTAGAGATACCGGATACGTATAATGAAGCAATAATTTGGAATAGCTCCAAGTGGAACGCGGTAGCAGCATCTATGATATAAAGTTTTGCGAAATACATAGGGATCTGAATATGGCAAGACCCGTTGACTACAACCTCACTCACAAGCATAACATGATCAAACCCAGAACTCTTTGAGTGTTTATCACATAGTGATGTGAACTAGATCATTGAGTCTAGTAGACTCTTGGATGTTGGTCACATGGCGATGTGACCTGTGAGTGTTAATCACATGGCGATGTGAACTAGATTATTGACTCTAGTGCAAGTGGGAGACTGTTGGAAATATGCCCTAGAGGCAATAATAAATTGGTTATTATTATATTTCCTTGTTAATGATAATCGTTTATTATCCATGCTAGAATTGTATTGATAGGAAACTCAGATACATGTGTGGATACATAGACAACACCATGTCCCTAGTAAGCCTCTAGTTGACTAGCTCGTTGATCAATAGATGGTTACGGTTTCCTGACCATGGGCATTGGATGTCGTTGATAATGGGATCACATCATTAGGAGAATGATGTGATGGACAAGACCCAATCCTAAGCCTAGCACAAGATCGTGTAGTTCGTATGCTAAAGCTTTTCTAATGTTAAGTATCATTTCCTTAGACCATGAGATTGTGCAACTCCCGGATACCGTAGGAGTGCTTTGGGTGTGCCAAATGTCACAACATAACTGGGTGGCTATAAAGGCACACTACAGGTATCTCCGAAAGTGTCTGTTGGGTTGGCCCGAATCGAGACTGGGATTTGTCACTCCGTGTAAACGAAGAGGTATCTCTAGGCCCACTCGGTAGGACATCATCATAATGTGCACAATGTGATCAAGGAGTTGATCACGGGATGATGTGTTATGGAATGAGTAAAGAGACTTGCCGGTAACAAGATTGAACAAGGTATCGGGATACCGACGATCGAATCTCGGGCAAGTATCGTACCGCTAGACAAAGGGAATTGTATTCGGGATTGATTAAATCCTTGACATCGTGGTTCATCCGATGAGATCATCGTGGAGCATGTGGGAGCCAACATGGGTATCCAGATCCCGCAGTTGGTTATTGACTGGAGAGTTGTCTTTGCCATGTCTGCATGACTCCCGAACCCGTAGGGTCTACACACATAAGGTTCGATGACGCTAGGGTTATAGGGAAAGTATGTACGCGGTTACCGAATGTTGTTCGGAGTCCCGGATGAGATCCCGGACGTCACGAGGAGTTCCGGAATGGTCCGGAGGTAAAGATTAATATATAGGATGTCAGGACCCCGACTCAATGCCACATAGATCTAGCATGTAACACTTCATATCACTTTGCGGCCTCACGCACGGTATTCCCACGGGTGTCGCCTTACCTTTACCCGGGACCGTTTGCGCCTTTTGGCACACGTATATGACAGTGTCGCTAGCATCCATATGATAAGGAGCCCGGGCTGACATGGCTAGTCGTAAACCCAAAGCGGCACAGACTTACAGGGACAGGCATCCATGACCCAGCATCGAACGTGTCGGTCATCAGCGAGTGAATCCAGGCTGTAGCACTGGGCTAGCAGGACTCCGGTGAACCGGGCTGTAGCGGGCTAACAGGACTCCGGTATTCACCGCGTGACATTTCCCCGAAGGGACAGACACAGGAACAAAGAAGGACACATGCCGGCCAGCCTAAGTGTTCCGGAGCAGTAGCAAGCTACCATGGCTCAGTGGAAACACTAGGAGACATTTCCCGGTAAGAGAGGCTACTAAAGATAAACAACTAGATGGTCAGATCCCACACATACCAAGCATTTCAATAACACACACACAATATGCTCGATATGTGCAATACAACATGGCATCACAAAATGACTCTACGACTCAAGTAGTTTATTCAATAGGCTCCGAGGAGCGAGATATTACAAACATGGGTCTCATGACCCAACACTCAGAGCATACAAGTCAAAGCACAAGCGGAAGCTATCATGTCTGAGTACAGACATCTATAAATGAAAAAGGCTGAGAAGCCTGACTATCTACCAGATCCTGCCGAGGGCACAAGATCGTAGCTGAGGTAACAAGCTAAACGTCGAAGTCCACGCGGAACTACTAGTGAGACTGAAGTCTCTCTGCACAAATCATAAAATAGGCAAACGTGAGTACAAATGTACCCAGCAAGACTTACATCAGAACTAACTACATATGCATCATTATCAACAAAGGGGATGTTGGGGTTTAACTGCAGCAAGCCAGCTTTGACTCGGTGGCTATCCTGAACTACGACTGCAAGTAACTCTTTTGAGGTGGCGCACACGAGTCCACATATTCACCAACCAATACACCACTATGGAACCGCTCTCGTCTCCCTACGAGAACGCCATCCATAGCACTCACGCTTATCTTGCGTATTTTAGAGTATCCACTTTCACTTGTCTATGAACTGATATAAGCAACCCAGAAGTCCTTTTCCGCGGACACGGCTATTCGAATAGATGATGTTAACCCTGCAGGGGTGTACTTCTTCATACATGTTTCCACCACTTAGCATCTGCACACGACATGTGCTCGGCAGACTTCAAGCGAAAGCCGACGTGGGTGTAGACCATGACCTACCTAAACACTCAAGCCTCTAGTCCAGGTTTATCGCCTATTCAGGTTCCATCCGCAGGGAGTCCGGCCGAGGTTTCCCATACAGCCCCGAACGATGTGAACAGGGTTCCCGAGATACCTAACGGGTATTCGGTACACCGTGCCACGTACCTACCGCATCACAGCCCACCCCTACGGTCAGCGCTGTCCACGGCCTCCAATAGGCTACAAACACCAGAAACTACTTGCAACTCCTGGACAGAGAGCTAGGGTGAATAAGAAGTCGAGCGGGGTCATATTTCAGGGCCCAATGTATGGTAGTAACTGAATCATGGATCACAAACACAGAACTCAGTTCCTGAGGACGGCTTCAATGAGACAACCCACCATGTACTCCTACATGGCCTCTCACCGCTACCTTTACCAAAACGTGTTCACACACTTAGCTCACACACAGTAGGACATGTTCACACACCTCTGATTCATCCCCGATGAATCAGACCTGACTCAACTCTAAGCAGTAGCAGGCATGACAAACAAGCATGAATGAGTAGGCACAACAGGGTTCAAACAACTCCTACTCATGCTAGTGGGTTTCATCTATTTACTGTGGCAATGACAGGTCATGCAAAGGATAAAGGGGTTCAGCTACCGCAGCAAGTAACAGATGAATCGGTGTTGTCCTAATGCATTAAAAGAGAGCAGGAGCGAGAGAGTAGGATTGTATCGGAATGAACAAGGGGGGTTTTGCTTGCCTGGCACTTCTGAAGATAACATTGAGTCTTCATCAGTGTCAACGATCACATCATCGGTATCACGTTTATCGAGAGGGGACAAATACCGGCAACACAGAAAGAAACACAATCAATGCAATGCACAATATGATGCATGATCATGACATGGCAAAATGAATGTGTTTTGGGCTAATGTAACTAGCAACAGATTAAATGAAGTTGGTTTGAATATAAAATTCAAATTGAAACTCCATATGTGATTATTCAAATGCCATTCACTTCATTTGCCCTAAACAGTAGTGATAAGTTGTTCTAACATGCATGAAAATGGTACAGATGGATTCCTTGAATTTTTCTAATAATTTTTCATATATAAATTATTTAATTTGGAGTTACGGTTGAATTTCTATGAATTTTAGAAGTTTTAGGCATTTTCTGGAATTTCCTGAATATTTAGAATTAAAATAATTCCAGAAAATGAATTATGGCGTCAGCATGACCTCATGCTGACCTCAGCAGGTCAACGGGCGGTCCAGGTCAAACCTGACGTGTGGGGTCCACACGTCAGTGACACAGGGGCTAATCCCGCGTTGACCCGGGCTTTGACCCACTACGGGGCCCACTGTCAGTGGTTGTGGGGGGGTGTTTAGAGCGTCATTAGTGCTAATTAGGCGTGCCACGTCGGCAGTCGCCGGAGTGTCGCCGGCGACGACCACGGCCGACAGCGGAGGTGCACCGTGCGCTCGCTACGGAGCACCATTTGACGTCCGGTTTGCTCCTACGGGTTCCTGGGAGGAAGGCGCATCTAAAGAGGTAAGTGACAGCAGCTGGGGTGGCCGAAGCTGCCGGCGGCGAGCTCCTTTGCGGCTGTCGGAGTTCGGGCAATCTCGGGGTCGGGGTTAGGAAGCACGGCAGGAGGAGCTGGGGCGTGCTACGGACTCCTGAGATCACGGTGAGCACGTCAGTGGGCTCGGATACGAGCTGGGGTGGCTGTGGCCACGGCCACGCCATGGCCGGCGGCGAGAGATTCTCGGGCAAAGTGGTGGGGCTAGCTAGAGAGGGAGGTGGGGCACGGGGAGAGGGGGAATCGGGTCGAGGGCTCACCGCGGAGCTGCAGGGAGGGTTAGTGGGCTCGGGGGCGCGCCGGAGTGGCCGAATCGACGGAGAAGATCCTCGGCGGCCGGCGAGGGGAAAAACGTCGGGGGCGGCGTTCCGGGGCTCTTCTGGTCGCGTGAGACGACGAGGAGGACGAGGGAGGACCGGCGGAGCTTCCTGGGGCGTCGGTGAGGCTAGGGGTGGCCGGTGGCCATGGGTACGGCGACGATGGCGGCGAGCTCCGCTCGGTGGTGTGCGCGAGAGGGAAACAGAGGAGGGAATGGGGTCCAGGGGAGAGAGGGGAGGTGCAGGGGGCGAGGGCGGCTCCGTGGCGTCGCGAGGGAGTCGGGGAGGCTGCCACGGCGAAGCAGGAGGTGGCCGGCGCTCTTCGGGCGCGCGCCACGCCTTGCCTCTGCCTACTGGCAGAGGAAGAAGAGGACAAGGGGGGGAGGTGGGCTGGGCCGGCTGGGGGGCTGCACAGGGGGGGGGGCTGGGCCAGCACAGGTGAGCGCCAGGTAGTTCCTTCTCTCTTTTTTATTTTTTTCTGTTCTGTTTCCCTTTTTATTTTATTTTGCCATTGTTTTCAAATTCAAAATAATTTCATACAGTGCCAAAACATTCTGAAATATTTTATGTTACCTCTCTGGACTATTCCAAAAGTACATAAAACATTTCAAAGCATTTGAAAATATATTCATTATATATTATGAATATATCCCCAAATTCAAATAGATTATTGATTTAAATTCAGAGACCAAATAATTCCTTAAAAATATTCCAGAATTTTGGTTTGATATATAACTCTTGCCAAAATTCACAAAACTATTTTTAGGGCATTTTTGGATTCACAGAAGGCAATTTAAAGGGTGCTTGCCCTTCTTTTAATTAGGGTTTTGAGGCTTCTGAATTCCTCAGTTCAAATTTCATTTGAATTTAAACATGATGCAGCAACCAAGCTAGTCCAAGGCCAGGGTAAAGCTAGGGATGTGACAACTCACCCCCACTAAACAAGAATCTCGTCTCGAGATTCAAGCGTAGGGTAAGGTGAAGGGGGAACGCAACTAGTACAATCTTCACGATCCAGGGTGCACTTCATAGGAACGTTGATTCGATCACCATTATTGCCTTGAAATCCTGCTCTGAGAAATCCTGTCAACATGACATGGAGGGAAGAAGACTCTAGAAGGATCGGTCTTCTCGAAGGTCGAACAACTCAGGATTAACTCACGGAATGTGACATAGCAACATCTCTCGAGCTGAGAGACGAAGCATACCTCTAGAGGGATGGAGTGGAGCAGGTGACGAGGTTCACTAGGTAGACAACAATTCCAGACTTAAGAATATGGTGATCGGTTGTCAACATAGCAAGGAGTTGAATTGCCATGATACCACGACGAAACATCCTGGAGGAGGGTGATTCGTAGATTATTATCTTAAGTGGCAAAAAGAATTACTTTTGATTCAGAGATCATTGAAACTCTTTAAACCAGCCTAAGACAATTCTCGAGCGATCGTTTGGAGGGGGTCGGTAGAATGGCATACTCAAACTTGGATGATGTGGATTACCTTGTTGAAGACAACGTAATGGATGAATTTGCTTATCACCGGAAATGGAAGAGACCCATGGTAGAATGGCACATTGGCGGTGCAAGCTAGGAACAAAATGCAAATGCTAGGAATGATTCTGGTAACTGGGGAAGAACCCAACAATAGGGAGTGAATTCACTGTTTGAAGAGGTCATAGCATTGCCGAGGAAACTGAGAGTAATCCCAGTTAGAGCCGATGATAACACGTAACGCTTGTGCGTGCTCTCAAGAACTTGAGCATTTCCATATTCATCAAGGTTTTACCAACATCCGTGTCAAGGGTCCTGGCAACACAACTTGCTACCATGATGGCTAATGATGGATGATGCAGATGCAAAGGAAGATAACACCTTCTCAGATTTCACCTTAGCGAGGCCAAGGAAATAAAAATCTGGATGATCGACCGAGAGACATTTAGCACTCCGCTTCTAATGTTCTCCTTGATGTGCTAGTGTAACCCACCCATAGATATGGTTTGATATCTAGAACATCAAGTAAAAAGGTCGGACTTCGGAACACAGAAATCCATAGGGGTAACTAGGGAGTAAATCCTACGAAATCCCTATGGGGAGGTGGCCAACTTTATCAATCAAGATATTATAATAACAGGTCTTCTGGCTGGGTGTGTTGGCCACGACATCCACTTTACCGGTTATCGCGCGACCAATATTATAATTCTTGGGAAATATGCCAACCATCATATCTGCCTGAGATTCAGATCTGGTTGGTGTCAGGATATTCCAGACTCATCGAGTCTAGGAGGAAAAACGGAAGTTTGCAACACAAATCGACGAGATGACGTTGCGAGATTCTCGGGGAATGAACTACGATAGCAAGCTCCAAAACATGAGCTGGTTCTGCTACAAACATGTGAACACGTTGTCCCAGACAAGCATGACCACAAAGTAGTCTTATAATAAAACACTACCGAGTTCAGGAGGGGAACCATCATCGAGGATATCGAAGTCCTTGCATAAGGTATACTCTTAAGAAGGAACTTCTTGTCCTTGAACAATTCAATCAGTGGCTTGGTGTGCTAGGGACACATATAGATTGAAGGTTGCAAGTCTTCAAACCACAGAATTCTTCGCACGTGTGCATGACTGATTTGGAATGATTCCAAGAAAACAACATTGACTTTCTCGAATCCACGGCGGCAACTTGCATCAGATGCACATGAATTAAAGGAAGTCACTACCTTCATCCAAACATATGCTTCATGAGCTAGCATGAACAAATGCTTTCAAAAGTTTCCAACACTAGCTTGATGTTCAACAAAATTATGGAGGAGATAAGGATGTTGTCAATGGGCTCAACAACAATTCATCTAGGTTTCCTTTTAAAAGGAATTCCATAGTTAAGTGAACAAGTGATAGCATTGGTCAGACCCAAAAGATATAATGGTGTATGCTCGAGGGATCAACCACGAATAAGACAACATTACGAGCATCGTTGGTACTGATTTGATTTGACGATAGCCCACACTCAAATCAAAGGATTGATAAGACAATAGGTCCAGCAACTGATCACAGGGACCAATCGATGAAGATATCATCTTTCTTCAACACACACTACACAAGAATATCCCTTTGGAACGAACTAAGTCAGGCAAGCTTTTATCTTCCAACTCTCCAAGTTGTTGTCTAGCTTAACCAACTAGCTCAGGGGTATCCAACACGGATTCTTGGAGAAAGGGTGGTTTACAGGATGAACCAACTTGATCACGAGCTCAACATAACAGTCAGGTGACAACCTGGTGATACCTTCGAGAGGATATTCGAAAAAATCACGAACCACCGATATGTTACTAAGCTCGAGAACAATCTTGCTTTTGAGGCAAGACGATATGATCAATAGAGCGAAGATTTAAGATAATCCTAACTCATCGATCGAGGAGTGCACCGAGAACAAGGACTAGGTAGCACAATCAATCTTAGATTGATGATTCAATAACCAACACGCTAAGAATGAAATTATTGTCCTTTAACTACCAAGCAACAAGGTTGCTAGGAGTATTGATTTCACACATCACGATTCACTTGTCGACATTCCGGTTACAATAACATAGGAACCGAGGGATGAACAATGATGGCAAGAAGTATCACTGTACCAAGAGTTCATAGGGTGGTGTGCAATTCCTATAACATCCCGATATAAAGATGGTAATACTCCAAGATAGAGCAGAACAAAAGCTGGATTAGCAATTTGTTCTGTGGAGCACAACTTCTTTGACCCCATCCTGGATATGGATGAGGTACTGGAGTCCATTTCTCCTAGTCATTCTGTGATAGAATGGCTTGATGGACCACAAGAGTAATAGGCATCAATAAACGAACGCACGCATACTCTTGACTATCAATTGATAGACGAAGGTCAGTAGACAATTAAAGAGGGACAACTCAAGGAACATATAACTTTCTGAGTTGTGGATGCATAGATTAGTATGTCGAACCAAGTTCAACATATTTCTTCCGGATAACCCATGCAGAAAGGTAGAACTGGCAGAGCCACAATATATAATGGAGAACTCATCAAGAATAATCCTGTTGTGATATTTCAGTTCAACGAGGAACTTCTGCCATAAGTAGTTCATGGTATTTGGAAGAAAAAGATACCACGGATTTCGAGGACTATCGCGAAGGTTACTAATATCCTAAAGGAACTAGAAACACTATCAACATGAAGTAAGTAGGGTGAATCTTGGTTCGAAAACCCAGGAATAGAATGCCTACTACTAAGTAGCATCACGCGATGCTTTCAAGAATGATGGCCAGAATCTTCACACTGGGAACACAAAACATTGCTAGATTACTAGGTGACTCCCTAAAACACCTAGGGTCATAATAATAGCTCCAACATATATGTCAAGGCAATAATTTACCTCAACTCACCGTTTAGTGTGGTTAATCTGGCCCAAAAGAACATCGGAATGGGAGGAAGGAATTTTGCAAATGCTTCAGACTATTCAGAAACCTGGGGTGACTCGGACAGCATAACGGCTGTAAATGCTCAGAAAAGATTTGAGACATTCACAAAAATGGTGGCATAACCACTCAAAGGCACAATATCAAGGTTTCGAGATCAACAATTAACATACAGAAGTAGTAGGAACTGAAACGAGGCTTAAGTCCAACAATCTCATAAGTCTACGGATTAGTAACACGTGATCCTGATGGAAAGAAGAGATAGCCTAGTTCTTAATCCCCGTAGAAGAGAAGATGATGACTCAGATCAGAAGGCCACGAGGTATAAGGAGTAAAAAGAGCCTTACATTCCATCCCACAATCAATTCCCTTACATAACTAAAGAATTTCTAGACTCAACTTCGACCAGTTTGGCTTGGTAATCCTACAGGCAGTCAAGCTCTGATACCAACGCTGTCAGGACCCCGACTCAATGCCACATAGATCTAGCATGTAACACCTCATATCACTTTGCGGCCTCACGCACGGTATTCCCACGGGTGTCGCCTTACCTTTGCCCGGGACCGTTTGCGCCTTTTGGCACACGTATATGACAGTGTCGCTAGCATCCATATGATAAGGAGCCCGGGCTGACATGGCTAGTCGTAAACCCAAAGTGGCACAGACTTACAGGGACAGGCATCCATGACCCAGCATCGAACGTGTCGGTCATCAGCGAGTGAATCCAGGCTGTAGCACTGGGCTAGCAGGACTCCGGTGAACCGGGCTGTAGCGGGCTAACAGGACTCCGGTATTCATCGCGTGACATTTCCCCGAAGGGACAGACACAGGAACGAAGAAGGACACATGCCGGCCAGCCTAAGTGTTCCGGAGCAGTAGCAAGCTACCATGGCTCAGTGGAAACACTAGGAGACATTTCCCGGTAAGAGAGGCTACTAAAGATAAACAACTAGATGGTCAGATCCCACACATACCAAGCATTTCAATAACATACACACAATATGCTCGATATGTGCAAATACAACATGGCATCACAACATGACTCTACGACTCAAGTATTTATTCAATAGGCTCCGAGGAGCGAGATATTACAAACATGGGTCTCATGACCCAACACTCAGAGCATACAAGTCAAAGCACAAGCGGAAGCTATCATGTCTGAGTACAGACATCTATAAATGAAAAAGGCTGAGAAGCCTGACTATCTACCAGATCCTGCCGAGGGCACAAGATCGTAGCTGAGGTAACAAGCTAAACGTCGAAGTCCACGCGGAACTACTAGTGAGACTGAAGTCTCTCTGCAAAAACATAAAATAGGCAAACGTGAGTACAAATGTACCCAGCAAGACTTACATCAGAACTAACTACATATGCATCATTATCAACAAAGGGGATGGTGGGGTTTAACTGCAGCAAGCCAGCTTTGACTCGGTGGCTATCCTGAACTACGACTGCAAGTAACTCTTTTGAGGTGGCGCACACGAGTCCACATATTCACCATATCAATACACCACTATGGATCCGCTCCCGTCTCCCTACGAGAACGCCATCCATAGCACTCACGCTTATCTTGCGTATTTTAGAGTATCCACTTTCACTTGTCTATGAACTGATATAAGCAACCCAGAAGTCCTTTTCCGCGGACACGGCTATTCGAATAGATGATGTTAACCCTGCAGGGGTGTACTTCTTCATACATGTTTCCACCACTTAGCGTCTGCACACGACATGTGCTCGGCAGACTTCAAGCGAAAGCCGACGTGGGTGTAGACCACGACCTACCTAAACACTCAAGTCTCTAGTCCAGGTTTATCGCCTATTCGGGTTCCATCCATGAGGAGATCCGGCCGGAGTTTCGCTCACAGCCCCAAACGATGTGAACAGGGTTCCCGAGACACCAAACGGGCATCCGGTACACCGGCCACGTGCCTACCGCATCACAGCCCACCCCTACGGTCAGCGCTGTCCACGGCCTCCAGCATACTACAAACACCAGAAACTACTTGCAACTCCTGGACAGAGGACAAGGGTGAATAAGAAGTCGAGCGGGGTCATATTTCAGGGCCCAATGTATGGTAGTAGCTGAATCATGGATCACAAACACAGAACTCAGTTCCTGAGGACGGCTCAATGAGACAACCCACCATGTACTCCTACATGGCCTCTCACCGCTACCTTTACCAAATCGTGTTCACACACTTAGCTCACACACAGTAGGACATGTTCACACACCTCTGATTCATCCCCGATGAATCAGACCTGACTCAACTCTAAGCAGTAGCAGGCATGACAAACAAGCATGAATGAGTAGGCACAACAGGGCTCAAACAACTCCTACTCATGCTAGTGGGTTTCATCTATTTACTGTGGCAATGACAGGTCATGCAAAGGATAAAGGGGTTCAGCTACCGCAGCAAGTAACAGATGAATCGGTGTTGTCCTAATGCATTAAAAGAGAGCAGGAGCGAGAGAGTAGGATTGTATCGGAATGAACAAGGGGGTTTTGCTTGCCTGGCACTTCTGAAGATAACATTGAGTCTTCATCAGTGTCAACGATCACATCATCGGTATCACGTTTATCGAGAGGGGACAAATACCGGCAACACAGAAAGGAAACACAATCAATGCAATGCACAATATGATGCATGATCATGACATGGCAAAATGAATGTGTTTTGGGCTAATGCAACTAGCAACAGATTAAATGAAGTTGGTTTGAATATAAAATTCAAATTCAAACTCCATATGTGATTATTCAAATGCCATTCACTTGATTTGTGCCTAAACAGTAGTGATAAGTTGTTCTAACATGCATGAAAATGGTACAGATGGATTCCTTGAATTTTTCTGATAATTTTTCATATATAATTATTTAATTTGGAGTTACGGTTGAATTTTCTATGAATTTTAGAAGTTTTAGGCATTTTCTGGAATTTCCTGAATATTTAGAATTAAATAATTCCAGAAAATGAATTATGGCGTCAGCATGACCTCATGCTGACCTCAGCAGGTCAACGGGGCGGTCCAGGTCAAACCTGACGTGTGGGGTCCACACGTCAGTGACACAGGGGCTAATCCCGCGTTGACCCGGGCTTTGACCCACTACGGGGCCCACTGTCAGTGGCTGTGGGGGGGTGTTTAGAGCGTCATTAGTGCTAATTAGGCGTGCCACGTCGGCAGTCGCCGGAGTGTCGCCGGCGACGACCACGGCCGACAGCGGAGGTGCACCGTGCGCTCGCTACGGAGCACCATTTGACGTGCGGTTTGCTCCTACGGGTTCCTGGGAGGAAGGCGCATCTAAAGAGGTAAGTGACAGCAGCTGGGGTGGCCGGAGCTGCCGGCGGCGAGCTCCTTTGCGGCTGCCGGAGTTCGGGCAATCTCGGGGTCGGGGTTAGGGAGCACGGCAGGAGGAGCTGGGGCGTGCTACGGACTCCTGAGATCACGGTGAGCACGTCAGTGGGCTCGGATACGAGCTGGGGTGGCTGTGGCCACGGCCACGCCATGGCCGGCGGCGAGAGATTCTCGGGCAAAGTGGTGGGGCTAGCTAGAGAGGGAGGTGGGGCACGGGGAGAGGGGGAATCGGGTCGAGGGCTCACCGCGGAGCTGCAGGGAGGGTTAGTGGGCTCGGGGGCGCGCCGGAGTGGCCGAATCGACGGAGAAGATCCTCGGCGGCCGGCGAGGGGAAAAACGTCGGGGGCGGCGTTCCGGGGCTCTTCTGGTCGCGTGAGACGACGAGGAGGACGAGGGAGGACCGGCGGAGCTTCCTGGGGCGTCGGTGAGGCTAGGGGTGGCCGGTGGCCATGGGTACGGCGACGATGGCGGCGAGCTCGCTCGGTGGTGTGCGCGAGAGGGAAACAGAGGAGGGAATGGGGTCCAGGGGGAGAGAGGGGAGGTGCAGGGGGCGAGGGCGGCTCCGTGGCGTCGCGAGGGAGTCGGGGAGGCTGCCACGACGAAGCAGGAGGTGGCCGGCGCTCTTCGGGCGCGCGCCACGCCTCGCCTCTGCCTACTGGCAGAGGAAGAAGAGGACAAGGGGGGGAGGTGGGCTGGGCCGGCTGGGGGGCTGCACAGGGGGGGGGGGCTGGGCCAGCACAGGTGAGCGCCAGGTAGTTCCTTCTCTCTTTTTTATTTTTTTCTGTTCTGTTTCCCTTTTTATTTTATTTTGCCACTGTTTTCAAATTCAAAATAATTTCATACAGTGCCAAAACATTCTGAAATATTTTATGTTACCTCTCTGGACTATTCCAAAAGTACATAAAACATTTCAAAGCATTTGAAAATATATTCATTATATATTATGAATATATCCCCAAATTCAAATAGATTATTGATTTAAATTCAGAGACCAAATAATTCCTTAAAAATATTCCAGAATTTTGGTTTGATATATAACTCTTGCCAAAATTCACAAAACTATTTTTAGGGCATTTTTGGATTCACAGAAGGCAATTTAAAGGGTGCTTGCCCTTCTTTTAATTAGGGTTTTGAGGCTTCTGAATTCCTCAGTTCAAATTTCATTTGAATTTAAACATGATGCAGCAACCAAGCTAGTCCAAGGCCAGGGTAAAGCTAGGGATGTGACATAGGAAGTATGGTTTTGGCCACCGGAAGTGTTCCGGGCATCACCGGTAGTGTACCGGGACCACCGGAGGGGTCCGGGGGTCCACCAGGTTCAAGGAGTTGACTACGATGAGAATTTCTCACCCGTAGCGATGCTTAAGTCCGTCGGAATCATGTTAACATTAGCTGTATTTTTCATTTATGAAATCTGACAGATGGATGTCAAAAACAAGTTTTCTTACCAGTTTTCGTAAGAAAGAGTTGTATTTGATACAATCGAAGTTTTGTCAATCCTAAGGGTGCTAAAAGGTATGCTGTCTCCAGTGATCCTTCTATGGACTAGAGCAAGCATCTCGGAGTCAGAATATATGCTTTGATGGAGTGATCAAAGCTTTTAGGTTTATACAATGTTTGCTAGAAACTTGTATTTACAAGAAAGTGAGTGGGAGCACTACAACATTTCTGATAAGTATATGTGGACGACATATTGTTGATTCGAAATGAGGTAGAATTTCTGGAAAGCATAAACGGTTGTTTGAAGGGTGTTTTTCAAAGGAATACCTGGATAAAGCTGCTTACAAATTGGGCATCAAGATCTATAGAGATAGATCAAGACGCCTGATGATACTTTTAGAGAACGCACACCTTGACATGTTTTTCAAGGAGTTCAAAATAGATCAGTCAAAGAACGGGTTCTTACCTGAGTTGTAAGGTGTGAAGTTGAGTAAGACTCAAAGCTTGACCACGGCAGAAGAAAGAGGAAGGACGAAGGTCGTCCCCTATGCTCTTGTCATAGGCTCTATACGGTATGCCATGCTGAGTACCGCACCTGATGTGTGCCTTGCCACATGTCTGGCAAGAGGGTACAGAGGTGATCTAGGACTGGATCACCAGATAGCGGTCGAAATTATCCTTAGAGGAATTAGGAAATGTTTCTCGGTTATGGAGATGATAAAGAGTTCGACGTAAAGAGTTACGTCGATGCAAGCTAACACCTATCCGGATAGCTCTGAGTAGAGATACCGGATACGTATAATGGAGGAACAATTTGGAATAGCTCCAAGTGGAACGTGGTAGCAGCATCTACGATATGACATAAAGTTTTGCGAAATACATAGCGATCTGAATATGGCAAGACCCGGTGACTACAACCATTCTCACAAGCATAACATGATCAAACCCAGAACTCTTTGAGTGTTTATCACATAGTGATGTGAACTAGATCATTGAGTCTAGTAGACTCTTGGATGTTGGTCACATGGTGATGTGACCTGTGAGTTTTAATCACATGGCGATGTGAACTAGATTATTGACTCTAGTGCAAGTGGGAGACTCTAGTGCAAGTGGGAGACTGTTGGAAATATGCCCTAGAGGCAATAATAAATTAGTTATTATTATTATATTTCATTGTTCATGATAATCGTTTATTATCCATGCTAGAATTGTATTGATAGGAAACTCAGATACATGTGTGGATACATAGACAACACCATGTCCCTTGTAAGCCTCTAGTTGACTAGCTCGTTGATCAATAGATGGTTACGGTTTCCTGACCATGGACATTGGATGTCGTTGATAACGGGATCACATCATTAGGAGAATGATGTGATGGACAAGACCCAATCCTAAGCCTAGCACAAGATCGTGTAGTTCGTTTGCTAAAGCTGTTCTAATGTCAAGTATCATTTCCTTAGACCATGAGATTGTGCAACTCCCGGATACCGTAGGAGTGCTTTGGGTGTGCCAAACGTCACAACGTAACTGGGTGGATATAAAGGTACACTACAGGTATCTCCGAAAGTGTCTGTTGGGTTGGCACGAATCGAGACTGGGATTTGTCACTCCGTGTAAACGGAGAGGTATCTCTGGGACCACTCGGTAGGAAATCATCATAATGTGCACAATGTGACCAAGGAGTTGATCACGGGATGATGTGTTACGGAACGAGTAAAGAGACTTGCCGGTAACGAGATTGAACAAGGTATCGGGATACCGACGATCGAATCTCGGGCAAGTACAATACCGCTGGACAAAGGGAATTGAATACGGGATTGATTGAATCCTCGACATCGTGGTTCATCCGATGAGATCATCGTGGAACATGTGGGAGCCAACATGGGTATCCAGATCCCGCTGTTGGTTATTGGTCGGAGAGTTGTCTCGGTCATGTCTGCATGTCTCCCGAACCCGTAGGGTCTACACACTTAAGGTTCGATGACACTAGGGTTGTAGAGATATTAGTATGCGGTAACCCGAAAGTTGTTTGGAGTCCCGGATGAGATCCCAGACGTCACGAGGAGTTCCGGAATGGTCCGGAGGTAAAGATTTATATATGGGAAGTCCTATTTTGGCCACCGGAAAATGTTCGGGATTTTTCAGTATTGTAGCGGGAAGGTTCTAGAAGGTTTCGGAGTGGGGCCCACCTGCATGGGGGGACCCACATGAACGTGGGTAGTGGGGTCAAGGCCCCACACCCCTGGTCAAGGTGCACCAAGATCCCCCCTTAGAAGGAATAAGATCATATCCCGAAGCGATAAGATCAAGATCCCTAAAAAGGGGGGATAACAATCGGTGGGGAAGGGAAATGATGGGATTTCTTTTCCCCACCTTTGCCAACGCCCCAATGGACTTGGAGGGCAAGAAACCATCCCCCTCCACCCCTATATATAGTGGGGAGGCGCATGGGAGCCTCACCCTAGCCCCTGGCGCCTCCCTCTCCCCTCGTAACACCTCTCCCTCTCGCTGAGCTTGGCGAAGCCCTGCCGAGATCCCCGCTGCTTCCACCACCACGCCGTCGTGCTGCTGGATCTCCATCAACCTCTCCTTCCCCCTTGCTGGATCAAGAAGGAGGATACGTCTTCCCCAACCGTACGTGTGTTTAACGCGGAGGTGCCGTCCGTTGGGCGCTCGGTCATCGGTGATTTGGATCACGACGAGTACGACTCCATCAACCCCGTTCTCTTGAACGCTTCCGCTCGCGATCTACAAGGGTATGTAGATGCACTCCTCTCTCTCGTTGCTAGATGACTCCATAGATTGATCTGGGTGATGCATTGAAAATTTTAAAATTGTGCTACGTTCCCCAACAGTACTTTCGTAACTTACCCCACATTTTGGACAAGTGCGTCCCTAAGCCATGGTTCCCCACTCCCATCCCATCCGCCCACCCATTCGTACACCGAGGCCGGTAAAACCCGCAAAGCCCCACACCCTCCTCCGTCCGCCACCCAGCTGGAGCCTCTTCCCCGACGACGTCATCCACAGCAACACCTCGACGTCCCTCATCCACCGTACCGGATGAGGATCCGTTGTCGATCTGGTTGTCCCGCCGATTCAGCCACCCCGTCCTCCACCCCCAAGGAGCTGCCCCGACATTCCCCTCGTCTTACACGCCACCTCCATTCCCACACCGCCATCTTCACCTGCACCACCGGAAGAGCATCATCATCACCGTTTCCTCAGATGAAGTTGCGGCCTTATCGGCACCACCAAAGAGGTTGTACACTAATCGCCGCATTTTCTTCTTGATGCGATCTCACAGTGCTGCCGGCGCTTGGTCCCGAGCCGACACGGCGCGGCTCCATCCATGCTGGCATCGTAGGACACTTCCTCCACGGTGTCGCTCCCTTGGCAGCAACGTCCTCATCAGTAGGAGCTGCTGTTGTGCTCTTGCTCTCGGTCCCCTGCCTGGTATGCTCTTGCTCTTGCTCGCGCTGCTGCTCTCACTCTTGCTCTTGCTCACGCTGCTACTCTCGCTCTTGTTCTTGCTTGCGATGCTGCTCCGATATAGCTACACTTCAGTCGACTGAATCGACTTTTGGGTCAGTCGATTTTCAGGGGGTGGGGGTGGGGCTCGCCGGAGTTAAGGAAGAACCAGCCGCAGCGGGGAGGAGGGCTTGCCAGAGAGGTACCCCACTACCTATCTTAGGGTTCAGGGTGGGGGCGGTGGTCACCGGCGGTGGTGGGGCGGTGGTGTGGGGATCGCCAGAGAAAAAGCTCGACACGGGGGGGGGGGGGGCTACAGGGATGGTCGGGGCGGCGGCGAACCGGTGGTGGGGAGTGTTTTCGGGGCAGGCGGGGCGGTGTACCACCGGCCACGGGCGGCGGGGGCGGCTGTTTGGCCGATGGTGGCTGGCAGCTCAGGGGGGTGGAGGTTGAAGATGAACTGCAGGCCCTTGATTTCATATCCAACGGCTGCAAAATCGAGTGACCAGAGATGAAAAAGTCAGTCGACTAACTTGTAGCCTCAGCTCTAGTGCGTTTAGTTTTGACAGCAAAATTCAGTTTCGACAATTAAGTTAAGTTCAATTTCGACGGTTAAGTTCAGAGATGAGCGGCTGATGTATACGTCTAACACTTTGTGGTTATGTATTTTACGTCATCTATTGGAGATGCTATTAGAATTCCACTCAGGTTAACGTTGTCTCTCTTGTCCCGCTTCAGCCTCGGCATCGTAGAACTCACCGGAGCTGCTCGGACGATGAAACCCTCCATCATAGTGGAGCAGTACCTCGGGCTCCATTTCCAGACGCCTAAGATCTTCTTCCCCTCCTCCGACAGCCAAGTCAGCCGGAGCATCCTCACCGGCCAACCCAATCACGCAGAGATCGACATGGCTTCGCCAAAGAGGATGTACACTTCTTGTGGTTTGACTTAATCTCAACATGCTTCTTTGCATCCTGTGATCTTCCAATTCTTGTGAACCAAACACCCATATTGGCAGAAATCCTATGTTTTTAAATTCTCTATTTTGCACGTGCATTCCTATCCTATTCATGTATATTTCCTATCCCTGCATTGTTAGAATCCGCAAATTCAAACAAGCCCTTACACAATTACTTTTGTTACAGATATGTGTCAAAGAAAACCTTGTGTGTTTTGTCCTACTCCTGCGATGCTGTGTTCCACCTCAGCTTAGCTGCTCCAATGACGGAAGGGTTCACCATAGCAGGGATCCGCTCTCCAGACTGTCTTTCGCCGCCTCAGATCTTCTTCCCCGCCGCCGGCAGCCATGACAACTGCATTACCATCATCAACTAAGAAGATGACCTTGAGGACTACACAGGTCCGCAAGAGAGGTCGCACTCTTCCGTGTGTGCTTATGTTATGCATCGCTTAATATGATGACATGCTACTTTATCATCGTGTTCACCTAGTAGACTTCGACTCAGGTCCAAACTTATGCTGAAACTTGAGTTTTTAAATGGTTGTGGGGTACATATTGGGGCAACAATCAGTACTATCTGTCTACTATCTGGTTAATCTCGGGTGTCTACTATGAGTTTCATGTTGGGTGCAAACAAACAGTAAAGGATCCATTATCTGTTTTTTTTGACTAAAGCTATTATCTGCCTGCTATCATTTGTTTTGGGTCTATCCACAGTTTGCTACCATCACTCTGGATTTGTGCATGCACTCCTTACATAATCTCACTATGTTTTATTCCTATGCATGTCAGTTATTGTACACAATGGAACTGAACATGTAGAGCAAAAGAGATGAGCCTTGTGTGGCAATAAAATTTCATGTAGACATCGCTCCATGGTGGGCGCAAAGGCAGCCCCCCTCCACCCATTTCGGATCATAATCAAGAGGAAGATAAGTGTTCTAAGGGGGATTCAGAAGCAGAAGACCACTCCTATTTACCCCATGAGGTCTTCGATCTAACTTGGCATGCTGATGTTGGTAATATCATGCATATGGTGCCTTGCATTGCTTACTGTATACATCAAAGATGTCATCTGCTTAGTTTAGACATGCTTTGTGTCAATGCCATCTGTTTAGTTTCTTTATCATATATGTGAATCATGCAATGCCATCTTGTTTAGCCAGACATCCTATATGTGAATTTTGCAATGCCACCCTGGTTAGCCAGTCATCTTATATGTGAATTATATCATGACATCATTTTTTATTACATGTTAAATTCGTCAACAATTTTAGTACATTCAATTACTCTTCCTATGCATCAGCCATTCAACACGGTCATGGAAAAATTTGGAGTGGAAACAAGGTCTTCAGAGCAGACAATGCTATCTGACGAAGTGCATCTCTTGCTGGTTACAGATAGCTCCTCAGAGGAGGATTCAGAGACAGATGACCAGTCCTATCCCCCCCCCGAGGTGCATGCTCTAACTTCGCAGGGTTATGTTGCTCATATCGTGCGTATGGTATCTTGCATTGCTATGTCATTTTCTTAGTTTAGACATGATTTGTGTGAATGCCACCTGTTTAATGTCTAATTACCATATATGTGAATTATGCAATTCCATCTTTTTGCAAGACATTATATATGTGAATTACACAATGCTATCTTATTGCAAGGCATTATATATGTGAATTATTGAATGCCATGTTGTTTAGCCAAGCGTCATATATGTGAATTATATCATGTCATCCTTTTTTGTATTTCTCATTGCTTTTGTCGACAATGTTTGTATATTCAACTGCTCTTCCTGTGCATCAGCCATTTGAATTGGTGATGGAGAAATCTGGAGTGAAAACAAGGTCTTCAGAGCAGACAATGCTACCTGGTGAAGCAGATATGTTGATGGTTACAGATAGCTCTTCAGAGGATGATTCAGAGGCAAATGACCAGTCCTATTATCCCCCTGAGGTGTATGCTCAAACTTGGCAGGGTTATATTACTCATATCATGCATATGTTGTATTGCAATGCTTAGTTTTTACATCACATACACGATATTGAATGCCATCTCCTTAGTTGACACATCATATATGCGATTGCCCTCTGCTCACTTCCTTAGTATATAAATCATATATTGGAATTATATCATGCCATGATGTTTACATAGACAGCATGTATCTGAATTATGGCATGCCAACCCATTGTCTAAAGACATAATATAGTTATATCATCTCATCCTGTTCACATAGTCATATGTTGAATTATGTCATTCTATCCGTGAATTATATCATGCCATCATGTTTCCATCGATGGCATGTTTGTGATTTATGGCATGCGAACCACTTTAATAGACACATCGTATAGTTATATCATGTCATCCTATTTACATAGTCATCATATTTTGAAGTATGTCATTCTATCCTGTTTAGTTAGCCATCATACATGCAAAATTGTGTCATGCTATCCTATTTAATTAGCCATCATATATTTGAAATTATGTCCCTCTATTCCTTTTGGTTAGACAACATAAATGTGAATTATTTCATGCCCTGTTTTCTTCCCTACTATCCATTGCACCTGTCTATCTTACAATGTATGTACATTCAATTACTTTTCTTGTTTATCAACCATTTCGATTGGAGGGGGTGATGGCAGTATCTTGGGAGTAAAAACACGGTCTTCAGAAAAGATCGTGCTACCTGTCGATGGAGATAGAACCACGGTTGTACTTGCCCAAGAACAAATCCCACCACACATAACCCAGACTCACGCAGATTGTACCCCTACCCAGTTGGACAGAGAACCAGCTACACCCTTCTAACCCCAACCCCAGCAGATAGTAACCCAGTTCCCATTGACACAACACCATCTCCACCATAGAGCACCCAAACACGAGCAGTTAGTAAGGCAACTACAGTGCCCGAAGCACGAGGACCACCACTCCGAACCCCAAGTCAATGCTTAAAGCAGAAGAAGAATTGTTCTCAGGTCAGGTTCCGTAGCTATGGTTCATACTACTTTACTCTTGCATCACTGGATTTACTCATACCAACTAATTTCAAATTTGAAGGATGCAATTGAAACTCCAATGGCGCAACAGGTATGTTTTAAACCTGTTTCTTTAACGTGTTTGCTGTTGTAACTTGCTCTATGTTGATTTCAGTTTCAATTGAATAAACAATTATATTATCATGCCATGCACCTTACAAGTGTTGTTATTGCTATGTAGTTTCCCACACTTATATTCTGTCTAAGATGATTTGTCTTAAATAGATATGATTGGAACTGTATCTATTTTGATTTGGCAACATAAACTAGAATGATATAGACCATACAGTGACCATACTACATAGATATATGTTTGTTTCATGTTGTTATCCTGTCCACCTTACTACTGAACTGGTTTACCAAAACGAGTTTCATATACTACATTGTAAACCTATGATGTGTTTGTTTGTTTCTATTTTAGAATGCGGATAAAATATTGGAGAAGAGTACCCCGTTATGCAATGGTACAGGAAGTAATGCAGATAAGGTTCAAGATAGTGAGACATCCCTGTTGGTCTCCAAGAAAGCTGATAAAAACTATATTGAAGACACTAAGACAACCCCAAATTCATGTCTTGATGTAGTGTTTGAGTTACTTGCTACTACTGCTGGCACCAGCTCTTCGAACTCGCTGCCTGAACAGTTTGGCTTCTTGAGTTTCAACTTCAAGTTAAAAGACATCGATCAGATGTTATGTGACAGGAAGCCAAAGGACTGAGAAAGTCCCTGCAGAATTCAGATGCATACTTTCTGGTGGAACAGCAAGTACTGGAGGATTTAAGCGCTAAACAAGCGAAAGTTAATAAGCTTGCTAAGCATCTTGCCAGCATTATGGGTACTCAGGATATTGTTTCTTGAGCTCTTCGGAAGTGGTTTCAGTTCTGGACTTGTTTTGCTGCAGCGTTTATATGCTGCTTTGTTCCCTATATTTGCACTCATGGTGAATTTTGATGCCCAGTGGATGTAATATGTGTAATAGCCGTGATAGCCTAGCATAAGTTGCTTGCCTATTTATTTCCTTAGTGTCTTGTTTATTTGTTTTCTTGTAGTCAATGCAGTTCTTTTTCCGTGGTTTGCTAGTGGCCGCAATAGCCTATTTTTTAAAACTAGGCCACATTAACCATGGGCTACATATTTACTGTAGTTAGCATGGGCCTCCTACAGGCCGTAGAAACAATGGGCCTTCTACGGGGCGTAGAAACAATGGGCCTTATACGAGCCGTAGACACAATGGGCCTTCTACGGGCCGTATCATCAATGGGCCTTCTACGGGCCGTATGATCGGTTGGCCAAAAATGGGCCAATAACAGACCACATTATGGCCGTAAATGGGCTAGAGTTGAAATCGTCCATTCATGGGCCGACCATAATGGGCCGTCGTTAATCGGCCGTATTTGATGATGCTATGAAAATGGCCCAACGTATTAACGGGCCACAAACGGGCCGACTGTAACCACGGGCTGAATTTCTCCCACAAGCAAAAAATGACAGTAACGGGCCGAAAGTAAACGAATGCTGGCCGAAAGATAACATGGGCTGGAATTGGCCCAATGGTATAATGGGCCGTTAATGGGTATAAAGTGATACACTGTTCACTACGGGCCAGTTTTACCACGGGCCGTTAATGGGTCGAGGGTTACTAAGGGCCTCATATGGGCCGAAAGACGTCATGGGGCATACATGGGCCGGAAGTTAAAACAGGCTGGAATTATATTGGACGGCCCAGATGATGCTACTAGGCCTAATTCGGATAGGCCGTAAACGGGCCCTGGGTTAGCGGGCTGTAAATGGGCTATATGCGAACAGGCCGTTAATAGGCTTGCCGTGGGCCGGCCCGCCACCTTTTGACCAAGTCAAACGGGCCGACCTTTTCATAGGAATGGGCCTCTGTTGGGCCGTGCCAGGTGTCGACGTATCATAGGCGCTTTGTGTCCAATGAGTGGATGACATCTGTCCCAGCGGCGAGCCGACACGTGTTCCCTCCAGCCAATGATGATTTTACACGTGGAAAATCCCCATTGGTCGGGGCTGTTAACGGGTTATCGGATCCAAAACCGGACCCGATAGCTTAATGGCGTTCCATTACGGTGGATGCCATGTGTCGGTCACCCTTTGCGAAAGCACTTCTGTGACGCGCGATTTATCGTCATGGAAGTGGACACTTCCGTGATGATAATTTTGGTGATGTATTGGAACACTTCTACGACATCACAGGTATGGCTATCTTGATTCTGTCATAAATTTGTCCTGGATGTATGTAACACCCCGGTAGTTAAGCTACAGTAATCACACACAAATGATGCCACGTCACCACGATTACTGTTGTTAAACTCATGTTGATTCGAAACCGGTTCAAATTCAAATTTAAATTTAAAGTCAAAAATAGAACTTTTCAAATGTCAAAACTAAATTGTTCACATTATTCTATAAATTCCCCTGATCATTGTCATGTTGAAACCAACCTCATGTGAATTCACAAAATGCCCCTAGAATTTAATTAAGTGGTCCAACAACAATTATATTCAATTTCTAAAAATAGTTGAACACTCCCAAATGCTTTGAAACTTTTCGTAGCAACCCAGAATATTGCACTGTATTTTTGTGCCAAGTTTTGTTTTAAACAAAACTCTTTGAGTAGCTCAAATATAATGCAAAGTAGGAAAGCAATAAATAAATGAAAAAGAAAATACAAGCAACTAAAAAGAAAAGCCCCACAACCCCATGCCCCCTAGGCCTTGACCCAACTGGTCTAGCCGGTACACTCTAACCCTTCGCCCCTTTTCCCTGTACCTCGGGCGCGTCCGACCGAGCGTCCGCTCGTGCTCGTCCCCGTGGAACCCCCTCACCGACGATGGCCAGCAGGATAAGGCCTCCACCGAGCCACCCCTCCTAGATATTTGTCTTCCCCTGCCTCCGCCCACTTCCACATGCCCCAGCGCTCTCCACTCACCTCGCTCTATCCCTCCTCACCGATTCCCCATCTCTCGAGCACGGCCGTCACCGACCACCATGCTCCGTCACGGCCACCAGCGTTTCCGCGCCCGCAGCTCGTCTCCACGAGCACCGCCTCGCTTGTCTCCGTCGTTTGAAGCCGTCCATTCGAGCTGGGCGATGCCATTGTACGCAGATCGAGCCGGTCCTGTCTTCTGCATCCCCAGCGATCACCGTCGCCTACGACCCTGGATTGACGAGGAGGACCACTAGCACAGTCGCCCACTTCGCCTTCTTCCTCGGATCACTGTCGTCGTCCGCATCGATCCGTCGCTCCCTACTGCTCCTAAGCTTTCACCGGGCCTACGTGTGCCTCCACGGTGAGGCTCCCATCCCGCCCCTCTCCTGTTACCTCTCTAGATTGCCCGCCCGAGTCCGTCGCTCCCCTCACCTGTGGCCATGCTCCGCCTCACCACACTGTAGCTTTTGTCGCCTTCGTCCACATCTCATCCCGCGCCCCCCCCGCTTTTTGCCTGCTCGCACGGCCACCCCTATGCGCGCCCTTCCTAGCGCGCGCTCGCGCTTGGCTACTCACCGCGTCTGCGGTTCAGCCACCGTGCTCCTCGGCCGTCGTCCGCGCTGCCCGTGCTCTTGATAGTAGCCGCGGTCATCGCGCCCGCCCCCGCGTCCCGAGCGGCGTCGACCCCGCCCAGTCCACGCCACGCGTGCCCGAGCCCACGCCGCCTCGCGCTCGCACGCCTGCTGCGCCTCCCTCAGCCCGCGCCTCGTGCCGTCCGCTGGCTACTGCTGCTCGACGCGCGCCGCTGCGCTGGTCGCCGCTGCCGCTCGCGCCCGAGCGCTTCGGCTCGCCTCACCTCCTCCTTGTGCTGCCCGCCTCCTCCAACCGTGCCGGCACCTTGCTCCTCTGCCACTGCAGCCATCCAGCACCACCCGCTGCCTCCGCTGCATAGCCCCGCCGCCTAGCGCCGCCCCCGCCCCGCTCGCCTGCCACGCGTGTGCCGCCCTCCACCGGCGCCGCCCGTTGCTCCCCACCCCCGCGGCCACGCGCTCCAGCACCTGGCGCGCCTTGCCAGGGTTTGCCCCGACGGTCAACCCCGCCCACAACCCCGTTAACCCACACGCCCGGTTGGCCCTATGGGCCACGGCCCAGTGGGGCCCCCCACGCCCCTGTGCAAAAAAGAGTAAAAAATAACTTTAATTAATATTAATTAATTAATTAATTAGGTTAATTAACTTAACTTAATTACTCTATTTAATTAACCTGCTAATTAAACAGCCTATGACAGGCGGGCCCTGGTTGACAGGTTGACCAGTCAACCGACTGGTTGACTGCTGATGTCATGATGACATCATGCTGATGTCATTATTCATTTTTGTCGAATTTAATAATAAATAATTAAATTCTAGAAATTCTTTAAAACTTTGAAAAATCATATAAATTAATCCGTATCTCGGATGAAAATACTTTGTACATGAAAGTTGCTCAGAACAACGAGACGAATCCGGACATGCAGCCCGTTCGTTCACCACGCATCCCTAGCATAGTGAACATGCAACTTTCCCCCTCCGGTTCATCTTTCCAAAAATGCCAAACACCGGGAATACCTTCCCGGATGTTTCCCCCTTCGCCGGTATCACCTTCGACCGCGTTAGGGCATACCTAGCACCGCGTATTGCCATGTTATGTTTTGTGATGCTTTGTTTGCTCCGCATTTACTAATTCTTCCCCACTCTTCTTCTCCGGTAGACCCCGAGACCGGCGCTGATGCCGCTGAGTACGACTACGTCACCGACGACCCTTCTTCCTGTACAACAAAGCTTCCAGGCAAGCCCCCCCTGATCATCAGATATCGCCTACTCTTCTTTCTACTGCTTGCATTAGAGTAGTGTAGCATGTTATTGTTTTCCGTTAATCCTATTCCAATGCATAGCCTGTCATTGTTGCTATAGCTGTCGATACCTTACCAGCAATCCTAAATGTTTAGTATAGGATGCTAGATTATCCTCAGTGGCCCTACATTCTAGTCAGTCTGCCATGCTATACTATCGGGCCGTGATCACTCGGGTGTTGATCACGTGTTTATACTATATATATATACTATACATGTTGTGACTAAAGTCGGGGGGCTGAAGGGGCAGGTGGTTCCACCCAGGTAGTGGTGGGCCTAGGTTCCCGACGACCCCCGACTGTTACTTTGAGGCGGAGCGACAGGGCAGGCGGAGACCACCTAGGTGAGAGGTGGGCCTGGCCCTGGTCGGCGTTCGCGGTTACTTCAAAATAACACGCTTAACGAGATCTGGGTATTTGATCTGAGTCTGGCTACTGGCCTATACGCACTAACCAACTATGCGGGAACAGTTATGGGCACTCGACGTCGTGGTATCATCCGAAGCCTTCGTGACATCAGCGACTAAGCAGCACGCGCCGGGTTGGACTGGAATGTCTGCTCTTGTATAAGGGAGGCTAGGTCTGCTCACCGGCCGCGTATGAAACATGCAGGTGTGCAATGGGCAATGGGCCCAGACCCCTGCGCCATAGGATTTAGACCGGCGTGCTGACCTCTCTGTTGTGCCTAGGTAGGGCTACGATGTGTTGATCTTCCGAGGCCGGGCATGACCCAGACAAGTGTGTTCGGACAAAGGGGATCGAGCGTGTTGGGAAATGTGGTGCCCCCTGCAGGGAAGTTAATCTATTCGAATTGCCGTGATCTTCGGTAACAGGACGACTTGGAGTTGTACCTTGACCTTATGACAACTAGAACCGGATACTTAATAAAACACACCCTTCCAAGTGCCAGATACAACCCGGTGATCGCTCTCTAACAGGGCGACGAAGGGAGGATCATCAGTTAGGATTATACTATGCGATGTTACTTGGTGAACTTACCATCTACTCTCTTCTACATGCTGCAAGATGGAGGTGGCCAGAATCGTAGTCTTCAAAAGGACTAGCTATCCCCCCTCTTATTCCGGCATTCCGCAGTTCAGTCCACATATGATACCCCTTTTCCATTTGATACCAATGCATACATATGTAGTGTAGCTCCTTGCTTGCGAGTACTTTGGATGAGTACTCATGGTTGCTTTGGTCCCTCTTTTCTCCCTTTCTATACCTGATTGCTGCGATAAGACGGTGGAGCTCGGGAGCCAGACGCCACTGTCCATGATGACTACTACTACTCGGGAGGTGCCTTCTACTACGTGCAGCCCGCTGACGATGACCAGGAGTAGTTTAGGAGGATCCCAGGCAGGAGGCCTGCGCCTCTTTCGATCTGTATCCCAGTTTGTGCTACCCTTCTTAAGGCAAACTTGTTTAACTTATGTATGTACTCAGATATTGTTGCTTCCGCTGACTCGTCTATGATCGAGCTCTTGTATTCGAGCCCCCGAGGCCCCTGGCTTGTAATATGATGCTTGTATGACTTATTTTTTTGTAGAGTTGTGTTGTGATATCTTCCCGTGAGTCCCTGATCTTGATCGTACACGTTTGCATGTATGATTAGTGTACAATTGAATCGGGGGCATCACAATGTACATGCATGACAGAAAACGTGACCTACTGTGACAAACACGTATCATCACGGAAGTGTATTTTTTTGTAGTGCAAGACAACCTGTGCGCCGTACACCATAAATAATAGTGTGTACCCGATCGTGCGATTGGGTGTGGTCCACAATCCCCAGAGTACGGATTCGAGCTCCTTAACCCAGTGTTTATCTGATTCCTTTAAGGATCACACTAGTCTGGGTTTAATGCCACTCATTATCAGACCGTTAGCCCGTTCGACTTGACCGTTAGTTTGAGGGTGATAGACGGAGGCATAATCGAGCTTGATGCCAAGATTGGCGCACCAGGTTTTTACTTCGTCGGCTGTAAAGTTAGAGGCGTTATCAGTGATGATGCTTTGTGGGACACCATAACGGTGTACGACACCGGATACGAAGTCTATCACTGGTCCAGCTTTGGCCGTTTTAACTGGTTTGACCTCTATCCACTTAGTGAATTTATCTACCATGACTACCAGGTATTTTTTCTTATGGCTTCCCCCTTTGAGGGGTCCGACCATGTCAAGCCCCCAGACCGCGAAAGGCCAAGTAATGGGGATTGTTTGTAGGGGAGGGGGGGTAGGCAGCATATGGCTTTGATTGGCGAAAAGCTGGCATCCTACACAACGTTGGACGAGGTCTTGTGCATCTACTCGGGCCGTGGGCCAGAAAAAACCGGTACAGAAGGCCTTACTTACGAGGGCCCGAGCTGTGGCGTGATGGCCACCAAGACCAGCATGGATTTCAGCCAAGAGCTGTCGTCCCTCTTCTTCGGAGATACATCTTTGAAGGACTCCGGTAGTACTTTTCTGGTAGATTTCTCCTTCATGAACCTTGTAGGCTTTTGAACGACGGACAATGCATCGAGCCTCATTCTGGTCTTCGAGGAGCTCTCGACTATTAAGGTAGGCCAAGAAGGGTTCGGTCCATGGGGCGATTGCTGCCATGATTACATGGGCCGATGGTATTATTTCGTTGGCTGAGCCACCGATGATATCAGAATTTTGTTCGGAATCAGGGGGTATGACCGGATCCGGACTGGTATTGCTGCTCTCGTCCTGCCATGCCACGGATGGCTTGAAGAGCCTTTCCACAAAGGTATTGGGTGGGACGGGGTCACGTTTAGCGCCCATGCGAGCAAGGGTGTCCGCTGCTTGATTACTCTCTCGGGCCACGTGATGAAACTCGAGCCCCTCAAACTGAGCTGATCTTTTAAGTACAGCGTTGCGGTAAGCCGCCATCTTCAGGTCTTTGGCATCAAATTCTCTATTTATTTGGGATATTTTGAGGTTTGAATCCCCGCGCACCTCCAGGCGTTGTATGCCCATAGAGACGGCCATCCGAAGACCATGCAACTATTGGGGAACGTAGCATTTCAAAAAATATCCTACGATCTCGCAAGATCTATCTTGGAGATGCATAGCAACGAGAGGGGGAGAGTATGTCTACATACCCTCGTAGACCGAAAGCGGAAGCGTTATGAAATCCGGTTGATGTAGTCAAACGTCTTCGCGATCCAACCGATCATGGTACCTCCACGATCTGCACACGTTCAGCTCGGTGACGTCCCTCTTACTCTTGATCCAGCTGAGGCCGGGGGAGAGTTTCATCAGCACGACGGCATGATGACGGTGATGATGAAGTAACCGACGCAGGGCTTTGCCTAAGCACTACAATGATATGACCGAGGTGGAATTTTGTGGAGGGGGCACCACACATGGCTAAACAATAAACTTGTGTGTCTATGGGGGTACCTCCCCCCCCGTATATAAAGGAGTGGGGGAGGGGAGGGCCGTCCTTCATAGGGCGCGCCCAAGGGGGGGGAGTCCTACTCCCAGTAGGAGTAGGTTTCCCCCCTTCCTAGTAGGAGTAGGAGAAGAAGGAAGAGGGAGAGAGAGCGAAGGAAAGAGGGGGCCACCCCCCACCCAATTCGGATTGGGCTTGGGGGGGCACCCTCCACCTGGCCGCCTCCTCCTCTCTCCCACTAAGGCCCAATAAGTCCCATTGACTCCCCGGGGGGTTCCAGTAACCCCCCGGTACTCCGGTAAATGCCCGAACTCATCCGGAACCATTCTGATGTCCAAAGATAGCCTTCCAATATATCGACCTTTATGTCTCGACCATTTCGATACTCCTCATCATGTCTGTGATCACACCCGAGACTCCGAACTACCTTCGGTACATCAAAACACATAAACTCATAATACCGATCATCATCGAACGTTAAGCGTGCGGACCCTACGGGTTTGAGAACTATGTAGACATGACCGAGACTCACTTTCGGTCAATAACCAATAGTGGAACCTGGATGCTCATATTAGCTCCTACATATTCTACGAAGATCTTTATCGGTCAAACCACACAACAACATACGCTGTTCCCTTTGTCATTGGTATGTTACTTGCCCGAGATTCAATCATCGGTATCTCAATACCTAGTTCAATCTCGTTACCGGCAAGTCTCTTTACACGCTCCATAATGCAACATCCCGCAACTAACTCATTAGTCACATTGCTTGCAAGGCTTATAGTGATGTGCATTACCGAGAGGGCCCAGATATACCTCTCCGATATTCGGAGTGACAAATCCTAATCTCAATATATGCCAACTCAACAATGTAACACCTCGGATGTAACTTTCCATATTTGTAACTCCGACTCTTTCGATTTTTGGCTATGTGATATGTTTTTCCCTTCGTGGTTGGGTTTTGTCTTTCGTTTTGCATTTTGCTCATGTCATGCATTTCATCTCATGTCATCATGTGCATCTCATTTGCATTCATGTTCGTCTCATGCATCCATTCATGTTCCTCTCTCATGCCCCGTTGCACCCCTCTAACCTCATTTCATGAGCGGGAGAAAACCGTTTTCGGAATGGGTCGAGATTTTCCAAGTGGCCTTGGTACATCACCGGTAGACCGCCTATCAAATTTTGTTCCATTTGTAGGTCGTCTGATGCCCCAATGGTTAACCAGGTAACCGCAAAAGCCTCGTTTCTGTTGCAGCCCAACACCCCTCCAAAGCATCCCAATAACCCATCTAAACCCCCTCCATGCTCTCCATCGTTGGATCACGATCATGTGGGCCAAAACCGCACCCCATTTGGACTCTCCTAGCTCCCTCTACCTATATATTTGCACCTTCCCCGTTCAAAATCGCAGTCTAAACCCTAGTGTCTTCCTCCTCGCGCCGCCGGACACATCCGTCCGCGTCGGACATGTCCACCGGCCACGTCGCCCCGGCCAATCGGCATCTGCCACATCATCGCGCTGCCTCCCCGAGCCACTCACAGCCCGCCACCTGTCGCCGCATAGCGCCTCCCTCCACCGCGCGGCCCGCGGGGACCAGATCCGGCCCGCGCGAGCCCGTGCGCCGCCGCCACTCGCCCGTCGAGGCCTGAAGCTACGCCGCTGTCCCCACCAGCGACTAGCGCCGCCCGCGCATCGCCGGAGCATGCCGCCCTGCGCCACGCCGTCCCCGCTGCCTAGCGCCACCGCCACCGCGAGCTGCCACCGTCGTGGATCTCCGTCGTCCTCGCCCCACTACCTTCCTCCACCGCCGGCCGGCACGCCTCCTCGCCAGACTGCCGCGCCACCACCGCGCCTGTGCCTCCACCAGCGCCACCTCCGGCCGACGCCTTGTCATCAACTCCGGCGGATCCGGTGGATCGGGACTAGATCCACCGGTTCGTGAACCAAATGCCTCCGTTGCATATCTCCTTCCCGGATCCGGCTCGTCCCGCTCCGCTCGATCCCGCGTTGACTTTTCGGAGTGGTAAAATTCATCTAAGTCCTGAAATTCTAACATTTTGTGCCCATATTCATCATGCCATATCTGCGTGCCCGTAGATCTGATTCATGCATATGATATGTCGAAATGTTTGTTTCGTTAAGCTCATCATGTTAGTGGAATTTTCATGCATGTTACTGTCCATATTGATGTCATTATCCTCATTGCAAGAGTGCTATAAAATGTTAACTGCTAGTTCTTAACAGAACTTGATGATTTGTCTTTTTCGTTGCATTTTGTGTGTGCATCCTATGAGCATGATGTCTACATGTGTTATGATCTCCGTCATGCCATATTTACAGGGGTGAAAGCCTCGTATTTTTTTGATCTATGTGGTGACTAGTACGAGCATGCAAATTAGGCTTCATAATGTTGCTGATTTCAGACAGTCATTTTGCTAAGTCCTTTTCCTAATGTTATTTTGATGCCATGTAAACTTGTTGCTACCATGAGATCCATGCTTATTTTTAGGTAGTTCAGTAAGGATGTTTTGAACATGTGGTTATGGTTGATCCATTCATGCCTCTGGTTGCAATTATTGAGTGCTCTAGATTGTCATTACAATGCTCTACTTTTGCTATATTTTGTTCCTGGCAGATTGTTAACATGTTAATCAATATTGCCATGTGTTTTGCTAGTGATCCATGCATCCTATGAACTTGCTCTTGCCATGTTTAGCTTCATGAACATCTATTCTTATTGTTGGTAAGCTTGTATTGTCATGTAATGCTTTGTGGTGAGTGGCATGATCTTGCAAAGTTGCTATCATGAATATGTTCCTGCGAGGTCCTGAAATTCCACTGTCCGAATATGTTTATAAAACTTGCTATGTTTACATGGGTGCTATCATATCTTCTGTGCCTCTTTGGCTCATGTTTAGTAAGGGAGTTTTGTTAAGTGCATTTAGTAGACGCATGACATGCCTTTGTTTGCTATGTTATCATCCTGTAGCACGTTGTTAGCTAGCTCTAAACTATGCTTCCTGATGCTGTTTATACCATGTTAGTATTTTCACTAAGTCTGTGAAACTGATATCTTTTGCACTTTTGCCATGCTTGTGTGATTTAGCCATAGCTCAGTGTTCATGTTTTGTCAAGCATCTCTTGTACATCACTGCCATATGCTTTGTTGCTATGTTGGAGTGCAGTAGCTTAGTTTCTTGTTGCATTCTAAGTGCCATCATGTTGTTAATCGTAGTTTTGCACCATTCTTGTATTGCTTGTCATTTGCAAACCGTGCATCCATTTCCGATGTCCTTATATTGATTTCGACCAAAATCACCTCATATTTTCAGCGGCATACTTGGTTTTCCAAGTTGATGCCTTGATCATTCTTTCCCTTCCGGAGCACGCATAAGCATTGCATATCATGCCATGTATTGCATCATGTTGCTTGTGCATTGCATCATGATTGATTGTTGTTCCATTGCTTGTGTTCTTGCTTTGGGTAGAGCCGGGAGACGAGTACGTAATGAGGAACCTGTTGAGTACACTAACGAGGATCAAGCTTTTGACAACTCTAAGAACATTGCAGGCAAGATGACCATACCCTCGATATCACTTCTATCTTTACTTGCTAGTTGTTCGTTCTATCGCTATGTCGCGCTACCTACCACTTGTTTATCATGCCTCCCATATTTCCATGTCAAGCCTCTAACCCACCTTCCTAGCAAACAGTTGTCTGGCTATGTTACTGCTTTTGCTCAGCCCCTCTTATAGCGTTGTTAGTTGCAGGTGAAGTTGAAGTTTGTTCCATGTTGGCACATGGTTATGATGGGATATCACATTATCTCTTATTTAATTTAATGCATCTATATACTTGGTAAAGGGTGGAAGGCTCGGCCTTATGCCTGGAGTTTTGTTCCACTCTTGCCACCTTAGTTTCCGTCATACCGGTGTTATGTTCCTTGATTTTGCGTTCCTTACGCGGTTGGGGTTATGGGACCCCCTTGACAGTTTGCCTTGAATAAAACTCCTCCAGCAAGGCCCAACCTTGGTTTTACATTTGCCTACCTAAGCCTTTTCCCTTGGGTTCTGCAGACTCAAGGGTCATCTTTATTTTAAACCCCCGGGCCAGTGCTCCTCTGAGTGTTGGTCCAACCTAGGTGATGTTCGGTGCCCCCTGGGCAACCAGGGTCTATGCCAACCCAACGTCTTGCCCATCCGGTGTGCCCTAAGAACGAGATACATGTGACTCCTATCGGGATTTGTCGGCACATCGGGCGGCTTTGCTGGTCTTGTTTTACCATTGTCGAAATGTCTAGTTTCCGGGATTCCAAGACTGATCGGGTCTTTCTGGGAGAAGGAATATCCTTCGTTGACCATGAGAGCTTGTGATGGGCTAAGTTGGGACACCCCTACATGGTATAAACTTTCGAGAACCATGCCCGCAGTTATGTGGTAGATGGAAATTTGTTAATATACGGTTGTAGAGAACTTGACACTTGACTTAATTAAAATGAATCAACTGTGTGTAGCCGTGATGGTCTCTTTTCGGTGGAGTCCAGGAAGTGAACACGGTCTTGGGTTATGTTTGAACGTAAGTAGTCTCAGGATCACTTCTTGATCACTTATAGCTTTTCGACCGTTGCATAGCTTCTCATCTTACTCTTATTTGCATATGTTAGCCACCATATTTGCTTAGCGCTTGCTGCAGCTCCACCTCATTACCTTATTCTACCCGTATGCTTAAATAGTCTTGATCTCGCGGGTGTGAGATTGTTGAGCCTCGTGACTCACGGATACTTCCAAACAGTTGCAGGTGCCGATGATACCAGTGCAGATGATGCTACTGAACTCAAGTGGGAGTTCGACGAGGACCTTGGTCGTTACTATGTTTCGTTTCCTGATGATCACTAGTGGAGCCTAGTTGGGACAATAGGGGATCTAGCATTTGGGGTTGTCTTCTTTTATTTTGGTTCCGTAGTCGGACCTTGATTGTACTCTGGATGATGTATGTTTAACTTGTTATTTGTGTGAAGTGGCGATTGTAAGATAACTCTTTATCCCATTCTTATTCAGTACATGGGATTGTGTGAAGATTACCCCTCTTGTGACTAAACCACCATGCGGTTATGCCTCTAAGTCATGCCTTGACACGTGGGAGATATAACCTCATCGTGGGTGTTACAAACAAACACCATCGGAGACACCCGTAGAGCATATTTATAGTCATCCAGTTACGTTGTGATGTTTGATAGCACGCTAAGTGTTCCTCCGGTATTCAGGAGTTGCATAATCTCATAGTCATAGGAACATGTATAAGTCATGGAGAAAGCAATAGCGATAAACTAAACGATCATGGTGCTAAGCTAGCGGATGGGTCAAGTCAATCACATCATTCTCTAATGATGTGATCCCGTTCATCAAATGACAACTCATGTCTATGGTTATGAAACTTAACCATCTTTGATTAACGTGCTAGTCAAGTAGAGGCATACTAGTGACATTCTGTTTGTCTACGTATTCACACATGTACTAAGTTTCCGGTTAATACAATTCTAGCATGAATAATAAACATTTATCATGAGATGAGGAAATATAAATAACAACTTTATTATTGCCTCTAGGGCATATTTCCTTCAGTCTCCCACTTGCACTAGAGTCAATAATCTAGATTACATTGTAATGATTCTAACAGCCATGGAGTCTTGGTGTTGATCATGTTTTGCTTGTGAGAGAGGCTTAGTCAATGGGTCTGCAACATTCAGATCCGTATGTATCTTGCAAATCTCTATGTCTCCCTCCTTGACTTGATCTTGGATGGAATTTAAGCATCTCTTGATGTGCTTGGTTCTCTTGTGAAATCTGGATTCCTTTGCCAAGGCAATTGCACCAATATTGTCACAAAAGATTTTCATTGGACCTGATGCACTAGGTATGACACCTAGATCGGATATGAACTCCTTCATCCTGACTCCTTCATTTTCTGGTTCCGAAGCAGCTATGTACTCCGCTTCACACGTAGATCCCGCCATGACGCTCTGCTTGGAACTGCACCAGCTGACAGCTCCACCATTCAATAAAAATATGTATCCGGTTTGTGACTTAGAGTCATCTGGATCAGTGTCAAAGCTTGCATCAACGTAACCATTTACGAGGATCTCTTTGTCACCTCCATAACCGAGAAACATATCCTTAGTCCTTTTTAGGTATTTTAGGATGTTCTTGACTGTTGTCCAGTGATCCACTCCTAGATTACTTTGGTACCTCCCTACTAAACTAATAGCAAGGCACACATCAGGTCTGGTACACATCATTGCATACATGATAGAACCTATGGCTGAAGCATAGGGAATGACTTTCATTTTCTCTCTATCTTCTGCAGTGGTCGGGCATTGAGTCTGACTCAACTTCACAGCTTGTAACACAGGCAAGAACCCTTCCTTTGCTTGATCCATTTTGAACTTCTTCAAAACTTTATCAAGGTATGTGCTTTGTAAAAGTCCAATTAAGCGTCTTGATCTATCTCTATAGATCTTGATTCCCAATATATAAGCAGCTTCAGCAAGGTCTTTCATTGAAAAATTCTTATTCAAGTACCCTTTTATGCTATTCAGAAATTCAGTATCATTTCCGATCAGCAATATGTCATCCACATATAATATCAGAAATGCTATAGAGCTCCCACTCAGTTTCTTGTAAATACAGGCTTCTCCGAAAGTCTGTATAAAACCATATGCTTTGATTACACTGAGCTAGTATCTAAGGATATTGTCAGCAGTGCAACCCCTCACTACAGGAATCAGCTATTTTGCCGTCTGCCACGGCAGACGGCAAAGGCATGAACGGCGGACGGCAAAGGCCTTTGCCGTCAGCCGCGGACGGCAAAAGGCTCTGGCAAAGTAGGCTACGGTAAACAGCTACTTTGCCGTCTGCTTCCTGGCGGCTGACGGCAAAGGCCCTTTGCCGTCTGCGGCGGACGGCAAAGAGAGAGGACGACAATAATTGCACTGTCAGTCCGTTAAGTGGCTAACGACAGGCCTTTGCCGTCCGCCGCTGACGGCAAAATTTCTAGTGTCTTTGTCGTCTGCCGTATGATGTCATCTACACGTCACTACATGGCAGGTTCTTTGCCATCTGCCACTGATGGCAAAGTGCAGGTTCTTTGCCGTCTGCCACTGATGGCAAAGTCTTTGCCGTCTGCCACTGTAGGCAAACTGACCAAATGGGTCAGCTCCCAGGAAGCACAGCTGGATGCCACGTGTCTTCTTTGCCGTCCGCAGCAGACGGCAAAGAGCCCGTTGCCGTCGGTGGCAGGCGGCAAAGAGCCTGCATATTGGCTCTTTTATCTGTTTTTATTAAATCCAACAATTTTCATCACAAATATATATGACATATATAGATATATTTCAAAAGGCCATTACAGAGCAAACATATAAGATATCCAACACATAACTTCATCATCCAACCATATATATTACATGCATAGTTCCATCATACATAACAAGTTCAACATACAAGCATCCAACCATATATATTACAATATTTCATCCAACGATACATGCATAGTTCAACGATACAAAAGAAACAGAGAAAGGGATAAGGAGCACTCCATCTATGCAAGCTTTCGTCAAGTGAATGAAATCTTCAAAATGAAAAATAAGAAAGTTAGAACAAGAAGAGTAGAACAAGAAGAAGAGTAGAACAAGAAGAAGACTAGAACAAGAAGAGTAGAACAAGAAGAAGATTAGAACAAGAAGAGTATGTCATTTATGAGCTAACTTACTTGAAATGGATCATATATGACCTAACTAAGTTGAAATGGGTCGTTTATGAGCTAGCTAAGGTGAAATGGATCATTTATGAGCTAACTTAGTTGAAATGGGTCGTTTCTGAGCTAACTAAGGTCAAATGGATCGTTTTTGAGGTAACTAAGGTGAAATGGATCGTTTTTAGCTAACTTAGGTGAAATGGATCATTTATGAGCTAAGTTAGTTGAAATGGATCATTTTTGAGCTAACTTAGGTGAAATGGATCATTTATGAGCTAATTTAGTTGAAATGGATCTTTTTGAGCTAACTTAGGTGAAATGGATCATTTAAGAGCTAATTTAGGTGAAATGGATCGTTTTTTAGCTAACTTGGTGAAATGGATCGTTTATGAGCTAAATTAGTTGAAATGGATCGTTTATGAGATAACCTAGGTAAGATGGGTCATTTTGGAGTTAACCTAGGTGAAATGGGTCATTTTAAAGCTAACGTAGGTAAAATGGATCATTTAGGAGCTAATCTAGGTAAAATGGGTCATTTTTGAGCTAACTTGGATGAACTGGATCATTTATAAGCTAACCTAGGTAAAATGGGTCATTTTAGAGCTAACTTAGGTAAAATGGATCGTCTATGAGCTAACTAAGCTAATTATGCAATTTTTGACATAAGTAAGCTAAGTACAGATCGTTTTAGAGCTAACTTAGGTAAAATGGATGGTTTTGGAGGTCAGTAAGCTTATTAAGTCATTTTGGAGGAGAAGAAGCTAAGTCTAGGTCATTATGGTAAGCATTGGAGGAAATAAAGCTAAGTCTAGGTCTTTATGCATGTGTTAAGCAAAACACTAGATAAACTTACCAAGATCCAGGAGGTGTAGCGGGGTGGCTCGTGTCGGTAGCTGGAGAAGGATCGTGCGATGCTTGTCTGGAGTTACGCTGCACCAAAGATCATTTCCAATGTCTTGTTAGCATGATGACACTCAAATGTTAAGACTAGCAAGTAATGTCCATTCAAATAAAACTCACCGTGGTCCCAGGAGCAATCACTGGCATCGGCGGAGCGGTCTGACCTGTCTTCTCGCACACAGACTGCACATTTGGTTTTGACGACTCAGTCATACTAGTTAGTAATGATACAAACACTACATGAATGTTTTGGCTAATCTGCAGAAGAAACTTACCACAAGGAGCTCGTACATGGCCCTTGCCTGCATGTCATTCCGTGCCCTCTCCTCCTCCATCATCTTTGTCGTCCTCTCCTCCAACTCCCGCTGCCTCTCCGCCAGAAGTTTCTCCGTTCTATCTCTCTCACTCTGTACAGCAGCCTCCAACACCACTCACATGACCATTTGTAATCATTGATGGAAGCGCACACAATGTAATGGAGAAAGATAACTGAGTACGTATCACTAACCTTGATGGCGAGTTGCACTGGCCGTTCACGAGGCCTTATCTTAGGAGCGGAGCTCGACTGGCACGCCTTGATCTCCGGGAGAGTGCTAGGACAACAGATAAGTCCATCTCCAATGGCTATGGTGTTTCTTTTCGGGAGGTGTCGGGGGTCGGGGTGTCCTGTTGGTGTCGGGGTGCCGTGTCGGGGTCGGGGTGCTGTTTTGGGGTCGGGGGGTCGGGGTGTCGTGTCGATGTCGGGGTAGTGCCGTGTCGGTGTCGGGGTGTTGTTTCGGGGTCGGGGTGTGGTGTCGGGGTCAGGGTGTCGGGTCAGGCTCGGGGTCGGGGTGTCGGGTCAGGCTCGGTGGGTCGGGGTGTCGGGGTGTCGGGGTCGGGGTCGGGATGTCGGGTCAGGCTCGGGGGGTCGGGGTGTCGGGGTCGGTGTCGGGGTCGGGTGTCGGGGTCAGGGTCGGGGTCGGGGTCGGGGTGTCGGGGTCGGGGTCTCGGGGTCGGGGTCGGGGTCTCGGGGTCGGGGTGTCGTGTTGGGGTGCCGGGTCGGGGTCTGGGTACCGTGTCGGGTCGGGTTTTTTTCCTTTTCTTCTTCTTCCTCTTCTTCCTTTTCTTCCTTTTTTTCCTTCTTCTTTTTCTTCTTCTTCTTCTTCTTCTTCTTCTTCTTCTTCTTCTTCTTCTTCTCCTTCTTCTTCTTCTTCTTCTTCCTCCTTTCCTTTTTCCTCTTCTTCTTATCCTCCTCTCCTCTTTTTTCTTCTTCTTCTTCCTCTTCTTCTTTTTTCTTATCCTCCTCCTCTTCTTCTTCTTCTCCTCTCCTCTTTTTCTCTTCTTCTTCTTTCCTAAAACTAAACTAAACCTAAACCTAAAACTAAAAAAACAGAAAAAGGAAAAAACTAAATCTAAACCTAAAACTAAACTAAAACTAAACATATAAACCTAAAACTAATCCCAAAACTAAATCTAAACTAAACATAAACCTAAAACTAAAAAAACAGAAAAAAGGAAAAAAAGGAAGCAAAGACTCACCTGGGTGGCGGAGGGGGGCGGTGCGGCCTGGGGCGGTGGAGGAGGGGGGCGGGGCGGCCTGGGGCGGCGGCACCGGGCCCGGCCGGGGCGGCTGGGCGCGGAGGTGCCGGGGAGCCGGGGCGTGGCGGCGCCCAGACGGCAGGGCGGCGGGGGTGACGGGGCGGGGGGGGGGGGGGGCGCCGGGGCGGCAGCGGGGTGGTGGGGCGACGGGGCGGGGGGCGCTGGGGCGGCGGCGGGGTGGTGCGACGGGACGAGGCGGTGGGAGAGAAAGAGAGAGAGAGGGGGGGTGTGGGGCGCGGCCGTTAACGTTACGTGGGGCCCTCCCTCTTTGCCGTCCGCCACCCTTTGCCGTCCGCCTTCTTGCTCTTTGCCGTCCGCTAGCGGACGGCAAAGAGGGGGGCCGTTAGGTTTTTTTTTGCAGCTCGTCAGTGGGGCCCCTCCCTCTTTGCCGTCTTTGTCGTCCGCTAGCAGACGACAAAGAACTGGCTGATGGCAAATTTGGTCTTTGCCATCAGCCAGTTCTTTGCCATCTGCTTTTTGGAAGCTGATGGCAAAGAGCTTCTTTGCCGTCTGCTAGCGGACGGCAAAGAACTGGCAGATGGCAAAGTAGCTTATTCCAGTAGTGCCTGGTTCTGTGAGGCAGACGAAGGTAGTTCACCCACCATCAGCGGATGACTTTGAGCCTGGTATTAAGGCTACAAAGGAGCAGTCCCTTCTCTATGATATTGTCAAGCGTTTCGGAAATGCCAGGTCGAACAACAAACACATGAAGGCCCTGAAAAAGTAATGTCGACACCACATAACCCCTTACTTGATTTTTGCTGATTTTTTACCCTTTTGCCATGTGCCCTTTTTTAGTAGATATGATTCTTTCATGTTATATCAATTTCATACAACTCATGTTTGGACAGAACCAAAACCATACAATATGATGCGACATACATCGACCTGGGTGATCTAGCCGAGTCTGTGAGGCCTACTGGTAAAATCTCGCAGAATGTAGTTGCGTGTGGGATAGACTACATCAATAGGCATGTGGAAATTTGTCCCAACAAGACGATCATGCCCTACAGCATGACCAGCAAAATATGGGATGGTGACTTCCACCATCGCATCCCGAGGAAACATTTTGCCGCGCATGGTGATTTCACGCTCACACTGAAAAAATTTGTGAGTGTTTCTTCTCGTTCTAGATGTTTATTTTTTCCATGCTATGTTTGTCCATAGTTATATTCCATATGTGGGTTACATACTTTTCATGGCAACTGTTTCATATGGCAACAATTGCCATGGTAAGGAAGTGCCAACTTTAATGGAACTCATGTGGCAACTTAATTGAAAATATTGTGGCAACTTTCTTTAAACATGCATGGCAACTTCTGACAATTGCACATGGCAACGGAACCCCTATTTTTCATGTGTCCACTTGGCCATTTGATGCTTGCTTCATATATCCATTATTGCAAATGGCAATATTACTACATATCATATGGCAACTACAACAATCTGTTTTGATGTCAACTCTTTTTTCTTTTCTCTTTTATACTTGCAGATCACGTTCCCCATGTTCCAGCTGCTTGCACCAGGTAACCCAGATGACAAGTATGGTCACCACCACACCGTTTGCCTTGACCTGAAGAACAAACGTTTCGGGGTGCTTGCTTCAATCCATTTAGGAGATGACGACAGCCTTACTACTCATACTGAATTCTTTATCAACAACCTGAAAGAGAGATGGAACCGTCATTACGAAAACTCGAAGGTCAAGATCATTCATTTTCCAATCGAGTACGTCACAACTAAGAGGCAAGGAAACGGGTAATTACCATCTTTTCATGTGTTTTCTACCTCAATTTTGACTTTTTCATCTCTTCCTCAAAGTTTATTATGTTTCTGTTGGCATGTGTTCACCTGTTTCTTTCACTCTAGGCATGACTGTTGGTTTTACACGTTGGAATACCTTGGAAAGTGGGAAGGTCGATGGGTTCCTGTGATCACAGATGCAATGGTCGTCGAGCTCCGTAAAATCTATACATGGAACCGGTTGATGAATGAAGACTTCAACACGTGGGCTTCAGCACGAGAATTCATAGAGGGAGATATTAAAACCGCGAACAAGAAGTACAAGTGATCACGTGGTGCTCAATACACATGCCTACCTTACATTCTGTGGTTGATGAATGTAAGGTATCATCTCGCTCTTCGAAACTATGTCCGTGTGCTAGGTTATGACTTCATTCTCCGTAGCTGTAGTCTATAGTGATGGAGTGTACATGCTGTCTAAGTTTTTGTAATATAAGTGTGGACCTGAATCTTTCTAGGTGTGACAAGAACTACTTTTATGTTCAATATTATGTGTTTGTGAATGTGCAGTTTTGTGTGTTTGTCTGAAATGTGGTTGTGAAATTCTTCTGTCATATGCTTGATTTTTGTCTTATGTTTTTTTTCTTTTTTTTCTTCCCAAGGGGACGTGGCAGATGGTTTGAAACTCTTTTTTTTGAAATAATTAGTTTTCTTGTCATCTTTACTACATTCAGAATTTGTAAAACTACGGACAGCCCAGTATGTCTAGTTATTTTCCACTGGGGAATTTATAGTTTGATTCTTTTTCTATTTTTCCTTGTGGTAACTTTAGTCTCCCTGACATGGCATTTACGATGCCCCGCGCATGGCAAATATAGTTGATCACGCACGGCTAGTGCAACTAATCATTTTCATTTCTTTGGGATTTTGTAGTGCTAACAGTATTGGGTAGCATACTAGTTCATAGATTCGCATATGCGGCACCTATCCCACGTCAATTTCAATACAACTTAGATGGCAACTGTTCTTTCTCGCGATTCGCACATGGTCAATTCAAGTAGCTCCAACATAGTGTGTACACAATACTATACGTGTGGCAACTATTTTTTACTATCTCCAAAAATGCGTGGACTGAAAACGGAAAGCTACCCGATGGCAAATTTAATAGCAAGTACATGGCAGATTCAGTAGCAGCTACATGGCATTTTTCAGTAGCAACTACATGACATTTTTAGTACTGGATACACAGCATTTTCTTCATTTCCTGTTATCCACCAATAGTCATTCTCGCATTTCTAAACCTTCATCATCTATTTTACAAAATTGTCACCAACATCAAAGTTAGGATCCCCCACGGTTGCTTACGGATTGCCAGTTCATTTCCTTGGTTTCTTGTTCTTTGCTTGAATTTCTAACCCTGATTTATATCTCACCTCTTTTGGACGCCCTTTTGTGATGGAACGGGACGGGTTCCTAGCCTGAGTTTGCGTGGTTGCTGTTCCAGACCCTACCTCCGAGTTTTTAGAGGACATACCCATGGATGAAGGCGCATTTGAAGTGCGGGGGAATCTGTGCAAGGCTTCTTCAGCCTTCCTCTTCTTGATCTCATCAAGCTCTCTTTTTAGGGCCTTCCTATGCTTTTCTGCCACCCTTGCTGTCTCATCACTCTTGCATACTTCATCTATTAGTTCAGCATAGTTCTTGGTCAATATGATGTGCCTCACGGAGTCCATGGTTGCCTCCGGTCTGTCATCATGTACAACCAAAACTGCATTTGATGTTTGTGGCCCCAACACATCGTCGACGTCCCAAGTCCATCACCTTCGTATGAAATGGCGGGGAAAATGCATGACCGCGTCCATCTCCATTATTTTGAGTATGTGGCAGCACACAATCCCGTCTTGTTCGTATTTGCAGCATTCCCAATAGTATTCACCTTCATTTACCAAGGCCTTGACAAAGTAGTTTCTTCCCTTGTCCGGGCCTTCAGGTTCTGAATCGGAATTGGCCATGAGAGTACACACCTTGAATGTACATTTGTCAACCTGGTAAGCTGCGTACATGCTAGACGACTTTATTTCTTCATAGAATTTTCATGTTTTGTGCTCGTTAAATTCTCGTATTCTTTTTTAGCAACTTTTGTTGAGGTAGGGCACAACATAGCAAGTGTATTAAAATCAACGATGGAAAAGAAAGCATTTTTTCACATTTCTTTGTATTGATTGTTTCCACATTGCAACTATAGTTTTTTTCACATGGCAGTTAAAGTGTAACGAGCACAACAATCAATATGTTGTACACTGTAATCATGTGCTATTTTTTGAAATGACTAGTATGCCAAAAGATGGAAAGTACATTGCATTCTATATGGAAACTACTGTCTTTCTGGTAGTGCAACTTCATCATATTGTTCTCATGGCAAATCAGGTCATCTTACATGTGAAATGCCATTGCATTATACATGGCAATTACACTACATCCCACATGGAAACCACACCACATTCAAAATGGCAACTACACTTTCTTTCACAACACACGACAACTATTATTTGTTTTCCAACTACTCAGTTTTTGTTCCATTTTCATTTTTGCATTTATGTGTTCACTACAGATGACAACTTCAAACCAGTACACATGGCAAACATATTTATTGATATTTTTGGTTTGATTCCTTTTTTAAACAAGCATGCAGAGTTTTTTCTTTGTTTTATCAAACAACATTTTATGTTTCTTTCTAGCAATTTTCAATGCTGAATGTGTCGTGTCATACATGGAAAATAAGACAGTACGATCACTCACTTACTTGTTAAATATCTTGTTGGTGTATATCTTGCTCATCTGCCTCTCCATCGGTAAATATGTTAGCAATTTAGGCTGCTTGAGTGCGGTGTTTGCTTCTTGATGTAGCTCAGATACCTATATTTTATGTTGCAAAGCTAAATATTCCTTGGCAAACTGCAACAATGAGTTGCCAGGGCTCATGTAACGCTTCAAAACAGCATTGAAACCCTCGCTGAGTTGCGTAGTATGCAGAAATGGATAGAAGCACTACATGAAGAAGGCTGGCACCCAGTACATCTGCTTCTCCCATTGGTTATTAAGTGTCTCGTTGTCTTGGACTTGGTATTTCTCAATCATAGTCGTCCAGCTCCATTCAAACTCTTCCACTGTCAAGCTATGGTCCACACACAACTCGAATGCCTTGTGTAGTTCTGGACGGTCAGCAAAAATGGTCCTAGCGTCTCTTCAGCCTTCTTAATAATATGCCACCTGCAGTTCCTGTGCACTGCCAATGGAAAGACCTCCTCTATGCCTGTACACATGCTAAAGTCCTGGTCCGTTATTATGTTCATAGGAGCAAGTACGCCCATGCACTCCAAGAAGGTTTTGAACAGCCAAGTGTAACCATCAGTATCTTTATTCCGGATGAGACTGCAACCAAACTGCAAGGGCTGATTGTGGTTATTTATTCCTATGAATGGAGCACGGGGCATCTTGTACGTATTTGTGAGATATGCCACGTCGAAAGAAACGCAATCACGCAAATGTTTGTAGGCTCTTCTTGCCGCACCATCCATCCAATACATGTTTCTGACACGGTCCTCATCGTCCAATCTTATCCTGTAGAAGAAATCAGGATCTACTTTTGATTTCTCTTTGAAGTAGGCGATAGTGTCTTCTATGTCAGCCAACCTGCTCTCTCTATGGTACTTTGCCTTTAGGTTTTTGACATCTACTGCTATGTACGGCATGCTACTCACACTTCCATTTTTGCTATGGATCATGGATAGTATCTGGACCATTCTTGATGGACCGATGTTGCAATCATGTAGCAACTTTATGAATTCCTTCTCGTGAGGACTGAATCCTCTATGGGCGCTCAAAAATCTTACTAGGTCAAACTTCTTTATTAGATCATGGTTGTGTTCTTCGACATATTTGGTGACCACCCACCAGGCTCCATGATGTGGAGCATCCTACGATCATCCCCATGTACACTCGAGCATATGCCATTGGACCTAAGGTGAACTCACTTCTTTACGAATCTTCCCTTTTCGCACGTAAGACATGGATGCTACTTCAAGCGCGGACCTTGTGCATACTCAGGTACACCCGAGGAAACCAAGGAGAGCCCAAGGACCAAGGCCAAGTGTGCGCGGGAGCGAAGGAAGGAGAAGGAAGAAGAGCCAGCTGCTATAGGCCCCGGACATCCGGACCAGCCCGGACATCGGGCCCTACCCCCGGAAATCCGAGTGCTTCCTATCCAGAGAGCTCCGGAAGTGACCCCGATAGCCCAGACATCCGGCCCCATGCCCCGGACATCCGGCTCCTCCCAAAGCCCCGGACATCCGGCCCCTTCGCCCGGAAATCCGGAGCATGCTAACCAGAGAGTAGAAGAATTGGGCAACTCTAGCCCGGACATCCGGCTCTTCGTGAGCCGCTGGACATCCGCCCCCCAGCCCGGACATCCGGCACCTGCCTGTGCACAGAGAATGGGCCAAGGGCCCATGTATCCCCCCTCTCACTTATCCCTTCGTGGGCTAACACTATATATACTCCCCCACCTCCTCCTAGTTAGGGTTAGCGTTGTGATAGCTCATTTGAGAGATAGAGCTACGCTCATCCATACGGATCTACTCCACGACAGAGACTGCGACCCCTCTTCGGAGAAGATCCACCTTGGATTCAAGACCCCTTTACGGGAAGATCCCCTCGTGGGTTCAAGACCTCCTCACGGAGAAGAACCGGTTACCTCTTGTATCGTCCCTTGTTGATCGTGGATCATGTATCTCCCTTTGTTTCATGGATCTAGCATATGTGTGACCATATCTTGTCAATTTTAGTGTTTCTCTCGTGATTCCCCTCGTGATTCCCCTCGTTTTCCCCCTCGTGTTCTTCGCGTTCTTCACGGGATTCGCTCCTTTCATGAAAGATCGGCCGTATAGGGTTCCACCCTACATCATCTTGGTATCATGAGCCACATTGATCATGATTTCGGAGCCTCCCCCCTTGTTTTCTAGCCTAATTTTGTTGTGTTCTTCCCCAATTTCGAAAATCCCCACCAGAAATAGCCCCAATTTTTTGTGATTTGTTGGTTTGGCGAAGTTTTGTTGGATTTGATCCATGGATTTGCTTGGTTTGGAGTGGATCTAGCATATCCCCAAGTTTCCCCACTTTTCATCCACAAAATCCGTCAAATTTTGCCCCCAAAATCATTAATTTCCGCCCCCAAATCGAGTTTCAAAGTCCAAATCCCGATCTAGAATCATGGGGCCGGACTGTTGGCGAACGTAGTAATTTCAAAAAATTTCCTACACACACGCAAGATCATGTGATGCATAGCAACGAGAGGGGAGAGTGTGATCTACGTACCCTTGTAGACCGACAGCAGAAGCGTTAGCACAACGCGGTTGATGTAGTCGTACGTCTTCACGGCCCGACCGATCAAGCACCGAAACTACGGTACCTCCGAGTTTTAGCACACGTTCAGCTCGATGACGATCCCCGGACTCCGATCCAGCAAAGTGTCGGGGAAGAGTTCCGTCAGCACGACGGCGTGGTGAAGATCTTGATGTACTACTGCTGCAGGGCTTCGCCTAAGCACCGCTACAATATTATCGAGGACTATGGTGGCTGGGGGCGCCGCACACGGCTAAGGAATAGATCACATGGATCAACTTGTGTCTTTGGGGTGCCCCTTGCCTTAGTATATAAAGGATGGAGGAGGAGGAGGCCGGCCAAGGTTGGTGCGGCCAGGATGTGGAGTCCTACTAGGACTCCAAGTCCTAGTAGGAGTCCACCAAGAGGGGAGGAAGGGAGAAGGAAGTGGAGGAGAGGGAGAGGTGGCTGGCCCCCTTTTCCCTAGTCCAATTCGGACCAGAGGGGAGGGGGGGGGGGGCGCAGCAGCCCCTTGGCCCTTTCTTCTCTTCCCACTAAAGCCCATCAAGGCCCATTGCTTCTCCCGTAACTACCCGGTACCCCGAAAAATACCCGAATCACTCGGAACCTTTCCGATGTCCGAATATAGTCGTCCAATATACCAATCTTTACGTCTCGACCATTTCGAGACTCCTCGTCATGTCCCCGATCTCATCCGGGACTCCGAACTCCTTCGGTACATCAAAACTCATAAACTCATAATATAACTGTCATCGAAACATTAAGCGTGCGGACCCTACGGGTTCGAGAACAATGTAGACATGACCGAGACACGTCTCTGGTCAATAACCAATAGCGGGACCTGGATGCCCATATTGGCTCCTACATATTCTACAAAGATCTTTATTGGTCAGACCGCATAACAACATACGTTGTTCCCTTTGTCATCGGTATGTTACTTGCCCGAGATTCGGTCGTCGGTATCCAATACCTAGTTCAATCTCGTTACCGGCAAGTCTCTTTACTCGTTCCGTAATACATCATCTCACAACTAACTTATTAGTTGTAATGCTTGCAAGGCTTATGTGATGTGCATTACCGAGAGGGCCCAGAGATACCTCTCCGACAATCGGAGTGACAAACCTAATCTCGAAATACGCCAACCCAACATGTACCTTTGGAGACACCTGTAGTACTCCTTTATAATCACCCAGTTACGTTGTGACGTTTGGTAGCACCCAAAGTGTTCCTCCGGTAAACGGGAGTTGCATAATCTCATAGTTATAGGAACATGTATAAGTCATGAAGAAAGCAATAGCAACATACTAAACGATCGGGTGCTAAGCTAATGGAATGGGTCATGTCAATCAGATCATTCACTTAATGATGTGATCCCGTTAATCAAATAACAACTCCTTGTTTATGGTTAGGAAACATAACCATCTTTGATTGAACGAGCTAGTCAAGTAGAGGCATACTAGTGACACTCTGTTTGTCTATGTATTCACACATGTATTATGTTTCCGGTTAATACAATTCTAGCATGAATAATAAACATTTATCATGATATAAGGAAATAAATAATAACTTTATTATTGCCTCTAGGGCATATTTCCTTCAGTCTCCCACTTGCACTAGAGTCAATAATCTACTTCACATCGCCATGTGATTCAACACTAAGAGTTCACATCACCATGTGATTAACACCCATAGTTCACATCGTCATGTGACCTATACCCAAAGGGTTTACTAGAGTCAATAATCTAGTTCACATCATTTATGTGATTAACACCCAAAGAGTACTAAGATGTTACCATGTTTTGCTTGTGAGATAATTTTAGTCAACAGGTCTGTCACATTCAGATCCGTAAGTATTTTGCGAATTTCTATGTCAACAATGCTCTGCACGGAGCTACTCTAGCTTATTGCTCCCGCTTTCAATATGTATCTAGATCGAGACTTAGAGTCATCCAGATCTGTGTCAAAACTTGCATCGATGTAACTTTTTACGACGAACCTTTTGTCACCTCCATAATCGAGAAATATTTCCTTATTCCACTAAGGATAATTTTGACCAATGTCCAGTGATCTACTCTTAGATCACTATTGTACTCCCTTGCTTAACACAGTGTAGGGTATACAATAGATCTGGTACACATCATGGCATACTTTATAGAACCTATGGCTGAGGCATAGGGAATGACTTTCATTCTCTTTCTATCTTCTGCCCGGCTTTGAGTCTTACTCAACTTCACACCTTGTAACACAGGCAAGAAACCTTTACTTTGACTGTTCCATTTTGAACTACTTCAAAATCTTGTCAAGGTATGTACTCATTGAAAAAACTTATCAAGTGTCTTGATCTATCTCTATAGATCTTGATACTCAATATGTAAGCAGCTTCACCGAGGTCTTTCTTTGAAAAACTCCTTTCAAACACTCCTTTATGCTTTGCAGAATAATTCTACATTATTTCCGATCAACAATATGTCATTCACATATACTTATCAGAAATGTTGTAGTGCTCCCACTCACTTTCTTGTAAATACAGGCTTCACCGCAAGTCTGTATAAAACTATATGCTTTGATCAACTTATCAAAGCGTATATTCCAACTCCGAGATTCTTGCACCAGTCCATAGATGGATCGCTGGAGCTTGCATATTTAGTTAACACCTTTAGGATCGACAAAACCTTCTAGTTGCATCGCATACAACTCTTCTTTAGTAAATCCATTAAGGAATGCAGTTTTGTTTATCCATTTGCCAGATTTCATAAAATGCGGCAATTGCTAACATGATTCGGACAGACTTAAGCATAGATACGAGTGAGAAAATCTCATCGTAGTCAACACCTTGAACTTGTCGAAAACCTTTTGCGACAATTCTAGCTTTGTAGATAGTAACACTACTATCAGCGTCCGTCTTCCTCTTGAAGATCCATTTATTTTCTATGGCTTGCCGATCATCGGGCAAGTCAACCAAAGTCCATACTTTGTTCTCATACATGGATCATATCTCAGATTTCATGGCCTCAAACCATTTCGCGGAATCTGGGCTCATCATCGCTTCCTCATAGTTCGCAAGTTCGTCATGGTCTAGTAACATGACTTCCAGAACAGGATTACCGTACCACTCTGGTGCGGATCTCACTCTGGTTTACCTACGAGATTTGGTAGTAACTTGATCTGAAGTTACATGATCATTATCATTAGCTTCCTCACTAATTGGTGTAGTAGTCACAGGAACAGATTTCTGTGATGAACTACTTTCCAATAAGGGAGAAGGTACAATTACCTTATCAAGTTTTCTACTTTCCTCCCACTCACTTCTTTCGAGAGAAACTCCTTCTCTGGAAAGGATCCATTCTTGGCAACGAATTTGCCTTCGGATCTGTGATAGAAGGTGTACCCAACAGTTTCCTTTGGGTATCCTATGAAGACATATTTCTCCGATTTGGTTTTGAGCTTATCAGGATGAAACCTTTTCATATAAGCATCACAATCCCAAACTTTAAGCGACAACTTTGGTTTCTTGCCAAACCACAGTTCAGATTGTGTCGTCCCAACGGACTTAGATGGTGCCCTTTTAAACGTGAATGCAGCTGTCTTTAATGCATAACCCCAAAACGATAGTGGTAAATCGGTAAGAAACATCATAGGTCGCACCATATCTAATAAAGTACGGTTATGACGTTCGGACACACCATTACATTGTGGTGTTCCAGGTGGCGTGAGTAGTGAAACTATTTCACATTGTTTTTAACTGAAGACCAAACTCGTAACTCAAATATTTGTCTCCGCGATTAGATCGTAGAAACTTTATTTTCTTGTCACGATGATTTTCCACTTCACTCTGAAATTGTTTGAACTTTTCAAATGTTTCAGACTTATGTTTCATCAAGTAGATATACCCATATCTGCTCAAATCATCTGTGAAGTTCAGAAAATAATGATACTTGCTGTGAGCCTTAACACTCATCGGACCGTATACATCAATATGTATTATTTCCAAGAAGTCAGTTGCTCGCTCCGGAGAAAGCAGTCTTAGTCATCTTGCCCATGAGGCATGGTTCGCAAGCATCAAGTGATTCATAATCAAGTGATTCCAAAATCCCATCAGCATGGAGTTTCTTCATGCGCTTTACACCAATATGACCTAAACGGCAGTGCTACAAACAAGTTGCACTATCATTATTAACTTTGCATCTTTTGGTTTCAATATTATGATTATGTGTATCACTATGATCGAGATCCAATGAACTATTTTCATTGGGTGTGTAACCAGATAAGGTTTTATTCATGTAAACAGAACAACAATTTATTCTCTTACTTAAATGAATAACCGTATTACAATAAACATGATCAAATCATATTCATGCTTAACGCAAACACCAAATAACACTTATTCAGGTTCAACACTAATCCCGAAAGTATAGGGAGTGTGCGATGATGATCATATCAATCTTGGAACCACTTCCAACACACATCGTCACTTCACCCTTAACTAGTCTCTGTTTATTCTGCAACTCCTGTTTCGAGTTACTAATCTTAGCAACTGATCCAGTATCAAATACTGAGGGGTTGCTATAAACACTAGTAAACAACACATCAATAACATATATATCAAATATACTTATGTTTACTTTGCCATCCTTCTTATCTGCCAATCACTTGGGGTAGTTCCGCTTCCAGTGACCAGTCCCTTTGCAGTAGAAACACTTACTCTCAGGCTTAGGACCAGACTTGGGCTTCTTCACTTGAGCAGCAACTTGCTTGCTGTTCTTCTTGAAGTTCCCCTTCTTCCCTCTGCCCTTTTCTTGAAACTAGTGGTCTTGTCTACCATCAACACTTGATGTTTTTATCGATTTCTACCTTCGTCAATTTCCGCATTACGAAGAGCTTGGGAATCGTTTCCGTTATCCCTTGCATATCATAGTTCATCACGTAGTTCTACTAACTTGGTGATGGTGACTAGAGAATTCTGTCAATTACTATCTTATCTGGAAGATTAACTCCCACTTGATTCAAGCGATTGTTGTACTCAGACAATCTGGGCACATGCTCACTAGTTGAGCGATTCTCCTCCATCTTTTAGCTATAGAACTTGTTGGAGACTACATATCTCTCAATTCGGGTATTTGCTTGAAATATTAATTTCAACTCCTGGAACATCTCATACGCTCCATGATGTTCAAAACGTCTCTGAAGTCCCGATTCTAAGCCATTAAGCATGGTGCACTAAACTATCAAGTAGTCATCATATTGAGCTAGCCAAACGTTCATAACGTCTGTATCTGCTCCTGCAATAGGTCCGTCACCTAGCGGTGCATCATGGACATAATTTTTCTGTGCAGCAATGAGGATAAACCTCAGATCACGGATCCAATCCGCATCATTGCTACTAACATCTTTCAATACAATTTTCTCTAGGAACATATCAAAATAAACACATGAAAGCAATAACGCGAGCTATTGATCTACAACATAATTTGCAAAATACTACCAGGACTAAGTTCATGATAAATTTAAGTTCAACTAATCATATTACTTAAGAACTCCCACTTAGATAGACATCCCTCTAATCCTCTAAGTGATTACGTGATCCAAATCAACTAAACCATGTCCGATCATCACGTGAGATGGAGTAGTTTCATTGGTGAACATCACTATGTTGATCATATCTACTATATGATTCACGCTCGACCTTTCGGTCTCCGTGTTCCGAGGCCATATCTGTATATGCTTGGCTCGTCAAGTATAACCTGAGTATTCCGCGTGTGCAACTGTTTTGCACCCGTTGTATTTGAACGTAGAACCTATCACACCCGATCATCACGTGGTGTCTCAGCACGAAGAACTTTCGCAACGGTGCATACTCAGGGAGAACACTTCTTGATAATTTAGTGAGAGATCATCTTATAATGCTACCGTCAATCAAAGCAAGATAAGATGCATAAAAGGATAAACATCACATGCAATCAATATAAGTGATATGATATGGCCATCATCATCTTGTGCTTGTGATCTCCATCTCCGAAGCACCGTCGTGATCACCATCGTCACCGGCGTGACACCTTGATCTCCATCGTAGCATCGTTGTCGTCTCGCCAAGCTTGTGCTTCTACGACTATCGCTACCGCTTAGTGATAAAGTAAAGCATTACATTGCGATTGCATTGCATACAATAAAACGACAACCATAAGGCTCCTGCCAGTTGCCGATAACTCGGTTACAAAACATGATCATCTCATACAATAAAATCAGCATCATGTCTTGATCATATCACATCACAACATGCCCTGCAAAAATAAGTTAGACGTCCTCTACTTTGTTGTTGCAAGTTTTACGTGGCTGCTACGGGCTTAAGTAAGAACCAATCTCACCTACGCATCAAAACCACAATGATAGTTTGTCAATTTGACTCCGTTTTAACCTTCGCAAGGACCGGGCGTAGCCACACTCGGTTCAACTAAAGTTGGAGAGACTGTTGCCCGCAAGCCACCTATGTGCAAAGCACGTCGAGGGAACCAGTCTCGCGTAAGCGTACGCGTAATGTCGGTCCGGGTCGTCTCGTCCAACAATACCGCAGAACCAAAGTATGACATGCTGGTAGGCAGTATGACTTATATCGCCCACAACTCACTTGTGTTCTACTCGTGCATATAACATCAACATATAAAACCTAGGCTCGGATGCCACTGTTGGCGAACGTAGTAATTTCAAAAAATTTCCTACGCACACGCAAGATCATGTGATGCATAGCAACGAGAGGGGAGAGTGTGATCTACGTACCCTTGTAGACCGACAGCGGAAGCGTTAGCACAACGGGGTTGATGTAGTCGTACGTCTTCACGGCCCGACCGATCAAGCACCGAAACTACGGCACCTCCGAGTTTTAGCACACGTTCAGCTCGATGACGATCCCCGGACTCCGATCCAGCAAAGTGTCGGGGAAGAGTTCCTTCAGCACGACGGCGTGGTGACGATCTTGATGTACTACTGCTGCAGGGCTTCGCCTAAGCACCGCTACAATATTATCAAGGACTATGGTGGCTGGGGGCGCCGCACACGGCTAAGGAATAGATCACGTGGATCAACTTGTGTCTTTGGGGTGCCCCTTGCCTCAGTATATAAAGGATGGAGGAGGAGGAGGCCGGCCAAGGTTGGTGCGGCCAGGATGTGGAGTCCTACTAGGACTCCAAGTCCTAGTAGGAGTCCACCAAGAGGGGAGGAAGGGAGAAGGAAGTGGAGGAGAGGGAGAGGTGGCCGGCCCCCTTTTCCCTAGTCCAATTCGGACCAGAGGGGAGGGGGGGCGCAGCAGCCCCTTGGCCCTTTCTTCTCTTCCCACTAAAGCCCATCAAGGCCCATTGCTTCTCCCGTAACTACCCGGTACTCCGAAAAATATCCGAATCACTCGGAACCTTTCCGATGTCCGAATATAGTCGTCCAATATATCAATCTTTACGTCTCGACCATTTCGAGACTCCTCGTCATGTCCCCGATCTCATCCGGGACTCCGAACTCCTTCGGTTCATCAAAACTCATAAACTCATAATATAACTGTCATCGAAACCTTAAGCGTGCGGACCCTACGGGTTCGAGAACAATGTAGACATGACCGAGACACGTCTCTGGTCAATAACCAATAGCGGGACCTGGATGCCCATATTGGCTCCTACATATTCTACAAAGATCTTTATCGGTCAGACCGCATAACAACATACGTTGTTCCCTTTGTCATCGGTATGTTACTTGCCCGAGATTCCATCGTCGGTATCCAATACCTAGTTCAATCTCGTTACCGGCAAGTCTCTTTACTCGTTCCGTAATACATCATCTCACAACTAACTTATTAGTTGTAATGCTTGCAAGGCTTAAGTGATGTGCATTACCGAGAGGGCCAGAGATACCTCTCCGACAATCGGAGTGACAAAACCTAATCTCGAAATACGCCAACCCAACATGTACCTTTGGAGACACCTATAGTACTACTTTATAATCACCCAGTTACGTTGTGACGTTTGGTAGCACCCAAAGTGTTCCTCTGGTAAACGGGAGTTGCATAATCTCATAGTTATAGGAACATGTATAAGTCATGAAGAAAGCAATAGCAACATACTAAATGATCGGGTGCTAAGCTAATGGAATTGGTCATGTCAATCAGATCATTCACTTAATGATGTGATCATGTTAATCAAATAACAACTCCTTGTTTATGGTTGGGAAACATAACCATCTTTGATTAACGAGCTAGTCAAGTAGAGGCATACTAGTGACACTCTGTTTGTCTATGTATTCACACATGTATTATGTTTCCGGTTAATACAATTCTAGCATGAATAATAAACATTTATCATGATATAAGGAAATAAATAATAACTTTATTATTGCCTCTAGGGCATATTTCCTTCATGGACATCTGGGCCTTAGGCCGGACATCCGGGCCCCAAGCCGGACGTACGGCTCCTGGAGCGCAATTTGCGCGCGGTTCTGGACATCAGGTCCCGGATTTCCGGCCCCGATCCCGGATGTCCGGCCCGTGACATTTCAGCCATCCCTGTTTCATCGTTTTGTCCACAACTAATTCATCCAGAGTCCGATTTTCGCATTCTTTAGCTCGTTGAAAAGCTCTTGACACCCCCCTTCCCACAAAAATACCACCAACATCTTTTGACTCCATAAAATTTTGTGAATTTTGGCATCTTTTCCTAGGGCTTCCACTACATCATCCACTACACCACCACCGACTTCCGCAACCTAACCAATTTTGTTCCTTATAGCATTTGTGGTTGCTTGAGTAGTGATTCGTGTCTCCTAAGGTGTTTAGGATACTTAGGGATGATTGCTTCTTCATCAACCACCACCACCACCATAACTCCCGCATAGGCTTGACCACCATATACTTCCACCACTCCAACTTAACCAATTTTGTTTGTGTTGTGAGTTGTGTCTCCTAAGGTGTTTTGGCTACTTAGGGACCGTGCTTCCAACTCCGACACTGTGTATAGTCCACCACCTTACCCTCCATTTCCGCATTGCGTACTCGACAACCCATCATTGCCATTCCGCAATCCCATTGAGCTTCCACAACCACCACCGCATTTCTCGCTACCACCATTTGACATTTGACGTTTGAGATTTTGAGTTCGCGGTTTTTCAGTTTCCTATGGTGTTTCGGCTACTTAGGGACGAGTCTCCATCATCTTGGTATCTACATCAAGAACACCGCCACTCATTATTGCCATGGTCGGTAACCTCCATATCATCTTGGCATCGTGGTATCCATCCATTGTATATTCCCTTGCCATTGCATTGATAACCCCTAGCCCATTTTGCGTCACTTGCCTATCAAGACTAGCCATTTGAGTATTGCCGGCAATGTTACTTGTGCACATTAGTGGTCTACACCTTCCATTACATACATGCCATACCATATCGGTATCATATTGGTATCATATCATACCTTGTGCCACAAGTTTGTTCCCGCATATATACAATTGCTATCTTGGTTTGTGCATTGTGCAAATACACATACAAAAAAGAATAAAGCTTTTAAGAAAAGAAAAAGAGTGAACAAAGAGCTTGTAAGAAAGTGCCATAGCATCATACCACATTGCATAAGATTGTCATATCCAATCATCTTGGATCATACCACCGGAACATCATATACATAGCATACATGGGATAGAAGTCGTTGCATTTTTGTATCCTATAGGTTGTGCACAAGTGTCGTATCCGCCTATTGAGAAATCGTGCTGGCGTCTCTCTAGAGTTGTGCAACAAGAGCATTTTCCATGGATTCCACATTTTGTGCTCATCCTTGGTTACACGACCCCATTTATCTATCCGTGTGTGTGTTTCCGTGTGCCACATATTGCTATTGGTCTACTTGTTTCACCTGCGAATTTGTGAATCTCTTTCAACATTATTGACTCTTGCTAACATTTAGCATCAAAATTTTTGTGCCACTATCCTCACCGAGCTCCACCATAAGCCTTATTTGTGTAGGTGTGAGAAACCGACAAGAATTGGTACCAATTGTGCTATTTCCTTGTTACATCATTGAGTGATCATTGATCCATCTTCAACATCGGTCAAGGTACATTTGGTATAGTTGTTATCCTTTCTCCACTCATATTTGCTCGAGTATTGTGATGGATAGGTAAGGCATTTCATCTCCGGTCTTCCACAACAACGACGGCATGAACAACTACATCACCAAAGCGTCAATCTTTGATCTACAACGACAAATGCAAGGCGCACAATCCAGATTGCGAGAGCGCATTGAGAACCTCTCCATCGACATTCGTCACTCTGAAGCAAGGAAAAGGGACTACATCGACAACAAGCTTTCCGCACAAAAGGAGGAGCAAGATGCAAGGATGGAGGAGATTCGGACCTTGTTGATCAACCGTTCTTCCCCTTCACCATACTCAAGGCAGCGACGTTCAAGTCACAAGTCTTCGAAGCGCAAAAATGATGCAAGCGCAAGTCTTCCATGTCCACATCTCCATGGCGACCACAATCACGTTCGTGATCCACATCGTCATGAAGGGCAAGTCACCTCCAAGCATCATGTGCATGACGACGACGAACGCCATCGAGCTCAAGCACGACAACGACACCATCATCATGAAGATGCTCTCCAAGCGCAAATGCATAAGTCCCAAAAAGCCCTACTTCACGCCAAGGTCAACCTTCATGAGCATAAGAGAAGACCGTGAGACAAACACCACCAAGAGGACGCTACGGCTACTACCACCACCACTTCAGCATCTTCGCCAAGTGCTATCAATGCATCTTCGCCTTCGTATGTACGACATCTTCACCTACTTCCCGTGAGTTCGCCTACATTGACATATTCGACAACGAGGCGACCACCTACGAGCGAGGGCGACACTTCCATCTTCGGAAGCCCCTCAAGGAAGATGACCGAGCATGGGAATTTCCCTTCAGTCATGGAGACGAGCCATGAGGTGCCACATCATATGGGCCTCCAACAACAAGACGACGACAAGAAGGTCGAGAAAGGGCCATCCCCTTTGACTACGGAAACGAGCATGAACCTCTTCAATAACATGAAGACGGTGCCCATATTGGACTCATACTCCGAATCAAGCTACGAGACCGCACATGAGACCTTATCTTTGGTCTTATGGGAGAGTGATGATGTGCCATCTTCGGCCTTCATCCATGGCTACGACTACCACACGAGTGGGTATGGAGACATTTGCACCAACATCTCTCCGACACCCACATATGAAGAGATGCCCCCAATTGCCATGTGAGGAGAGCCACCACCCCATGAGTGAGATGAGTGACTCCACCATACGTGACATTGAGTGCATTTCCTATGAGAGGATGAGTGTGATCACCACTAGCCCCACACTTGAGAGCATGCCACACATCCTATCTGAGGTTGAGAGCCATTTGTGTGACTCCACTAACCATATGAGTGAGAGCATCCTTGAGGGAGTGAGTAAGCCACAAAACTTAGTGAGTGAGGTAGTTGACACGACACGTGAGGCCACTATGATTTCTAACAACCTAACCTCTACTCCGAGTCTGTTTTCTTTGGTGCTAGGACTCCTACATGATGACACGCCTATCCTCGACGACTCCATACCTCCAATGGAGACAACGATGGCCATGGTGGACGATGATGCACCCCACATGGTTCCATCAAGATGAATATGACCATGACTCGGTCTTCGACACCTCACCTACAACACATGAGCGATGCTCCAAAGGTAACATAGGTGATGGTGCTTCTCTTGTCCCACTAGTGGACTATTTCACCAATGATTGCTTGCATGATGTTGATCCACCTATTCCCATGCTTTATGCTAGTGCAAATTCTTCATGTCATGACTTACCAATTTATGATGAACATGATGATGAGCATGTTGATTTGCCTAGTTGTGATGCTATGCTCCATAGGACATCATGTGAAAATTCTATTGGTCACATCATGTTTGATAATCCTTTGAACTTGTCATATGCTATGAGTGAGATATCCCATATTGCATCATTTCAATCTCAACATAGTGACTATGCATGCCCCATTCCAATAAAGCCCATTTGCACTTATGGCATAGATGACGAGATGATGGTCATTGGCTTTTGTTTCTCTTGCGATGATATTGCTATGCTTCCTTTGCAAAATTTGCACAATTCATCTCATATGCCATGCCAAGAAAATTATTGTGTATCACATGATTACATCCCTTGTGTGCACCATATGCACACCTTTCCTCACAATGCTCTAGATGTTGCGAGTGATGCATTCCATCCTTTGAGTCTCCATTATGCCATACATAACAACAAACCTATCATGATGGATGGCATGTTTCTATATCACGCATCTCATTTATTTAAGCATTGGATATTTTGTGCTAACCAACACAAGCACGTGCGCATCATGATGGATGATGTCTACATATACCACATACACACAATTTTCCCTTTGTCTTTGTTTTGTGTAGGTACTCATGAACAATCGTCAACCTCACAATCCCATGAGTTGACGAAACGAGCTCTTGAGAGCAAAGATTACTTGGGATCCCGTGAACTATCCTTCCCACCACTCTCTTCGCTCAACGACTACGCGCATCTCTCTCACTTGGCTCTCACACGGCTATGGGCTATATACCGTTGGTCGCTTCATTCTCATTTTACCGTGTTCACTTTGCATACTATGCTTGCTTCTATGCCTTTGCCATGCAATTGTGACCCTTGTTTGCATCTACCCATGATTCACCATTATGCTACTCCTATGTGTATTTGCATGCTTGGTGGAGATCCTTATTGCTATTGCCATGTTTATCATGTGCCTCATGCTATTGTTGCTTGTTGTGTTGGGAGAGTCATGATGTCCCATTGCTATTTACATATGACCTCTTGCCAATACAATGATGATACATTTCTCATGTCTTGCTTTCATGCTTGTGATATGTCATGTGCATTATTCATGCCCACTATTTGCACACATGACATGCTTGCCATGATTACTCCTAGTACATTGCATCTTTGCACTACTATCTTGCTTGACTTGATCACTATGATTGATTGCTTTGTCGCATCAGCTATGTTCCATTCTTACTCGCTTTCTTGGGTTGATGACATATATGCTCTTGCCTCGCACATGATTTGTCTTGATCATTGTCTCTTGTCTCCATTAGTTGCATCCCTCATATCACCTTGCATTGAGTACCAACTTGCTATGCTTATTGATCATGGAGACATGGACATATTCCTTGTGATGCATGCTTGTTTGATTGAGCCTATTGTATATGGTTGTTCTCGCATCATATGCCTCCATACTATGAAATGCCCCCTTATCCTTTCTTATGATGAGCATGATGCAAAAACTTGTTGGGTATCTCACCATTCGAATGATAGGTGTTGCATTTGCACTAACCTCATTTTTTTTTCTGAGTGTTTGTCATGTTCTTTCATTTTGAAGGATTCACAAGGTGGCACTGTCATGAAACACCTTGGTCATGTGAAGGCATACATGATGCACAAAACCAACATTTGACATCCTCATAAAGGTGAACTCATTCCCTTTGAGCCATCCTCAAATACACATATTGGATGGGTCACTCTTTCATTGTTGTCTCCTTCTTGTTGTCTACATGATACATCTCGCGGACGGAGGAGCGACATTGGAGATTGGCTCGATGGACCTTCACATTGAGGAGCGCTCGGACTTATTGGATGCACCTTCAAACCTCCACTCATGCCACGACATCGAGCATTGGTACACCAACACCTCCATATTTGTTGATTGTGTTCACACATGTCATGCTCGATGGATATATCATACACATGAAAATTTTGCTTCTTATGCATGGATTGACTCACATCATGATTGCCTTGTTGCATCTTGTATTCCCATGTCATCCATGATATATGAGCTTGTGCATTTCCTTAGCAAATTTGTTGTGATATACCTTGATGGCATATTCATACATCATGATCTTATTGCCTACCATCAATTGCATGATCACATCACATTGAGCATCCATTACCATATTCATGATATTGATAAACCGTCTCACAATAACATCATTTTGCACCGTGGTTGCATTGATCATATTCACAACACATTTGTGTGCATAATGAATGTTTTTGCTCCCATGAATGCTTTGCATACCATTCCATATCTTTTGGATAAGCTTCATGCACCTTGTCATGATCAATCTTGTCGCATAGACTCATTCTTACATGATGGACACTTTGTGTGCACTAACCATTGTATTTCCGAGTGTCGTTTGTGTTTGCTTTTCTTGCATGTATACCACTCCGGCGACACCTTGGAGTACTTGGATTGCGCAATGTCTTCAACTCCCCAACTACAAGTTCGTCCACAACAACCATTTCCATGGTGATGAGGATCACGATACGGGGCAGAGCATCCTACGATCATCCCCATGTACACTCGAGCATATGCCATTGGACCTAAGGTGAACTCACTCCTTTACCAATCTTCCCTTTCCGCATGTAAGACATGGATGCTACTTCAAGCGCGGACCTTGTGCATACTCAGGTACACCCGAGGAGACCAATGAGAGCCCAAGGACCAAGGCCAAGTGTGCGCGGGAGCGAAGGAAGGAGAAGGAAGAAGAGCTAGTTGCTACACGCCCCGGACATCCGGCCCCAGCCCGGACATCCGGCCCTACCCCCGGAAATCTGGCCCCTTCCTATCCAGAGAGCTCCGGAAGCGACCCCGACAGCCCGAACATCCGGCCCCATGCCCCGGACATCCGGCTCCTCCCGAAGCCCCAGACATCCGGCCCCTTCGCCCGGAAATCCGGAGCACGCTAACCAGAGAGCAGAAGAATCGGGGAACTCCAGCCCGGACATCCGGCCAGAGGCCTGGACATCCGGCTCTTCGTGAGCCACCGGACATCCGGCACCTGCCTGTGCGCAGAGAAAGGTCCAAGGGCCCATGTATCCCCCTCTCACTTATCCCTTCATGGGCTAACACTATATATACTCCCCCACATCCTCCTAGTTAGGGTTAGCGTTGTGATAGCTCATTTGAGAGATAGAGCTATGCTCATCCATACGGGTCTACTCCATGACAGATACCGTGGCCCCTCTTCGGAGAAGACCCACCTTGGATTCAAGACCCCTTTACAAGAAGATCCCCTCGTGGATTCAAGACCTCCTCACGGAGAAGAACCGGTTACCTCTTGTGTCGTCCCTTGTTGATCGTGGATCATGTATCTCCCTTTGTGTTCATGGATCTAGCATATGTGTGACCATATCTTGTTGGTTTTAGTGTTTCTCTCGTGTTTCCCCTCGTGATTCCCCTCGTTTTCCCCCTTGTGTTCTTCGTGTTCTTCGCAGGATCCGCTCCTTTAGTGAAAGATCGGTCGTATAGGGTTCCACCCTACATCACTCCATCTGTGTTTAGCATCATCCTAACAGGCAATCCCGTCTTGAGAATGATGCCTCTCTTTCATTCCGGCACGACAGGCACAACACCTTTACTCTTCTTGTTCTTTCATGACTTGTAGCACCTTAGCTCACCTCTGCTGTACTCATTAGTTTTTTATTTTCCTATGGTATTCTGTGTTCACCTCAAATCTGTGGAACAATGCATATCTTTGATAGTATTGCTTGGCATCTTCAAATGAACCTAATCTCTGTCCAACATAAAGTGGTTGAGGTGGCATGATTTATGATTGTCCCTCTTCGTCTTCCCCTTGCGTGTGTCATCAGTTTCATCATTCACTTTAGTATTGGTAGCTGTTTCATCTGTTTGAGTGTTGCTCGTGCCGGTGCGCATAAGCGTGCTTGCCGTCATTGCTGCAACGATTGCCAGTTCTGACACTGATTCTGCATTGTTGGTGGTAGTATCGGTGACTTGCTCGTGAAACGCCCCTTCCGTGTGCTCTGAGGTACCCGCAGTAGATGTTCATGCACCGCTGTTGATTGTAGTCGAAGCTCATGCAAAATCAGGTATGTGTGTAAGCAATATTTTTTGAATGGCATCTTCATTGAAATGAAATATGGCAGCTGCATCTGATTGTTCATGGCAACTGCAGCTTATTCTACAAGGCATTTTTTCATAGGTGGCCACACATTGATGACACATTGGATTGAGGCATCTGCAATTTGTTATTGTTCCCATTTTTGCACAGGTACATAACCAGGTGTATAAGTTACATGTATAAATTGTTGGGATGTGCAACTTTGAAATCATGGCAACTGTAGCCCTTGTTTTTTTGGCATGACATCATGCATATAGGAAAGTCTTGAGCATTGCATTTGGCCATGTATGGAAACTACAGTTGTCCAGCCATGGCAGCTACAGTTGACCTAATATGGCATCTGTAGTTGCCAAGTCATGGCAATCAACATCTTAACATCAAATGCATTCTAAGTATGAGCACACAAGGCAAATGCAGATAATAACAAATGGCAAATACACACATATAGTAATTGACAAATCCAGATGATCATAGATGACTAATGGACGTATTCACTTGGTGGCAAGTGGAGTTGCCACGACCACCGTGACAAGTGCACTTTTCCCAATTCTTTCCACAAAGCAAATGCATGACTTTTCCTAGTTCACATATTACCTTGTCTTGCCACATGTGCCACTTCAAGTTGGTGTGTTGTATTTGCATTACTAATGGCCTGCAATGGTGCATTGCCACGAGACCTCTGGTGGTGTGGTTGTACCATGAGAACCTGCAATCATGTCAATGTATATCATAAGATGGGATGTCATATTTTTTTTGTGTGAAAACATGTTAAATCTCATTTTTTCCTTGTCACATCATTTGGAAGTTTAGTTTTGAAATCATGGCAAACATAGTCCACCATGCAAGGAAACTACATTTGACAAGCATTGACCAACTGCAGTTGGTCAGGCAAGGCAACTGCAGGTGTTCAAACATGGCATATCACTGCTGTAGGATGGTCCAAACGTGACACTGCGATCAGAGACCCTTCGACGAAACTGTGTGCGATGCCATAATCGCAAACGGTGGTGTACAAAATGTCAAAAATGGTGCAAAATGTTTGCGATGACGGATGCATCAAACATGGTTATGATTTTAATTGCGTGTGCGATGCAGGGCATACGGTTCAGTTCAATGAAATGTTTGCGATGAGGCGGAACAAAAGAAACGGGCATCTAGATGAAAGCGTGTGCTATATACAGCATACGGTTCACTCGGATGAATTGTTTGTGATGAAGAGGAACAAAAGAAACGGGCAGCCAAATGAAGGTGTGTGTGATATACAACATACGGTTCACTAGGATGAACTGTGTGTGATTAGGTAACACAATGGTCCAACTGAACGAGATGTGTGTGATACGCTGCAAACATGTCCGTAATCAGAAATGTGTGTGAAGACCAATAATAACACAAACGATTGCTGCTAATAAGCCGTGTGATTCGATCTGTCTACAGAAGAATAACATGTGTGTATATATATAACTGAAATAAACATCCAAATACATAACTGACTATACAGACCATTCACACACACCTCAATAAACAATTGCATGCATTCTAAAGTAGAAGAAATGATCGTCTAGTCATCTACTTCTTGTGACGCTCCCACCGCTGCTATGTGGCTCAATCCCTCGTTTGGGGAAGGAAGAAGACAGTTCCTTGTTTGTGTACGTGTCCTTTGCCACGTACTTCACGTGTTCTTCATCTAGTCTCTCATGCCAAACACTGTGCCAGGCGTTCTTGTCCTTCTTGCTCTCTTCCTTCATCTTTGCATAGCAGGGGTTGATGATGGCCGAGGTGAGGTCAACCAGGGAGTTCAGTTTGTTTTTTTCGCTCCCCCGGACCTTGTAGTGGTGCTCGATGTTGACAAGATTCAGGTATTTCAAGCCTAAAACCTTGAGCGCTTTTAGATCATTGGTGGTTCCACCATAGCGAAACTGTAGTCGGAGTTGTTGGTAAACCTGGAGAAACACACGCAAGGCCATGTGGCCAGGTGGTAGTGGTAGACAAGGAGAGCGTGCTCCATCTTTGAGAGCCATGGGGAACCAGTTCGCGATAACTTTCTCGTGGCCATTGGCCGCCTCGATGCTCAGCTCGTAGAGCTGCAAGAACTCAGCAGGGTTGGGGGTGCCGTCGTAGCGCGGAGGCAGGTTGGGCTTGAACTTGCCCGGCCCGCCGTGGTCACTGGAGCCTGTCGTGGAGGTGGAGCCTCGTCCCAGTACCCACACGCTGTCGCCGCAGGCGGCACACGGTCTTGACGTGGTGGTGCTAGGATTGCAGGAGCATCTTCTTGCGGCCACGGGATTTCCTGGCAGCTTCCTTCTTCACGTGCGGGCGCCCTGCATGGTTGGTCGCGCCGCGGGACAACACGTCTTGTTGCAAGGGCGACGTCTTGATGTGGAGGTGGAGGAGGTGCTCCATGGGCTACGTCACTCACAGCAGCGGGCGGACGAGGCAGTGAAAGGGACGATGCAAGAGAGCCCCCACCGGCGCTGATGAGCTCGGCAATGCGGTCCAGCCAGTCCTCGTAGAGGTCGTCGACGGGGCAGTAACGTAGGAGCTCGCGCGCCATGAGCATCGCGACCTGTGCATCCCCGGGCCCATGGCGAGCATGGGACGACGAGCCGGCCAGAGTCAACGACGGGGTGGCGGTGCGTCCATCCCGCTGCATAGATGGGTGTAGTGACGAAGCTTGCTGCTCGTTTCTCACCGGGCGGTGGCGGCGTTGGCATCGGGTGAAGGACAACGATGGGGAGGTCTGCAGACGGGCGCCGTCAGGGTAACGCGAGCGGCAAGTGCTGCCCGGCGCTTAGCACAGGCCCCGCGCGCGTCAGACATGGATGCGTGGAGCAGTGGTACGTCGATCGGCGGAAGAAGTGCTTGAGCGCACCCCCTACCTGGCGCGCCAAATGTTGGTTTACGGGTTCCAGCAAACCCTTGTGAGGTTCAAACTCTGGGGTGAGCATGAAGAACAATCTCTTCCTCGCTCACTCGCTCAACGATTCCACGGCTTAGCTCGACGGACCCAAAGAACAAGAGGCACGAGGGTTTATACTGGTTCGGGCCACCTTGCGGTGTAATACCCTGCTCCAGTTTGTGGGTTGATTGCCTCAAGGGGCTGAGGATGAACTAGTACAATGGATGAACAACCTCGGGAGGTGAGGTGTTCTTGAGCTAGATGAAATGGCGAGCTCGTTCGGGTGGAATGGATCCGATTCATCCCTCTCTCCTTCCCCTATGGTGGTGGCTAGGTCCTATTTATAGTGGGCTTGGTCCTCTTCCCAAGTGATAGGTGGGAAGGGATCCCACAATGACCAAGTTTGAAGGGGGACAACTAGTACAAGCTATCCTGACAAAAGGTGGTATTCGCCTGCGAAAGGCTCTGGTGGTGATGATGCTATGGGCTCCGCGATAACCTCTGTCCTGCTGGTGTTGGTCTTGTTGCAACGATATGGAAACCTTTGCATGATGCCTCGGGACCCTGCGCCTGCGCTTGCCTCCTTAGCACCAAAGAGGAAACTAGTACACTGCACCCGCTGGCGCCCGCTTGGCCTTGGTCGTCATGGCTCACGTCACGTGAACCTTGCGAGGTGCCCTTTGCATAGGTATCTCTGCTCCTCAGGAGCCAACCTAGTGAGGCTACCCCCATGTAGGTCTTGGTGTCGTCCGCCTTGCGAGGCTTGGCCCCTTGCGAGGGTCTTGAGTTGCCGCTGCTGAAGATGGACCGTACCAGGCCTTTGGTGGAGCCACGCTCGTGAGCGGCAGGCAGGCAAGTCTGGGCACCCCCAGTCCCAGAATGCCGACAGTAGCCCCGTGCCCAAGGCACGCTCGAGCTTGGCTTCGAGGCGAAGCCAAGGGGCAAGTGCGGACCACCGCGGGCCCCAACCGCCTGTAGCCTTGATTGATGCGTGGCGATTAATGGGACATTGGCATCTCCGCTTCCCCGCGCTGCCTCGGCATCCGTTCAACTTGACGAGACCTTGCTGCATGTAGAAGAAAAACCATCATTACCTGCGATCGTGGAGGCCGGCGGTTGGCCTCCTTCTAGCTATAAATGAGGAGAGGGGCAGAGGCCCCGTTGCTCATCTCCTTCTCCACACCGCCTGCTTCTTCTTCCTCCTCCCCGTCTCCGCGTCTTGCCATGACACTCATGGTGCCGATATGGAGATTCTCCACCGCTGAGAAAGGGAAGAAACCCCGCGAAGAGCAGGGGCCACATCCGCCGAAGAAGAGGTTCGTCCGCTCCCGCGACACCGTCAAGAGGCAGGAGGTGATGAGGCCTTGGTACGAGCGGCCTCCTCCTAGCTAGTCGTTGCCTTTGTATGCCCATGTGCAAGGCTCCGGAGGAGGAGGCAGTGCCCCACATCGCTCGCATCTCGGCCGTGGTGGCCAAGCTGTGGTGGCACGAGCCGCCGATCCACGAACTCATGCTAAGGGATCCTCGCACGAGTTCGTGTTATGGGAGGCGATCCCACTAAGCATGTGGATCAGGCTTCCTCGGTTCTTTGCTGTAGAGATGCCGCCGAGAGGACCGCTCGAGCTGTGGTTGCAGCACGCCGAGTGCAGCACCCCGGCAACAGGGGCGGAGGTCGAGGCCGTCTCCTCGGGTAAGATCTTCATGACTCGTGGATGGGGAGAAGTCGCCCGCGTCTGCCGCATGGAGGGTGACCTCGCCTTCCACTTTGAGTATGACGGCGCCTCCACAATGTTCTTGAAGGTCTTCGATGAGGAAGGCCGCTGCCTGGAGTGCTACACTAGAGGGGGCCGCCAGGATGGCGTGGCAGCGGGTGTCGAGCCCGCCCTCGGACCTGCTGGCAGTTCCTCCAGCAGCAGCGACGGCTCATGGGAGTCCAGCGAATCTCTCGAGCTTGACGAGTCTCCGGAGACGAGCGGTGACAACTATGTGCCACCGAGCTCCTGTTGTGCCCGGAGCGCGGCAGCTGCATCAGCTCATCATCGTCGATGATCTGGATGGGGTCGGAGTCGTCCCCTCGTGGCCCAATGTTGATGATGGCGTCGGTGATGACGCCCGTAGCCAGGAGCCTTGAATTCTTTCCTTCTTTTGTTCCCTGCGAAGAATCGGGACGAACCCCGTGGGGTGTGTAAAGAAATTTTAATGCTTTTGCTCCGGTGTTTATCATTCCTTCTATAAGACTTGTGGTCGCATGTCTCACTTTGGCACTATCGCCCTTTTCGTCCTCGCGGTAGCTTAGCGCTCTACGCCGACAGGTCCTAGTTCCCAGGCAGGCTTCAGCCGTCGCTGGTATGCTAGGTTGCGATGCCGTGGTCAAGGCCAGGAGGTGATCGTCCCGACGTTCAGTAAGAACTCCTGAGGCACGATGCTCAAGAGGTCCCCTTTGGCGTGCAAGAAGCATCCCGAAGGCAGAAAGGAAGGCGGCATTGTCGGAGCAAGGCTGCCTGAATTGAAAATTCCAATTGTGACGTCGTGCTAATGTGAATATGAGACTTATCTTGCCGTGCCGAGGTAGTTCCTTGTACAGCGTCCCGTTTGCGCTTTAGCGGCGGTGTCATTGGGTGAGGCTCACACAGCTTCCCCCTTCCTTGCTCATCTAAATGCTCTGCGTCCTTGGGTCCCGACCCTCGGGCAAGCTCAGCTGTCACTGGTATGCCAGGTCGCGGTGCCGTGGTCAAGGCCAGGGGTGAGGCTGGAGAGTCAGTAGGACCTCCTGAGGCGCGATGTTTAGGAGCCCCCCTTTAACACGCAAGAGAATCACGCGAAAGGAGGGCAGCCGGCGAGGCCACCCATAACCGCGCACCGTAAATTCCCGCGGGTTAGTGGGAGGGGAGAATACAGCCCATAACCACGTTTGTTGTCCTACCGCTGATCTTTCCGTGAGAAGATGAAGGGACTGCGGATCTGGTGAGGTGATGTGCGCGGAGCGGGCCACGAGCCAGAGCTCGATCGCACAGGTTTATCAACGTTGCAGGGACGAACCCGAGCACAAGTGTCGCGCCAGCATGTGAAACCCCTGTTGCGGGATGAGCAGGTGGGCGATCAGCAACGCTGGGCCGTGATGGGTAATAACCAAGTAGGTGATAATCATAAGGAAACTCATGCAAGGAGGCAAGTGATACGTCTCCAACGTATCTATAATTTTTGATTGCTCCATGCTACTTTATCTACTGTTTTGGACTATATTGGGCTTTATTTTCCACTTTTATATTATTTTTGGGACTAACCTATTAACCGGAGGCCCAACCCAGAATTGCTGTTTTTTGCCTATTTCAGTATTTCGATGAAACAGAATATCAAACGGAGTCCAAACGGAATGAAACCTTCGGGAACGTGATCCAGGAGACTTGGACCCTACTCCAAGAAGTTTCCGGGGAGGTCACGAGGGTGGAGGGCGCCCCCCTCGGCGCGCCCCCTGCCTCGTGGGCCCCTCTGAGCTCCACCGACGTGCTCCTTCCTCCTATATATACCTACGTACCCCCATTAGACCAGAGACGGAGCCAAAAACCTAATTCCACCGCCGCAACTTCCTGTATCCACGAGATCCCATCTTGGGGCCTGTTCCGGAGCTCCGCCAGAAAGGGAATCCATCATGGAGGGCTTCTATATCAACACCATAGCCCTTCCGATGATGTGTGAGTAGTTTACCACAGACCTTCGGGTCCATAGCTAGTAGCTAGATGGCTTCTTCTCTCTTTTTGGATCTCAATACAATGTTCTCCCCCTCTCTCGTGGAGATCTATTCGATGTAATCTTCTTTTTGCGGTGTGTTTGTTGAGACCGATGAATTGTGGGTTTATGATCCAACTTATCTATGAATAATATTTGAATCTTCTCTGAATTCTTTTATGTATGATTGAGTTATCTTTGCAAGTTTCTTCGAATTATCCGTTTGGTTTGGCCAACTAGATTGGTAGTTCTTGCAATGGGAGAAGTGCTTAGCTTTGGGTTCAATCTTGCGGTGTCCTTACTCAGTGACAGAAAGAGTTGCAAGGCACGTATTGTATTGTTGCCATCGAGGATAACAAGATGGGGTATTTATCATATTGCATGAATTTATTCCTCTACATCATGTCATCTTGCTTAAGGCGTTACTCTGTTTTTAACTTAATACTCTAGATGCATGCTGGATAGCGGTCGATGAGTGGAGTAATAGTAGTAGATGCAGGCAGGAGTCGGTCTACTTGTCACGGACGTGATGCCTATATACATGATCATACCTAGATAACCTCATAACTATGCTAAATTCTATCAATTGCTCAACAGTAATTTGTTCACCCACCGTAGAATATCTATGCTCTTGAGAGAAGCCACTAGTGAAACCTATGGCCCCCGGGTCTATTCTCATCATATCAATCTCCATTACTTTATTTTACTTGTTTTTCTTTTACTTTTCACTTTGCATCTTTATACCAAAAATACCAAAAATATTATCTCTATCAGATCTCACTCTCGTAAGTGACCGTGAAGGGATAGACAACCCCTAAGCATTGGTTGCGAGTTGCTACCGTTTTGTGCAGGTACGAGGGACTTGCGCGTGACCTCCTACTGGATTGATACCTTGGTTCTCAAAAACTGAGGGAAATACTTACGCTACTGTGCTGCATCACCCCCTCCTCTTCGGGGAAAACCAACGCTAGCTCGAGACGTAGCAAGAAGGATTTCTGGCGCCGTTGCCGGGGAGGCCTATGCCAAGTCAAGTCAAGATTTACTCTCCCGTCAACGAGCCATTTCTGGCGCCGTTGCCGGGGAAGCCTACGCAAAAGTCAACATACCAAGTACCCATCACAATCTCTATCTCTCGCATTACATTATTTGCCACTTGCCTCTCGTTTTCCTCTGCCCCACTTCACCCTTGCCATTTTATTCGCCCTCTCTTTCCCTTTGCCTTTTGTTTGCTCGTGTGTTAGTTTGCTTGCTTGTTCGTCACCATGGCCTTACCTAATTTTGGTGATCTTCACCTTAAAAGGCTAGAAGATATCGAAAACAATGTCAGGAAGTTTATGGTCTTGCAATTTGAGCATAACAATTTCTTTAGAAACAAGCTTAAGGAACAAAAGAGTTTTATGAGTTATATGAATAAAGAGCTCGATGATATGTCCAAAGAATTTGATGGTGTAAGAGCCCAAATTGCTCCTCTTGAAAAAATGACCGCTGAAATTTCGGATATGCAAGCCACCTTAGTCAATAAGATGGCCGCTAAACCGAATAACTATGAGAATCAAGATGAAGATCTAAAAGTTATTGATGTGTCCCCTATTAAATCTTTGTTTTGCAATATGAATCTTGATGAATCTGATTATGATCTTCCCTTACCTAGAAGGCGTTCTAAGAATTCTGAGTTTTTAGATCCTGATGATGAAATTGATAAAAAAGGGATTGAAAGAAATAAAAATCTAGATATTGCTAAACCCACTATTTTGGATCTCAAGGAATTTAACTATGAAAATTGCTCTTTAATTGATTGTATTTCCTTGTTGCAATCCGTGTTAAATTCTCCTCATGCTTATAGTCGAAATAAGGCCTTTACCGAACACATTGTTGACGCCTTAATGCAATCTTATGAAGAAAAGCTTGAGTTGAAAGTTTCTATCCCTAGAAAACTCCATGATGAGTGGGAACCTACAATTAAGATTAAAATTAAAAATTACGAGTTTTATGCTTTGTGTGATTTGGGTGCTAGTGTCTCTACTATCCCCAAAGCTTTGTGTGATTTGTTAGATTTCCGTGACTTTGATGATTGCTCTCTAAACTTGCATCTTGCGGATTCCACTATTAAAAAGCCTATGGGAAGAATTAATGATGTTCTTATTGTTGCAAATAGGAATTATGTGCCCGTAGATTTTATCGTTCTTGATATAGATTGCAATCCTTCATGTCCTATTATTCTTGGTAGACCTTTCCTTAGAACGATTGGTGCAATTATTAATATGAAGGAAGGGAATATTAAATTCCAATTTCCCTTAAAGAAGGGCATGGAACACTTTCCTAGAAAGAAAATAAAATTACCATATGAATCTATCATGAGAGCCACTTATGGATTGCCTACCAAAGATGGCAATACCTAGATCTATCCTTGCTTTTATGCCTAGCTAGGGGCGTTAAACGATAGCGCTTGTTGGGAGGCAACCCAATTTTATGTTGTGTTTTTTGTTTTTGGTTATGTTTAGGAATAAATAATCCATATAGATTCTGTTTAGATGTGGTTTTATCTTTTAATTAGTGTTTGTGCCAAGTTAAACCTATTAGATCTTCTTGGAAGATAGTTATTTGATCTTGCTGTAATTTCCAGAATCTTTGCGCTCAGTGCCCGAATTGTCAAAAATCACCAGAACGTGCTAAAATAGTGATTCCAATTGCTGATGATCAATAAACAAATTTCCCAGGTCGTCTAATTTTGGTAGAATTGTTTGGGTTCAAGAAGTTTGCGTTAGTAACAGATTACTACAGACTGTTCTGTTTTTGACAGATTCTGTTTTGCGTGTGTTGTTTGCTTATTTTGATGGATCTATGGCTAGTAAAATAGTTTATAAACCATAGATAAGTTGGAATACAGTATATTTAACACCAATACAAATAAGGAACAAGTTCACTACAGTACCTTAAAGTAGTCTTTTGTTTTCTTTCTCTAACGGAGCTCACGGGATTTCTATTGAGTTTTGTGTTGTGAAGTTTTCAAGTTTTGGGTGAATTCTTTTGATGGATTATGGAACAAGGAGTGGCAAGAGCCTAAGCTTGGGGATGCCCATGGCACCCCCAAGATAATCCAAGGACACCAAAAAGTCAAAGCTTGGGGATGCCCCGGAAGGCATCCCCTCTTTCGTCCACTTCCATCGGTAATTTACTTGGAGCTATATTTTTATTCACCACATGATATGTGTTTTGCTTGGAGCGTCTTGTATTATTTGTGTCTTTGCTTGTTAGTCTACCACAATCATCCTTGCTGTACACACCTTTTGAGAGAGCCATGTATGAATTGAAATTTGTTAGAATACTCTATGTGCTTCACTTATATCTTTTGAGCTTGATAGTTTACTCTATGTGCTTCACTTATATCTTTTTGAGCGTGATAATTTTTGCTCTAGTGCTTCACTTAGATCTTTTAGAGCACGGTGGTGGTTTGTTTTAAAGTAACTTGATCTCTCATGCTTCACTTAGATTATTTTGAGAGTCGTTAATAGCATGGTAATTTGCTTAATGTTAATATACTTGGTATTCAAGATATGTGAAACTTTCTTTTTAGTGGGTTGAATACTAAGATAAGTTTGATGCTTGATAATTGTTTTGAGATATGGAGGTGATAATATCATAGTCGTGCTAGTTGAGTAGTTGTGAATTTGAGAAATACTTGTGTTCAAGTTAGCAAGTCCCGTAGCATGCACGTATGGTTAAAGTTGTGTAACAAATTTGAAGCATGAAGTGTACCTGGCTTGTGCATCCTTATGAGTGGCGGTCGGGGACGAGCGATGGTCTTTTCCTACCAATCTATAACCCTAGGAGCATGCGTGTAGTACTTGATTTTTGATGACTTCTAAATTTTTGCAATAAGTATATGAGTTCTTTTGACTAATGTTCAGTCCATGGATTATACGCACTTTTACCTTTCCGCCATTTGCTAGCCTCTTCGGTACCGTGCATTGCTGTTTCTCACATTGAGAGTTGGTGCAAACTTCGCCGGTGCATCCAAACCCCGTGATATGATACGCTCTTTCACACATAAACCTCTCTATATCTTCCTCAAAACAGCCACCATACCTACCTATCATGGCATTTCCATAGCCATTCCGAGATATATCGCCATGCAACTTCCACCATCATCATCATCTTGACATGCTTTACTTTTGTCATATTGCCATTGCATGATCTTGTAGTTGACATCGTATTTGTGGCAAAGCCACCATGCATTATTTTTCATACATGTCACTCTTGATTCATTGCACCATCCCGGTACACCGCCGGAGGCATTCATATAGAGTCATATCTTGTTCTAGTATCGAGTTGTAATCATTATGTTGTAATCAATAGAAGTGTGATGATCATCATTATTAGAGCATTGCCCAATAAAAAAAGAGAAAGGCCAAAAAGAAAAAAAAGAAAGGCCCAAAAAAAGAAGGAGACAATAAAAAGGGAAATGCTACTATCTCTTTTTCCACACTTGTGCTTCAAAGTAGCACCTTGCTCTTCATGTAGTGAGTCTCATATATTGTGCTTCAAAGTAGCACCATGATTTTCATATAGTGAGTCTCATAAGTTGTCTTGTTCATACTAGTGGGAATTTTTCATTATAGAACTTGGCTTGTATATTCCAACGATGGGCTTCCTCAAAATGCCCTAGGTCTTCATGAGCAAGCAAGTTGGATGCACACCCACTAGTTTTCTTTTGTTGAGCATTCTTAGCTCTAGTGCATCCGTTGCATGGCAATCCCTACTCCTTGCATTAACATCAATTGATGGGCATCTCCATAGCTCATTGATTAGCCTCGTTGATGTGAGACTTTCTCCTTTTTTGTCTTCTCCACACAATCCCCATCATCATATTCTATACCACCCATAGTGCTATGTCCATGGCTCGCGCTCATGTATTGCGTGAAGGTTGAAAAAGTTTGAGATTATTTGAGTATGAAACAATTGCTTGGCTTGTCATCGGGGGTATAGAAGTTGGGAACATCTTTGTGTGACGAAAATGAAGCATAGCCTAACTATATGATTTTGTAGGGATGAACTTCCTTTGGCCATGTTATTTTGAGATGACATAATTGTTTGATTAGTATGCTTGAAGTATTATCATTTTTATGTCAATATGAACTTTTGTCTTGAACCTTTCGGATCTGAATATTCATACCATGATTAAGAAGATTTACATTGAAATTATGCCAAAGTATCACTCCGCATCAAAAATTCTCTTTTTATCATTTACCTACTCGAGGACGAGCAGGAATTAAGCTTGGGGATGCCTGATACGTCTCCAACGTATCTATAATTTTTGATTGCTCCATGCTACTTTTACTACTGTTTTGGACTATATTGGGCTTTATTTTCCACTTTTATATTATTTTTGGGACTAACCTATTAACCGGAGGCCCAGCCCAGAATTGCTGTTTTTTGCCTATTTCAGTATTTCGAGGAAACAGAATATCAAACGGAGTCCAAACGGAATGAAACCTTCGGGAACGTGATCTTCTCACCGAACGTGATCCAGGAGACTTGGACCCTACTCCAAGAAGTTTTCGGGGAGGTCACGAGGGTGGAGGGCGCCCCCCTGGGCGCGCCCCCTGCCTCGTGGGCCCCTCGGAGCTCCACCGACGTGCTCCTTCCTCCTATATATACCTACGTACCCCCATTAGACCAGAGACGGAGCCAAAAACCTAATTCCACCGCCGCAACTTCCTGTATCCACGAGATCCCATCTTGGGGCCTGTTCTGGAGCTCCGCCGGAGAGGGCATCCATCACGGAGGGCTTCTACATCAACACCATAGCCCTTCCGATGAAGTGTGAGTAGTTTACTTCAGACCTTCAGGTCCATAGCTAGTAGCTAGATGGCTTCTTCTCTCTTTTTGGATCTCAATACAATGTTCTCCCCCTCTCTCGTGGAGATCTATTCGATGTAATCTTCTTTTTGCAGTGTGTTTGTTGAGACCGATGAATTGTGGGTTTATTATCCAACTTATCTATGAATAATATTTGAATCTTCTCTAAATTCTTTTATGTATGATTGAGTTATCTTTGCAAGTCTCTTCGAATTATCCGTTTGGTTTGGCCAACTAGATTGGTAGTTCTTGCAATGGGAGAAGTGCTTAGCTTTCGGTTCAATCTTGCGGTGTCCTTACTCAGTGACAGAAAGAGTTGCAAGGCACGTATTGTATTGTTGCCATCGAGGATAACAAGATGGGGTATTTATCATATTTCATGAATTTATTCCTCTACATCATGTCATCTTGCTTAAGGCGTTACTCTGTTTTTAACTTAATACTCTAGATGCATGCTGGATAGCGGTCGATGAGTGGAGTAATAGTAGTAGATGCAGGCAGGAGTCGGTCTACTTGTCATGGACGTGATGCCTATATACATGATCATACCTAGATAACCTCATAACTATGCTAAATTCTATCAATTGCTCAACAGTAATTTGTTCACCCACGGTAGAATATCTATGCTCTTGAGAGAAGCCACTAGTGAAACCTATGGCCCCTGGGTCTATTCTCATCATATCAATCTCCATTACTTTATTTTACTTGTTTTGATTTTACTTTTCACTTTGCATATTTATACCAAAAATACCAAAAATGTTTTCTCTATCAAATCTCACTCTTGTAAGTGACCGTGAAGGGATTAACAACCCCTAAGCGTTGGTTGCGAGTTGCTACCATTTTGTGCAGGTACGAGGGACTTGCGCATGACCTCCTACTGGATTGATACCTTGGTTCTCAAAAACTGAGGGAAATACTTACGCTACTGTGCTGCATCACCCCCTCCTCTTCGGGGAAAACCAACGCTAGCTCAAGACGTAGCAGCAAGCTAGTTCAGGTAAATGCAAGGACGATACATGCCGTAGGGACGGACTCATGCGGCCTGGGGATGATGCAGCCCAAGGAGCGCCACCAACAGAGTAGGCTAGAGATGCAAAAGGGATACACGTCGCAGGGACAGGCCCATGCGACTTTGGGATTATGGTGCCCGAGGGGTGCCCCAACTGAATGAACCAGAAAGCGTCACCTGGCACCGTTGCTGAGGGGATGTTGAAGCAGCTGAAGACGCATGTCGAAGGAGTTGCTCCTGACGAGCCGCCTGGTCCAAAGCCTTGGGAGGCTTTGGGGCCCCAGGAGGCTCATGAAGAACCATCGCCATCTCTGCCAAGACTGCATGTGCTTGACCTCCTGAGCCGCCAGAATGCTCCTCAGGTGGCGCTGGGAGGTGATAGCCGCGTTCGGCAGGCCGAATGGCATGCGAACATAGCTGTGAGGTGGACTCCCGCACCGACCAACGCGCAAAGGCTAGAAATGCTCCTGAGATGCCGCCTTGTTAAGTCATGCGATGTCGACGTAGACGCGCAGCTCGTCGTCCTCGCTGGGACGAGGAGCTACGCTAGGTGATGGGCAGTGGCCACCGCACTTGATTCTCGCGTCTTGAAGCTCCTCGATCACCTAGGTGATGAACTCCTGAGTGCCTGGCACTTCATGCGTAGTGCCCTTGTGAGGGAAGCATGCGGTGAAGCATGCCTCCACATGGTGCCCGAGGGCCTCCCTCGTGACATTGGCTAGGTCAGAGGCCCTCCAGAAAAGAGCCCCCGAGCCCAACCCGAGGAGGGCGCTAGCCACACCTTCCTATGTGAGGGAGGGAAGCGCCCTGTCCATGGGCGCAGGTCCTGAGGTGGTGCCGTTGGAGACACCGCTCTCCTGAAGCTCCTGGCTGCGCAACTGCTTCAAGAGGGTAGACGGCGCCTTCGTTATCTCGGTCTTCGGCGGCCACAACCTGGTAGGCGCACTCAAGAGAGCACACCGCGTCATTTTCCTTGCAGGCGACCGTGATGACGTTGCAGCTTCCTGGCATCTTGAGGACATTATAGCAGTGATGAGTCACTGCCATAAACTTGGCCAGGGCTGCATACCCAAGGATGGCATTGAATGGCAGGCGGATGTGGGCAGCATTGAAGTCAATGAGCTTGGTGCGGTAGTTGTCACGCATGCCGAAGGTGACAGGGAGGTGGACCTGCCCTATCGAGGTGGTGGAGCCGTCGGCCACTCCTGAGAAGGGCTTAGTTGGCTGCAACTGATCATACGACACTTGGAGGCGGTCGAACGTTTCGACGGAAAGGACATTGAGCCATGCGCCACCGTCGATGAGGGTCTTGGTGACGAGGACGTTGCTGATGATGGGCGAGCTGAGCATCGGGAGGGCGCCGACAGTTTCCACGCACTTCAGCTGGTCGGATGAGCTGAAGGTAATGGTGTAATCGGACCACCTGAGGGGGCGCGTGGCCTCGAGCCTAGGGAAGGGTGCGTTCACCTCGCTAGCAAACTGCTTGAAGATGCGCGAAGAGGTTGGGGCCTGAGTGCCATCCAAGATGCATGCGACAACATGAGGCTCCTGGAAGCCCCCATCCCCCTTGTCCTGGTGGTGGTCATCGCTCCTCCTTGGTGGTGGCGGTAGTGGAGGGAGGCCAGCGTTGCCCTAAGGGCGGTCCTCGCGAGGTTGGTCCCTCCAGGTGCCCTTGCGAGGCTGGTCCTGCTAGCGATCCTCGCGAGGCCAGTCGCTCCACTCCTGGTAGGGCCCGCGGTCGTCCCAGCGTCCTCCACTTCGGCATCCTCCACAGCCGTAGCCTCGGTCCTTGCGCCCGGGGCATCGACCGAAGTGCCCGTCGCGGATACCCTGAGCTCCTGACAGTCGTTGGTGTTGTGGCTGTGCATGTTGTCAAAAGCACAGAACGGTCGGTTGGCCTTGGATGACTCGGGGTGGTCGCAGCCGCGCTTCATCTCCGGCTCCACCGCGAGCACGGTAGCCCCGTTGTGCTTCACGTCCTTGGTCTTGGCCTTCTTGTCTTCTGGGTCGGCAGCTCAGAGCTCGAGGAGGGAAAGGCGTCCCTCCTCAGCTCTCGCGCACCTGGTCACCATGTTGAACATCTCCAGAGCTGTGCACAGGTCCTCGTGTATGGCGAGCTCCTCCTTCATCTTGACATCACGGACGCCGTCGGAAAATGCTGAGATGATGGCCTCGTCCGTCACCTTGGGGATCTTGAGGCAAACGATGTTGTAACTCTTGATGTACTTCTGCAGGTTCTCCCCTGGCTACTGCTTGATGTGCCGCAGGTCACCAGCGGTAGGCGGGTGGTCGCGAGTGCCTTGGAAGTTGGCGACGAAGCGCCCGCAGATCTCTCCCCATGAGGAGATCAATCCCGCGGGCAAGTTCAAGAGCCACAAGCGCGCGCCGTCTTTGAGAGCCATGGGGAACCAGTTCGTGATAACTTTCTCGTTGCCATTGGCCGCCTCGATGCTCAGCTCGTAGAGCTGCAAGAACTTAGCAGGGTCGGGGGTGCCGTCGTAGCGCGGAGGCAGGTCGGGCTTGAACTTGCCCGGCCAGACCACGCTGCGCAGCTCGGGGGTGAAGGCGCGCAACCCGCCGTGGACACTGGAGCCTGTCTTGGAGGTGGAGCCTCGTCCTGGTACCCACACGCCGCTGCCGCAGCCGGCGCACGGTCTTGACGTGGTGGTGCTGGGATTGCAGGAGCATCTTCCTGCGGCCGCGGGATTTCCCGGCAGCTTCCTTCTTCACGCGTGGGCGCCCTGCACGGTTGGTCGCGCTGCGGGGCAACGCGTCTTGGTGCGAGGGCGACGTCTTGATGTGGAGGTGGCGGAGGTGCTCCATGGGCTACGTCACCCGCAGCAGGGGGCGGACGAGGCAGCGAAAGGGATGGTGCAAGAGAGCCCCCAGCGGCGCTGACGAGCTCGACGATGCGGTCCAACCAGTCCTCGTAGAGGTCGTCGACGGTGCAGTAATGCAGGAGCTCGCGCGCCATGAGCAGCGCGGCCTGTGCGTCCACGGGCCTGTGACGAGCATGGGATGACGAGCCGGCCAGAGTCAACGACAGGGTGGCGGTGCGTCCATCCCGCTGCACAGATGGGTGTAGTGACGAAGCTTGCTGCTCGTTTCCTACAGGGCCGGTGGTGGCGTTGGCAGCGGGTGAAGGAGAGCGATGGGGAGGTCTACCGACGGGCACCGTCAGGGTAACGTGAGCGGCAAGTGCGGTCCGGCGCTTAGCGCGGGCCCGACGAGCGTCAGACATGGATGCAGTGGAGTAGTGGTACGTCGATCGGTGGAAGAAGGTCTTCAGCGCACCCCCTAAGTGGCGCACCAAATGTCGGATTACGGGTTCCAGCAAACCCTTGTGAGGTTCGAACACTGGGGTGCGCACAAAGAACACTCTCTTCCTCGCTCGCGCGCTCAACGATTCTGCGGCCTAGCTCGACGGACCCAAAGAACAAGAGACACGAGGGTTTATACTTGTTTGGGCCACCTTGCGGTGTAATACCCTACTTCTAGTTTGTGGGTGGATTGCCTCAAGGGGCTGAGGATGAACTAGTACAATGGATGAACAGCCTCGGGAGGTGAGGTGTTCTTGAGCTAGATGAACTGACGAGCTTGTTCGGGTGGAATGGATCCGATCCGTCCCTCTCTCCTTTCCCTATGGTGGTGGCTAGGTCCTATTTATAGTGGCCTTGGTCCTCTTCCCAAATGTTAGGAGGGAAGGGATCCCACAACGGCCAAGTTTGAAGGGGGACAACTAGTACAAGCTATCCTGACAAAAGGTGGTCTTCGCCTGCCAAAGGCTCTGGTGGTGATGTTGCTGTGGGCATCGCGATGACCTCCATCTTGTTGTCCTGCTGGTCTTGGTCTTGTTGCACCGATATGGAAACCTTTGCCTGATGCCTCGAGACCCCGTGGCTATGCTTGCCTCCTTAGCACCAAAGAGGAAACTGTTACACTGCGCCCGCTAGCACCCGCCTGGCCTTGGTCGTCATGGCTCACGTCACGTGAACCTCGCGAGGTGCCCCTTTCATAGATATCTCCGCCCCATAGGAGCCAGCCTAGTGAGGCTGCCCCCAGGGAGGTCTTGGTGTTGTCTGCCTCGCGAGGCTTGGCCCCTTGCGAGGGTCTTGAGTTGCTGCTACTGAAGATGGGACGGACCAGGCCGTAGGTGGAGCCACACTTGCGGGTCGCAGGCAAGCAAGTCTGGGCACCCCCAGTCCCAGAATGCCAACAGGTGCGACGAGACCAAGACCGCCAGGACGACAGGACAGAGGTCATCGTGGAGCCCACTACAGCATCACTACCAGAGCCTTTACAGGCGAAGACTATTTTTGTTAGGATATCTTGTACTTGTTGTCTCCCTATGAATTTGGCCGTTGTGGGATTCCTTCCCGCCTACATTGGGAAGAAGACCAAGGCCACTATAAATAGGACTTAGCCACAACCCGAAAGGGGGTCGGATCATTCAGACCATCCTCACACCCACTAGCTCATCGAGGTCAAGAACACCTCACCTTCCGAGGTTGTCCAACCACTGTACTAGGTCATCCTCAGCCCCTCGAGGCAATCCACCACAAAGCTGGAGTAGGGTATTACACTGCAAGGTGGCCTGAACCAGGATAAACTATTGTGTCTCTTTTCCCTTGGGTTCGTCGAGCTAGGTTGTGGAATCATTGGGCCAGCAGGTTGGGGAGAGGGAGTTCTTCGTACGCACCCTAGTGTTCGAACCTCTCAAGGGTCTGCGGAGCCCAGGATCCGCCATTTGGCACCCCAGGTAGGGGTGCGTCGAAGCTCCGCCTTCCCATCCGCCCCATCCCTCTGCCCGCTTTGTCTCTTCGCCAGGGTTCCATGGCAGGCGCCGCTCCTCCGGCTGGATCGACCGACGCACGCGGAGGCGCCGAGGGCCTCCGAGCCTTCACCCCTGCTTGGCAGTAGGTGCGGTGGCCGCCCAAGTTCAGGCCGGACCTGCCGCCCCGATATGACAGCGCGGCGGACCCGGTAGGCTTCCTCCAAGCGTATGAGGAGGCCGTCTGGGTGGAAGGCGGCAACGACAAGGTCATAGCCAACTGGTTCCCCATGGCCCTCACTAGCGTACCGCACGCCTGGCTTCTTAGTCTGCCGGAACCTTTTGTGGCCTCCTGGGAAGAGTTGTGTGGCCTCTTCATCGCGCGCTTCGCGGCACCAGCGCCCCACGCCGTCATAGCCCTCCTCGGTGGCTCTCAGGCTCCGCCATCGGACCGCCATATCAAGCAGTTCTTTCGTCAAGCAGGTGCTGCCTGCGTGCGACAGGGAACTCCTCCGGGATGGGTGGCACCCGAGGCCGACCTCACCTTCGACTCAAGAGACTATCCTATGACCATCGCGGGCGCAGGTGTGCCCTCGATGCTTTGCACCCCCACCATCTGTAACGTGGCGGTAACCAAGACTCTCATTGACAGCGGGGCCGGACTCAATGTGCTCTCCATGGAAGCTTTTGGCTTGCTCCACGTATCACACGGATGGCTCTGCCCCACCAAGCCGTTCTCCGGGGTCGTCGACGGCTCCAGCAGCCCACTGGGGTAGATCCGCTTCCCTGTCACCTTCGGTACCCGCAACAATTACCGCACCGAGCTCATCGACTTCGACATCGCCCCTATCAGCCTCGCGTACAACGCCATCCTCGGGTACCTGGCCTTATCCAAGTTCATGGCAGCAACTCACCCTGCCTACAACCTCATGAAGATGCCAGGAAGCAGAGGTGTCCTCACCATGACTGGGGACACCAAGGAGGCACTGGCGGCTCTCAAGCTTTCTTTTAGGGCCGCGGCTGCCGCGCGGCCGGAAGCGGTAGAGATCCTTGAGGCCTCGGGGGCTGCGCCAGCAAAGAAGAAGTAGCTGTTCTCTCAGGACCGGGCCGAGACGAAGTAGGTGCCGATCGACTAAGATGGGGCATCAGGGGCCACCTTCACAATAGGCGCCAACCTCGCCTAGACCAAGAAAAAGCGCTGGTCGATTTCTTGCATGCGAACAAGGAGGTGTTCGCATGGGAGCCCAAGGACCTGGCTGGAGTCCCAAGGGGGTGATCGAGCATCACCTGAATGTGCGCCCCAATGTACGCCCGGTGAAGCAGAAGGCACGGTGGTAGTCCATAGAAAAGCAGTCATTCATTCTCCAAGAAACCCGCAAGCTGCAAGACGCTGGTGTCAATCGGGAGGTGCGATACCTAGAATGGCTCGCGAACCCAGTCATAGTGCATAAGAAATGCGGGAAGGAATGCATGTGCGTAGACTTCACCAACCTCAACAAGGCATGCCCTCAAAACCCCTTTCCGCTGCCGCGCATCGACCAGATCATCGACTCCACTGCTGAGTGCAACCTGCTGTGCTTCCTGGACACATTCTTAGGGTATCACCAAATCAAGATGGCGGTGCAGAATGTCGAGAAGACGGCCTTCCTGACCCCGTGTGTGGTGTACTGCTACACCTGCATGCCCTTTGGGATGTGTAACGCCGGAGCGACCTTCCAATGGCTCATGCACATCGCTCTAGGCCAGCAGCTCGGGAGATATGCTGAGGCCTACGTCGAAGACATAGTGGTGAAATCTCCGGAGGCAAGGACCCTCATTGAGGACCTGCAAGAAACATTCGCCAGCCTATGCAAGGTGGACTTGTGGCTCAACCCAGATAAATGCGTCTTTGGCGCCCCCTCTGGAAAGTTTTTGTGCTTTCTGGTGTCACACATGGGGACTGAGGCAAACCCGGAGAAGGTCAAGGCGATAGAAAGGATGAGCCCACCACAGACCCTTAAGGAAATGCAGAAGCTGGCGGGCTGTGTGACCGCACTAGGGTGCTTCATCTCCAAGCTGGGGGACTGCACCCTCCCATTCTTTAAGTTGATGAAGAAGAAGGGGTTGTTCGAGTGGACTCTGGAGGCCGATGCCGCATTCCAAGACCTCAAGAGATACCTCACCAGCCTGTCGGTGATGGTGGTGCTACGTCCACTCGAGCCCCTAGTGCTCTACCAGGCCGCCACGCCTCACTCAGCCAGCACGGCGCTGTTGGCCATCAGGAAGGAGCACCAGTCCAAGGGCCTTCCACATGACTCTGCGCGCTCGGTCAAAGCAACGCAGCCTCAAGGCGGCACTCCTGAGGCCATGGCTGCGCCGGCAGGCGACCGAGCTCCTGAGGTCCACCAGCCTCAGGAGGCGCCTCAGCCAGAGGAGGTCTCGGACTACACCGACAATCCTGCCCTTATCGAGCACCCGGTGTATTTCGTCAGCACGGTAGTGCGGGATGCGCGAGCATGCTACCCCATGCCACAAAAGCTCTTGCTCGCGCTTCTAGTCGCCTCACGCAAGCTGGGCCACTACTTCCAAGGACACCCCATCAAGGTCGTTTTGGCCTACCCACTAGAGAGGGTACTCCAGAGCCCCAATGCTGCAGGTAGAGTCGCCAAATGTAACATCGAACTGCAGGCATTTCAGCTGGAGTTCAGCACCACCAAGGTCATCAAGGGAGCTGCACTCACCGACTTCATGGAGGAATGGACTGATGCCCCAGGACCAGAGGCGGGCGAGGACCGGACACTCTCACAAGGGAGCGAAGCATCAGGCGACTGGGGCATGTACTTTGACGGCGCCTTCGCACGGCAGGGCGCGTGGGCTGGAGCCATGCTTGTTTCGCCTACTCAAGACAAGCTCTACTACGCCGTGCAACTCTGCTTCCAACACGGCGAAAAGGTCTCCAACAACATCGTAGAGTATGACGGCTTGATCACGGCCTCAAGGCCGCATCCGCTTTGGGCATGAAGCGCCTCACCATCAAGGGGGACTCCCAGCTCCTCGTCAACTTCTCCAACAAAGTGTACGAGCCGAAGGATGAACACATGGAGGCATACCTGGTAGAGGTACGCAAGATGGAGAAGCAATTCCTGGGCCTGGAGTTGCAGCACGTGCCACGCGGCACGAACAAGGAAGCCGGTGACATCGCCAAGAGGGCGTCCAACTGCCAGCCTCAGGAGCCCGGTGTCTTCGAGGAGCGGCTCTTCAATCCTTCAATCACCCCTCTGGTTGCGGAGCCAGCACTGCCTTAGGAGGAGCTCCCGCCAGCACCAACCTCGGGAGCCCCCGCCTGCGGCTCGACCTTAGGAGCACGCCTGCTCCTTGCGCTCGAGCTTAGGGAGGGGCGCTAGACCAAAGAATTCAAGGCGTACCTGCTTCAGGGGACCCTGCGAGAGAAGGAAGAAGACGCTGAGCAGGTAGCTCGGCAGGCCACGACCTACTGCATTCAGGACGGTGAGCTTTACCGAAAATGACCAAACGATGTTTCCTTGTGATGCATCTCTAGGGAACAGGGATGTGAGCTGTTAGCCGACATACACGGCAGAGACTACATGCATCACTCATCATCGTGCACCCTCATGGGCAAGGCGTCCCGCAACAGATTCTAGTGGCCCACGACACTCAGCGACGCGGCCAAGCTGGTGAGATCATGTGAAGCCTGCCAGTTCCATGCCAAGCAAATCCACCAGCCCACCCAGAGCCTCCAAACCATCCCTCTCATGACCGTTTGCGGTCTAGGGGTTGGACATCTTGGGTCTGTTCCCTCGAGCACCCACGGGCTACCGCTACCTCTACGTTGCCATCGACAAGTTTACCAAATGGGCGGAGGTGGAAGCAATCCGCACAATCCCGGCCGGCTCGGTGGTCAAGTTCATCAAGGGCCTCGTGAGACGTTTCGGAGTCCCTAATTGCATCATCACCGACAACAGCTCATGGTTCACTAGCAATCTCTTCAAAACATATTGTGCTAACCTTGGAATGCAAATATGCTATGCCTCAGTGGCGCACCCGAGGAGCAACAGCCAAGCTGAGTGTGCCAATGTGGAGGTCCTGAGGGGCCTCAAAAGAAGAACCTTCAAGAAGAAGCTCAAGGCCTGCGGCAGGGGCTGGCTCGACGAACTCCAGTCCGTGTTATGGTCCGTTTGCACCACCGCGACCAAGCCGACCGGCGAAACTCCATTCTTCCTCGTCTACGGAGCTGAAGTGGTTCTCCCACATGAGTTCAAGCATCGCTACGCGTGTGTAACGCCCCGGACACACCCGCCGGTGATCATTACTCCTGGCGGAATCTAGACTGGCCCCACAGATCAATACTAGTCTTTTCTGCGCACTTTGTCCTCACTCGCGTGCACCCATGAGCAACTTCCCGGTCGGTCACCCATCCTGAAATTACTACAAGCTGAGCACACTTAACTTTAGAGTTCTGTCCGAATGGGCCTTCGGAAAAGAAGGAATTCCTTATTTATATGAGTAGTATATCATCCCTATTAAGCCAGGCTATCACATACACCCCCACTCAGAGGAACCAACATCCTCATCGGGCCACAAGAATGTTCCCTCTTGGCACATACGTCTGTGCATCCAGTCCGGTACATGTGCTATGTTGTGTGCCACGATGGGTCACAAACGTCATGAACAACATGGCCGCACATCTGCCCGCAAACATCCATGTAACCACGAGAACCTGGCTCTGATACCAACATGTAACGCCCTGGAAACACCCGCCGCTGGTCGTTACTCCTGGCGGGATCTAGACTGGCCCCACAGATCAATACTAGTCTTTTCTGCACAGTTTGTCCTCACTCGTGCGCACCCAGGAGAAACTTCTCGGTCAGTCACCCATCCTGAAATTACTCCAAGCTAAGCACGCTTAACTTTGGAGTTTTGTCCAAATGGGCTTCCGAAAAAGAAGGAATTCCTTATTGATATGAGTAGTCTATCATCCCTATTAAGCCAGGCTATCACAGCGCGGGTCTTGGCATTTGACGAGGCATGCCAGGACGTCATGCGGGGGATGGACCTCGTGTTGGGGGAGGAACGCCGCTGTCAAGCCTCGCTTCGAGCGGCAAGGTACAAGCAGATGCTGCGGCGGTATCACTGCTGCAGCGTCCGCTCCAGGATGCTCGAGGTGGGAGATCTCGTCCTACGACGGGTGCTCTCCAGGGAAGGGCTACATAAGCTCTCACCCATGTGGGAGGGCCCGTTTAGGGCCGCTCGTGTCTCCAGGCCTGGCGCTGCGCGCCTGGAGACGCAGGACGGGATTCCCATCCAGAACACCTGGAACATCCAGCACCTCCGGAAGTTCTACCCATCAAGCAAGGCCTAGTGCCTGTGAAGGTCTCCGCTTGTGACACTCTCATGTAATAATGAGTGGGGCTGTACACGCCCGGAGTCTCCGGAGAGCCACCCTCGGGCCTCAGGGGCTCCCTCCCACGTCCTACTGGCAGCACTTAACTAGACTAGGTGCCGGGCGTGGCTGTTCATTTGCTTGCTTCCTGTAGTTGGTTTGCAATCTCTCTTAATGGAATTTGGAGTTCTCGCATTGGATTGCCAAGTTGGATTTCCCCCTCGCCTTTTCTTTGACCGTTGGTCTTGGCACAGGAGTGGTGGCAGTTGCCCGCCGCCTTTCCTCATGCGTCTCGCGCCCGGGGGCTAGGCAGGTACGTGCGTATGCGTCGGGCCCGCCCCACGCCACGAACATACTTTGCCACAACCATGTTCCCCAGGGCCTTGGCTTTTCCTATCCTCGCGAGACACCCTCGAGTAGGCTCGTGACCTACACACCCTCTTAAAGTCCATGCCCTAGGTATTGCAACACGGTGCACTAAGCTACGACTAGCCCATACCTAAGGGATCGCGCAGGGAAGAACAAGACGCCCGACCAAGTTTCCTAACAATTCCGCAGCTTCAAGATGTCTCCTGAGGCCAATGGCCCTTGAGCCACCAGCAAGAGGGCCTCCTTAGATAAACGAACTGTGCGCCCTCACGAGAAGGGAAACTACCGCAAGCGTATCAAGCTAGGTTATCCTATCATACCTATTTGGAACATAAGCACCACAACATAACGCCAAAACAATAAACATAGCATAGAAACATATGTATCATGGTTCACCACATGCCCCAGCAGGGCCCTCTACTTTTTTGAATGCATGAGAAAGGGAAAGGTTATACAAAAGTGGCCCCCGCGACCACAATGGCTCATGAGGCCTGGCTCTGAGGGCCTCCCGGACACAGCTCAGCCTGAGCCATCCTCACGCTTCACCTAAGCGTGGAGATGAGACAACCCGCCACCATCCTCGAAGCGAGCCTGGCGGTGTGGCGGCTGGTCATATCCACCGCTGCTGGTGCTCTTGCTGGAGAAGGAGCCGCCGCTGTACGAACTGCGACCTTCGCCAAGGGCGAGCTCACCATCAGCGTCGTCACGACCGTCGTCAAGGCCGAGCTCATCGTCGCCACTGCTGTCTTCGGGGCATCACCTTGTGTGGGGACCGACTTCCCCAAATACCCTCATGAAGAGGGTTGCGATGCCGTCATACTTGAAGTGAAGGGTGCACCTCCCGCTCAAGCCGCACGCGCGGGTGAACGTCTGCCAGCTGCGGGTCAGGGCCACGCTGCCCACGGCGGAGATCTCGACCGCAACCCACGAGGCCTTGCTGCAGCAACCGTCAGCCTGCAACCAAAGGCCGTCAAGACCCACGGCCGACAGCTCGACGGCAAAGGAGTGTGGAAGCTGGAGCCAGGTGCTGGCCAGCCATGACGCAAGCCATGACGACCAACATAGGCAGGCGCCAGCGGGCGCAGAGGAGGCAGTTTCCTCTTTGGTGCTAAGGAGGCAAGGACAGGCGTGGGTTCCCGAGGAATCTGGCAAAGGTTTCCATTCCTGTGCAGCAAGACCGAGACCACAACACAGCAGGACAGATGTCATCATTGAGCCCACCGCTGCGTTAGGACCAAAAGCTTTGCAGATGAAGACCACATTTCATCAGGATAAGATATACTACTTGTCCCCTTTCAAATTGTCCATTGTGGAATCCCTTCCCGCCTAAGTTTTGGGGGAAGAGGACCAAGGCCACTATAAATATAGGTTAGCCACCACCGTAGAAGAGGTCGACCCATTCCTCACCCTTGAGCCTTGCGAGGTTGTTGATCATTTGTACCAGTTCATCCTTAGCCCCTCGTGAGGCCAATCCACCACAAAGCAGGAGTAGGGTCTTACACCGCAAGGTGGCCCGAGCCTAGGTAAACTGTCATGTTCATCTTCTTCCTTGCTCACGCGAATCAGGCTAGGCTGTGGGGCGACGAGTTGGTAGGCTAGAGAGGTTGATTTCTTCATGCACGCCCCAGAGTTCAAATGGGGGATTGCCCCCCATCCCCGGGTCATAAAGACGTTGCCGGGGATGACAACCTCAACCTCTGCCTGCGAAGCTTGGCTGCTGCAGCCTTCATAATGCAGCCACAACTCGACGGGCCCCCTCGATGGTATCTCCCCTGCCCGGGACCGCGGGAGCCCGATCCATGTGCGCGGCGGCATCACTGCACATACCATGAACTCGTGGGTCGTGTCGTCGGCATGGGCCTCCGGGCAAGGTGGTCGCGCAGGCATCGCTTGTTCTCCTTCCCGGCTTTGACCTCCGCGACTTCCGTGGCTGCTCCCGTGAGCGGGGCCCTACACGCGAACATTCGCGCTAAAGGGGAAACCCGGCGGGGCACGCTCGCACCAGGGTTGGACAGTTGTGGGCGCTGTGATGACCTTGCGGGGGGACCATGTCTTTTCATCGGCGGGAGCAACTCCAGTTCCACCCGTGGGGCCTTACCCTTCTCCTCGGCAGAAAACCTCCTCACCAGCGCCATAGATGCTTGGGCAAGTTGGCGGGACGACAGAGACGAAGAAGGGCGAGCAATGAGAAGATGAAGATGGGCTGGGGGCTCTGCCCCCTTCCCCATTTATAGGTGGAGGCAGGCTAACTAGTGTCCCAACACGTTCCAAGCAATGATGGCCCCGCTGCATGCGCCAGGTAGTTGTCAAGTCGGGCAGTTGTCAATGCTGCATGGGGAAGTGGAGATGCCCACGTCCCGTCAAGCGCCACATGTCAGCCTGGCCCACAGGCGATTCGAGCCCGAGCGTGCCTTGGGCCCGGGGGCTACTTTCAGCTTTCTGGGATCTAGGGTACCCAGACTTGGCTGCCTGTGGTCCATGGCGTGGCTCCTTCAAGGGCCTCCCCAGACAACTATCTGCAAGACCACCAAGACAAGACCCTCACGAGGGGGATGACACCAAGACCTTCCGAGGGAACGACCTCCCAAGGTGGCCTCCCGAGAAGTGGAGATTTCTATGTAGGCACCTAGCCTCACAAAGGCCGCCCTGACACAAGCCATGATGACCAAGGTAGGCATGCGACAGCGGGCGCAGAGAAGGCATTTTCCTCTTTGGTGCTAAGGAGGCAATGACAAGCATGGGTTCCCGAGGAATCTGGCAAAGCTTTCCATTTCGGTGCAACAAGACCGAGACCGCCAGCACGGCAGGACAGATGTCATCATCGAGCCCACCACTGCGTCACGACCAGAAGATTTGCAGCCGAAGACCACCTTTCGTCAGGATAAGATCTACTACTTGTCCCCTTTCAAATTGGCCACTGTGGAATCCCTTCCCGCCTATGTTTTTGGGGAAGAGAACCAAGGCCACTATAAATATAGGTTAGCCACCACCGTAGAAGAGGTCGACCCATTCCTCACCCCTGAACCTTGCGAGGTTGCTCATCCTTTGTACCAGTTCATCCTCAGCCCCTCGTGAGGCCAATCCACCATGAAGCAGGAGTAGGGTCTTACACCGCAAGGTGGCCTGAACTTGGGTAAACTGTCATGTTAATCTTCTTCCTTGCTCACGCAAATGGGGCTAGGCTTTCAGGCGACGAGTTGGTAGGACGGAGAGGTTGAGTTCTTTGCACATGCCCCAGAGTTTGAACTCTCTTGTGTCTGCGGAGCCTTGAATCCGACAGCCAATTTCACCACAGGCTGTTATGGGCCAAGAGTTACAAAGGGCCTCATATGGGTCGAAAGACATCATGGGCCATACATGGGTCGGAAGTTACAATGCGCTAGAATCATATTGGATGGCCTAGGTTACACTACTGGGCCTAATTCGGATAGGCCATAATGGGTCGTGAGTTAGTGGGCTGTAAATGGGCTATATGCGAACATGCCATTAACAGGCTTTAAGTGGGCCGGCTGTTACCTTTTGACCAGGTCAGATGGGTTGGCCTTTTGAAATAAATGGGCCATTGTTGGGCCGAGCCACATGTCGACATATCATAGGCGCGTCCCGTCCATTCGCTAGATGACAACTATCCCAACGCTGAGCCGACAGATAGATCCGCGTGTAACGGCCCTTATGTACGTAAACCTTCCCGTTTGGGAAATATATCCACTTGATCTTATTCCAATTCCATTTGGGCTCCATCTTTTGGCCTCTTTTGTTTTTATGTGTTGTTTATTTATTGCAGTTGCATTGCTTAACTTGTCATCTTGCATTTGTTCATTCATGTTGTTATCATGTGGTGCATCATGTTCCTTGCCATGTTGTTGTGCATTGTCATAGTCATGCATGTTGTATTGCTGCATGCCCATGTGTGTCTCTTGCACCATCACATCTCCTTCCTTCCCTTTCCCTCATTTTTGCAAGTGCCATCTTTTCCCTACTCCATTAATGTTCAAAACTTCCTCACAAATCAGTCATCATGTCCTAAACCTCTCTGCCAAATCTCATGCATTTTGGAGTTGTGTTGGTTAGGTTCAAAAATGCTCCAAGTTTTATCAAATAGTGGGTAATTACAGGAGCTTCAGGATATTTTTATTATTCTCAAACTCCTCTTCCTCTCTCCTGAGCTTTTCTCTTTGTTTTCTGGATGAAGAAAATTAAGAAGGGAAAAGAGTGGCAGCAACAGAACACAACCACCTAGGTCTCCCAGCAGCAGCCAACCAGGCGCAACCCAGCAGCCCCTCCCTGCAGCAACCCACCAGCGCCCTTGTTCATCTCCTTCCTCCTGTACGGCAGGACATCCACGCATGCCATGTCGACCTCCCGAGTGATTTGAAGGCCGGAGAGCCCCCCTAGGACCCTATATAACATGCCCTAGTGCGCTAGTCCTCTTCCTCCCTCCGTTCTGCCCATCTCCTTCCCTTTCCGCCGTCAGGGAGACATCTCCACGCCATAGCCGAGAGCAGCCCGAGCTCTTCTCCGATGTGATCCACCCCTCAGCCATCATCTTCTTCCTCAATAGCGACAATAGCATCACCGTCGTCTTCCTCGATGTCGCTCACGTCCACATGGATCCCGGAGCTCCTTCCACGATGTCCCTCGTCGTCTTCGTACGCCACTTCCCAGACTGCGCCGTCCGTTGGGACAAACTCCGAACTACCTCTCTCTCACACTCGCTTGGACGTAGGTGGAAGGAGAGGGACACAGATATTTCCGGCGCACATATGCCCCGCCGCACGAACAACGCCTTGGCCGCACGAACGGCCTAAGTTTTCATTGAGCACGAACTCTGGCTCGGCACATACCGTAGCACTTCGATCAGTACATGACGAGGGGTATTTATACCCAGGCTAGCACACAGGCGCACGCACACCTGCCACTCTTGGCCACGCACGCACATGTTCAATACTACCTGGCCTAACCTCACGCAATGGCCACACACAAGCTAACCAGCTAACAACCATGCATGCATACGATCACATCTAGTCCTATGCTTATGCTAACTGACTAACTACACGCACCATGTCCGTGGGTTTTGCTGGTTCTTCACAACGGCATAACCACATCTGCCAACGCACGCGCTAACTCAAGATTAATCCTATAAATTTCCTTCCTAATCTTGACATGCCTTGCCATCAATGATCGTCTTGAACGCCCTCGCTCAACATCATCATGCGCCTCCGCGCCCGCTGTGACGTGCCGTGTGTCTGCCGTCACCGGAGTTGATGCAGCTCGCGTCGTTGTCGTCATCACAGCCGTGAACCAGCCCGTGGACTCGACCTGTCGCACCGTGCTCCGTCATGACTCAGGCGACACACGCCGAGCTCCTTCTCCGCCGGCGACACACGTATGGCGTCCCTCTGCGCCCCGCACATCCTGCACGCACCTGACATGCCCGACTGCACCAGTGTGTCCTGCATGTCCCGCACGCGCCAAACGCGCCCGACGAGCCCGACCGCACCAGACGCTCCCACGCGCCGCCTCGGCGTCCGCCATGGAGCCGCCAGCGACAAACGCTAGAAGGATGTAGCCGAACTCGAGCACGGACTCGAGCACAACGGCGACATACGCCTCCTCTCAACGTCAACCGCACGCTCGTACGCGCGCCCACGGTCCCGACGCGCCCGACGCATCCAGTGCGCACCCATAACACGCACCGCTCACGCCCGGCTCGGCGCCACGGCTTATTGCCCTACACCGTTGCGCAGCACCTCCATGTCGCCATGCCGCTGTGTGTCGTTGAAGCCGCCACCACGTAGGTCCTCTGCGGCCTCCTCACCGTGCCACCCCAGCCACCGCGGCCTCCTCGCCGCGCCGCACACCTTCATAGGCTGACACACGGTCCGAAGCATCGCGCAGCCGCCGGCGAACTCCGCCACCACCGGCACGCCTCCAGCAAGAGAACGATGCCCAAGATGAACCAGCTCTGATACCAAATCTTGGGACAAACTCCGAACTACCTGTCTCTCACACTCGCTTGGACGTAGGTGGAAGGAGAGGGACACAGATATTTCCGGCGCGCATATGCCCCGCCGCATGAACGGCGCCTTTGCCGCATGAATAGCCTAAGTTTTCATTGAGCATGAACTTTGGCTCGGCACATACCGCAGCACTTCGATCAGTACATGAGGAGGGGTATTTATACCCAGGCTAGCACACAGGCGCACGCACACCTGCCACTCTTGGCCACGCACGTACACGTTCAACACTACCTGGCCTAACCTCACGCAACGGCCATACAGAAGCTAACCAGCTAACAATCATGCATGCACACGATCACATCTAGTCCTATGCATATGCTAATTGACTAACTACACGCACCACGTCTGCGGGTTTTGCTGGTTCTCCACAACGGCACAACCACGTCCGCCAACGCATGCTGTAACTCAAGATTAATGCTATCACCGTCCGCACCTTTCCTCGTCGTCTCCATCGCTTACCCAACCAAATTGGCGACGCCTATAGCCCACGGTGATGATCTATGTCCCCGCCTTCTCTCTTGTCTCTCCGCGTCTGTACGCATGTCAAAGCCTCCATGGCACCGAGCAAAAGCTCGAGCTTTGCCTTCTGCACACGCGTGCGTCCATCTACTTACCTGCAGGCCACGCGCACGCTCGCCTCGCACCGCCGTGCACACCCCCACTCCTCACGCGCCCGGCTTTGCCTCGTGCCTCCTTGCTTGCTTCCCTGCTCACCGTGGACGCCACGGCCCCGAGCAAAGCTATGCTCGTGCTCGAGCGCCCCAGTCCTCTGTTGCACACGCACGACCATGCACATGATCCCCTTTCAATCTCGCGCGCCCACCGTGTTGGGGATCGTAGCAGAAATTTAAAATTTTCTACGCATCACCAAGATCAATGTATGGAGTAATCTAGCAACGAGGGGAAGGAGAGTGCATCTACATACCCTTGTAGATTGCTAAGCGGAAGCGTTCAAGTGAACGGGGTTGATGGAGTCGTACTCGTCGTGATCCAAATCACCCGATATCCTAATGCCGAACGGACGGCACCTCCGCGTTCAACACACGTACAGCCCGGTGATGTCTCCTACGCCTTGATCCAGCAAGGGGAGAAGGAGAGGTTGGGCAAGACTCCATCCAGCAGCAGCACGGCGGTGTGGTGGTGGTGGAGGAGCGGGGGACTCCAGCAGGGCTTCGCCAAGCACTACGAGAGACGAGGAGGGAGAGGGGTAGGGCTGCGCCAACAGGGGAGGAACTTCATGTGTTGGGCTGCCCCTTTGCCTCCACTATATACAGGGGGAGAGGGAGGGCTGCGCCCCCACCTAGGGTTTCCTCCCTAGGGGTGGCGGCAGCCCTAGATCCCATCTAGGGTGGCGGCCACAAGGGGGAGAGGGGGAGGCGCACTTGAGGTGGGCCTTAGGGCCCATCTGCCCTAGGGTTTGCCCCCCTTCCCCTCTTGGAGGCGCCTTGGGCCTTGGTGGGAGGCGCCCCAGCCCACCTAGGGGCTGGTCCCTTCTCACTATTGGCCCATGTAGGCCTCCGGGGCTGGTGGCCCCACCTGGTGGACCCCCGGACCCCTCCGGTGGTCCCGGTACACTACCGGTGATGCCCGGAACACTTCCGGTGGCCAAAACCATACTTAGTATATATTAATCTTTACCTCCGGACCATTCCGGAACTCCTCGTGACGTCCGGGATCTCATCCGGGACTCCGAACAACATTCAGTAACCGCGTACATACTTTCCCTATAACCCTAGCGTCATCGAACCTTAAGTGTGTAGACCCTACGGGTTCGGGAGTCATGCAGACATGGCCGAGACAACTCTCCGGTCAATAACCAACAGCGGGATCTGGATACCCATGTTGGCTCCCACATGCTCCACGATGATCTCATCGGATGAACCACGATGTCAAGGATTTAATCAATCACGTATACAATTCCCTTTGTCTAGCGGTACGATACTTGCCCGAGATTCGATCGTCGGTATCCCGATACCTTGTTCAATCTTGTTACCGGCAAGTCTCTTTACTCATTCCGTAACACATCATCCCGTGATCAACTCCTTGATCACATTGTGCATATTGTGATGATGTCCTACCGAGTGGGCCCAGAGATACCTCTCCGTTTACACGGAGTGACAAATCCCAATCTCGATTCGTGCCAACCCAACAGACACTTTCGGAGATACCTATAGTGTGCCTTTATAGCCACCCAGTTACGTTGTGACATTTGGCACACCCAAAGCACTCCTACGGTATCCGGGAGTTGCACAATCTCATGGTCTAAGAAAATGATACTTGACATTAGAAAATCTTTAGCATACGAACTACACGATCTTGTGCTAGGCTTAGGATTGGGTCTTGTCCATCACATCATTCTCCTAATGATGTGATCCCGTTATCAACGACATCCAATGCCCATGGTCAGGAAACCGTAACCATCTATTGATTAACGAGCTAGTCAACTAGAGGCTTACTAGGGACATGGTGTTGTCTATGTATCCACACATGTTTCTGAGTTTCCTATCAATACAATTCTAGCATGGATAATAAACGATTATCATGAACAAGGAAATATAATAATAACCAATTTATTATTGCCTCTAGGGCATATTTCCAACACTCTCCCACTTGCACTAGAGTCAATAATCTAGTTCACATCGCCATGTGATTAACACTCACAGGTCACATCGCCATGTGACCAACATCCAAGAGTCTACTAGACTCAATGATCTAGTTCACATCACTATGTGATAAACACTCAAAGAGTTCTGGGTTTGATCATGTTATGCTTGTGAGAGAGGTTGTAGTCAACGGGTCTTGCCATATTCAGATCCCTATGTATTTCGCAAAACTTTATATTGTAGATGCTGCTACCATGTTCCACTTGGAGCTATTCCAAATTATTGCTTCATTATACATATCCGGTATCTCTACTCAGAGCTATCCGGATAGGTGTTAAGCATGCATCGACGTAACTCTTTATGTCGAACTCTTTATCACCTCCATAACCGAGAAACATTTCCTTATTCCTCTAAGGATAATTTTGACCACTATCTGGTGATCCACTCCTAGATCACCTTTGTACCCTCTTGCTAGACATGTGGCAAGGCACACATCAGGTGCGGTACTCAGCATGGCATACCGTATAGAGCCTATGACAAAAGCATAGGGGACGACCTTTGTCCTTCCTCTTTCTTCTGCCGTGGTCAAGCTTTGAGTCTTAGTCAGCTTCACACCTTACAACTCAGGCAAGAACCCCTTCATTGACTGATCTATTTTGAACTCCTTCAAAAACATGTCAAGTTGTGCGTTCTTTGAAAGTGTCATCAGGCATCTTGATCTATCTCTATAGATCTTGATGCCCAATATGTAAGCAGCTTTATCCAGGTCTTCCTTTGAAAAACACCCTTCAAACAACCATTTATGCTTTCCAGAAATTCTACCTCATTTCGAATCAACAATATGTCATCCACATATACTTATCAGAAATGTTGTAGTGCTCCCACTCACTTTCTTGTAAATACAAGTTTCTAGCAAACATTGTATAAACCTAAAAGCTTTGATCACTCCATCAAAGCATATATTCTGACTCCGAGATGCTTGCTCTAGTCCATAGAAGGATCGCTGGAGCTAGCATACCTTTTAGCACCTTAGGATTGACAAAACTTTGGTTGTATCACATACAACTCTTTCTTACGAAAACTGGTAAGAAAACTTGTTTTTGACATCCATCTGTCAGATTTCATAAATGAAAAATACAGCTAATGTTAACATGATTCCGACAGACTTAAGCATCACTACGGGTGAGAAATTCTTATCGTAGTCAACTCCTTGAACTTGTGAAAAGACTCTTTCCCACAAGTCGAGCTTCATAGACGGTAACATTACCGCCCACGTCCGTCTTCTTCTTAAAGATCCATTTATCTCAATGGCTTCCCGATCATCCGGCAAGTCCACCAAAGTCCATACTTTGTTCTGATATATGGATCATATCTCGGATTTCATGGCCTCTAACCATTTGTCGGAATACGGGCCCACCATCGCTTCTCCATAGCTCGTAGGTTTATTGTTGTCTAACAACATGATATCTAAGACAGGATTACCGTACCACTTAGGAGTAGTACATATCCTTGTTGACCTACGAGGTTCGATAGCAACTTGATCTGAAGCTTCATGATCACTATCATTAACTTCATATTCAACAGACGTAGGCTCCACAGAAAACATCTTTCTATGTTGCATCACTCTCTGGTTGAAGTAAAGGTTCGACTACCTCATCAAGTTCTATCTTCCTCCCACTCAATTCTTTCGTGAGAAACTCCTTCTCGAGAAAGGACCCGTTCTTAGCGACAAACAATTTGCCCTCGGATCTGAGATAGAAGGTATACCCTACTGTCACCTTTGGGTATCCTATGAAGATGTGTTTGTCCGCTTTGGGTTCGAGCTTCTCCGGCTGAAGCCTTAAGCATCGCAGCCCCAAAAATTAAGAAACGACAACTTTGGTTTCTTGCCAAACCAATGTTCATACGACGTCATCTCAACGGACTTAGATGGTGTCCTATCTAAAGTGAATGCAGCTGTCTCTAATGCATAACCTCAAAATGAAAACGGTAGATTGATAAGAGACATCATAGATCGCACCATATCTCATAAGGTTTGATTACGACATCCGGACACACCATTACCCCGTGGTGTTTCAGGTGGCTTCAACTGTGAAACAATTCCACAATGTCTTAAGTGTTTGCCAAACTCATAACTCAGATATTCTCATTGATCAGATCGTAGGAATTTGATCTTCTTGTTATGATGATTCTTAACTTCACTCTGAAATCGCTTGAACTTTTCAAATGTTTCAGACTTGTGCTTCATTAAGTAAATATACCTATATCTACTCAAATCGTCAGTGAAGATGAGAAAATAGCGATATCCACCGCACGCTTCAATTCTCATTGGATCACACACATCAGCATGTATGATTTCCAACAAGTCACTTGCCCGTTTCATTGTACCTGAAAGCGGGGTCTTAGCCATCTTGCCCATGAGGCATGGCTTGCCTGTGTCAAGCGATTCAAAATCAAGTGACTCCAAACATCCATCGACATGGAGTTTCTTCATGCATCTTACTCCAATATGACCTAAGCGGCAGTGCCACGAGAAAGTGGCACTATCATTATTAACTCTACATCTTTTGGCATGAATGTGTATTACCACGACCGAGATTCAATGAACCATTCACATAGGGTGCATGACCATGAAAGGTATCATTCATGTAAACAGAATAACCATTATTCTCTAACTTAAATGAATGACCGTATTGCAATGAACATGATCTAATCATATTCATGCTCAACGTAGACACCTGATAACATTTATCTAGGTTCAATACTAATCCCGAAGGCAGATGGAGCGTGCGGTGGTGATCTCATCAACTTTGGAAACACTTCCAACACACATCGTCACCTCGCCCTTAGCCAGTCTCCGTTTAGTCGGTAGCTTTTGTTTCAAGTCACAAATAATAGCAACTGAACCGGTATCCAATACCCAGGTGCTACCAGGAGTACTAGTGAGGTACACATTAATAACACGTATATACTTTGTTGAAGTTTCCACCCTTCTTATCTACCATGCATTTGGGGTAATTCCACTACCAGTGACCGTTCCTCTTACAATAGAAGCACTCAGTCTTGGGTTTGGGTTCAACCTTGGGTTCCTTCACTGGAGCAGCAACTGGTTTGCCATCCATGAAGTTTCCCTTCCAGCCCTTGCCCTTCTTGAAACCAGTGGTCTTGTTAAACCATCAACACTTGATGCTCCTTCTTGATTTCTACCTTTTGCGGTCTTAAGCACCGCGAATAGCTCCGGGATCAACTCCATCCCTTGCATGTCATAGTTCATCATGAAGATCTAGTAGCTTAGTGATAGTGTCTAGAGAACTCTATCAATCACTATCTTATCTGGAAGTTTAACTCCCACTTGATTTATGTGATTGTAGCACCCAGACATTCTGAGCACATGCTCATTAGCTGAGCTATTCTCCTACATCTTGTTGGCAAAAGAACATGTCAGAGGTCTCACACCTCTCAACACGGGCATGGGCCTGTAATCCCAATTTCAGCTCTTGGAACATCTCATATGTTCTATGGCGTTCAAAAAGCCATTGGAATCCCGATTCTAAGCCGTAAAGTATGGTGCACTAAACTATCAAGTAGTCACCAGGATGTCTCTATCAGGTGTTCACAACATCCACAGACGATGTTGTAGGGGTTTGCACATCGAGCGGTGCATCAAGGACGTAAGCCTTCTGTGTAGCACTGAGGACACTCCTCGAACTACGGACCTAGTCCTTATCATTGCTTACAATATATTTCAACTTGGTCTTTCTCCAGGAACGGATTGAAACAGGGAGCTACAACATGAGCTATTCATCTACAACATATTTGCAAAGACAATTTAGACTATGTTCATGATAATTGAGTTCATCTAATCAAATTATTTAATGAACTCCCACTCAGATAGACATCCCTCTAGTCATCTAAGTGAAACATGATCCGAATCGACTAGGCCATGTCCAATCATCACGTGAGACGGATGTAACACCCTTGATGCGACTATGTCTCCCACGTGTCGAGGCACGACTTAGAGGCATAATCGCATTGAAGGCATATGTCGCAAGTTAGGCAATCTTCACAACATCCCATGTAATATAGATAATAAAAGGGGAGATAACATAGTTGGCTTACACTCGCCACGTCAATCAAGTACATAGATAACATTACAACATCCAAACATTCATGGCCGGACTACGACGCCAAAATAAAAGATAACCCAACATGCGACACGGTCCCGATCACCCCCAACTGGGCACCACTACTGATCATCAGGAAAGGAAACATAGTATCGTTGAGAGTCCTCGTCGAACTCCCACTTGAGCTCGAGCGCGTCACCTGCAGTGGAATCATCAGGCCCTACATCTGGTGTAATAGTAATCTGTGAGCCACAGGGACTCAGCAATCTCGCACCCTCGCGATCAAGACTATTTAAGCTTAATAGGTATGGCAAGGTAAATATATGTGGAGCTGTAGCAAGCGACTAACATATGTGGTGGCTATCCTGTTCGCAAAAGAGAGCGAGAAGAGGAGGCAAAGCGCGAGCGAGAAACTAGAGAGCAACCTGCGCAAGCATTACTCCAACACCGTGTTCACTTCCCGGACTCCGCCGAGAAGAGACCATCACGGTAACTCACACTGTTGATTCATTTTAATTAAGTTAAGGTTTAAGTTATCTACAACCGGACATTAACAAATTCCCATCTGCCCATAACCGCGGGCACGGCTTTCAAAAGTTCAAATCCCTGCAGGGGAGTCCCAACTTAGCCCATGACAAGCTCTCAGGATCAACGAAGGAATAGACCTCCTCCCGAGACGTTCCGATCAGACTCAGTATCTCGGTTCTTCAAGACACTTCGACAGGTTAAAACAAATCCAGCAACACCGCCCGAATGTGCTAACAACTCCCGATAGGAGCTGCACATATCTTGTTCTCAAGGCACACTCAGATAGGTCAAGCTACGAGTAAAACCAACCCTCAGGTTTCCCCGAGGTGGCCCCGCAGGCTGCCTGGTTCGGACCAACACTCAGAGGAGCACTGGCCCGGGGGGGGGGTTAAAATAAGATGACCCTCGGGCTCCGGAAACCCAAGGGAAAAAGAGGCTAGGTGGCAAATGGTAAAACCAAGGTTGGGCATTGCTGGAAAAGCTTTAATCAAGGCGAACTATCAAGGGGTTCCCATTATAACCCAACCACGTAAGGAACGCAAAATCCGGGAACATAACACCGATATGACGGAAACTAGGGCGGCAAGAGTGGAACAAAACACTAGGCGAGAGGCCGAGCCTTTCACCCTTTACCAAGTATATAGATGCATAAAGATAACATGGCAATATAATGATATCCCAACAAGTAAATAAATGTTCCAACAAGGAACGGCCTCCAATCTTCACCTACAACTAGCAACGCTATAAGAGGGGCTGAGCAAACCGGTAACATAGCCAATCAACGGTTTGCTAGGACATGGTGGGTTAGAGGTTTGACATGGCAATTTGGGAGGCTTGAAAGCAAGTGGTAGTCATTGTAGCATTGGCATAGCAAAAGAGCGAGCATCTAGCAAAGCAAAGATAGTAGTGATTTCGAGGGTATGATCATCTTGCCTACAAAGTTGTCAGAGTTGACTGGATCCTTGAAAGCAAACTCAACGGGCTCCTCATTAGCGAACTCTTCTCCCGGCTCTACCCAAACAAGACAAACAATCAACAAGGACACAATCAACCACGTGCAAGGATCAAACAATATGATGCAAACATGGAATGCTATGCAGGATGCGATGCGGGATGCATATGCAAGATTTGACAAGGAATGCATGAACCTGGCCTCAACTTGGGAATCCAAGTGTGCCACTGGAAAGATGAGATGAAATCGCTTGAAAACGATATAAAGAACGCCGGAATCGGATTTACGGTTTGGAAATGGCAAGCAGTTCAAATATGACCACGTTCTGCAATTTATAGCAAGTAGCCATCTAAATGCAACAAGATGAACATGCTACAGCACCCAAACGTGGCATCAAAATACATGGCAGGGATGCATTCATGATGCTTAACAAAAGTCTAGCACTGAGCTACGGTCAATTCATCCATTAACAGGTTCAAACAAGCATGGCAAAATGCATATGGTAAACAGATCTCAGACTTAGTGAAATTAACGCTTGTCTGGAATTTCAGATCAGATAGCACTCTTCGGAGCAGCAAAACTACATGCTACAAGATCTGAACATGGCAAAGTAAAGCATGACATGGAGCTACTCAAAGATCTTAACAAAAGTCCCTTAGTGACCTTGAGCCAAAAGGGATCAGAAAATACAATTGCAAGCATGTGAACATGGCAAAAACATAATCAGTTCTCAGACTTAGTGAAAAACTGGAGCATGCTGAAACAGATATCAAATAGGCATGTTTACGAGCTCGATGCACTCACTACAGAGTAAGTCATGACAAGATAAGCATACACCCATCAAGAATACACAAAATGCAAGCTAGACATGGCAAGAACAATAGCATAGCATGCACAGATCAAATACAACATCCTCGGCAAAATCGCTAACAAGTAGACAATCTGCCCAGATTCACGAAGTAGCAAAAGTAGAGCTCGATTGACTCAAGATAGGGTGCTCCATAATTGCAAACAAAGACATGGATGGATAGAGCACTACAAGATTAACAAAAACTCCTTACTGGTCATCTTCAAAAGAGGCACGGATCACTAGGAAATAACATGAACATATGGCATCATGAGATAAACAGCTCAAGGACTTAGTGGAAATGCTAAGTCCCTGAAATCAGCATTACCAAGAGCCTCACTTTGCAAGCTCGTGCTAGTCACCACACAGATCACAGAAATACATGGGTTGCACCTCTAGAAAGATGGCAAAACCCTTAACAAAACATATGTAGAGCTCATGGGCATATCATGCACACAATAATCATGGCAAAAATGACAAATATCTAAATGGAGTAGCAGATCTAACAAATATCTCAAGTAGCACTCTTCTAACAACATTTCGGGCATCAAGATGAACTCAAATGAAAATGATGCAATGGAATGAAATGATGTGCTCTCTGAGGCGAACATTTTTATAAACTATATGCCCAAAATGGAGTTACAGATGCAAAGTTACGATGCGATGAACAGGAGCATATGAACTAGGGTTTCGGGAAAAAGTCAACCACGTCTGGATCTGGATCTTGCGCGTTTCCCGAGGTTGGCCGGAGTGAGCTCGCCGGAGTTTGAAGTCGGCCGCCGGATTTTGTTGGGGAGGCGGCGTGGCGGTGGCGGCGGACGTGTCCGTCTCCATCCGGACGTGTCCGGCGGCGGCGGAGATCCGATTTTTAGGGTTTCGGAGAGGGGATCCGCGAATTTGGAGGAGGGGTCTTTATATAGAGGTAGAGGGAGCTAGGAGAGTCCAAATGAGGTGCGGTTTTCAGCCACGCGATCGTGATCGAACGCTCTAGATGATAGAGAGGGTTTTTGTGGGTTTTGGACCAAAGTGGACGGGTTTTGGGCTGCAACACACACGAGGCCTTTTCGGTCCCTCGGTTAACCGTTGGAGCATCAAACGAAGTCCAAATGGTACGAAACTTGACAGGCGGTCTACCGGTAGTAAACCAAGGCCGCTTGGCAAGTCTCGGTCCAATCCGGAAATGTTTAATCCCCACACACGAAAGAAAGGTAGAAATGACCACCGGAGGAGAACAAAGCGCCGTAATGCAAAACGGACAACGGGGAAAATGCTCGAATGCATGAGATGAACACGTATGCAAATGCAATGCACATGATGACATGATATGAGATGCATGACAACGATAACAACACACGGAGACAAAGACCCGAACCCGAGAAAATAAAATAACTTAACGCCGGAAAAGGCAAGAGTTGGAATACATATTGGGAAAGTCATATCCAGGGTGTTACAACGGACTAGTCATCAACGGTGAATATCTCATGTTGATCATATCTTCTATACGACTCATGTTCGACCTTTCAGTCTTCCGTGTTCCGAGGCCATGTCTGTACATGCTAGGCTCGTCAAGTCAACCTAAGTGTATTGCGTGTCTAAATCTGGCTTACACCCGTTGTATTTGAACGTTAGAATCTATCACACCCGATCATCACGTGGTGCTTCGAAACGACGAACCTTCACAACGGTGCACAGTTAGGGGGAACACTTTCTTGAAATTATTGCGAGGGATCATCTTATTTAATCTACCGTCGTTCTAAACAAATAAGATGTAAAACATGATAAACATAACATGCAATCAAATAGTGACATGATATGGCCAATATCATTTTGCTCCTTTTAATCTCCATCTTCGGGGCTCCATGATCATCGTTGTCACCGGCATGACACCATGATCTCCATCATCGTGTCTTCTTGAAGTTGTCTCGTCATCTATTACTTCTACTACTATGGCTAACGCTTTAGCAATAAAGTAAAGTAATTACATGACGTTTATGTTGACACGCAGGTCATAAATAAACTAAGACAACTCCTATGGCTCCTGCCGGTTGTCATACTCATCGACATGCAAGTCGTGATTCCTATTACAAGAACATGGTCAATCTCATACATCACATATATCATTCATCACATCCTTTTGGCCATATCACATCACAAGGCATATGCTGCAAAAACAAGTTAGACGTCCTCTAATTGGTGTTGCAAGTTTTTACGTGGCTGCTATAGGTTTCTAGCAAGAACGTTTCTTACCTACGCGAAAAACACAACGTGATATGCCAATTTCTATTTACCCTTCATAAGGACCCTTTTCATCGAATCCGATCTGACTAAAGTGGGAGAGACAGACACGCGCTAGCCACCTTATGCAACTAGTGCATGTCAGTCGGTGGAACCAGTCTCACGTAAGAGTACGTGTAAGGTTGGTCCGGGTCGCTTCATCCCACGATGCCGCCGAATCAAGATAAGACTAGTAACGGCAAGTAAATTGACAATATCGATGCCCACAACTGCTTTGTGTTCTACTCGTGCATAGAAACTACGCATAGACCTAGCTCATGATGCCACTGTTGGGGATCATAGCAGAAATTTAAAATTTTCTACGCATCACCAAGATCAATCTATGGAGAAATCTAGCAACGAGGGGAAGGAGAGTGCATCTACATACCCTTGTAGATCGCTAAGCGGAAGCGTTCAAGTGAACGGGGTTGATGGAGTCGTACTCGTCGTGATCCAAATCACCGATGATCCTAGTGCCGAACGGACGACACCTCCGCGTTCAACACACGTACAGCCCGGTGACGTCTCCTATGCCTTGATCCAGAAAGGGGAGAAGGAGAGGTTGGGGAAGACACCGTCCAGCAGCAGCACAACGGCGTGGTGGTGGTGGAGGAGCGCGGGACTCCAGAAGGGCTTCGCCAAGCACTACGAGAGACGAGGAGGGAGAGGGGTAGGGCTGCGCCAACAGGGGAGGAACTTCATGTGTTGGGCTGCCCCTTTGCCTCCACTATATATAGGGGGAGAGGGAGGGCTGCGCCCCCATCTAGGGTTTCCTTCCTAGGGGTGGCGGCAGCCCTAGATCCCATCTAGGGTGGCGGCCATAAGGGGGAGAGGGGGAGGCGCACCTGAGGTGGGCCTTAGGGCCCATCAGCCCTAGGGTTTGCCCCCCTTCCCCTCTTGGAGGCGCCTTGGGCCTTGGTGGGAGGCGCCCCAGCCCACCTAGGGGCTGGTCCCTTCTCACCTGGTGGACCTCCGGACCCCTCCGGTGGTCCCGGTACACTACCGGTGATGCCCGGAACACTTCCGGTGGCCGAAACCATACTTCATATATATTAATCTTTACCTCCAGACCATTCCGGAACTCCTCGTGACGTCCGGGATCTCATCCGGGACTCCGAACAACATTCGGTAACCGCGTACATACTTTCCCTATAACCCTAGCGTCATCGAACCTTAAGTGTGTAGACCCTACGGGTTCGGGAGTCATGCAGACATGGCCGAGACAACTCTCTGGTCAATAACCAACAGCGGTATCTGGATACCCATGTTGGCTCCCACATTCTCCATGATGATCTCATCGGATGAACCACGATGTCAAGGATTTAATCAATCTCGTATGCAATTCCCTTTGTCTAGCGGTACGATACTTGCCCGAGATTCGATCGTCGGTATCCCGATACCTTGTTCAATCTTGTTACCGGCAAGTCTCTTTACTCGTTCCGTAACACATCATCACGTGATCAACTCCTTGATCACATTGTGCACATTATGATGATGTCCTGCCGAGTGGGCCCAGAGATACCTGTCCGTTTACACGGAGTGACAAATCCCAGTCTCGATTCGTGCCAACCCAACAGACACTTTCGAAGATACCTGTAGTGTGCCTTTATAGCCACCCAGTTACGTTGTGACGTTTGGCACACCCAAAGCACTCTTACGGTATTCGGGAGTTGCACAATCTCATAGTCTAAGGAAATGATACTTGACATTAGAAAAGCTTTAGCATACGAACTACACGATCTTGTGCTAGGCTTAGGATTGGGTCTTGTCCATCACATCATTCTCCTAATGATGTGATCCCGTTATCAACGACATCCAATGCCCATGGTCAGGAAACCGTAACCATCTATTGATCAACGAGCTAGTGAACTAGAGGCTTACTAGGGACATGGTGTTGTCTATGTATCCACACATGTATCTGAGTTTCCTATCAATACAATTCTAGCATGGATAATAAACGATTATCATGAACAAGGAAATATAATAATAACCAATTTATTATTGCCTCTAGGGCATATTTCCAACACGCCGGAGCTCCTCTGCTCCGCTAGAAACATCGCCGCTCGCCAGCGCCATCACCATCTTCCCTATGCATGCGTGGAGAAGATGGCCATGGCCCTGGTTTGAGTCAAGGAGAGCTGAGCCCCACTTATTGTAGTAATAGAGGGCCAGCCGAGTTGGTCTACGCCTGTGCGCACCACAGGCGAGACCCTGGTTCGAGTCCCCCAGGGCGCATAACCCGCCCCCATTTTTTCTTGTATTCGCCTCTGACACTATGACATGAGGCCCCCACCTATCATACTCACTTACCTAGAGGCCCAACATATCAACCTCTCCTTCCCCTTTTCCCTTTTCTTTTATTTTCAATCTCAGGGAATATGCCATTACTGGTAGATGGAATCTTTCCATTTCGGTCCATGTCCAAATCTAGACATTCCTAATCGCACATGTTTCCTTTTTTGTCATTTTCCATTTCTGGCAGTATTTTACCTATAGCATTCATGAACATTTTCATACAGCAACATATGCATATTATATATGTTTTTAGGCTAGAAAATTCCAATGAATCCATTGGTGGCATCCATTTCATCATCTGAGCAAGTTTGCACACATGTCATTTTACATCTTGTTGCGGTTTTTTCATTTATGTGTATATTTATGCCATTATGCTATGGAGTAGATTTGCACATCAACATGCTCTTCGGCATGCCTACTTCATGCTAGATTTTATTGCATGCCATGAAGTGCACTGTGATTAGTGCCACAAGCTTGTAAACATGCTAACCTGAATCTGTTCCTGCCATGCCATGACATTCTAGCAAGACTGGGTCAGTTTATATCACTTGCCATGTTTGCATTGATGCTATCATCACTTATGTGGATCTTTGGAACAAGTTCAGTACGGGAGTTTTGTTAAGTGCATTTAGCACTAGCATGCCATGCTCAAGTTTGACATGATAGGCTCATATAATATGTAGTTTACTAGCTCTAACCTTTGCAACCCGATGTTGTTTTCTGCCATGTCCAGTATTTTCTCCAAGTCTGTAAAACTGTTGTCATTTGCATTTTTGCCTTGCTGTTTTAGTGATGTTCTAGCAGTTCATGTTTTGTAGTGCTCTACCTGTACTTCACTACCATGCCTTTAGTTATCATGTTGGAGTGTTGTAGCATATTTTTATGTTACATCTCAAGTGCCATGTTGTTGTTAATCTCAGCTTTGCATTGTTATTGTTTTGCTCACCGTTTGAGTTGTGTGCATCTGTTCCTCGTGATCTTTATATCGATTTCAACCTGAATCTCCCAACCTATCCAACGGCATGCTTGGTTTTCCAAGTTAGTTCCATGTTCATGTTTCCCCTTCCGGAGTACCCATATGCATTGCACATCATATCTTGCATTCCATGCCATATCTTGCATCATGTTGCTTGCGCATTGCACCGTGATTGATTGTTGTTCCGTTGCTTGTGTTCTTGCTTTGGGTAGAGCCGGGAGACGAGTTTGTGTTCAAGGACCCTGTCGAGTATGGGCATGAGGAGCAAGGATTTGATACCTCTGAAAACATTGCAGGCAAGATGATCATTCCCCCGATATCATTTCTATCTTTGCTTGCTAGTTGTTCGTTCTATCGTTTATGTCGCGCTACCTACCACTTGTTATATAGCCTCCCAAATTGCCATGACAAGCCTCTAACCCACCTTCCTAGCAAACCGTTGTTTGGCTATGTTACTGCTTTTGCCCAACCCTTCTTATAGCGTTGTTAGTTGCACGTGGAATGCAGGTTGTTCCATGTTGGAACATGGTTATGTTGGGATATCACAATATCTCTTATATTTAGTTAATGCACCTACATACTTGGTAAAGGGTGGAAGGCTTGGCCTTTTGCTTAGTGTTTTGTTCCACTCTTGTCGCCTTAGTTTTCGTCATACCGGGGTTATGTTCCTTGAATTTTGCGTTCCTAACACGATCAGGGTTTATGGGCCCCCCTTGTCTCTTCGCCTAAAGTAAAGCTTTCCTGAGGAGATCCAACATTGGTTTTACCATTTGCCTAATAACAACTAAAATTTTCATAGGGAGTAATTACACCCGAGGATTCTTAATCAACCCCTGGGACAGTGCTCCTCATGAGTGTTAGTACACCTACCTAGTAGTCGGCGGTGCCACCTCGGGGCAACTCGAGGTCTTTTGGCTATCGTCCACTTAGCATAGACGGATGAGTCCGTAGATAGAGAGCGCGCGGCTCTAGACATGGGTATGACTCACCGGGAGATCTCCTTGGGATAGTTTTCCTTTCTTCAAAGAGCTTGTGCACCGGGATTCCGAGAATACTCGGGGTGTCCCGCGATGGAGGATTGTCTCCGCGGATCGTGAGCTTGTCATGGGCTAAGTTGGGACACCCCTGCAGGGTTTAAACTTTCAAGAGCCATGCCCGCGGTTATGTCACATATGGGAGTTTTTAATATCCGGTTGTACTGAACTTGAAACAAACTCTTCAAAATACACCAACCGTGTGTGTAACCGTGATAGTCTCTTTTCGACGATGTTCGGGAAGAGAACACGGTGGGGTTATGATCAAACGTAAGTAGTTCATGATCACTTCTTTATCATTACTAGATTGCGACTGTCCGCGTAGCTTCTCACCTTGTTCTTGTATGCGTAAGCTAGCCACCATACAATGCTTAGTGCTTGTTGCAACTACACCACATATCCATACCTTACCTTCAAGCTTTGATAGTGTTGCTACCGAGGCTGTTGAGATTGCTGAGTCCCTGTGGCTCACAGAATACTACAAACACAGTTGCAGGTACCGATGATTCTGATGTAGGTGATGCCACTGAGGTCAAGTGGGAGTTCGACAAAGATCATGGCCGTTACTATGTTTCCTTCCTGGACGATCAGTAGTGGTGCCTAGTAGGGTCGATCGGGACATAGCTTGGGTGGTTGTATTTTATTCGTTTGATCTCGTTTGTACCCGAACTATGTGTTCATCTTGAATTATTGTATTATCTTGATGCTATTTGTGTGACATTGTGGTGATTGTAAGCCAAAGCTCGTATTCTATCTATTCAGTACATGAGATGTGCAAAGATACAACCACTCTTGCGACCATACCAATATGCGCTCATGCCCCAAGTCGTGCCTCGACACTTGTGGAGTATACTCGCATATTGGGTGTTACAAGTTGATAATCAGAGCCATCCCGACTTAGGAGCCCCTACTTGATCGAACCGCTGACGTTGTTGTGTCTAGAGCAAAACTATTTTGCGTATTAGGATTATATATATCGGAGAGTAGGATTCTTTTTACTCCTTATCCCCTTCGTCGCTCTGGTGAGGACTCCTAAAGTAGATGTTTGACTTCCCTCTCCTCATTTTCACTAAAAAATAGGATCACGCAGGTATCTTAAGATCGTTCTGATATTATTGTGATGAGAACATTGTTCTTGCTGCCTCCTAACATTTTGGGGTTGTGGCAGTGTCCCGGGGAGTTGAGCTCCGAGGTGTTGTCGTCATAGTTTTATCGTTACAGTTCCGGTATACCTGAGCTCACCGACATCGAAAATCTCTTCTATGCATGTTAGTGGTGAGATAACCTCGACGCCACCCAGTACTGGGGAGGGAGTTCGGGAGTATTGACACAGCTAGTATAGCAGATTCTTTTCGAAGGTCTAAGGTACAAGTATTCTGGAGGTTTCTTGGTTATGTGTTGACGGATGGATACATTGGAGCATAGGGCTTGTTAGTTGTCTGATATATTGTGCCTCCTTGTATCCCCAACACCAGATTGCATAACCAGAAAGTTTTGGGAGTTAATAGGTGGGAATTCAAGTAGCCCTTAGTTATCCTTCCGACAGATAATTGGTATGATATTGGGGGATCTTTACCATTTATTTGTTCCAGTCGTACCTTGTTGGTTTATTCATCAACCTTCTATCTAAGTGGCTTCTCATCATAATGTTCGTATCATATTAACATTGGAATGAATTTGTTCAACCGCTCTGTTTGGATGCTTATTGTGAAGACTTCTTTGCTCATGTCTATCCGTTGATTCAACTTGTTTATCATTTCTATGGTGGTTCTAATGGATGTCACCTTCTTCAGGATGGCTCCCCCAACGTGTCTGCATTTGGAACGTATTGATGGAGAGCAGTCGAACCCTCTGCCACCTCCTCCACCTCTGGAGGCATGGAAAGCTATGACGTCGGCCACCAACACCAATACCCAGATGCTTCTGCAGCTCTTGCAAGAGCGCAACCAAGGCTGTGACGCCCCCGATTTAATCGTACACTAATCATACATGCAAACGTGTACGATCAAGATCAGGGACTCACAGGAAGATATCACAACACAACTCTACAAATAAAATAAGTCATACAAGCATCATATTACAAGCCAGGGGCCTCGAGGGCTCGAATACAAGAGCTCGATCATAGACGAGTCAGCGGAAGCAACAATATCTGAGTACAGACATAAGTTAAACAAGTTTGCCTTAAGAAGGCTAGCACAAACTGGGATACAGATCGAAAGAGGCGCAGGCCTCCTGCCTGGGATCCTCCTAACTACTCCTGGTCGTCGTCAGCGGGCAGCACGTAGTAGTAGGCACCTCCGGTGTAGTAGGGGTCGTCGTCGACGGTGGCGTCTGGCTCCTGGACTCCAGCATCTGGTTGCGACAACCAGAAAGAAAGGAAAGGGGAAAAAGGGGGGAGAAAGCAACCGTGAGTACTCATCCAAAGTACTCGCAAGCAAGGAACTAAACTACATATGCATGGGTATATGTGTAAGGAGGCCATATCAGTGGACTGAACTGCAGAATGCCAGAATAAGAGGGGGATAGCTAGTCCTGTCGAAGACTACGCTTCTGGCAGCCTCCGTCTTGCAGCATGTAGAAGAGAGTAGATGGAAGTCCTCCAAGTAGCATCTCCAAGTAACATCTCCAAGTAGCATCTCGAGTAGCATAATCCTACCCGGCGATCCTCTCCTCGTCGCCCTGTGGAAAAGCGATCACCGGGTTGTATCTGGCACTTGGAAGGGTGTGTTTTATTAAGTATCCGGTTCTAGTTGTCATAAGGTCAAGGTACAACTCCAAGTCGTCCTGTTACCGAAGATCACGGCTATTCGAATAGATTAACTTCCCTGCAGGGGTGCACCACATAGCCCAACACGCTCGATCCCATTTGGCCGGACACACTTTCCTGGGTCATGCCCGGCCGCGGAAGATCAACACGTCGCAGCCCCACCTAGGCAAAACAGAGAGGCCAGCACGCCGGTCTAAACCTAAGCGCACAGGGGTCTGGGCCCATCGCCCATAGCACACCTGCATGCTGCGTACGCGGCCGAAAGCAGACCTAGCCTAATGGCGTTCCAGTCCAATTCGGCGCGCGCCGCTCCGTCGCTGACGTCTGAAGTGCTTCGGCTGATACCACGACGTCGGGATACCCATAACTACTCCCACGTAGATGGTTAGTGCGTATAGGCTCGTAGCCAGACTCAGATCAAATACCAAGATCTCGTTAAGCGTGTTAAGTATCCGCGAACGCCGAACAGGGCCAGGCCCACCTGTCTCCTAGGTGGTCTCAACCTGCCCTGTCGCTCCGCCACAAAGTAACAGTCGAGGGCCGTCGGGAACCCAGGCCCACCTCTACCGGGATGGAGCCACCTGTCCTTTCAGCCCCCTCGTCAGAATCACTTGCGGGTACTCAATGAGCTGACCCGACTTTAGTCACCATCTGTATAGTATGTATGTAAGTATAGTATATACCCGTGATCACCTCCCAAGTGATCACGGCCCGATAGTATAGCAAGGCAGACTGACAAGAATGTAGGGCCAATGATGATAAACTAGCATCCTATACTAAGCATTTAGGATTGCAGGTAAGGTATCAACAAATGTAGCGACAATGTCAGGCTATGCATCAGAATAGGATTAACGAAAGCAGTAACATGCTACACTACTCTAATGCAAGCAGTATAGAGGAGAATAGGCGATATCTGGTGATCAAGGGGGGGGGGGCTTGCCTGGTTGCTCTGGCAAGAGAGAGGGGTCGTCAACTCCGTAGTCGAACTGGTCAGCAGCAGCGTCGGTCTCGTAGTCTACCGGAGATAAGAGGGGGAAGAAACAATGAATACAATGCAAACATAAACACGACGATGCGTGACGTGACAATGAGCGGTGCTAAGTGTGCCCTAACGTGGTATGAGGTGGTACCGGTTAAGGGGGGAAACATCCGGGAAGTATTCCCGGTGTTTCGCGTTTTCGGGCAGAGGAGCCGAAGGGGGAAAGTTGCGAGTTCGATAGGTTAGGGGTGTGTGGCGGACGAACGGACTGCGTATCCGGAATCGTGTCGTCGTTCTGAGCAACTTTCATGTACGAAGTTTTTCGATCCGAGCTACGGTTTACCTTATATTAATTTTAAAAGCTTTAAATCATTTTTAGGATTTATTTAATTAATTTAATCAACATTATCCAGAATAGTGTCTGCTGACGTCATCATGATGTCAGCATGACGTCAGCAGTTGACTTGGTCAACCTGACAGGTGGGTCCCACCGGTTAGGGATTGTTTAGCTAATTAACAATTAGGGTAACTATTTATTAGGTTAATTGATCTTAATTAGTTAAACTAAACAAGATTAGATAAGTTAATTAATTAGTTAATTAAATTAATTAATTAATTAATTAATTAATTAATTTTATTATTAATTTATTTATTATATATATATATTTTAATTCTTTTTTTTAATCGTTCTGGGGCGGGGCCCCCTAGTTAGTGTCCCGGGGGCCAAACAGGCGCGCGGGTTACGGGCGCCTGGAGCGCTGGGTGCGGGCGCACCCGAGTGGGCACTCGCCCGCAGAGCAGGACGAGGCCGCCGGGGCACCGACGACACGGCGGGCCGGCGCGGCCAGCCGGGCCACGGTGGGCGGAGGTGACAAGGGGGGTGGCGCCGGTGCGAAGTGCCGCGGGCGGGGGCGGCATCAAGGCGGCAGGACCCGATGGCGGCGGGACATGGACGGCGATGGCCAGCAGGGGCGCGTCCAGGCGCCGATGGCCGCGGCTGAAGTGGCCAGGGGGTGCGGCGCAGGCGTGCAGGGGCATAGCCACGGCGTCGGGCGTGAGTTTCGGGCTGCGTCGGGGGGAAAACCAGGGCGAGGGCCGTCCATGAGGGGGCGTGCGGCCATGGAGCCTCGGGCGCGAACGGAGCCGCGTGCGGGCGACGGAACGGCGCGGTCCACCGCAACTGCGGGTCCAGGCGTGGCCACAGCGAGGGGCGGGGCGCGAACGCACGACGGTGACTGCGGGGCAGGAGGGAAGGAGGGGGGGGCCGCTCACGTGCGCTTGCAGGGGAGAGGAGGGGCCATCGGGGAGGAGGACGAGGAAGCGGGCGACGATGGTGCGGTCCGGCGATGGAGATGAGGACGAGCGGCATCGGGGCGCCGAGGTCGAGCTCCCTGTCCAGTACGGGTCGATGGGCAGGCGCCGTGCGGGAGGAGACGGAAGGCGGGCCGGCGTGGTCGATCCGGCGAGGTGGCGTCGAGGTCCAGCGGCGGGGCGGCGTGCGCGGTCGGGCCCCAATCCGATCTGGATCGTGGGAGAGAGGGAGAAAGCGAGTGGGGGGGGAGTGGCTGTTCGGTTAGGATTAGGGTTTCCTGGGGGCGGGGATAAGGGGAGTGAGGGGGCCGGCCGGTTGGTTGGGCCAGGTGGGCCGGTGCCCTGCTGGGCCGGAGCCCAGTGGGGGGGGGTGTTTCCCTTTTATTTATTCTCATTTGCTTTAGTTTTGTTTTTGTTATTTTTCTTTTCTGTTTTTATTTATTTATAAACACTTAGGCATTTTATAAAATTGTGAACCTTACACCATAATTATCTTTGTAATACATGGCAACCACCGAACATTTTTATTTTAATTTTTAAAAACTTTTATTGTTTTCTTTTATTTAAATTTTGAATTTGTTTCGGTTCTGAACTATCGAGAGTTTATCACAGTAACCGTGGTGACGTGGCATCATTAGCGGGGAATCACTATAGCTTAATTATCCGGGCGTCACAATTCTCCTCCACTATAAGAAATCTCGTCCCGAGATTTAGGATCGGTTATAAGGGGGAAGGGGTCTGGTTACGAAATTCTAACGATTCTTCTCGATCATAGTAGCTCTTCTCGAAGAGGTCGACCCATTACATTGATGTCTTCAGTCCTCTCCTTCAGGTCATCATGATGAAGTTTGTCGTCCTTTCTTCGGGGTTCCATCGTACTTACGAAAGGAAAAAGGGTGGGTATTCCGAGAGAATGGACCTCTGCAGGTTTGACTGTCTGGTCGATAACATCGGGGAGGGTGGCGGAAGTAACTCTCGAATTGAAACTTAAGAAAATATCAAGAGCAGAGTAAGGAGGTATCCTGGGAAGTTTCGAGCGGGCAGGCAATCGTTCGATGTCTGATATGTGGCGTGAAAGGGGTTCGAAGCCACGAGAATAAGTATTTGTCTGATACCAGATTGAAGGTGGCTCATGAATTACATACGAGGCCACGCGCGAGGAACAACCTTGGGTACAGGGGGGTACAGGAGAGTCAGGTTTCGATCCTGTGGAACTGTGGGTTATGGGCCCACCATGTGGGTTAAAAGTTTGGAAGGGTGGAGACGTCTTGCGTGATCATGCAAGCAAGGCAAGGCAGAGGCTAGCCTGTCGATTATGTCGGCAACAACGACGGTACCAAGGGCGAGGGACGAAGAGAACCATTTTCCTGCTCGTCGAACGAGGCGGACCAATAGGCAAGGTTCTCGTCCATCGGTGGCTACCAGAATGTCATCAACAATAGTAACAGGGTCTTATTGACAGAGTCGTACAACCGAGGTGTTTATATAAGCAGTGAATCTTTACTTCTTAGATCATATAGATCACAATAAAGGTTAACCCAACAATGGAAAGGAAAATATGATTATCAAATTAAACAGAACAAGGGAAAGGAAAATGTGTTTAAACACATATATCAGGGGTATATCCTTCCCAAGGACAAGCAGAGCATGATATCCTTGGCAGGATATAATGTAGAAAACTCCTTAGGAAAGGGGAGAGAAATTTCATGACATTACCGATGCAACGGTGTTTGGGGTAATTGAGCAAGTAACATTTAGCATTGGGCTTCAAATGTTCTTGTTGAAAATCGGAGCACCACCGACATGCTTCGAGATAGCATTGACATGGTCTTCAGGTGAAGATCAGACTTTGGAATCACGAAGGATCCATCAGGAATAACTTGTAGAATAAGTCTTACAATTTCCTCATGGACGAATGAGTAACCTTGCTGAAAAAGGTATCTATAATGATAGGTCCTCCAGCCGGGGGGGTGCTAGGCATGACATCATGTTACCGGGTCATCAAAGGATCAACATCATAACTCTTGGAAAGTTGTCCCAACCATCATATCTGACCGAGATTCAGATCCGATTGGTGTCAGGATACCTCAGACTTAGGATACCTGAGAAGAAAAGGTGCAACGCAAATCGATGAAATGACATTGCAAGATTCTCGGGAAATGAACTATGGGAGCGGGTTCTTGAAGCAATAGTTCATCATTAAACCAAGTTGAGGATGAGGAGGTGGCTGATGGACTCAGCGACAATCCATTGAGATTTTCGAAAGATGGATTTCCACAATTATGTGAACAAAGAAATAACATTTGTCAAATCAGATAATATAATGAGGTATACTCAAGGAGAACATACCCAATTAAACATTGGTTGAAAGGTGCGCCCGAAATATGGGTTGAGTTGCACGACCAATGTCAGAATGGTGATTCAATAATCAATAGCCTAAGAATGAACTTTCGTCCATTAACTTCAAAGAAATAGGGTTGCTAGAAGGAAAGAATCCAAACAACACCATTCACTTGTTGGAATTAACACGAGGACCAAGAAAAATGGTGATGGTGAGAAGTATTTCTATGTCAAGAATTCTCAAGAGGTGGAACAAATCTCAGAATATTCTTGACATAAAGGATGGTAATACTCCAAGGTAAAGAGGAACAATTGCTGGATAGCAAGGAACTCAAGGTATAACACCAAACATGAACAAGCTTGTGTTGGTGGGAGGGCAATAAAGTGGTCGACGATAATCAATTTATCGAGGGCAAGGATGGTATTTCTCATCATTAATTCCCTTGATATCCTGGAAGAGCATCAGAATGTAGATGGTGATCATGACACATTTGCCGAGAGATTCCACGAAGATGTAATCGATCCACGATCACATCAAGTCAAAAGAATGATGAAGCTAGAGGTTATTGGAACCATAGGTACGACACAAACTTGAAATCAAGCTTGTTGTTCAAGGTGAAATGATATGACGAGGAAAATCAACGTAAGCTTAGCTCACTGTCGAAAATTGTGCTCCAGGAAGAAAGGACCAGGTAGCATAGTTAAAATTTAGCACAAAATGATATAGCCGATCAGGCTAGGAATGACGTGTTGGAGTATTAAACTTCTCATCCACAATGTACTAGGAGTACTGAATCACAGGGGCGATTCGATTCACTAATCGGTGTTCTCGGTTGACGACAACCTAGAACCCGTGGAGTGACTATGACGGAGTAAGGCACTACTTCATCAGAAATGCATAAGATGTAGTGCAATCGGTTGATATCCTCGAGATACTAGGGGGTTAGTACTCGAAGGTAGATCAAAATAGAGGTTGGACTGGGGTATTGATCCATAGGAGACAATTGTTTTAACTTGTCCGAGAAGTGAGATCAAAGAAGAACAATCATGGTCGGAACCACGGTTGCTAGGGATCAATTCCCAGATACCATATGTTAGTTATCAAGGAAATAGTTATTGTTACAAGAAGCTTCCATGATAGGATATACATCGTGTCCATGGGCATGAACACAAAGTTCAAGGTCGACTCCCACTTCTCCAATGCATACCCTTTCATTCACTTCTCGCTTTCGATGAAGTTATAGCGTTGAAATTTTGTCTGGCAAAATACCAAAAGAGTACGACTCGTGAAACTTTCGAGTTCACACATATTAAGGAAGGCATAGGTTCAACCCATCGGGGCATCTTAGAATCCTATACCAGAATCTTTAGAAGTAATTAACTCAAGCTTGAAGGCAGAGCATGGTTGAGAAAGCAGACGATACAATTTACCAAAGGCATTATGTATCCGAGAAAAAGGCTCACAAGTTTATTGAATATGAAGGGCATTGTCAGATAAAATCCAACAAGGATCTGGTGGTCCACAAGGGATCTGACGTGAGCATCGGTACTCAACTAGAGGAAGCAAATTATAGAAACAACTGACTAACTCAATTGTCAAATGCAAAGGAATTATGATTTCCAAATCAAGGGATCAGAAGCAATGCTCTGATTAGGGGTGGATAAGTTGAATAGCCTTAGGGTACAATCAAAGACAATTGGATTGGTCGAGAACCAATTCCAGTTAAAAGAATGGCAGCTCAGCCGGAAAGGTAATTTATAAGGATCAATGATGATTGCGTGTATTCGCAACATATTGAGTCAACAGACTCAAAATGATAATGACAAGGAATGTCAATAAGATTTCTATACTTATGGGATTAATCATAATGAAAGCAAACAAGAAATTCCAGAGCCAAAGGCTCCAGAGGATTCTCGGAAGATCGAATAGTATTTTGAAGAATTTTGTGTAACACATGAACAACAGGGGATGAGCGGATACTCGACAAGTGCGAGTATTTATTTGAGGGGGTATTCATGTAGTAAGGAACTGCTAGGCAGTAGGCACAAAGTATTCTCGGATCAATAGAGAAAACTTCGGGGTATCTTGTAATAACAAGATCACTGGGGGATGATCGTATGAATGGCAAGTGTAAGTAGTTATCCATACGGATTTATCGGTGGCCAGGAATAGCAAAAGTGATGGGCACAAAGTCTCGAGAGAATATCAAAGAGTATCTCCGAATTCTTCTGATTAGCAGACGATCATCTGAAGTGAGGGGCTCTCCGGGAGAAAGTACTCGCGAGAACCTAAAGTTAGTTTTGTTATTAGCAAAATCGTTTAACCCGAATAGAAGAGAGTTCAGAATCCCAGAGTAAAGATCGAGGAGTAAAAGATCCTAATACCACCCAATGGCGACGTGGGCCCATGGGCCGCACAGCCATGTTAGTAAAAGTTTTGCAAAGTCTAGACTCGACTTCGGCCAAGGAGTTGGAAGGGGGATTCCTACAGGCAGTCGGCTCTGATACCAACTTGTGACGCCCCCGATTCAATCGTACACTAATCATGCACGCAAATGTGTACGATCAAGATCAGGGACTCACGGGAAGATATCACAACACAACTCTACAAATAAAATAAGTCATACAAGCATCATAATACAAGCCAGGGGCCTCGAGGGCTCGAATACAAGTGCTCGATCATAGACGAGTCAGCGGAAGCAACAATATCTGAGTACAGACATAAGTTAAACAAGTTTGCCTTAAGAAGGCTAGCACAAACTGGGATACAGATCGAAAGAGGCGCAGGCCTCCTGCCTGGGATCCTCCTAAACTACTCCTGGTCGTCGTCAGCGGGCAGCACGTAGTAGTAGGCACCTCCGGTGTAGTAGGGGTCGTCGTCGACGGTGGCGTCTGGCTCCTGGACTCCAGCATCTGGTTGCGACAACCAGAAAGAAAGGAAAGGGGGAAAAAGGGGGGAAGAAAGCAACCGTGAGTACTCATCCAAAGTACTCGCAAGCAAGGAACTAAACTACATATGCATGGGTATATGTGTAAGGAGGCCATATCAGTGGACTGAACTGCAGAATGCCAGAATAAGAGGGGGATAGCTAGTCCTGTCGAAGACTACGCTTCTGGTCAGCCTCCGTCTTGCATCAAGTAGAAGAGAGTAGATTGAAGTCCTCCAAGTAGCATCTCCAAGTAACATCTCCAAGTAGCATCTCGAGATGCATAATCCTACCCGGCGATCCTCTCCTCGTCGCCCTGCGGAAAAGCGATCACCGGGTTGTATCTGGCACTTGGAAGGGTGTGTTTTATTAAGTATCCGGTTCTAGTTGTCATAAGGTCAAGGTACAACTCCAAGTCGTCCTGTTACCGAAGATCACGGCTATTCGAATAGATTAACTTCCCTGCAGGGGTGCACCACATAGCCCAACACGCTCGATCCCATTTGGCCGGACACACTTTCCTGGGTCATGCCCGGCCGCGGAAGATCAACACGTCGCAGCCCCACCTAGGCAAAACTGAGAGGCCAGCACGCCGGTCTAAACCTAAGCGCACAGGGGTCTGGGCCCATCGCCCATAGCACACCTGCACGTTGCGTACGCGGCCGGAAAGCAGACCTAGCCTAATGGCGTTCCAGTCCAATTCGGCGCGCGCCGCTCCGTCGCTGACGTCTGAAGTGCTTCGGCTGATACCACGACGTCGGGATACCCATAACTACTCCCACGTAGATGGTTAGTGCGTATAGGCTCGTAGCCAGACTCAGATCAAATACCAAGATCTCGTTAAGCGTGTTAAGTATCCGCGAACGCCGAACAGGGCCAGGCCCACCTGTCTCCTAGGTGGTCTCAACCTGCCCTGTCGCTCCGCCACAAAGTAACAGTCGAGGGCCGTCGGGAACCCAGGCCCACCTCTACCGGGATGGAGCCACCTGTCCTTTCAGCCCCCTCGTCAGAATCACTTGCGGGTACTCAATGAGCTGACCCGACTTTAGTCACCATCTGTATAGTATGTATGTAAGTATAGTATATACCCGTGATCACCTCCCAAGTGATCACGGCCCGATAGTATAGCAAGGCAGACTGACAAGAATGTAGGGCCAATGATGATAAACTAGCATCCTATACTAAGCATTTAGGATTGCAGGTAAGGTATCAACAAATGTAGCGACAATGTCAGGCTATGCATCAGAATAGGATTAACGAAAGCAGTAACATGCTACACTACTCTAATGCAAGCAGTATAGAGGAGAATAGGCGATATCTGGTGATCAAGGGGGGGGGCTTGCCTGGTTGCTCTGGCAAGAGAGAGGGGTCGTCAACTCCGTAGTCGAACTGGTCAGCAGCAGCGTCGGTCTCGTAGTCTACCGGAGATAAGAGGGGGAAGAAACAATGAATACAATGCAAACATAAACACGACGATGCGTGACGTGACAATGAGCGGTGCTAGGTGTGCCCTAACGTGGTATGAGGTGGTACCGGTTAAGGGGGGAAACATCCGGGAAGTATTCCCGGTGTTTCGCGTTTTCGGGCAGAGGAGCCGAAGGGGGAAAGTTGCGAGTTCGATAGGTTAGGGGTGTGTGGCGGACGAACGGACTGCGTATCCGGAATCGTCTCGTCGTTCTGAGCAACTTTCATGTATGAAGTTTTTCGATCCGAGCTACGGTTTACCTTATATTAATTTTAAAAGCTTTAAATCATTTTTAGGATTTATTTAATTAATTTAATCAACATTATCCAGAATAGTGCCTGCTGACGTCATCATGATGTCAGCATGACGTCAGCAGTTGACTTGGTCAACCTGACAGGTGGGTCCCACCGGTTAGGGATTGTTTAGCTAATTAACAATTAGGGTAACTATTTATTAGGTTAATTAATCTTAATTAGTTAAACTAAACAAGATTAGATAAGTTAATTAATTAGTTAATTAATTAATTAATTAATTAATTAATTAATTAATTTTATTATTAATTTATTTATTATATATATATATTTTAATTCTTTTTTTTAATCGTTCTGGGGCGGGGCCCCCTAGTTAGTGTCCCGGGGGGCCAAACAGGCGCGCGGGTTACGGGCGCCTGGAGCGCTAGGTGCGGGCGCACCCGAGTGGGCACTCGCCCGCAGAGCAGGACGAGGCCGCCGGGGCACCGACGACACGGCGGGCCGGCGCGGCCAGCCGGGCCACGGTGGGCGGAGGTGACAAGGGGGGTGGCGCCGGTGCGAAGTGCCGCGGGCGGGGGCGGCATCAAGGCGGCAGGACCCGATGGCGGCGGGACATGGACGGCGATGGCCAGCAGGGGCGCGTCCAGGCGCCGATGGCCGCGGCTGAAGTGGCCAGGGGGTGCGGCGCAGGCGTGCAGGGGCATAGCCACGGCGTCGGGCGTGAGTTTCGGGCTGCGTCGGGGGGAAAACCAGGGCGAGGGCCGTCCATGAGGGGGCGTGCGGCCATGGAGCCTCGGGCGCGAACGGAGCCGCGTGCGGGCGACGGAACGGCGCGGTCCACCGCAACTGCGGGTCCAGGCGTGGCCACAGCGAGGGGCGGGGCGCGAACGCACGACGGTGACTGCGGGGCAGGAGGGAAGGAGGGGGGGCCGCTCACGTGCGCTTGCAGGGGAGAGGAGGGGCCATCGGGGAGGAGGACGAGGAAGCGGGCGACGATGGTGCGGTCCGGCGATGGAGATGAGGACGAGCGGCATCGGGGCGCCGAGGTCGAGCTCCCTGTCCAGTACGGGTCGATGGGCAGGCGCCGTGCGGGAGGAGACGGAAGGCGGGCCGGCGTGGTCGATCCGGCGAGGTGGCGTCGAGGTCCAGCGGCGGGGCGGCGTGCGCGGTCGGGCCCCAATCCGATCTGGATCGTGGGAGAGAGGGAGAAAGCGAGTGGGGGGGGAGTGGCTGTTCGGTTAGGATTAGGGTTTCCTGGGGGCGGGGATAAGGGGAGTGAGGGGGCCGGCCGGTTGGTTGGGCCAGGTGGGCCGGTGCCCTGCTGGGCCGGAGCCCAGTGGGGGGGGGGTGTTTCCCTTTTATTTATTCTCATTTGCTTTAGTTTTGTTTTTGTTATTTTTCTTTTCTGTTTTTATTTATTTATAAACACTTAGGCATTTTATAAAATTGTGAACCTTACACCATAATTATCTTTGTAATACATGGCAACCACCGAACATTTTTATTTTAATTTTTAAAAACTTTTATTGTTTTCTTTTATTTAAATTTTGAATTTGTTTCGGTTCTGAACTATCGAGAGTTTATCACAGTAACCGTGGTGACGTGGCATCATTAGCGGGGAATCACTATAGCTTAATTATCCGGGCGTCACAAAGGCCAAGGCAACCAAGGAAACCAGGGCCAAGGGCAATTCAACAATCAGCCTCAGTTTTCCACACTCAATCAGTTTCTCAGAAATCAGTCAAAGACGTTCAGCGCTTGTGTTGAGGCCATGGACACTGACGATTGGCTCGTGGACATCAACAATGTCAGGCCTGAGGACTACGTCAAGTTCGCTTCTTTTCAGCTCAAGAACCAAGCAACAGATTGGTATCAGCAGTAAAAAGACGCTAGAGGGGGTCGAGTGATTACCTGGACTGACTTCTGCCGGGATTTCCGAGCTCATCATATTCCAACAAGTGTTGTCGAGAGGATGCGTGAGAAATTTTGCAATCTGAAGGAAGGAAGCATGTTTGTGTATCAATACATCATCCAGTTTCAGAATCTTGCTCACTATGTAAGGGAAGACGTTCCTGATGAAAAGAGCATGATCTACTACTTCAGGGGTGGCCTCAGAGAGGACCTTCAGCTAGATCTTGTTCTTGTTGATCCTACTCAGTTCGATCAGTTCTATAACATGGCTCTCAGGCAAGAAGCTGCCCAGCTCAAGTGTGAGGCTTCAAAGAAGAGGCTCAGGGATGCAGTCCACTCGTCTTCTTCCTCTCAAGTGGCCTCAAAGCAACAGATGTTCTGGCTCCCTCCACCTCCTCCGTTTCGTCAGCCCTACCAGCAGAAGCAGTCAGGTGGTTGTGGATCTTCCCACCCACCCAACCCAAGCCATCAGAACAAGTCTCAGCCTCAGGCTCCGAGGACGGGCGGTCCTGCTCCTCCACCTTTCCATCCACTTTCAGAGGTCACTTGTCACAAGTGTGGTATGAAGGGTTCATATTCCAACAAGTGCTTCAACCAAAGGCGCCTTCCGCCTGCATCTCCGATCAGGTCAGCAAGCAATGCAGTTGTCAAGCACAATCAAAAGTATGCAAAGGTGAACATGTTGAATGCAGCTCAAGAGGAGGCATCTACTGATGTGATCATGGGTAACCTCTCAGTTAACTCTTTTCCGGCAAAAGTATTGTTTGATTCAGGTGCATCGCATTCTTTCATATCAAGACCTTTTTATGAGATGCATGACTTGATGCCTGAGTTATTAGCCAAGCCTTTATCCATTATCTCTTCAGGAAAGATCATGAATTCTCGCTTGATAGTTCCTAATGTCAGCATCAAGATGGGCAATTATGCATTTCTGGTTTCCCCAATTGTTCTTGGCAAATCCGACATTGATCTCATTCTTGGCATGGATTGGCTTTTGAAGCACAAGGATTTTCTTGATTGTGGTACCAAGGAGATTAAATTGATACACCCTTCTGAAGATGTGATCATCTTTGCACTCGTGATGACACCATTCGGTTGTTCTCTCTCAATGAGAAAGGCGAGATCAATGCTATTTCTCAGATTCCAGTTGTCTATGAGTATCAAGATGTCTTTCCTGAAGAGCTTCCGGGTATGCCTCCTCATCGGCCAGTCGAGTTCGTTATTGACCTTGAGCCTGGCACAGAACCCGTTTGCAAGCGTCCCTACAAGCATGGGCCAGACGAGCTAAAAGAATTGAAGAAACAGCTCTATGAACAAGAACGTCTAGGTTTGATCAGACCAAGTTCATCTCCTTGGGGATGTGGTGTTCTCTTTGTCCAGAAGAAGGACGACACGGAATGACTTTGCGTCGATTACCGCCCATTCAATAAGAAGATGATCAAGAATAAATACCCACTTCCCAATATCAACGAGTTATTAGAGCAAATCAAAGGTGCAAAGGTGTTTTCCAAGCTTGACCTCTATATGGGGTATCACCAGATTCACATTCGTGAAGAAGATATCCCAAAGATAGCTTTCAGAACGAGCTTTGGTTCTTATGAATATACTATCATGTCTTTCGGGCTTGCAAATGCCCCTCCAACTTTCTCTCACATGATGAACTTCATCTTCAACCCCTACACCAATGAATTCGTCCTGGTGTATCTTGATGATATCCTGGTGTTCTCGAAGAATAAAAAAGATCATGCTAAACATTTGCAATTGGTGCTCGACAAGCTCAGAGAGTATCAATTCTATGCAAAGTTCTCCAAATGTGAGTTTTGGCTTGATGAAGTTCTTTATCTTGGCCACATCATCTCTGCCAAGGGCATTGTTGTCAATTCGTAAAAGGTTTCTACAATTGTCAACTGGGAGCCTCCTCAAAACGTCAAGCAGCTCCGCGGTTTCCTTGGGCTTGCAAGTTATTGCAGAAGATTTGTTGAGAACTTCTCAAAGATTGCTAAGCCTCTCTCCAACCTCCTCCATAAGCATGTCAAATATTCTTGGACTCCTGAGTGTGACGTTGCCTTCAATACCCTCAAAGAGAAACTCATCACAGCTCCAGTCCTTACTCCTCCTGATGAGTCCAAGCCCTACCAAGTATTCTGTGATGCTTCGTTGCAAGGTCTCGGTGCTGTGCTGATGCAAGAGAAGAAAGTTGTCGCCTATAATTATCGTCAGTTGAAGCCCCACTCATGATCTTGAGTTGGCGGCAATTGTACATGCATTAATCACATGGAGACATCTCTTGTTGGGTAGGCAAGTGGACATTTTCACCGATCACAAGAGCCTCAAATATATCTTCACTCAGCCCAACCTTAACCTCCGGCAAACTCGTTGGGTCAAAATGATCCAAGAGTACAATCCAAGTATTGAATGTGGTTGCAGATGCGTTGAGCAAAAAGGCAATTGCAGCAGCCTAATTCTCAAGCCTTTTCAACCCGATGTTTGTGAAGCATTCCGCAAGCTCAACCTCCAAGTTGTTCCTGAAGGTTTTCTTGCGAACCTTCAAGTCACTCCAACTTTGGAAGACAAATCTGTGAGGCAAAACTCCTTGACTCCATGGCGAAGAAGGTTAAACATGGTGTTGCCAAGGGCTTACCCAAATACAAGTGCTATCACATTGATGACAGAGACACTTTGTTCTTGGAGGACTGGATTATGGTTCCAAAAGGTGATCTCGGGAAGTTCATAATGAACGAAGCGCACAATTCTCTCCTCTCCATCCATCCAGGCAGTTCTAAGATGTATCACGACCTCAAGCAGTCGTTCTGGTGGACACGAATGAAGTGAGAGATTGCTCAATCATGAATGAATGTGATGTCTGTCGAAGGATGCAGGCAGAACATCAATGACCAGCTGGTCTCCTCCAACCTCTTGCTATCCAGAATAGAAGTTTGATCATAGAGAGATGGACTTTGTCACTGGCTTTCCCAAGTCCAAGCGAGGGAATGATGATATCTTCGTTGTCATTGACAAGCTTACAATAGTGGCTCATTTCCTTCCAGTCAAGGAATCTATCATGACAGCTAAGTTGGTAGAGCTATGCACCTCCAGAATTGTCTCATTGCACGGGATTCCTCAATTGATCTCCTCAGACCACGGAAGCATATTCACTTCCAAGTTCTGGGACTCCTTCCAGAAGGCTATGGGCACCAACATTCATTTCAGCACGGCTTTTCATCCTCAAACAAGTGGCAAAGTCGAGAGAGTCAATCAAATCCTCGAAGACATGCTCGGAGCTTGTGTCATCTCTTTCGGTATGAAGTGGGAAGATTGCCTCCCATATGCCGAGTTCTCCTACCATAACAGCTACCAAGCAAGTCTGGGCAAGGCCCCATTCGAAATTCTTTATGGCAGAAAGTGTCGTACTCCTCTCTATTAGCCCTAGACTGGTGAACGCCAACTCCTTGGAAATGACTTGATCATAGAAGCTGAAGAAATGTGCAAAGTCATCCGTGAAAATCATAAAGCCGCACAATCACACCAGAAGAGGTACTATGATAGAAAGCATCGTGACTTGGCTTTCGAGATTGGAGACCATGTCTATCTCTGCATCTCTCCCATGAAAGGCACTCGACGCTTCAGTATCAAAGGGAAGCTTGCCCAGAGATATGTGGGTCCTTTCAAAATTGTTGAGAAAAGAGGTGACCTTGCTTATCAACATGAGCTCCCGTCCAACTTCTCAAATGTGCACGATGTGTTTCAAGTGTCACAACTTCGCAAGTGCTTCAAGACGCCCGAGCGCACTATCAACTTTGAAGAAATTGACCTCCAAGAAGACTTGTCTTATCATGAGAATCCCGTTGCCATTCTTGAAGAGACCGAGCGCAAAACAGCAACAAGTCGATAAAGTTCCTCAAAGTTAAGTGGTCTCACCATTCCGACCGAGAAGCTACTTGGGAGTGTGAGGATCACCTCCGTTCCGAATATCCGGAGTTCTTTCAGTCCTAGATCTCAGGACAAGATCCTTTTGTAGTGGAGGAGAGTTGTAACGCTCCAGATGTAAACCTTCCCTTTTGGGAAATATATCCACTTGATCTTATTCCAATTCCATTTGGGCTCCATCTTTTGGCCTCTTTTGTTTTTATGTGTTGTTTATTTATTGCACTTGCATTGCTTAACTTGTCATCTTGCATTTGCTCATTCATGTTGTTATCATGTGGTGCATCATGTTCCTTGCCATGTTGTTGTGCATTGTCATAGTCATGCATGTTGTATTGTTGCATGCCCATGTGTGTCTCTTGCACCATCACTTCTCCTTCCTTCCCTTTCCCCCATTTTTGCAAGTGCCATCTTTTCCCTGCTCCATTAATATTCAAAACTTCCTCAAAAATCAGTCATCATGTCCTAAACCTCTCTGCCAAATCTAATGCATTTTGGAGTTGTGTTGGTTAGGTTAAAAAATGATCCAAGTTTGAATTATATTCAAACTTGTCTTATTTTTCTACCTCTAAAAATGCCCAACTCAATTTTATCAAATAGTGGGTAATTCCAGGAGCTTGAGGATATTTTTTATTCTCAAACTCCTCTTCCTCTCTCCTGAGCTTTTCTCTTTGTTTTCTGGTTGAAGAAAATTAAGAAGGGAAAAGAGTGGCAGCAGCAGACCACAACCACCTCGGCCTCCCAGCAGTAGCCACCTAGGCGCAGCCCAGCAGCCCCTCCCCGTAGCAGCCCACGAGCGCCCATGTTCATCTCGTTCCTCCTGTACGGAGGGACATCCACGCACGCCACATCGACCTCCATAGTGATTTGACGGACGGAGAGCCCCCTAGGCCCCTATATGACATGCCCAGGTGCCCTAGTCCTCCTCCTCCCTCTATTCCGCCCCTCTCCTTCGCTTTCCACCGCTAGGTGAGACCTCTCCACACCATAGCCGTCGCCATGGCCGAGAGGAACCCGAGCTCTTCTCCGGCGTGATCTAGCCCTCAGCCACTATCTTCTTCCTCGGCAGCGACAATAGCATCACCGTCGTCTTCCTCGACATCGCCCATGTCCACACGGATCCCGGAGCTCCTTCCACGACGTCCCTCGTCGTTTTCGTACGCCACTTCCCGGACAGCGCCGTTTGCGCCTTTCCTCGTCGTCTTTGTCACTTCCCCAACCAAATCGGCGACGCCTATAGCTCACGTTGATGATCTACGCCCCCGCCTTGTCTCTTGTCTCTCCGCATCTGTATAGATGTCACAGCCACCATGGCAGCGAGCGAAAGATCGAGCCTTGCCCTCTGCACGCACGCGCATGTCCATCTACTTACCCACAGGCCACGCGCACGCTTGCCTTGCACCGCCGCGCACACGCCCGCTCTCCGCGTGCCCGGCTTTGCCTCGCGCCGCCTTGCTTGCTTCCCTGCTCGCCACAGACGCCATGGCCCCGAGCAGAGCTATGCTCGTGCTCGAACGCCCCTTTCCTCTGTTGCACATGCGCGACCACGCACGTTCTCCCCTTTAAATCTTGCGCACCCGCCGGAGCTCCTTTGCTCTGCTAGACGCGCTCCACTCGCCAGCGCCGTCACCATCTTCCATGTGCGTGCATGGAGAAGATGGCCATGGCCCTGGTTTGAGTCAAGTAGAGCCGAGCCCCACTCCTTGCAATAACGGAGGTCCAGCCGAGTTGGTCTGCGCCCATGCGCACCACCGGCGAGACCCTGGTTCAACTCCCCCCAGGGGGCATAAACCCCCTCTTTTTTTCGCATCTAACCTTATGACATGAGGCCCCCACCTGTCATACTCACTTACCTGGAGGCCCAACATGTCAACCTCTCCTTCCCCTTTTCCTTTTTCTTTTATTTTCAATCTCAGGGAACATGTCGTTTCTGGCAGATGAAATCTTTCCATTTCGGGCCATGTCCAAATTTGGACATTCCTAATCGGGCATGTTTCCTTTTTTGTCATTTTCCATTTCTCGTAGTATTTTACTTATAGCATTCATGAGCATTTTCATACAGCAACATTTGCATATTATATATGTTTTGGGGCTAGAAAAATCCAATGAATCCATTGGTGGCATCCATTTCATCATCTGAGCAAGTTTGCACACATGTCATTTTACATCATGATGTGGTTTTGTCATTTATGTGTATGTTTATGCCATTATGCTATGGAGTAGTTTTGCACATAAACATGCTCTTCATCATGCCTACTTCATGCTAGATTTTATTGCATGCCATGAAGTGCACTGTGATGAGTGCCACAAGCTTGGAAACATGCTATCATGAATTTTCCCTGACATGCCATGAAATTCTACTAAGAGTGGGTTAGTTTATATCACTTTCCATGTTTGCATTGATGCTATCATCATTTCTGTGGATCTTTGGAACAAGTTCTGTAAGGCATTTTTGTTTAGTGCATTTAGCACTAGCATGCCATGCTCAAGTTTGCCATGATGGGCTCCTGTAATATGTAGTTTACTAGCTCTAAACTTTGCAACCTAGTGCTGTTTTCTGCCATGTCCAGTATTTTCTCCAAGTCTGTAAAACTGTTGTCATTTGCATTTTTTCCATGTTGTTTTAGTGATGTTCTATTGGTTTCTAACAGTAGCTCAGTGTTCATGTTTTGTAGTGTTGTACCTGTACTTCACTGCCATGCCTTTAGTTATCATGTTGGAGTGCTGTAGCATATTTTTATGTTGCATCTCAAGTGCCAGGTTGCTGTTAATCTCAGCTTTGCATTGTTATTGTTTTGCTCATCGTTTGAGTTGTGTGCATCCGTTCCTCGTGATCTTTATATCGATTTCAACCGGAATCTCCCAATCTATCCAGTGGCATGCTTGCTTTGCCAAGTTAGTGCCATGTTCATCTTTCCCCTTCCGGAGTACCCATATGCATTGCACATCATATCTTTCATTCCATGCCATGTCTTGCATCATGTTGCTTGCGCATTGCACCGTGATTGATTGTTGTTCCATTGCTTGTGTTCTTTCTTTGGCTAGATCCAGGAGACAAGTTCGTGTTTGAGGACCCTGTCGAGTACGGGCACGAGGGGCAAGGATTCGATACCTCTGAAAACATTGCAGGCAAGATGATCATTCCCCCGATATCACTTCTATCTTTGCTTGCTAGTTGTTCGTTCTATCACTATGTCGCACTTGTTATATAGCCTTCCAAATTGTCATGTCAAGCCTCTAACCCACCTTCCTAGCAAACCGTTGTTTGCCTATGTTACCGCTTTTGCTCAGCCCCTCTTATAGCATTGTTAGCTGCACGTGCAGTGCAGGTTGTTCCATGTTGGAACATGGTTATGTTGGATATCATAATATCCCTTATATTTAATTAGTGCACCTATATACTTGGTAAAGGGCGGAAGGCTTGGCCTTTTGCTCAGCATTTTGTTCCACTCTTACCGCCTTAGTTTTCGTCATACCGGTGTTATGTTCCTTGAATTGTGCGTTCCTAACACGATCGGGGTTTATGGGCCCCCCTTGTTTCTTTGCCTAAAGTAAAGCTTTCCGAGGAGATCCAACATTGGTTTTACCATTTGCCTAATAACAACTAAAATTTACAGAGGGAGTAATTAACCCGAGGATTCTTAATCAACCCCCGGGCCAGTGCTCCTCATGAGTGTTGGTTGATACGTCCATTTTGCATCATGCTTTTATATCGATATTTATTGCATTATGGGATGTTATTACACACTATGTCACAATACTTATGCCTATTATCTCTTATTTTACAGGGTTTACATAAAGAGGGAGAATGCCGACAGCTGGGATTCTGGGCTAGAAAAGGAGCAAATATTAGAGACCTATTCTGCACAGCTCCTAAAGTCCCAAAACTTCACGGAAGACATTTTTAGAATATATATAAAATACTGAGCGCAAGAAGTTCACTAGTGGGCCACACCCTGCCCACGAGGGTGGGGGGCGCGCCCTACCACCCTGGGCGCGCCCCTACCTCGTAGGCCCCCTGGTGGTCCTCCGATGGCCATCTTCTGCTATATGGAGTCTTTCGATGAGAAAAAATCATAAGCCATCTCCTCGGACGAAACTCCGCCGCCACGAGGTGGAACCTTAGCGGATCCAATCTAGGGCTCCGGCAGAGCTGTTCTACCGGGGAAACTTCCCTCTGGGCGGGGGAAATCATCGCCATCGTCATCACCAACCCTCCTCTCATCGGGAGAGGGCAATCTTCATCAACATCTTCACCAGCACCATCTCCTCTCAAAACCCTAGTTCATCTCTTGTATCCAATTCTTGTCTCCATGTCCGGGATTGGTACTAGTATGTTGCTAGTAGTGTTAATTACTCCTTGTATTTGATGCTAGTTGGTTTAATTGGTGGAAGATCATATGTTCAGATCCTATATGCATATTAATACCCCTCTAATTATGAACATGATTATGCTTTGTGAGTAGTTATGTTTGTTCCTGAGGACATGGAGAAGTCTTGCTATTAGTAGTCATGTGAATTTGGTATTCGTTCCATATTTTGATGAAATGTATGCTGTCTCTCCTCTAGTGGTGTTATGTGAACGTCGACTACATGACACTTCACCATTATTTGGGCCTAGAGGAAGGCATTGGGAAGTAATAAGTAGATGATGGGTTGCTAGAGTGACAGAAGCTTAAACCCTAGTTTATGTGTTGCTTCGTAAGGGGCTGATTTGGATCCATATGTTTCATGCTATGGTTAGGTTTACCTTAATACTTTTTTTGTAGTTGCGGATGCTTGCAATAGAGGTTAATAATAAGTGGGATGCTTGTCCAATTAAGGACAGTACCCAAGCACCGGTCCACCCACATACCAAATTATCAAAGTACGGAACGTGAATCATATGAATGTGATGAAAACTAGCTTGATTATATTCCCATGTGTCCTCGGGAGCGCTTTTCTCTATATAAGAGTTTGTCCAGGCTTGTCCTTTGCTACAAAAAGGATTGGGCCACCTTGCTGCACTTTATTTACTTTTGTTACTTGTTGCTCATTACAAATTATCCTATCACAAAACTATCCATTACGTATAATTTCTGTGCTTGTAGAGAATACCTTGCTGAAAACCGCTTATCATTTCCTTCTGCTCCTCGTTGGGTTCGACACTCTTACTTATCAAAAGGACTACGATAGATCCCCTATACTTGTGGGTCATCAAGACTCTTTTGTGGTGCCGTTGCCGGGGAGTGAAGCGCCTTTGGTATGTGGAATTTGGTAAGGAAAAATTTATATAGTGTGCTGAAATTTACTGTCACTTGTTACTATGGAAAGTAATCCTTTGAGGGGCTTGTTCGGGGTATCTTCACCCCGACCAGTAGAGCAAAGAGTTGCTCCTCAACCTACTGAAAATGAAAATGTCTGCTTTGAAATTCCTTTGGGTATGATAGAAAAACTGCTAGCTAATCCTTTTGCAGGAGATGGAACAAAGCATCCTGATGAGCACCTAATATATGTGGATGAAGTTTCTGGATTATTTAAGCTTGTAGGTGTACCCGGAGATGTTGTTAAGAAGAAGGTCTTCCCTTTATCTTTGAAGGAAGATGCATTGACATGGTATAGTCTATGTGATGATATGGTGTCATGGAACTACAAACGATTGAAATCGGAATTTCATCAGAAGTTTTATCCTATGCATCTTGTTCATCATGATCGCAATTATATATATAACTTTTGGCCTCGTGAAGGAGAAAGCATCGCTCAAGCTTGGGGGAGGCTTAAATCAATGTTTATATTCATGCCCCAATCATGAGCTCTCAAGAGAGATGATTATTCAAAATTTATATGCTCGGCTTTCTAATAACAATCGCACCATGCTCGAGACTTCTTGTGTTGGCTCTTTTATGATGAAGACTATTGAATTCAAATAGGATTTATTGGAAATAATTAAACGCAACTCTGAAGATTGGGACCTCGATGAAGGTAAGGAGTCAGGTATGACACCTAAGTTTGATTGTGTTAAATATTTTATGGATACCGATGTTTTCCGTAAATTTAGCACTAAATATGGACTTGACTCTAAGATAGTAGCTTCTTTCTGTGAATCTTTTGCTACCTATGTTGATCTCCCCAAGGAGAAGTGGTTTAAATATCATCCTCCCATAGAAGTAAAAGTAGATGCACCTATTAAAGTTGAAGAAAAGACTATCACTTATAATGATCCTATTGTTCCTACTTCTTATGTTGAGAAACCACCTTTCCCTTTTAGGATAAAGGATCATGTTAAAGCTTCAACTGTGGTTCGTAAAAGCAATATTGGAACATATACACCTCCTGAGAAAGTTAAAGTTGAACCTAATATTGCTATTGTTAAAGATCTCTTGTCTGATAATATTGATGGGCATGTTATTCATTTCCTTGATGAGACTACTAGAATTGCTAAACCTTGTGCAAAAGATAAAAATAAACCTGTGGTAGGTATGCCTGTTATTTCTATTAAAATAGGAGATCATTGTTATCATGGCTTATGTGATATGGGTGCTAGTGCTAGTGCAATACCTTACGCCTTATATAAATAAATTATGCATGATATTGCACCTGCTGAGATAGAAGATATTGATGTCACAATTAAACTTGTCGATAGAGATACTATTTCACCAATGGGAATTGTTAGAGATGTTGAAGTCTTGTGTGGGAAAACTAAATATCCTGCTGATTTTCTTGTTCTTGGTTCCCCACAAGATAGCTTTTGTCCCATTATATTTGGTAGACCCTTCTTAAACACTGTTAATGCTAAGATAGATTGCAAAAAGGATGTTATTACTATCAGTTTAGATGATATGTCTCATGAATTTCATTTCTCTAAATTTAGTAGACAACACCGTGAAGAAGAATTACCTAGTAAGGATGAAATTATTGGTCTTGCTTCTATTGCCGTACCTCCTAGTGATCCTTTAGAACAATATTTGCTAGACCATGAAAATGATATGTTTATGAATGAAAGAAGGGAAATAGATGAAGTATTCTTTAAACAGGAACCTATTCTGAAACACAATTTGCCTGTTGAAACCCTAGGGGATCCTCCTCCACCCAAGGGTGATCCCGTGTTTGAGCTTAAACCGTTGCCTGATACTCTTAAATATGCTTATCTTGATGAGAAAAACATATATCCTGTTACTATTGGTGCTAACCTTTCAGAGCATGAGGAAGAGAGATTATTGAAAACTCTGAAGAAGCACCGTGCTGCTATTGGGTATACTCTTGATGATCTTAAGGGCATTAGTCCCACTCTATGTCAACATAAAATAAATTTGGAAGAAGATGCTAAACCAGTTTGTGATCAACAATGATGGCTGAATCCTAAAATAAAAGAAGTGGTAAGAAAGGAAATACTAAATCTCCTTGAGGCAGGTATAATCTATCTCATTACTGATAGTCAGTGGGAAAGTCCTGTCCATTGTGTCCCTAAGAAGGGAGGTATTACTGTCGTTCCTAATGATAAAGATGAATTGATTCCTCAAAGAATTATTATAGGTTATAGGATGGTAATTGATTTCTGCAAATTAAATAAGGCCACTAAAAAGGATCATTACCCCTTACCTTTTATCGATCAAATGCTAGAAAGATTATCCAAACATACACATTTTTGCTTTCTAGATGGTTATTCTGGTTTCTCTCAAATACATGTGTCAGCCAAGGATCAATCAAAGACTACTTTTACTTGCCCTTTTGGTACTTTTGCTTATAGACGTATGCCTTTTGGTTTATGTAATGCACCTGCTACCTTTCAAAGATGCATGATGGCTATATTCTCTAACTTTTGTGAAAAGATATGTGAGGTTTTCATGGACGATTTCTCCGTCTATGGATCTTCTTTTGATGATTGCTTGAGAAACCTTGATCGAGTTTTGCAGAGATGTGAAGAAACTAATCTTGTCTTGAATTGGGAAAAGTGCCACTTTATGGTTAATGAAGGTATTGTCTTGGGGCATAAAGTTTCTGAAAGAGGTATTGAAGTTGATAAAGCCAAGGTTGTTGCTATTGAAAAGATGCCATGCCCCAAGGACATCAAAGGTATAATAAGTTTCCTTGGTCACGCCGGATTTTATAGGAGGTTCAATAAGGACTTCTCAAAAATTTCTCGGCCTCTGACTAATTTATTACAAAAAGATATACCATTTGTATTTGATGATGATTGTGTAGAAGCATTTGAAATACTTAAGAAAGCATTGATCTCTGCACCTATTGTTCAGCCACCTGATTGGAATTTACCCTTTGAAATTATGTGTGATGCTAGTGATTATGCTATAGGTGCTGTTCTAGGGCATAGAGTTGATAAGAAATGAAACGCTATTCAATATGCTAGTAAAACCGCATACAATGCTCAAATAAATTATGCTACTACTGAAAAAGAATTCTTAGCAGTTGTATTTTGCTTGTGATAAGTTCAGACCTTATATTGTTGATTCTAAAGTAACTATTCACACTGATCATGCTGCTATTAAATATCTGATGGAAAAGAAAGATGCTAAACCTAGACTTATTAGATGGGTTCTCTTGCTAAAAGAATTTGACTTACATATTGTTGATAGAAAGGGAGCTGAGAACCCCGTTGCAGACAACTTGTCTAGGTTAGAAAATGTGCTTGATGACCCACTACCTATTGATGATAGCTTTCCTGATGAGCAATTAAATGTCATAAATGCTTCTCATATTGCTCCATGGTATGCTGATTATGCTAATTACATTGTTGCCAAATTCATACCACCTAGTTTCACATACCAGCAAAAGAAAAAGTTCTTCTATGATTTGAGGCATTACTTTTGGGATGAACCACATCTTTATAAAGAAGGAGTAGATGGTGTTATTAGACGTTGTGTACCTGAGCATGAACAGGAACAGATCCTACGTAAGTGTCACTTCGAAGCGTATGGAGGACACCATGCTGGAGATAGAACTACACATAAAGTATTGCAATCTGGTTTTTATTGGCCTACTCTCTTCAAGGATGCCCGTAAGTTTGTCTTATCTTGTGATGAATGTCAAAGAATTGGTAATATTCGTAGACGTCAAGAAATGCCTATGAACTATTCACTCGTTATTGAACCATTTGATGTTTGGGGCTTTGACTATATGGGACCTTTTCCTTCCTCTAATGGTTATACACATATTTTAGTTGATGTTGATTACGTTACTAAGTGGGTAGAAGCTATTCCAACTAGTAGTGTTGATCATAGCAATTCTATTAAAATGCTTGAAGAAGTTATTTTTCCGAGATTTGGAGTCCCTAGATATCTAATGACTGATGGTGGTTCACATTTTATTCATGGTGCTTTCCGTAAAATGCTTGCTAAGTATGATGTTAGTCATAGAACTGCATCCCCTTATCACCTCAGTCTAGTGGTCAAGTAGAATTGAGTAATAGAGAGCTCAAATTAATTTTGCAAAAGACTGTCAATAGGTCTAGAAAGAATTGGTCCAAGAAACTTGATATAAAAATCCTATGGGTATGTCTCCGTATAAAATGGTTTATGGAAAACATGTCACTTACCTCTCAAACTGGAACACAAGGCATATTGGGATATTAAATAGCTCAATTATGATTTTAAACTTGCCGGTGAGAAGAGGTTATTTGATATTAGCTCACTCGATGAATGGAGAACCCAAGCCTACAAAAATGCCAAGTTGTTTAAATAAAAAGTTAAAAGATGGCATGATAAAAGGATACAAACGCATGAGTTTAATGTAGGTGATTATGTATTGTATACAACTCTCGTTTAAGATTTTTTGCAGGAAAACTTCTCTCTAAATGGGAAAGTCCTTACGTTATCGAGGAGGTCTATCATTCCAGCGCCATAAAAATCAACAACTTTGAAGGCACAAATCCGAAGGTGGTGAACGGTCAAAGAATCAAACATTATATCTTAGGTAACCCCATAAATGTTGAAACCAATGTTATTGAAACCGTAACCCCGGAGGAATACATAAGGGACACTTTCTGGAACGTCTCAGACTCCGAAAAGGAATAGGTATGTGGCACGATAAGTAAACCGACTCCAAAACAGTTTTTAAGGCAATATTTCTCCGTTTTGGAGAGAAAAATAAGAAGCAGCCAGGAAGGACACGAGGCCTCCACGAGGGTGGAGGGCGCTCCTTACCCTCCTGGGTGCCCCCTACCTCGTGGGCACCTCATGCGCTTTCCGGACTCTGTTTTCTTTCACAATACGTATTTTGGTCGGTAAAAATTCATTACATAATCTCCCGGGGGTTTTGACTCCCGTATCACGCAAATATCTCTTCTCTTTGTTCCGAGCTGTTTTCTGTCAGGGTTGTCAAGGCCAGGCATTATGTCGTCTCCCTCCTCCCCCAACCATGAGGGAAACGATGGTTGGCTAGTGAAGATAGAGCTGAAGAGAGAAGAACCCATGGAGATCAACAAGGATGAATGGATCAAGAAGGCCATGGAGGACCAAGTTCCAGCAACAAAAGACATCCTTCAACTTGATCACAATCTTCTTACCCCAACTGAGATCGAAGCTTTCAAGATGATTGAGTTAGCTCATATATAAAATAAGTATCTTACTGAAAGGATCGAGAAGAGGTGTCTAGAGGGGGGGTGATTAGACACTAATTGCCAAAAGTTGCAGTTTTTAATATTCTTAAGTTTAAGTGGAGTTTAAGAACAAGTTTAACAAACACAATACATATCAGGCAAGCATGCAATGAGTATATGAGCAGCGGAAAGTAAAGCATGCAACTTGCAAGAATGTAAGGAGAAGGGTTTGGAGTATTCAAACACAATTGGAGACACGGAGGTTCTTGTCGTGGTTCCGATAGGTGGTGCTATCGTACATCCACGTTGATGGAGACTTCAACCCATGGAGGGTAATGGTTGCACGAGTCCACAGAGGGCTCCACCCATGAAGGGTCCACGAAGAAGCAACCTTGTCTATTCCATCACGACCGTCGCCCATGAAGGACTTGCCTCACTAGCGGTAGATCTTCATGAAGTAGGCGATCTCCTTGCCCTTACAAACTCCTTGGTTCAACTCCACAATCTTGTCGGAGGCTCCCAAGTGAAACCTAGCTAATCTAGGAGACACCACTCTCCAAGAAGTAACAAATGGTGTGTTGATGATGAACTCCTTGCTCTTGTGCTTCAAATGATAGTCTCCCCAACACTCAACTCTCTCTCACAGGATTTGGATTTGGTGGAAAGAAGATTTGAGTGGAAATAAACTTGGGAAGGCTAGAGATCAAGATTCATATGGTTGGAATGGAATATCTTGACCTCAACACAAGTGTAGGTGGTTCTCTCTCAGAAAATGTGTATTGGAAGTATAGGTATGTTCTGATGGCTCTCTCCATGAATGAAGGGAGGGTGGAGGGGTATATATAGCCTCCACACAAAATCTAACCATTACACTCAATTTACCAATCTCGGTGAGACCGAAGGGAAAAACTCGGTCAGACCGATTTAGTAAACCTAGTGACCGTTAGGGTTTTCGGTGGGACCGACTAGTTCAACTCGGTGGAACCGATGTGCTAGGGTTAGGGTAAAACCAAAACTCGGTTTGACCGATTACTCAAACTCGGTGGGACCGATTTGGGTAATAAGCGAAACAGAGAGTTGGCCAAGCAAACTCGGTGGGGCCGATTGCATATCTCGGTGGGACCGAAAATATTGCAACAGGTAACAGAGAGTTTGCAAGCCCATCTCGGTGAGACCGAGATCTCATCGGTGAGACCAAACTGATTAGGGTTTCTGGCAGTGGCTATGTTAACTGAACTCGGTGGCTCCGGATAGAAAGAATCGGTGGGGCCAAGTTTGACTTTTCGTTTAGGTCATATGTGGATGTGGGAAGGTAGTTGAGGGTTTTGGAGCATATCACTAAGCACTTTGAGCAAGCAAGCCATTAAGCAACACCTCATCCCCTCTTGATAGTATTGGATTTTCCTATAGACTCAATGTGATCTTGGATCACTAAAATATAAAATGTAGAGTCTTGATCTTGAAGCTTGAGCCAATCCTTTGTCCTTAGCATCTTGAAGGGGTTCCACATCCTCTAGTCCATGCCACTCCATTGTTGAACTTATCTGAAACATACTAGGTAAAAGTGTTAGTCCAACAAGAGATATGTTGACATTAATTACCAAAACCACCCAGGGAGCACTTGTGCTTTCAATCTCCCCCTTTTTGGTAATTGATGACAACATACATCAAAGCTTTAGATAAAGATATAGAGAATAGCAAGTAAAGCTTTGGAAAGACATGTAACATGCATAGGCTCCCCCTACATGTATGCAATCATGTGAATATTGAATATAGGAGCATGTGAATGCGTAAACATGACAGAGTAAGCAATGTGTTACATGTATCTTGGCTATATGCATCAGAGCAAATGATGTGAATGTGAGAAATGTACCTTCATGCTCATGAGTCCTTCTTGCAAACAGTATGTACATCAGCAAGAACTTCTCATTCACATGACTGTGATGCATATACTTACCTTGTGGTCTTGAGTTGGCTTAGGATGGGATGAACCTGCGCAAACAAGGTTAAATAACACAGATACACCTACTGACCAGAGCAAACAAGAGAAACCACAAGAGAACCAAGACTGGGATGACATGTAGAGTGAGTACTAAGTACCACATTGGATATAGACATGCCCCCAAAGGTAAAGATATGCAATAAAATCAGAGATTTCCTTCCCTTAGATGTCTTGCTCCCCCTGAATCTGCATGGGATATTGGGAGAAGATAGGGAACAGAAAATCAGAGCAACAAAAAAGAAACAACAGAGCTTGAGCTAAAGCAAGCAACCAAACATGTCTTTCCCCTCTTAAAGACATGTGACATCTCTCCTCTTGAACACCAAGCATCTGGGGTCTTTGATGATATTACTTTCTCCTAGTTGAGAAACTCTCTCCCCCTGAGTACTCTCTCTTTCTCCCCCTATAGGAAGGATTAAGCTTTGATGTGATCTCTCTCTCCCCCTTTGACATCAATTTCCAAGAAGGGCTCTTCTGGACATGTGATACAAATGGGTTGGTCCTTGAGTCACAGAGCAAAGCAGCATGTCTAATATGATGCTGGCAGAGGACAAGAATCATTGAGTGGAGCTGGAGCAAACAGAAATCAGGAATAAGTGGCAAGTTGGTTTTCCTGTGATGAAATCGGTGACTCCGAGTTGTGTGCTTCGGTTGCACCGAAGGATTTCGGTTGGGCCGAAGAGAACAAACCGGTGTGACCGAGTTCATCAGAGTGAAACCACTTGTCACCTCAGCTCACTAGACAAGTAAGATCTCACAAGGATATGCAAGGAATTAACTGAAAGATTTGCAATGAATTGGATGCAGAAATGTAAAACAAAAAGGAAAGAAAAGAAACTAAAAGTTCTAGATGAAGTTTTTTTTGAAAGGGGAAACAAATATGCAAATGCAAAAGCACGGAGAAACACTAGAGAACTTCATCTAGAAATGGTCAGTGACAAAGTCACCTATGTTAGAGTATATTGACTTAGGAGTCAAGTGAGAGCACTTGATCATAGGTCATACTCATCGTTTAAGCTCAAAATGGGGTTACCATTTTTCGTTTAAGCCTTTTGATGTATTCACATCTTGTCGAGTTGCTTTGACTCATGACTTGGAGTAAAGCTTCTCTAAGATGGAATAACATACCTTGGGTGGTGGTGTTGATCTTGCTCATGTAGTTGAACTTGTGTGGGTTGCTCAAGGTTGATGTAGTTCATCAAGGGTTGGGAGCACCACTTGGAGTTTGAGTTCATCTACCTACATGGGTTAGCTTTGCAAGGAAGAGCACTTGTGTATCCAAATTGACAATCATGAGACTCAACATGGAATTTGCCAAAGGATATGTTTGAATGGTTTCGTGCTTCCTTGTCTTCAACCACCATTGTGTAGAGACTTGGTGATGTAGAGATTGCTCAAGATGTGAGTGAGTTGCAATCTCATAGATTTAGATTCAACCAAGTACCTACACGGGTTAGATAACATGCAAGGTACAAATATATCCAAGACATATGAATAGCATCATAAGAGAAATATCGAGGATTAGTCATAGGCTCATGCCCCGCACGTATCAAATGGAGTTCCTACTCCAAGTTTGAAGCATCAATGATGTTCAATTCACCTCTCAATCTGCAAAACACTTTCTCCTCAAGTGGTTTAGTGAATATATCCGCCAATTTCTTATCGATGTGAACATGCTTAAGGTTAATGTCCCCTTTTTCAACATGATCTCGAATGAAATGATGACGAACTTCAATATGCTTAGTTCGAGAATGTTACACGAGATTGTGAGCAATCTTAATAGCACTTTCATTGTCACATAGCAATGGAACATGTTTCACATATATCCCATAATCTTTAGTAGTTTGGGTCATCCAAAGTAATTGAGCGCAACATGAACCAGTGGCAATGTATTCCGCTTCGGCGGTGGATAAGGATACCGAGTTTTGTTTCTTGGAAGACCAAGACACAAGAGATCTACCAAGGAATTGACAAGTACCTGAAGTGGACTTTCTATCAACCTTGTCTCCGGCATAGTCCGAATCGGAGTAGCCAACAAGATCAAAAGAGGACCTCTTAGGATACCAAATGCCAAAATTTGGTGTATGGATTAGGTATCTCACTATCCTTTTCACAGCCTTAAGATGACATTCTTTTGGAGCAGCTTGATATCGTGCACACATGCACACACTTAGCATAATATCGGGACGAGAGGCACATAGATATAACAATGAACCAATCATAGAGCGATAAACCTTTTGATCAACCGGTTCACCATCTTTGTCAAATCAAGATGTCCACTAGTAGGCATGGGTGTAGTCACACCTTTGCATTCTTGCATATTGAACTTCTTGAATAACTCATTGGTGTACTTCGTTTGAGAGACAAAGGTACCTTCCTTAGTTTGCCTGATTTGCAAACCGAGAAAGAATTTGAGTTCACTCATCATAGACATCTCAAACTTCTCCGACATTAGCTTTCCAAAAATGAGGGTTAGTTGAACCAAATATGATATCATCAACGTAAATTTGGCACACAAATAGTTCTCCATTAACCCTTTTAGTAAAAATAGTAGAATCAATTTTACCAATTTCAAAGCCTTTTTCAATAAGGAACTTGGTCAAGCATTTATACCATGCTCTAGGAGCTTGTTTAAGACCATAAAGGGCTTTGTGAAGTATGTAAACATGATTAGGTTTCTTAGGATTGACGAAGCCGGGAGGTTGCTTAACATAAACTTCCTCTTTGATTTCGCCATTTAGAAAAGCACTCTTAATGTCCATTTGGTACAAGGTGATATTATGGTGATTAGCATAAGCAAGTAAGATGCGAATGGACTCAAGTCTAGCAATGGGAGCATATGTCTCACCATAGTCCATACCTTCAACTTGTGTGTAGCCTTGGGCGACGAGACGTGCTTTGTTGCGAACCACTTTTCCATCTTCATCTTGCTTGTTGTGAAACACCCATTTGGTACCAATGATGTTGTGGTTGTTGTTGGGTTTCTCGACTAATGTCCACACTTGATTTCTCTCAAAGTTGTGTAGCTCTTCATGCATAGCATTTATCCAATCCGGATCCTCCAATGCTTCTTCAACCTTCATAGGTTCAATGCTAGAGATGAATGAGTAATGTTCACAAAAGTTAGCTAAACGCGTTTTAGAGCGAGTGATTCTCCCGGTTTGGATATCATTGTAGATTTGCTCGACGGGATGATCTTTGGCAATTCTTGCTCGAACTCGTGAAAGCTTTTGCTTGGGTCGGGGTGGAACATCCTCTTCATATTGTTCTTCTTCTCGGCCTTCTTCATTGTTGACGTTGTCGTTCTCTTGTCGTGGTGGAGAAGGAGGTTGTTGATGTTCATCTTGGTGCACTTCCTTGTTTTCTTCATCTGGGCGTGTCCCACTTGTGGATGCTTCCATATCAACTCTTGGTTCACCTTGTCGTGAGGTAGAAGCTTCCACTTGGACGGACGAGGTACTCTCCTTCACTTCTGTTGGACGAATCTTGCCAATGGACAAGTCTTGAATTGCTTCCGAAGGGTCTTTGTCTCCTACATCAATTGGCAATTGCTCTACTTGCGAGCCATTAGATTCATCAAACTTCACATCTACCGTCTCTTCAACCTTTCGGGTGAAATTGTTGTAGACACAGTAAGTGTGAGAGTTTGAGCCATAGCCAAGTAGGAAACCTTCATGATATTTAGGAGCAAATTTAGAACGACGATGCTTATCAAGAATGTAGCACTTTGAGCCGAATACTCGAAAGTATCCAACTTGTGGTTTGTTACCGGTGAGGAGCTCGTATGCCGTCTTGCCGAGTAGCTTGTGAAGATACAGGCGATTTATTGCATGACAAGCTGTCTCAACCGCTTCCGCCCAAAAGTGCTTTGGTATTTTGTACTCATCAAGCATCGTTCTTGCCATCTCAATAAGAGTCCGGTTCTTCCTTTCAACAACTCCATTTTGTTGAGGTGTGTACGTAGCCGAGAACTCGTGTGAAATTCCTTCTTCGTCAAGAAAGGTGTGCACATTTGTGTTCTTGAACTCCGTTCCATTGTCGCTTTGAACCTTCTTGATCTTCACGTCAAACTTATTTTGGGCCTTCCTAGCGAAGTTTTTGAAGATCTTTTGGACCTTCGATTTGTCATCAAGAAAGAACACCCACTTAAATCTTGAAAAATCATCAACTATGACTAGACCAAATGAGTTACCACCGAGACTCTTGTAGGCATTTGGACCAAAGAGATCCATGTGAAGTAGCTCGAGTGGTCTTCTTGTGGTCATGATGTTCTTCGCGCGGTGACTTCCTCCAACTTGTTTCCCTGCTTGACAAGCACTACAAAGTCTATCCTTGTCAAATATGACATCTTTTATTCCAAGGATATGATCACCTTTAATAAGCTTATCAAGATTTCGCATACCAACATGACCTAGTCTTCTATGCCACAACTAGCCTTTAGAAGATTTGGCAATTAAGCAAGTTTTAGGTTGAGCCTTTTTAGTGAAATCAACAATGTAAAGATCTCCTCTACGTATACCGGTAAAGACCATTTTATGATTATCTCTACGAAACACTTGGCAGTCTACTTCAGTAAATAGGACATTGAAACCAAAATCAGCAAGTCTAGATATTGAAAGTAAGTTGTAGCCAAGAGATTCAACAAGCATGACATTTTGTATGGAGCTATCATGTGAGATGGCCACCTTACCAAGGCCAACCACCTTACCCTTTGAATTATCACCAAAAGTGACATACTTTCGAGGGCCGTCATTTTCAGCAAGCTCACGGAACATGTCTTTATCTCCGGTCATATGATCAGTACATCCACTATCAAGGACCCATTACATTCCTCCAGCCATGTAGCCGCGAAGATTTGCCATAAGACCAAAGTGTCTCATCGCATCATCGAGATCATAGTCACTATCATCATCATCATCATCATCATCCGAGTATTCATGTTCAACATCATCTTGTGATTGATCAATTCCTAGAGAGGGCAATTCATTAGATAAATGATCATTTCTATAGTTATCTTTATGAATTCTAATAGCTCTGGAAATGATATTGCTAATGATTCCAACATCTCCTTTGGCACTCGTAAGATCAGTAAGCTCAAATAAGCAGTCACCAAATTTGGGATCATTGGAACTCATCTTAATCAAAGCAATAGACTTATGGAAGATTTCATCTAGATCTTTCAAGGAGTAATTAGGAAAGAGTTCCTCAAGGAATTTCCATATGGTGTAGGCACACTTAAGAGTCGGCAAACATCCAATCAAGTTTCTAGGCAAGCCTCTAGTGATAAGATTAACAGTTCTAAGATTGCGAATCATGTCAATATTTTCATCTAGGGTAGGGTGCAAAGGATCAACATGAGGTGCACAAGGGCTAGTAATGTACATGTTCAAATGATATTCATTGAAAATCTCAAGCATTTCATTTTTCCACTCATGAAAATACTCTCCATCAAGAATAGGCACTCTATGTCTAAGACTCCCCAAAGTAGACACATCCATCTTCCTCCAATGGTGTTTAAACCAAGGCAATGGAAACCAATGCTCTGATACCAATTGAAAGGATCGAGAAGAGGTGTCTAGAGGGGGGTGATTAGACACTAATTGCCAAAAGTTGCAGTTTTTAATATTCTTAAGTTTAAGTGGAGTTTAAGAACAAGTTTAACAAACACAATACATATCAAGCAAGCATGCAATGAGTATATGAGCAGCGGAAAGTAAAGCATGCAACTTGCAAGAATGTAAGGAGAAGGGTTTGGAGTATTCAAACGCAATTGGAGACACGGAGGTTTTTGTCGTGGTTCCGATAGGTGGTGCTATCATACATCCACATTGATGGAGACTTCAACCCACAGAGGGTAACGGTTGCGCGGGTCCACGGAGGGCTCCACCCATGAAGGGTCCACGAAGAAGCAACCTTGTCTATTCCATCACGATCGTCGCCCACGAAGGACTTGCCTCACTAGCGTAGATCTTCAAGAAGTAGGCGATCTCCTTGCCCTTACAAACTCCTTGGTTCAACTCCACAATCTTGTTGGAGGCTCCCAAGTGACACCTAGCCAATCTAGGAGACACCACTCTCCAAGAAGTAACAAATGGTGTGTTGATGATGAACTCCTTGCTCTTGTGCTTCAAATGATAGTCTCCCCAACACTCAACTCTCTCACAGGATTTGGATTTGGTGGAAAGAAGATTTGAATGGAAAGCAACTTGGGAAGGGTAGAGATCAAGATTCATATGGTTGGAATGGAATATCTTGACCTCAACACAAGTGTAGGTGGTTCTCTCTCAGAAAATGTGTATTGGAAGTGTAGGTATGTTCTGATGGCTCTCTCCACGAATGAAGAGAGGGTGGAGGGGTATATATAGCCTCCACACAAAATCTAACCGTTAAACTCAATTTACCAATCTCGGTGAGACCGAAGGGAAAAACTCGGTCAGACCAATTTAGTAAACCTAGTGACCGTTAGGGTTTTCGGTGGGACCGACTAGTTCAACTCGGTGGAACCGATGTGCTAAACCAAAACTCGGTTTGACCGATTACTCAAACTCGGTGGGACCGATTTGGGTAATAAGCGAAACAGAGAGTTGGCCGAGCAAACTCGGTGGGGCCGATTGCATATCTCGGTGGGACCGAAACTATTGCAACAGGTAACAGAGAGTTTGCAAGCCCATCTCGGTGAGACGGAGATCCCATCGGTGAGACTGAACTGATTAGGGTTTCTGGCAGTGGCTATGTTAACTGAACTCGGTGGCTCGGATGGAAAGAATCGATGGGGCCGAGTTTGACTTTTGGTTTAGGTCATATGTGGATGTGGGAAGGTAGTTGAGGGTTTTGGAGCATATCACTAAGCACTTTGAGCAAGCAAGCCATTAAGAAACACCTCATCCCCTCTTGATAGTATTGGATTTTCCTATAGACTCAATGTGATCTTGGATCACTAAAATATAAAATGTAGAGTCTTGATCTTGAAGCTTGAGTCAATCCTTTGTCCTTAGCATCTTGAAGGGGTTCCACATCCTCTAGTCCATGCCACTCCATTGTTGAACTTATCTGAAACATACTAGGTAAAAGTGTTAGTCCAACAAGAGATATGTTGACATTAATTACCAAAACCACCCAGGGAGCACTTGTGCTTTCACTTACACGTGAAAATATTTTGTTGAAGGAGCATATCATCGCACTCAAAGGCATTATCCACAAGTTAGAAGACCTCCTACGCTCGATGTGCGACTATCCATCATCAACAACTCCACCTTCTTCACCAAGAAAGAAGAATTGAGCATCTGGTATGGGCACTCCCCTTGGCAACTGCCAAGCTTGGGGGAGTGCCCTGGTATCATATCACCATCACCTTTATCTTTACCGTTTTTCTTAGTTCGGTCCTTTTGGTAATATCTTGATCTAGTAGAATAAAGTTTATGGAATGATCTAGTTTTGAGTTTTGCTTTATGATCCCTCTATGTAATCGAGTCCATGAGCTATATATAATAAAGATTAGTGTTGAGTCAAGGGCTTGATTATTTTGCCATGATCCTAAGTGAATAAAATAAAATAGAAATAAATAAAAAAGGAAACAAAGAGATCACATGGATCATATGGATAGTAATGAGCTGACATAGAAAAAGTATGATGAATAAAAGTTGCTGAGAGTTGACAAACATAGTTTTGGTCATCGCTGCAATTAATAGGAAGTAATAAAGAAAGGGAGGTCTTCACATATAAATATACTATCTTGGACATCTTTTATGATTGTGAGCACTCATTAATATATGACATGCTAAAGAGTTGACGTTGGACAAGGAAGACAACGTAATGGGTTATGTTTTCTTACATATGAGATAAATTATATTGTCATGGATCATCCAACATGGTTGAGCTTGCCTTTCCCCCTCATGCTAGCCAAATTCATCGCACCAAGTAGAGATACTACTTGTGCTTCCAAATACCCTTAAACCAGTTTTGCCATGAGAGTCCACCATACCTACCTATGGATTGAGTAAGATCCTCCAAGTAAGTTGTCATCGGTGCAAGCAATAAAAATTGCTCTCTAAATATTTATGACTTATTAGTGTGGGAGAAAATAAACTTTATACGATCGTGTGATATGGAAGAAAAAAGCGACAGACTGCATAATAAAGGTCCATATCACAAGTGGCAATATAAAGTGACGTTCTTTCGCATTAAGATTTTGTGCATCCAACCATAAAAGCGCATGAGAACCTCTGCTTCCCTCTATGAAGGGCCTATCTTTTAATTTTACCTCCTACCTTGCATAAGAGTCATGGTGATCTTCACCCTTCCTTTTTACATTTTATCCTTTGGCAAGCACCGTATGTTGGAAAGATCCTGGTATATATGGCTAACTGGATGTGAGTTTTCATGAACTATTATTGTTGACATTACCCTTGAGGTAAAACGTTGGGAGGCAAAACCATAAGCCCCTATCTTTCTCTGTGTCCGATTAAAACTCCATACCCATAAGTATTGTGTGAGTGCCAACAATTGTGAAAGACTATATGATAGTTGAGTATGTGGACTTGCTGAAAAGCTCTCATATATTGACTCTTTCCTATGTTATGATAAATTGCAATTGCTCCAATGACTGAGATTATAGTTTGTTAGTTTTCAATGAAGTTTATGATTCATGCACAAAATTGTGATTGAATTATTACTCTAGCATAAGGAATCATATGACAAGAATTATGTAAGTTGTTGTTCTAAGAATGATCATGATGCCTTCATGTCCGTATTTTACTTTTATCGACACCTCTATCTCTAAACATGTGGACATATTTTTCGATTTCGGCTTTCGCTTGAGGACAAGCAAGGTCTAAGCTTGGGGGAGTTGATACGCCCATTTTGCATCATGCTTTTATATCAATATTTATTGCATTATGGGCTGTTATTACACATTATATCATAATACTTATGCCTATTCTCTCTTATTTTACAGGGTTTACATAAAGAGGGAGAATGCCGGCAACTGGGATTCCGGGCTGGAAAAGGAGAAAATATTAGAGACCTATTCTGCACAGCTCCAAAAGTCCTGAAACTTCACGGAAGACGTTTTCAGAATATATAAAAAATACTGAGCGCAAGAAGTTCACTAGGGGGCCACACCCTACCCACGAGGGTGGGGGCGTGCCCCCTACCTCGCGGGCCCCCTGGTGGCCCTCCGATGGCCATCTTCTCCTATATGGAGTCTTTCGATGAGAAAAAATCATAAGCCATCTCCTCAGATGAAACTCCGCCGCCACGAGGCGGAACCTTGGCGGATCCAATATAGGGCTCCGGCAGAGCTGTTCTGCCGGGGAAACTACCCTCCGGGAGGGGGAAATCATCGCCATCGTCATCACCAACGCCCCTCTCATCGGGAGAGGGCAATCTTCATCAACATCTTCACCAGCACCATCTCCTCTCAAAACCCTAGTTCATCTCTTGTATCCAATTCTTGTCTCCAAGTCCGGTACTAGTAGGTTGCTAGTAGTGTTAATTACTCCTTCTAGTTGATGCTACTTGGTTTAATTGGTGGAAGATCATATGTTCAGATCCTATATGCATATTAATACCCCTCTAATTATGAACATGATTATGCTTTGTGAGTAGTTACGTTTGTTCCTGAGGACATGAGAGAAGTCTTGCTATTAGTAGTCATGTGAATTTGGTATTCATTCGATATTTTGATGAGATGTATGTTGTGTCTCCTCTAGTGGTGTTATGTGAACTTCGACTACATGACACTTCTGTTGGGGAACGTAGTAATTTCAAAAAAATTCCTACGCACACGCAAGATCATGGTGATGCATAGCAACGAGAGGGGAGAGTGTGATCTACGTACCCTTGTAGATCGACAACGGAAGCGTTAGCACAACGTGGTTGATGTAGTCATACGTCTTCATGGCCCGACGGATCAAGCACCGAAACTACGACACCTCCGAGTTCTAGGACACGTTCAGCTCGATGACGATCCCCGGACTCCGATCCAGCAAAGTGTCGGGGAAGAGTTCCGTCAGCACGAGGGTGTGGTGATGATCTTGATGTACTACCGTCGCAGGGCTTCGCCTAAGCACCGCTACAATATTATCGAGGACTATGGTGGAAGGGGGCACCGCACACGGCTAAGAATATGATCACGTGGATCAACTTGTCTCTCAAGGGGTGCCCCTTGCCTCCCTATATAAAGGATCAAAGGGGGGGTGCGGCCGGCCAGGAGAGGGCGCGCCAGGAGGAGTCCTACTCCCTCCGGGAGTAGGATTCCCCCCTTTCCTAGTTGGAATAGGATTCGGGAGGGGGAAAGAGGGGAGAGAGAAGGAAGGGGGGGCGCCGGCCCCCTCTCCTTGTCCTATTCAGACTAGGGGGGAGGGGTGCACGGCCCAGCCCTGACCACCTCTCCTCTCTTCCACTAAAGCCCACTAAGGCCCATATACCTCCCGGGGGGTTCCGGTAACCTCCCGGTACTCCGGTAAAATCCCGATTTCACCCGGAACACTTCCGATATCCAAATATAGGCTTCCAATATATCAATATTTATGTCTCGACCATTTCGAGACTCCTCGTCATGTCCGTGATCACATCCGGGACTCCAAACAAACTTCGGTACATCAAAATGCATAAACTCATAATATAACTGTCATCGAAACCTTAAGCATGCGGACCCTACGGGTTCGAGAACAATGTAGAGATGACCGAGACACGTCTCCGGTCAATAACCAATAGCGGAACCTGGATGCTCATATTGGCTCCTACATATTCTACGAAGATCTTTTATCGGTCAGACCGCATAACAACATACGTTGTTCCCTTTGTCATCGGTATGTTACTTGCCCGAGATTCGATCGTCGGTATCTCAATACCTAGTTCAATCTCGTTACCGACAAGTCTCTTTACTCGTTCCGTAATACATCATCTCACAACTAACTCATTAGTTGCAATGCTTGCAAGGCTTATGTGATGTGCATTACCGAGAGGGCCCAGAGATACCTCTCCGACAATTGGAGTGACAAATCCTAATCTCGAAATATGCCAATCCAACATGTACCTTTGGAGACACCTGTAGAGCTCCTTTATAATCACTCAGTTACATTGTGATGTTTGGTAGCACACAAAGTGTTCCTCTGGCAAACGGGAGTTGCATAATCTCATAGTCATAGGAACATGTATAAGTCATGAAGAAAGCAATAGCAACATACTAAACGATCGGGTGCTAAGCTAATGGAATGGGTCATGTCAATCACATCATTCTCCTAATGATGTGATCCCGTTAATCAAATAACAACTCTTTTGTTTATGGTTAGGAAACATAACCATCTTCGATTAATGAGCTAGTCAAGTAGAGGCATACTAGCGACACTCTGTTTGTTTATGTATTCACACATGTATTATGTTTCCAGTTAATACAATTCTAGCATGAATAATAAACATTTATCATGATATAAGGAAATAAATAATAACTTTATTATTGCCTCTAGGGCATATTTCCTTCAACTTCACCATTATTTGGGCCTAGAGGAAGGCATTGGAATTTGGAAAGTAATAAGTAGATGATGGGTTGCTAGAGTGATAGAAGCTTAAACCCTAGTTTATGCGTTGCTTCGTAAGGGGCTGATTTGGATCCATATGTTTCATGCTATGGTTAGGTTTACCTTAATACTTTTGTTGTAGTTGTGGATGCTTGCAATAGAGGTTAATCATAAGTGGGATGCTTGTCCAAGTAAGGACAGTACCCAAGCACCGGTCCACCCACATACCAAATTATCAAAGTACCGAACGCGAATCATATGAACATGATGAAAACTAGCTTGACGATATTCCCATGTGTCCTCAGGAGTGCTTTTCTCTATATAAGAGTTTGTCCAGGCTTGTCCTTTGCTACAAAAAGGATTGGGCCACCTTGCTACACTTTATTTACTTTTGTTACTTGTTGCTCGTTACAAATTATCCTATCACAAAACTATCCGTTACCTATAATTTCAGTGCTTGCAGAGAATACCTTGCTAAAAACCGCTTATCATTTCCTTCTGCTCCTCGTTGGGTTCGACACTCTTACTTATCGAAAGGACTACGACAGATCCCCTATACTTTTGGGTCATCATTGGTCCACCTACCTAGCAGTCGGCGGTGCCGCCTCGGGGAAACTCGAGGTATTTTGGCTATTGTCCACTTAGCATAGACGGATGAGTCCGTAGATAAAGAGCGCGCGGCTCTGGACACGTTTCTGACTCACCGGGAGATCTCCTTGGGATAGTTTTCCTTTCTTCGAAGAGCTTGTGCACCGGGATTCCGAGAATACTTGGGGTGTCCCGCGATGGAGGATTGTCTCCACGAATCGTGAGCTTGTCATGGGCTAAGTTGGGACACCCCTGCAAGGTTTAAACTTTCGAGAGCCGTGCCCTCGGTTATGTGGCATATGGGAGTTTTTAATATCCGGTTGTAGTGAACTTGAAACAAACTCTTTAAAATACACCAACCGCGTGTGTAATCGTGATGGTCTCTTTTCGACGAGGTTCGAGAAGAGAACACGGTGGGGTTATGATTGAATGTAAGTTGTTCAGGATCACTTCTTGATCATTACTAGATTACGACCATTCGCGTAGCTTCTCACCTTGTTCTCGTATGCGTAAGCTAGCCACCATACAATGCTTAGTGATAATTGCAACTCCACCACATATCCATACCTTACCTTTAAGCTTTCATAGTCTTGCTACAGAGGGTGTTGTGATTGCTGAGTCCCCGTGGCTCACATAGTACTAAAAACATAGTTGCAGGTACCGATGAGTCTTATGCAGGTGATGCCACTGAGCTCAAGTGGGAGTTCGACGAAGACCGTGGTCGTTACTATGTTTCCTCCCCGGACGATCAGTAGTGGTGCCTAGTAGGGTCGATCGGTACATAGCTTGTGTGGTTGTCTTTTATTCATTTGATTTCGTCCATAGCCGGACTATGTGTTCATCTTGAATGATTGTATTATCTTGATGCTATTTGTGTGACATTGTGGCGATTGTAAGACAAAGCTCTTATTCTATCTATTCAGTACATGAGATGTGCAAAGATACAACCACTCTTGCGACCATACCAATATGCACTTATGCCCCAAGTCGTGCCTCGACATGTGTGGAGTATAGTCGTATATTGGGTGTTACACCGCCGGCGAATGAGAATTTTATACGTGGAAAATCCCCATTGGTCTAGGCTGTTAACAGGTTATCGGATCCAAACCAGAACCCGATAGCTTAACGGTGATCCGTTTCAGTGGATGCCACGTGTCGTTTACCGCTGACGAAAGCGCTTCCATGACACGCCATTTATCGTCATGGAAGTGGGCACTTCCGTGATGATAATTATGGTATTATCATGGAACACTTCTACGACAGCACATGTATGACTATCTTAATTCTATCATAAAATTGTCATGGATGTACATGCATGACAGAAAACGTGACCTACTGTGACGAGCACATATCAACACGAAATTGTTTTTTTCTAGTGTAGGTTTTGATAAATAGATCTAATAAAAATACAAAATAAAACAAATAAAGAAAAACTACATCACGGTATTTTGGATTTAATATATGATAGGAAATAGACCCGGGGGCCATAGTTTTCACTAGAGGCTTCTCTTGAGAAAATAGCATATGTTGGGTAAACAAATTATTGTTGGCAATTGATAGAAAAAGGAATAATTAAGACGATATCCAAGGCAATGATCATGTATATAGGCATAACGTCCAAGATTAGTAGACCGATTCCTGTCTACATTTAGATACATTATAACTGAGCACTTTTCTAGCCCTCTCAGACCATCAACATTTATATCTGTTGGATCATATTTTTTAGCCTTTTCTGGTCGTACGATTCGCTCTAAATCCCACCTAAATCGCACGTGCAAGCTAAATCGTGCGTACAGGCTGCGCTATCTTTATCGGGCCACTACTCCGGTGGCTATTTTGGGGAGAAAATTGAATATTTACCACTTTAAACATGGGGCTTCGCAAGAATGCCACTCTTAAGATGGGTTTCTCAAAAATGCCATCCAGATCGCGGACCTCTTGATTACCATGCCATCTCCTCCTTTTTCAGTTTTTTGCTTTAATTTTTTCCATTTATCTGCACCTGAAAGGACCAGACTACCCCTAGATGCGTACACGTACCTGATTGCATCATAAGGCAGTCAAGTTGTTGTGTGGCCTTATGCATCACCGCCCAGCCTAGAAAACGGCCGATAACAAGTCGCGCAGGCGCATATAGCCTACATGGCGCCGCCAACACCACCTGGAAGTAGATGCCATTGATCCGTGCTGCGTATTCCCTGGACGCCACAGACCACAGTGCCGCAACACTGAACCCAATCCTTGTTTGCTTGACCTTTAATTTACAGAACTATACCTTGTATATTTGCAACTGCAGTTAGCTATATATATTATAGCATCTCCAACAGATTTGCTGCGTGTCCATCGTCTGGTTTGGTGCGGCGCGCAGCGCTGGCTTCATCAGCCACACTAAAATGCAGAGCACGCGCGCACCTCTCTAGCAGCGCGCGCGACTCGTCGGTGCATTGCATATGGAATTTTGAACACAAAATGAAGTTGATGAAACATTCAAAATGCAATGAACATGACATATAAAATTTCACACAAACAAGTTGATGAAGAAAAGTTCATGCCCACAAGTTCAAAATCATACCCACAAGTTCATCCAACCAAGTTCAAAAGGAAAATCAAGTTCAATACACAAATGAAAGACACATCATTCCTCGTCCTCATCTTCGTCCTCGTCTTGATCTTCGGAAGACGATTCTTCCGCCTCCGAAGATGAATCTTCCTCCCTCTCCTCATCGCGCACAGCATCACGTGAAGCTCCGATGATGTTGGCAAGATCTTCAACGGCATCTTCATGGGAATGTGTGCGAGGAGGCACATTGAAAGACATTCCGCCCATGACGGCCGGAGGTGCACCCATGCCTCCCATGGTGGCCATAGCGTCGGGGGGTGCTCCAAAGCCAGCCATGGCTCCCATTGCACCGCCCATGGTACCTCCGAAGCCACCCATGCCACCCATGGCGCAGATGCCACCGCCACCCATGGCGCCGAGGCCACCGCCACCCATTGCACGAATCATGGTTCTTTTTTGGATCAAGACTTCTTCACAGGCAAGATTGACATACTCCTTTTGCACCTCATTGAGGATAGATGTGTCCAAGAAGAACAAGTGTTTCTCCCATTCCAACAATCTTGTTCGCTCCTCATTGCTCACCTTCCTCTCCTCCAAAGCCACCTTCCTCTCCTCGGCCGCCACCCTCCTCTCCTCGGCCGCCAACCTCCTCTCCTCGGCCGCGGCATCTTGGTTCCTTGCCATTTCCTCACCTCATTGGCTTCTTTTCTTGCCTTCTCAATAGCTTCCATAGCATTTTTGAGCTCACCATCTCCTTTCCTCTTCTTCTTTTCGGTTTTATTTTTCTTGCACCCATCCGGTCACTTTGGCTTCGAGTATGAAACCGAGTTGGGTGTGGGGCTTCTCTTGCCGTCATCACTTGATGCATCATCCTCATCATCATCCAACTTAATTGTTTGCTTCCGTTTGTTGCTCAAAGGCAAATCATCCAAATCTTCACGCTTCTTCCATTTCTCATCATCCTTCAACACTTCATAGCAATGAGGCAAAGTAAATATCCTTCCTTTCTTGATCTTCCCCTTCTTGGTTTTCCTCTCCTCTTCTTTGAACAAGTTTTGCGTAATGTTGTACTACATGAAAACAAAGTAAGTTAGCACCAACAACAAGTATGAGGAACATGTATGAAATGGCACTTACTCTATCGTCCTCATTTGTGCCACTTGGGTTCAACTTGTCAACCGCCTTTTGACAGGCCGCCCACCTTTGACAATCCGAGTTGATAGTCGACCACCGGGACCGAAGTGATCGGTCGGACCGGTCAATTCCACTCACGTTGCGAACATCAAAGTGTTCCTTCATCCGAAGCCAATAATCATCTCTACTTTGATCACCTCCAACGGATGGTTCCCTCGACACTTGCAACCAAGTATTGCATAGTAAGATGTCATCGGTGTTGGTGTAATTACCCGCTCTCCCTCTCGGTGCGTCGACAATGCCCTCACCCTCCTCGTCCACCTTGAACTCATGGTTTTCGAAATGCATGTCATTGGTTTGAGAACAATGCGAATTGTTGGAGCCAACACCCATCGTTGACATGTATGCATCATCATTGAGACTACAAAGTTTTTTGAACAATGCAAATAACCTAGCTATATGTGAATGCATTCAAAAAATAACAAAAAATATGGAAAGTTAGAATTTTTTTACCTTGGGGGCATTTCGTCGAACATGTTGTGTGCGTCGGCCGCCGGCTCAACGAGTGAGCTCGCCGGCGCTTCGGTAGCCGCCGCGCCCGTCGCACGCCCCGCAAACTTCTTCCTCCTCGCCTTGGAGGTGCCGGAACCGTCCGCCGCCTTGTTTTTCTTCGCCGATGTCTTGCCCTTCTTTGGCCGCGCCGCATTGGGGAGCTTTGAGGAGGAGGGGGCGGTGGCTCGGGCCGACGCCACCGCGACGCCACCTGCCGCCAAGGTCATCCGCGGCGGCATGAAGAGGCCGCGCGCGAGGCCGATGGTTGGAGGAGCTCCGGCGGAGGCGAGGCCAATGCCACCCGGGCTAGGGTTTGCGGCGGCGGCGGCGGAGGGGTGGGGGGGTCGCGGCTATAGGATGGGGTGAGCGGGGTGCCGGCGCGTGCGTCCATAGGGCGCGTGTCACCAGCGCCGGCGCGCGTGGGGCGTTGAAGGCGGAGAAGACAGCGTGCAGAGCGAGCGCTCGAGTGTGCCCCACGCGGAAGCGGGCGCCGCAAATACACCACGCGAGATAGCGATTCCTGCCGCGCGCCCAACTCCTTATACCGCGCGCCCGCTGAAGCCACCCGCCGGGTTGCGCGTGCTAAACTGGGTATATTTGCGGCGCGACGCCTATTTAGCGCGCCTATTGGAGATGCTCTTATGCATTCAGTCCAACTGCCACACATCAACCATGTCCATCCCGCCGCGTTGGTGTTGGAGTAAGCGGAGGTTGTGCACCAACTCCCGCCGATCTGCCGCCCATAGCCAACACACATCGACCACCGGCTCGAGTGGACTAGCGCCATTGGTATCGAGAGGGAGCATGAGGTGGAGCTTGTCCTAAGTGGGCAGCCACTCTTTGGCCGGACAATTCAGCTCATCACTGTGCAAGCAGCCACGACGCATGCAGGGTGGGCGAGAGTGGCAGCAAGTAGGCGAGGGCGAGGTACGGCGGCGAGCAGGCCTGGGCGAGCTGACAGCAGCGAGCTTCAGTGGCACGCGCATGCATGGCCAAGCTATAGCGGCGAGCAATCAACAGCATGGGAGCATTCCATCTGTGACCCAATCGAGTCACACACGAACCAGATGATGTTTGGAGAGAAAAGGGCACTTTGGTCCTTTCATGTGTAGGTAAATGAAAAAACTAAAGGAAAAACTAAAAAGGGAGGAAATGGCATGATAATCAAGAGGTCCACAATCTGGTGTCATTTTTGAGAAACCCATCTTGAAAGTGGCATTTTTGCGAAGCCCAATGTTTAAAGTGGTAAATATCCAATTTTCTCCTATTTTGGACACTCGACATTCAATTGGGCCTACTAGATTAATGGGTCTATGCTGATTCCTGCCGATCGCTAAAAGGCTAAAACAAGGGCAGTCGTGACCCTGGTCTGTTTCGCATTCTCTCACTCCCCAATGGCGATCCTCGACATGCCGCCGCCACGTATCCCGCTCCTCTCCCCGAGCTCTCTCCCGACCCTGATGGACCAGATCTTGCTGAGGTCCGCAACCACTGAGGTCCAATCCATGGCTCCTGTAGTCCTTCAGTGCCATCCAAGAGCTCTCATCCCAATCCATGCCAGATTCCAGCGGTAGGAGTATCAATGATGGCGCAACAAAGGAGAGAAGAGGAGATCGAGGAGGGATGGACCATTGTGACGAGATGGTTGGAGGTCAAGCAGCGGCGCTAGAGACAAGGACCCGCGGCACGCAGATCTATCATCTTCGTCACCCGCACCATGTGTTTCGCACAACTCGGCACAGCTGTCGACCTGTGGTGTTGGGGTTGCAGGCTCATGCATCCTCCTCGCCGGTCCCTCACCAATCCTCTTGGCACCACATGTTCCACTGGGAAAGGTTGAACTGGCAGAAGCCAGCGGACTGAGCTCGTCATCGTGGCATCAAACCATACAATGAAGTCACAGTCCGGCCAAATCGTTTGCAAGGTGTGCATCCCCAAATCCATCTCCTTGTTTACTACCTTTGATTCAATTTCCTGCAAGAGTTTTTGGGCCAACTAGCAGTGAGTTATCCGTCCAAGTCAACATGTCTGTATTGTTTGATTTTTTCCATGCACTATGGCTGCACATGATATTGGCAAATACAGTGGACATCATGGGCTGCAACAATACAATAGAGATCATGCCGAGGCTGAAAAATTTGCTTTTTATAAAAGCAGGACAATTAAAAAAAGTTGTTTACATTCTATCCTTCATTTGTATATAAGTGAAGATTTTTATTAGCTTTTAGTGTTGAAAAGTGTATACATTTATTCCTAATTTGATGCAAATAAACAAACTAATTGGACATTATTTAGCATCCAAGAAGCGGCTCATGGCGTACCAGATCCGAGGTGACACCACCGCCACCTGTAGCTTGTCCTCCTTGGTATGATTCGCCACCCTGTATCCCCCAAAACCTCACAAGTTTGCATGTACTGTCCACTCTGATCAATAATCTTGTTCTTCCTCTCTGCTCCGAGGTTATTTTCTCTTATTATCTGGCAATCTCTGATGTTACTTTTGATTTTTGTAGTATCATTAGTTTCATCCTACTGGAGAACATGGCAATATGCAGGGAGTGAGCATCTAGGAAGAATGACGTGAAAATAAAAGATGCATTTATTTGATGATAAGATTAATACAATGATAATCCCAAATATAGAAACAAAGTGAAGAGGAACAATGTACTGCTCCTATAATGTTCAGGCAAATTTCTAAAAAGAAAACAGTTCAATCCTAAACTATATATTTGGTGAAGCGATTAATATAGACTTGAAATTAAAAGTTTAGAATTCGCTTTAGACTTTCTAATTTAGAAGTATTTAAGTTTAAATTCAATAAGAATTCTGAACTGCACACACTGTATAATGTTGTTCAAGGAAGGATTGTTTGCATTTAAGAAGACCACTTTTATGCCACATGGGTTGTAAATATCCTGCCAGCAACATTACTTGTTATTTACCTTGAAGCTAAACAATATGGTGCCTTTGGTTCTTCATGTGTGCCAACTGATTTCTTATATTCTACCTCTGCTTATTTGCATCTATCCTTAATGTTGCTTCGTTTTCATTGAGAGGCTAGACTTCATTTTGGTGCCACTACAACGATGTCTTTTACTACAAAGTGGAAAAGGGGGTCCAAAACTGAATATTGTTATCCCAACACACTTCTTCCTGGCGTGTGCTTTTATCAATAAGATGCATGCTTCTGAAGAGAATGTGAACAACAACCTTTGCTTCTACTAGGTACTTCCATTTATTGACATTCACCTGTTTGTGTTACAACATTTAGTTCCATCTAAGGCCCATCAATTAGTTGAAAGTTTTTGTATATTTGAATTAAGCTTCGGGGAAGAGTAGAAAATCATAATTTTGACACATGGATCCTCGTATCGGTGACTCTCTTATAGTGCATAGATGAATAGTTACTACTTCGTTGGCACAGTATGATTTTCCGAAATCCCTTTGGCCCAATATTTTCCATGTATTTGTTTCCTCCTTCCCTTATATTAAATCTTAGCCTGAACTTATGTTTTCTTTACTAACCCTATCAGATCATTAGTTATTCTAATTTTTGTTCAATTTTCTATATCGTCTGTTCTGATTGCACTAAAACTTTCTTGTGGTATTATGATCCATTTTGTAAGTTTTGAGGTTTATCTGCTCGTGTTTTGCAGGTGAAAATATGCCTTGAAAGGGTACATGCATGGTTTGGAAAGCTAATTAGTTGGGAAAGGTACATGCATAGTTTGGAAAGCCAATAATCTTTAGCAAGGATACATAGACTCATTTCTTCTTTTCTTAGACATTGCTTGATCCGTTCAAGATTACATGCATGGTTTGGAAAGCTAATTAGTTGGGAAAGGTACATGCATAGTTTGGAAAGCCAATAATCTTCAGCAAGGATACACAGACTCATTACTTTTTTTTGTTTTGTAGACATTGCTTGATCCGAATTAGAATAAAAGATCAATTACCGAGGCTGTACTAAACCACATATTTATTACTGGGCAGTAGTAGTAGTCTCTTAATTACCCTTCTAAAATTAAATTTAATGTCTACCTATTATTAGAGAATCAGAAAAGCACAAGCTCTTCAAAAGCTTTTTGCCAAAAAACAAGGCCTTTCAAAAGCTAATACATGTATATATATGATCACATTATATGCATGTTTTTCTTCTTTAATTTTCAAACGCTTATAAATCATCTGCAAAAGTAGTGTAGCTTCTAACTCTATAGGTGTTGAACTAAATACCAATCCAAGTCAGAGTGTAAAGAAAATAATATAGGTTTTGATCTGCCGAGAGGTCATGCAATGCTTCTCTATTTCCATTTCAGGTCGGATTTACCTCCAATACATTGCATGGATTCTTGCACATATTATCTACTTTGTTTTTGTAACTTTTAATTACTTGGAAGTTTTGTTCTCTATTAAATAAGTTATTTGTCTTCTAGATTGTACAAACGATTTTCGCTAATATGCTGCACACATCTTCACCATTGACTGTAATATACGTTTGATTTCCTGAAGCATAAGATGAATCATTTATTATATATACATTTGATTTCCTGAAGCATAAGAATAACCATGTATGGTTTTTTTCATGCGGAAATTATTGTGATATCATTTATCAGAGGTGCACACATGCATGATTTTCTTCTACAGAAATTTAGATTTAGAACTTAGATTCGGCAATTATTTGACATGCCATGTTGTGTGTACTATGCCACTCACAAAAAGCATAGGATCCATCAAGCGGCTTTGGCAGAGTTAATCCATACGTGGATGTTTAGCTGAATCCTAAAGTATAACTTTTACAGTTTTGTGCATATTATTGTTCAGGTTACTGCAATTAGTCCACTAATTGAAGGCTAGATGTTGCTTCTTGATCAACCCTATTAGCTTGTAGATGTTTTTAAGTTATAGGGAGAGCTATTATGTCGATTTATTTTTCGATATTTTCATTTGAATGTAGCCAAAGCTACAATTGGACATATAGATTGTATACATAACTTCTATGGAACAACTTTTGTTAGACTATTGTATCCTTTTTAATATTTTATGATTCAATTATGTTTACCTTTTGTCTCCTTGCATTTATAGAAATTCCTATCATTTTATTGCCAAAATAGACGGGCACAGCAACGCCCGCAATCATGATCTAGTTTATTACTAGTACTCCACACATCGATCGCTATCCAGCATGCATCTAGTGTATTAAGATCATGGAAAAACAGAGTAATGCAATAAGAACGATGACATGATGTAGACAAGATAAACTCATGTATGACTAAACCCCATCTTGTTACCCTTAATAGCAACGATACATGCATGTCACGTCTCTTTTTGTCACTGAGATTGAGCACCGCAAGATCAAACCCATCATAAAGCACCTCTTCCTATGGCAAGAAAAATCAATCTAGTTGGCCAAACCAAACCGAAAATTCAGAGAAGAAATACGAGGCTACAACAATCATGCATAAAAGATTTCGCAAAGACTCAAATAATATTCGTGGATAGATGTCATCATAAACTCACAATTCATCAGATCCCAACAAACACACCGCAAAAAAGAGTTACATCAAATAGATCTTCAAGAACATCGAGGAGAACATTGTATTGAAAATCAAAAAGAGAGAAGAAGCCAGCTAGCTAGTAATTGCGGACCCATAGATATGTGGTAAACTACTCACGCATCATCAGAGGGGCAAAAAGGATGATGAAGAACCCCTCTGTTATCATTGCCCCCTCTGGCAAAGTGCCAGAAAATGCCTCTAGATTGGATCTCGTGGTTCTGGAACTTGCAGTGGCAGAAAAAGTATTTCCTCTACTCGCCTAGAGTTTTGGGGATTTTAGAGTATTTATAAAGGCGGAAGTAGGTCAAGAAGGCTCCCGTGGGCTCCACTACCCACCAGGGCGTGCTGGAGGCCCCTGGTGTGCCCTGGTGTCTAGTGGTCCCACGGGCCTCCTCCCATGTGCTTCTTTAGCTCCCAGGGTCTCTTATGGCCAGAAAAGAATCTCCAAAAAGTTTTGTGGCATTTGAACTTTGTTTGGTATTGATATTCTGCAAAGTAAAAAACAAGCAAAAAATAGCAACTGGCACTGGGTACTATGTCAATAGGTTAGTCTCAAAAAATGATATAAATTTGCTAGTAAATGAATATAAAAATCCAAGATTGATAATATAATAGCATGGAACAATAAAAAATTATAGATACGTTGGGGACATATCAGACACCTCTGCAAATCTTTGCTTCCCTTTGCGAAGGGCCTATCTATTTACTTTTATGTTATTTACTTTTATTGTTGAGTCATCACCTCCTAAATTAAAGCACCAGTCTTGAGAGCACTATTGTCATTCTTTTGAACTAAGTATAGTTAATATTGTGTGCATCATGACTGGATCTCTTATACCATGAATTACAATGTTTAGTTGTTGCTTGAACTTTGGGGGTGCTTTGCATTTAGTTCCGCGGTCTTAGAAAGGGCTAGCGAGATACATTGTTATCATATTATATCATGATTGTTTTGACAAATTGTTGGCATTTGAGATATGTTATTATTGCTCGCTAGCTGATTATGCCATTGATATGAGTGAATGTGATTTCTAAGTGTTATCATTTGCATGGTTAGTTCATGATCTTTGTTGAAAACTTAGGTGCTATTCAAGCTTATATACGGATACAAGAACAAAAGAGTTCATAAAAGTCTTTTTTATCACTTTGAGTTTGTCAACTGAATTGCTTGAGGACAACCAATGAGTTAAGCTTGGGGGAGTTGATACGTCTCCGTCGTATCTACTTTTCCAAACACTTTGGCTCTTGTTTTGGACTATAGTTTGCATGATTTGAATGAAACTAACCCGGACTGACGTTGTTTTCAGCAGAACTACCATGGTGTTGTTTTTTGTGTAGAAATAAAATTTCTTGGAATTGGAAGAAACTTTCTGGATATGTTTTATGGATGTAACACCCCGGATGTAACTTTCCCAATTTGTACTCCAACTCTTGCCGTTTCCGGCGTTAAGTTATTTTATTTTCTCGGGTTCAGGTTTTTGTCTCCGTGTGTTGTTGTCGTTGTCATTCATCTCATATCATGTCATCATGTGCATTGCATTTGCATACGTGTTCATCTCATGCATTCGAGCATTTTCCCCGTTGTCCGTTTTGCATTCCGGCGCTTCGTTCTCCTCCGGTGGTCATTTCTACCTTTCTTTCATGTGTGGGGATTAAACATTTCCGGATTGGACCGAGACTTGCCAAGCGGCCTTAGTTTACTACCGGTAGACCGCCTGTCAAGTTTCGTATCATTTGGACTTCGTTTGATACTCCAACGGTTAACCGAGGGACCGAAAAGGCCTCGTGTGTGTTGCAGCCCAACACCCTTCCAATTTGGCCCAAAACCCACCAAAACCTTCTCCATCATCTAGATCGTTCGATCACGATCGCGTGGCCGAAAACCGCACCTCATTTGGACTCTCCTAGCTCCTCCTACCTATAAAAAGGCATCCCCTCCCGAAATTCCGGATCAAATCCACCCTAACCTAGCCCCCTTCGTCTCTCCGCGCGCCGGACGTGTCCGGACGCGCCGGACATCGCTGCCGCCCCAACCGGGAGCTGCCACATGGCGCCCCGTGACCACATCCCCGCCGGCCCGCTCGGCCCGGCTGGGGCCCCCGAAGCCCGTTCGGCTCGCCCCGCCGCCTGGGAGCCACCTCCATCGCCGCGCCGCCACCTCCATCGCCGCGCCGCCGCCTGTGTCCGTCTCCGGCGGCCGGACGCCGCGCCACGCCGTCACGCGCAGGTCGCTGCCCGAGCCCGAGCTCCGGCTCCGCCGCTCAGCCGCGCCCTTCTCCGCCGCCCCGCGGCTAGCTCCGGCCGGATCCGGTGAGATCCGGCCCGGGGACCTCTACTCCGGCGCCCCACCTCTACTCGGAAGAACTCCGGCCAGATCCGCCGCCGCTTTGAAAACCATGCGAAACCCTAGATCCGGAGGTCAAAATTCTACCAAGTCCCCGATTTTTCCAGTTTCAAGTGCCTATGTTCATCGTGCCATAACTTTGCATCCGTAACTCCGTTTTTGGCATATAGCATATCAAAATGTTCATCTCGGAGAGTACATCATTTCATTCCATTGCATCATTTTCAGTTGAGTTCATCTTGATGCCCGAAATGCTGTTATAAGAGGGCTACTTGAGATAATTGTCAGATCTGCTGCTCCATTTAGACATTTGTCATTTTTGCCATGATTATTGTGTGCATGATATGCCCATGAGCTCTACATATGTTTTGTTAAGAGCTTTGTCATCTTTCCAGAGGTGCAACCCATGTATTTTTGTGATGTGTGTGGTGACTAGCACAAGCTTGCAATGTGGTGCACTTGGTAATTCTGTTTTCAGGGTCTTAGCAATTCCACTAAGTCCTTGACCTGTTTATCTCATATTGCCATATGTTCTTGTTGTTTCCTAGTGATCCGTGCCTCTTTTGAGGATGATCAGTAAGGATGTTTTGTTAATCTTGTAGTGCTCTATCCATACATGCCTTTGTTTTAAATTATGGAGCACCCTATCTTGAGTCAATCGAGCTCTACTTTTGCTACTTTGTGAATCTGGGCAGATTGGCAACTTGTTTGCAATTTTGCCAATGATGTTGTAGTTGACCCGTGCATGCTATGCTATTGTTCTTGCCATGTCTAGCTTGCATTTTGTGTATTCTTGATGGGTGTATGCTTAGCTTATCATGACTTGCTCCGTAGTGAGTGCATCGAGCTCGTAAACATGCCTACTTGAAATATGTTTCAGCATGTGCCAGTTTTTCACCAAGTCCGAAAACTGATTATGTTTTTGCTATGTTCACATGCTTGCAATTGTATTTTCTGATCCCTTTTGGCTCAAGGTCACTAAGGGACTTTTGTTAAGCTCTTTGAGTAGCTCCATGCCATGCTTTACTTTGCCATGTTCAGGTCCTGTAGCATGTAGTTTTGTTGCTCCGAAGTGTGGTACCTGATCTGAAATTCCAGACAAGTGTTAATTTCACTAAGTCTGAAATCTGTTTGCCATATGCATTTTTGCCATGCTTGTTTGAACCTGTTAATGGATGAATTGGCCGTAGCTCAGTGCTAGACTTTTGTTAAGCATCATGAATGCATCCCTGCCATGTATTTTGTTGTCATGTTTGAGTGCTGTAGCTTGTTCATCTCATTGCATTTAGATGGCTACTTGCTGTAAATCGCAGACCGGTGCCGTACTTGAATTGCTTGCCATTTCCAAACCGTAACTCTGATTCCGGTGTTCTTTATATCGTTTTCAAGCGATTTCATCTCATGTTTCCAGTGGAACACTTGGAATTCCAAGTTGAGGCCAGTTTCATGCATCCCTTGTCAAATCTTGCATATGCATCCCGCATCGCATCCCGCATAGCATATCATCATTGCATCATATTGTTTGATCCTTGCACGTGGTTGATTGTGTCCTTGTTGCTTGTTTGTCTTGTTTGGGTAGAGCCGGGAGAAGAGTTCGCTAACAAGGAGCCCGTTGAGTTTGCTTTTGAGGATCCAGTCAACTCTGACAACTGTGCAGGCAAGATGATCATACCCTCGAAATCACTACTATCTTTGCTATGCTAGATTGCTCGCTCTTTTGCTATGCCAATGCTACGATGCCTACCACTTGCTTTCAAGCCTCCCAAATTGCCATGTCAAACCTCTAACCCACCATGTCCTAGCAAACCGTTGTTTGGCTATGTTACCGCTTTGCTCAGCCCCTCTTATAGCGCTGCTAGTTGCAGGTGAAAATTGGAGGCCGTTCCTTGTTGGAACATTTATTTACTTGTTGGGATATCATTATATTGCCATGTTATCTTAATGCATCTATATACTTGGTAAAGGGTGGAAGGCTCGGCCTCTCGCCTAGTGTTTTGTTCCACTCTTGCCGCCCTAGTTTCCGTCATATCGGTGTTATGTTCCCGGATTTTGCGTTCCTTACGCGGTTGGGTTATAATGGGAACCCCTTGATAGTTCGCCTTGACTAAAGCTTTTCCAGCAATGCCCAACCTTGGTTTTACCATTTGCCTCCTAGCCTCTTTTTCCCTTGGGTTTCCGGAGCCCGAGGGTCATCTTATTTTAGCCCCCCGGGCCAGTGCTCCTCTGAGTGTTGGCCCCACCGAGCGATGTCCGGGGCTACCAGGGGCAACTCGGGGCTGGCCTACCCGTACCTAGGACAATCTGAGTGTGCCCTGAGAAAGAGATATGTGCAGCTCCTATCGGGATTTGTCGGCACATTCGGGCGGTGTTGCTGGTCTTGTTTTAACCTGTCGAAGTGTCTTGAAGAACCGAGATACAGAGTCTGATCGGAACGTCTTGGGAGGAGGTCTATTCCTTCGTTGACCGTGAGAGCTTGTCATGGGCTAAGTTGGGACTCCCCTGCAAGGGTTTGAACTTTCGAAAGCCGTGCCCGCGGTTATGGGTAGATGGGAATAAGTTAACGTCCGGTTGTAGATAACTTGAACCTTAACTTAATTAAGATGAATCAACTGAGTGTGTTACCGTGATGGCCTCTTCTCGGCGGAGTCCGGGAAGTGGACACGGTGTTGGAGTAATGTTTGCGCAGGTTGCTCTCTGGTTTCTCGCTCACTCTTTGCCTCCTCTTCTCGCTCTCTTTTGCGAATAAGTTAGCCACCATATTTTTTGCTAGTCGCTTGCTGCAGCTCCACATATTTACCTTGCCTTACCTATAAGCTTAAATAGTCTTGATCGCGAGGGTGCGAGATTGCTGAGTCCTTGTGGCTGACAGATTACTATTACACTAGATGCAAGGCCTGATGATTCCGCTCCAGGTGATGCGCTCGAGCTCAAGTGGGAGTTCGACGAGGACTCTCAACGATACTATGTTTCCTTTCCTGATGATCAGTAGTGGTGCCCAGTTGGGGGTGATCGGGACCGTGTCGCTTGTTGGGTTATATTTTATTTTGGCGCCGTAGTCAGGCCATGAGTGTTTGGATGATGTAATGTTATTTATGTACTTGATTGACGTGGCGAGTGTAAGCCAACTATGTTATCTCCCCTTTTATTATCATATTACATGGGATGTTGTGAAGATTGCCTAACTTGCGACATATGCCTTCAATGCAATTATGCCTCTAAGTCGTGCCTCGACACGTGGGAGATATAGTCGCATCGAGGGTGTTACAATGGAATACATAAAAAATATTGGAGTGAAGATCCACCAGAGGGGGGCCACCAGCTGCGCACAAGGCAACAGGGTGCGGCCACCCCCAGGCGTGCCCTGATGCCTTGTGCGGCCCATGAGGCTCCGCCAACCCTATCTCAAGTCTATAAATTCCTTTCCCCCGAGAAAATGTAGGAGAAGAAGTTTCATGATGTTTTACGATATAGAGCCGCCGCCACCTCCTGTTCTTCATCGGGAGGGCTGATCTGGAGTTCGTTCGGGGCCCCGGAGGGGGGATTCGTCACCATCATCATCACCAACCCTTGTTCATCGCCAATTTCATGATGCTCACCACCGGGAGTGAGTAATTCCTTCATAGACTTGCTGGACGGTGATGGGGTTGGATTAGATTTATCATGTAATCGAGTCAATTTGTTAGTGCTTGATCCCTAGTATCCACTATGTTCTGAGATTGATGTTGTTATGAATTTGCTATGCTTAATGCTTGTATGTAGGGCCCGGGTGCCATGATTCATATCTGAACCCTCTATGTTTTCATGAATATAATTGATTTCTTGATCCTATCTGCTATTCATATGCACTTGTTATTGTTCTGATCCGTAGACCCCATAGTGGCAATTGTTTGGGATACTCTCCGGGGATGACTGCAATTCGAGGAGTTCATGTATTAACCATGTGTTAATGTTTTGTTCCGGTTCTCTATTAAAAGGAGGCCTTAATATCCCTTAGTTTCCTTATGGACCCCGTTGTCACGGGCATGCAAGTTCTTCTTATAAGCACTTATGACTATATACAGAATACATGCCTACATTACATTGATGAATTGGAGCTATTGTGTATCGCTCTGGGTTGTGACTGTTATATCATGAATGTCATCCAACACAAATGTCCATCACTGATCCAATGCCTATGCTTTTCATATATTGATCTTTGCTAAGTTACTTTCGTTGCTGCTACTATTACAATCACTAACAAAACTGCTACTGTTACTGTTGCTATTGCTATTGCTACTGTTACTACTACTATCAAACTATCATACTAATGTGCTATTGATCACCTTGCTGCAGATATTTAGTTCTCCAGGTGTGTCAAATTGACAACTCAACTGCTAATACTTACAAATATTCATTGGCTCCCCTTGTGTCGAATCAATTAATTTCAGTGAAATACTACCCTCAAAAACTATTGTGATCCCTATACTTGTGGGTTATCAAGATCTTTTTCTGGCATCGTTGCCAGGGAGCATAGCTTTTGCTGAGTCACTTGGGTATTATATCTGTTGATCACTATGAAGAGTCTGAAAGACACCAGAACCAAGATCGTGCCCTCTAAGACGAGGGGAGGTAAGGAACTGCCATCACACTCTGCTCACCACCTTCTATTAATTCTGATATGTCGCAAGTAATTGATGATGCTATTTCTGCTATGAATGATGCTATTGATGATTCTAGTACTTTGCTTAATGAAACTGTGCCACTGGGTGAATTTCTTGATGAACAACTTGCTAAAGCTAAAGAACTTGAAACTATTGAAATTAGTGAATATTTGTGTTGGATGATATTCATCACTTAACAGTCAGAATCTAGAGCAATACAAAATAGCTCCAATTCATTAATTAAATGTAGGCATGTATTCCGTATATAGTCATACGTGATTATAATAAGAACTTGCAGGACATATTTTATCCTACTCTCCCATGGCAATGGGGTCCTAATGGAAATCTAAGGGTAATTAAGGCCCCCTTTGAATAGAGAACAAGAACAAAGCATTAGCACACAACGAATACATGAACTCCTCAAATTACAGTCATCCCCGGAGAGTACCCAATTATAGTCACCTTGGGGTTTGCTGTTCAGAACAATAACAGTTGCATATAACTTGTAGATAGGATCAAGAACTCAAATATATTCATGAAAATATGAAGGGTTCAGATCTGAAATCATGGCACTCGGTCCCTAATTACAGGCATTAAGCATAGCAAAGTCATAGCAACATCAATCTCGAAACATAGTGGATATTAGGGATCAAGCCCTAACAAATTGACTCAATTAGATGATCAATATCATCCACTTTCATCGACCTCCAATATGCCTATGATGGAATTACTCACTCCAAGTGGTGAGCACCATGAGGTTGTCGATGAAGAGGGGTCGATGATGATGACGGCAATGAATTGCCCCCTCCGGAGCCCCGAACAGACTCCAAATTAGGCCTCCCGATGAAGAACAGGAGGCGGCGGCGCTCCTTATCATAAAACACGATGAAACTTCTTCTTCTATTTTTCTCGGGAAGATGGTACTTATGGAGGTGGAATTAGGTCATATGGTGGTCGCTGGACCCCACGAGGCAGTAGGGCGCACCCTGGGCGATAGATGACCCCTGCCTTGTGGGCAGCTGGTGGCCCCCTTTTGGAAGGTGTTTGCTCCAATATTCTTTATATATTCAATAAAAAATCTCTGCTAAGTTTCATCCAATATCGCGAAATTTTATTTCTGCACAAAAACATGAAGGTAGTTCTCCTGAAAACTGCATTAGTCCGGGTTAGTTTCATTCAAATCATGCAAGTTAGAGTCCAATACAAGAGCAAAAGTGTTCAAAAAAGTAGATATGTTGGAGATGTATCATTAGCATAGAGGGCATGGTCAACACTTATTTTATGTTTCCTTCCTTGGTATTTTTTTCATTTCAAAATAATCTTGTTCACTAACTCTGAGCAATATTTGAAAAACAAATATGCAGGAGAAACTAATGAACCCGATGTTGAACCATTCAGATCCTTCAAGCGGACATATCTTACTGGAAAGTATGTTGGCTTAAACTTATTGAATGCTTCCTTGGTAAGACCAGTTATCAAATAGATAATCTAGAATTTGATTAGAATAGAATTTCCTTTTTATAACTTTTTCCTTTCTACATAATTGTAGGTAAAAATGGTTGCCTTCAAGGAAAAACAATGGATCTTAATTGGTGCTAACTTCACAACCAAATGCTTTGATCTTATGAGGCTTATTATAGTGGTGATACATTTTTACCAACGATTGGTGCAGTAACTTACAACTTCAAGGATTTGTTTGTTGCTACATACCAAACATGTACTTCAGGGAATATAAGAAACTTTGAAAAGATTTCTACAGTACCCACGGTTAATTTTAGGTGCAATTTCATGCAACTCTTTCTTGTCCTCATATGCCTCACAACAGTTAAACACTCTGTATTTCACCTAGTCTGTTACCATTGTAAATTTCAGCTATGACCCAGGATTTTTTATTCTTCAATATATTAGTAGCTACAAAGGTCTTGGAATGGACGGTTTCTCCAATGTAAGTACCTAAAATTTGAAAGGAGGCACCTATTTCTTATGCATTGTGTCAAACATAACCAAAGAAGCAACAGCAAAAAAATCGCAATTATTAATTCTGGATGATCTACAAGCTCTTTGCGAGAAAATTTTGTTTGGGATTGTCACTTGCAAGGACAATGAAATACATCTATCATTGGTAACTTCAGTCCCCCAGAAACATGTGAGAAATTCTAGTTCTTACACTTGTTTCTATACTATTCATTCCTCCACAGACATGTGGGAAATATTAGTTCTTTCACTTTGTTCTACAAATTAAAAGGTGCAAATAATTTCCTATAATTGCATTTCCACATCTGGGTTTTGGAATATTCGTGTTGATGTATACATGCTACCAGAGTTACACCCACAACCCATTCTGTTATACCTATTGTACCAATTACTAGAGCGTGCACACACCAATAAAATTATCAGGTACTTTCGTTTCTTAGTAATATTTCTATTTTTCATGAGAATATGACGCTGCCTAAATTAGATACATTTGTGTTGCTTAAAATTGAAGGGACTAGAATGGACAAGAAGGATGAACATTGGAGCATGATCAAGCATGTAGATGATGGTGCATGCTAAGGGAAGAAGAACATAGTTTTTAGTGGAGATTTCCGCACTTTGAAGTCACCCTAATGACATACAAGAAGATGGACAAAATATACAAGATGGCCTCTGATAAATTTTGTCCATAGTTTATTATTGGTGCTACGCCACCTTATTTTTGCTTCAGACCCATGTAATTTTGAAATAATACTTTGTAGGCCATTTTAGAGTCTATATTGTAGGGGAAATGACTCGGGAGGTGTTTTAATCCCACCTTGCCATGGGTGGACGAAATCCCATCTCCTCTCCCCTATAAATATAGCCCTCAAGGCATCATTTAGACTTGGATTTTAAATAGTTAAAAGTTAGCCATTGCAACAACTTTGTGTACTTTGTTTATGTTCAATGACCAGGCCAAGACCACTTTCAGATCCCCACTTTTATCAATAATTCATCTATATTCGCAATATTCACATTGTTTTATCATATTATTGCTTCTTGCTTGTTCTTTGATTGCATGCAGGGATATACCTTCGTCGTCAGGCTGATCGTGCTTCGACATCGTAACCTCAAGAGATTGATTTAGCAATTGCTAGGGTGCAACATCATGCACGTTTATAGTCGGATTGTCCAAGACGTTCTCCATCAAATCGATAGTTATCATCTCATCGAAAGATCGGGACCCTCGCCTCTATCAAGTGGTCCTTTCAAGGCTATTAGTCTGTACTTCATCAATGCACTAGTTCAGGTAACTTCTAGGTCTGCAGTCTTTCTACTAAATAACAACAGAGAGTGAACAATTATGACAAAAATGAGGATGATCTTTTGTGACACAAATGAGAACTATCTTTCCCGACTTACCCTCCTTTTCTTTTGTTCTCCATGCTTACATTGCTAATCATTTTTCAACTGTAAGCAAAACTCTACTACCAAGATACAATTTCAACTAGAAGAAAGAGTTCCATTGGAAAATATTTCATGAAGTTTTATCCATGTCAATGAGAAATCTGTTTTTATGTTGTTTCGTGGAGTTTCTCAATGGAATTTTAATGGTCGAGTGGTAGTTTCTTGCTTACTTACATGAACTCCATACATAGTTTCAGTTGTAAAAAAATATTTTCCTTTTTTTTGCACTACATAGTTCCAGTCTAATTTTTTTCGTTGAAGTAGAAGGAGCAACAATAATAGTTTACCAAAAGCTTTTCCTCTACGAAGTGAAGTGAAACAACCTTGGAAATGTCTCCGATCAACCAACGGATCGTTTGTGCGCGTCGACCTTGTATGCAACCATCTGACCAACACTTGATCTTGTCACACAACACCCTGCACACCGCACTTGTCTTTTGCAACATTAACCGTGTTGCAAAATGAACGAGCGCAACACAGTATGGACCTACCAGCGTTGTGCCACGCGTCTCACGGACAACCACATACACAACCTTATCTCCTCAAGGCATCTGCCTTCCTCTTGACACATCCTCTCCCTCTCACACACAAATTGATTTTTCCTCTCCAGCTCCTCTCCCCGCCTCCCTGTATCCACTCATGACCAGTGTCCATGGGTGCTCGAGTGAGCATGGCGGAGCTTCGCTCCGGCCGCCGTCGCCTAGCTATGTTGCTCCAACCCCTTGCTCCATCGCCTCCACCACCTCATGCACTATTGCAAGCTGCAGTGGCTGCCCAAACTCCATTGCCCTCCTGTTGTTGGCCACCATCATCGCATACGCAACACCCCTCCACCCTTTCCCAGTCAGACCGATCTCCTACTTGAGGCCATGATGCAACATGGTGAATTTCTATTACAAATGTTGGAAAAAAAATCAGCAACAAGACCTCTGTTGAAAAATGATGCGACCGTCGACAGAAAATCGATGGCACGAATGCTTTTCCCAAATCTTTCACAGTACAAACTCAGGAACTCCAAGTCCAATCTCCAGTGTACACCAAACAACATGAGAAGAAAAACAGCACGCTTACAATCGTGTAGATGCAAACCAGCCAGAACTACACGTACATTCTCAGGCAAAAGAAGTGTGTGGGCGATTCAACAAGAATCAGCAGCAAATTAGAGGGTGGCTCGCCAAATCTCCTCGCCAAGAACACAAACACTAGATGGATTCTCAACAAAAGTACAGAACTTGGCTGCCGGAACATGGCGATTTTCTGGTTTAATTCACAATACACGCCTGGATGGCCTTATAAATAGTGCACATCGACACAGTTGTACCAAACCTGGACTCCTATGACCTGAAGACTAATTGGACTCAAAAGCTAGCTAGACACGTACTGGTACATGCATCTATGGTACTAGTACTAACTGAAACAACCGTTTTGACTAGAAAGAAAACTCTCTCCTGTCTTAACAAACTAATCACTATTAACTAGTTTAAAAATACGGCAAGCTGATCACAGAAGTCCAAAACAAGCTAGTACTGCTCCCTTGAATGCTCAGGTAGATGTGTCTGCCTTCATGGAGTTCTGAAACGTGGCTATACATCCTCTGGTGCAACAAGTTGGACAGGAACATGTCCAATGGAAATGTGTGTTATGGTCTTGCCGCAATGTACATCAGTAGCTTGTTTCTTTTCCTCATAGCGCCTGGCAGGAACTATATACTTTTCGTATTTCTATGGATTACCTTATTAACAATATTTTTAACGACAACATTTGGGATCGCATCATCCTCCCTTCCTTGAAAGGAAACCGCCCCCGGTTTCAACTTATACCTTGCAGATTTTTTCTTGAACACCTCAACGGTACACTTTATATTCTTTGCATCCTTGGGAAGAACAAAATAGAATTTACCCTTATGCATAAAAGTGTACTTGTTTGTTCGTCCATAATAAAGAGCGTTAACATCATGCTGCCACGGCCGCCTCAAAATAAGGTGACAAACATGTAGTGGCATAACGGCGCGTCCCACCTTATCAACATAGCCATCAACAGAAAAAGGAACCTTCACCCTATGAGTTACCTTCACTTTGCCAACATCATTTATCCACTTCCTATAGTATGGTCTTGGGTGCTCCCATATTGGCAACAGAAGAGACTCCACCACATCCTTGCTAATCATATTGCTAGCACTGCCACCATCAATTATCAGTTTGCAAACTTCTCCCTTGATGGTACATGCAGTTTGAAAAATACTCCGCCACTGTCATTGTTCAACAATGATTTTGTCATCTCGCTGGACCTTTTGTACTAGCAAACTCTCCATATCAGGATCATCTTGAGGATAACATAATATAGTATCATCATGACCTCTTTCGATTCCATCCTCTAACTTAGGTGTCTCATCTTCTGAAATATATTTCGCATCAACAAGTAGAACCCTTCGCTGATTGGAACATTCATGCTTCATGTGTCCATGTCCTCCACACTTGTGGCAAATAATATTACGGTGATGCTATGACGTCGCACTAGATGAAACCTGAGAAACCTCCTTTGGCTTAGCCGCCACTTTGCTCTGTTCAACGCTTCCTGACTTATAAGAAGGAGTCGGTTTAGCACTAAACCCACCATCAATAGGAGAAAAACCAGGTCGCCCACTGTTGTAAGTTGGACGAGTATCTGAGGCTTGCTTCTCCAATACCCAACGTTCAACACACTCCGCTTGATGAAGCAACTCATAAATATCATTATATTGCATTAAATCAACACGATCGCGAATATTTTCTTCTAACCCCTCAAAGAAACGTACCATGGTCGCCTTCGCAAACTCATGCATAGCTATACAGATCACCAAAACTTGCATCTCCTTGTAGTACTCATCAACTGATTTCATACCTTGCACTAGATGATGCAGTCTACTATGAAGCTGGCGAGTGTAGTAAGCAGGCACAAAACGTTCCCTCATGATTCGCTTCATGTTATCCCATGTCGTTGGTCGCTCGTGAGTACGGTTCTTATTATCCTACCATACAAGAGCATACTCTGTCAATTCCATAGATGCAACACGAACCATCTTCTCTTCGGAGTAGTTGTGACCGTCAAAAATCTGATTTACGCGCATCTCCCACTCCAAATATTTCTTCGGGTCAGCACAACGTCCAGAGAATTCAGGTATGGTTATCTTGATTCGACCCAAATCATCATCCTCATGGGCACCATTGCCGCATAGTCACGGCGCCGCCCAGCATGGCGGTGAGCCCCAACATCATGCCGTGGTCAGTGAGGTAAGCCTCCACAGGCATCAGAAATCCTCAGAAAGAATTACCATCATCATCGTTGTCACGGTCACGACGTTGTCGTGGTCAGCGGGACTGTTGGGGTGCCACATCTCTCGCCTAAAGGCGCTGAACTGCTACGGTGAGCCGATTAAGACTCTCAGTTACCACCTGTAGACTATCAGTGTGTTGTCGATCGCTAGCAGTCAAACGCTCCTTCAACCTGTCCTCGACGCCTACAATATTTGCAGACAATTCCTCAACCCTTGTCCCAAGCTTCTTGTTGGCTTCCTTGATCACCATCAGATGGATACGCAAATCATCAATTATCTCCAAACCCTCTGGAAGCTCATCGACCTCCTCATGATCAAATTTGTCATGCTGCGAGTTCACCATCTTTCAAATAGTTGAATCAAATAGCAAGAAAAAATTGTACCGTGATCAACCATGCTCTCAATACCACTTGATGCGACTATCGACAGAATATCGATGACGCGAATGCTTTTCCCAAATCTTTTACAGTACAAAATCGGCAACTCCAAGTCCAGTCTCCAGTGTACACCAAACAACAGGAGAAAAAAACAGCACACTTACAATCGTGTAGATGCAAACCAGCCAGAACTACACGTACATCCTCAGGCAGAAAAAGTGCGTGGGCGATTCAACAAGAATCAGCAGCAAATTAGAGGGTGGCCCGTCTAATCTCCTCACCAAGAACACAAACCCTAGATGGATTCTCAACAAAAGTACACAGAACATGGCCACCGGAACATGGTGATTTTCTAGTTTAATTCACGCAATAAAAAATACCCCCCCGATACACGGCCGGATGGCCTTATAATTAGTGCACGCCGGCACAAAGTTGTACCAAACCTGGACTCCTACAACTTGAAGACTAATTGGACTGAAAAGCTAGCTAGAAACGTACTGGTACATGCAAGTATGGTACTAGTACTAACTGAAACAAACCGGTTTGGACTAGAAAGAATACTCTCTCTCCTATCTTAACAAACTAATCACTATTAACTAATTTAAAAAATACGGCAAGCTGATCAGAAAAGGCCAAAACAAGCTAGTATTGCTCCCTTGAATGCTCACATAGATGTGTTTGCCAGCATGGAGTTCTGAAACGTGGCTGGACATCCTTCGGTGCAACAAGTTGGATAGGAACATGTCCAATGAAAATATGTGTTATGGTCTTGCTTCAATATACATCAGTATTTTGTTTCTTTTTCTCATAGCGTCTGGCAAGAACTATATACCTTTCGGTATTTTTCTGGTTCACCTTACTAACAATATTTTTAACGATGGCATTTGCGGTCACATCAAAAAAAATCTCAAAAAATGTTGGAGTACTTTTTTGAAAGAGAAAAGAAACAACACCTACTTGACCCAAAGTATAGGACCTCTAGACGAAGACGACTGTCGGCAATGCGGTTTAGGAAATCCTATTTGGCGGTTACGTGCTAGTTCGCCAACGGGCGCCTGCAGGCGTTCGTAATGGGGCTGGCCAGTTCTGTTCCTTTTTCCTGTTTGTGAAACGCAAAAAAATGTCCGGTGAAGGGGATTAGAACACGCGCCACCTTGTTGCAAGCGCACGGTTATAACCACAAGGGCACATGCTCGCGAGTGAATAGCTAGCTCGTTCTTCACTTTTTTTACTGTTCTTTAGTTCGGTCTCTTCTTTTATTTATTTTTTTCTCTTCTTCCTTTGTTTTCTTTAGTGCCAATTTAAAAAAAAATTGATGAACTTTTTATTTTCAAATTGGATGAACTTCTTTTAAATTGGGTGAACTTTTTTTTGAAATTCGATGAATTTTTTTTAGATTCGATGTACTTTTTTTCCAAATCGATGAACTTTTTAAAAAATCCATGAATTTTTTTATAATCAATGAACTTTTCCAAATTCGATGAACTTTTTTTAGATCCGATGAACTTTTTTCAAAAACGATGAACTTTCTTTCAATATGATGAACTTTTCTAAAACACTGATGAAATTGTTTTCAAAGTCGTGAACTTTATTCAATTTTCTTGAACTTGATTTGTTTCACATGAGTTTTTTCAAATCCTTGAACTTTTTTCAAACTCACAAAATTTTCTTAAATTAGTGATATTTTTGACGTTTCGTGAACATTTTTTATTATTTGTGAACTTTTTTGAATACGTGAGCCTTTTCTTTTTTGAAAAAAATCCGCGAACTTTTTTTCAACCTGTGAACTTTCATTTTTTGGAAACGCGCATCCCATATTGTCCTTAATCACTATTAAGGTATAGCAATAGGAGAAGCTGTTAGCTCTAGCGGTTAGTCGAGCTGCTTTAGAAAGCAAATGACGTGAGTTTGAATCCTTGGCGATGCAACTTTGTTAAGGATTTTTTGTCTGCTGGCATTATGAGTTCGTCAGATGGCGCTGAAGGTGCGGACGCTACAATTTTTTTTAGGACACCGATATCCGTTGCACGTGTGGCATCTAGGGGGTATGTGTCGCATGCCCCGTGTGGCATCGACAGAGTCCCGCCCAGACGTAGGGGGTATGTGTCGATGCCCCGACAGAGTCCCGCCCACACGAGCACGTCTGGGCACACCCCGTCGTAGCCTGCACGTCCGGTGTGCAGCACGATCGCCCACACACCCGAGCGAGCGACCCCGCGCCCCGCACGACCAAAAACCATCTCTCGGCCGTCGTCCCTACTCGCCTACGAGCCAGAGGAGCCACCGCCTGTCATCTCCAACCTCCGGATCGAAAAATCTTCCCCTACCTTCATCCTATTCCTTCTCTACTTGCCATGGCAACCAAATCAGATAACTTGTGCCCCCACCCCCCCTCGACAGAAGACACAACAACAAACTCACACAGAAGGCGAGAAAACATCCTGCATCTAGTCGTTCTCCTATCTCCTCCCCCCAATAATTTCACTCAACAACAAACTCACACAAAAGGCGAGAAAATATCCTGCATCTAGTCGCTCTCCTATCTCCTCCCCCCCAATAATTTCACTTCTAGATTGCCCACACAGATGGTGACTGGATCCACAAGGTCATGGCAAAACATACCACAAACGTACTAGATTTGTGCCGCATGGATCTACAAAACCACATGAATCCAGCCGTTCATGTGCATTCTCCTCCCCTCCAAAATACACAAAGTTGCCATCTTGTATCCTAGATATGATCTTTCATAAATACGGGCGACCAGAAGTTTGAACTAAGCTTTTAGGTTGGAGTTGCTACTAGAAGGTGCTCGAATATATGTTTAGGATTCACTAAGAGTTATACAAAAAATGATGGGGGGGGGGAAGTTGAAAATGGTGGGGAAGCAGGGCCAAACAGAGAATTTTGGCTGGTACATATGAAGGGAAAAATAGTTGCCACCTAACTTTGCTGGTAGTTTCCACCAAGTTATGTCATTAGTTGCCACTAGTTCTACATGGTAGTTGCCATCCAGATTGTAGAAGGAGAATAACTATGCATGCCCTCTCAACAGGGATGCACGACTATGATGGTTTCTACTTGCCATGCTGTAATAGTTGTTTATGCCAATCATGTGATAAGATTGTCGTGTTTCTTTTTAGGAGGAAACAACAAAATGGAATTGGAATAATAATGTGTTCTCATTTATGCAGTGATTAAAAAAAGTGGGAGAAGCAGAAAAATGAATCATGAAGACGAGGCTGATCCTTGGTTTTCCGGAAGGCCACAAGCGCCCCCTTGGGATGCAATTGTAACGCCCCAAGATCGATGTGCCAGGTGTCCTCTAGTTTTTCGCTGTTGTTGCCTTGTCATTGCTTGCGTGTCATGCATTGCATATCATGTCATCATGCGTATTTCATTTGCATACATGTTTGTCTCATGCATCCGAGCATTTTCCCCGTTGTCCGTTTTGCAATCCGGCGCTCCTATGTCATCCGGTGTCCCTTTCTACCTCTTTTCGTGTGTGAGGGTTAAACATTTTCGGATTGGACCGAGACTTGCCAAGCGGCATTGGTTTACTACCGGTAGACCTCCTGTCAAGTTTCGTATCATTTAGACGTTGTTTGATACTCCAACGGTTAACCGAGGGACCGAAAAGGCCTCGTGTGTGCTGCAGCCCAACACCCCTCCAAAGTGCACAAAACCCACCTAAACCTCCTCCATCATCTCGGTGGTTCGATCACGATCGCGTGGCCGAAAACCGCACCTCATTTGGACATTCCTAGCTTCCTCTACCTCTATATATAGACCCCTTCATTTTCGTTTTCGGATCTTTTCCCCGAAACCCTAGATCTCATCTCCCTCCGCGCCGCCGGACATGTCCGCGCCCGCCGGACGAAGTCCCGCCGCCACCTCATTCCGTCCAATCAGGAGAGGCCATGTCATCGCGCCGCCGCCCTCGTCCACTCCCCTCGCGCCATCTGTCCGCCGCCGTCGTCCCCGCGGCCGCGGCCCGCCGAGCCCATCGCGGGCCCGCGCGAGCCCGACCGCACCATTCGCCGCGCCCGAACCAGGAGCCCCGCTCCCGCAGCCGATCGAAGGGAGGAGCCCCTCGATCCGCGCCCCCACCGCCAGCGCATCCTCGCCGCCCGTCTCCGGCGACCGCGCCTCTCCGGAGCACGCTGCGCCGCCGTTTGTCTTCGCCGCCGACCAGGCCTGGCTCCCCCGTGCCCTGCTCCTTCCTCTCTCCCCCGACCGGATCCGGAGGGGCCATGCCCGGAGCCATCCGCCGCGTCCTCCCCTGCATCCATTCCCGGCGGCCGCGCCCGCCGACGTCGCCGGAGAAGCCGCCCTGCTGCCGCCAGCGTCCCTTGCTCTCCTGCGCCGCCTCCATGGCTTCCTCCGTGTGAGGTTCACGCGATGAGGACAACGCCCTTGCCTCTGGGCCTCCTCCCGCGTATGTGGGCCGCCGTGCCAGATCCGACCCGACCAGCCTCCTCCTCAGCTGGGCCTCGGCCCATGGTGAGAACCCGTTTAAACCCCGCCCGTGTGTCTATTAATTATTTCGCGCTCATCATGTCTTTTCCTGGAAAACTGCCAAGTCCCCAGATCTGATGTTATTTTTAGGCTTTTTCATCATGTCATAACTCCCTCATCGTAGCTCCGATTCGCACGTGTAGCACATCAAAATGTTCGTCTCGGCGAGTACATCATTTCATCTCATTGCATTATTTTCATTTGAGCTCATCTTGATGCCCTAAATGCTGTTGGAAGAGAGCTATTTGAGATAATTGTCAGATCTGCTGCACCAAATAGCTATTTGTCATTTTTGCCATGATTAATGTGTGCATGACATGCTCCTGAGCTCTACATGTGTTTTGTTATATGCCATGCCATCTTTACAGAGGTGCTATCAATGTATTTTTGTGATGTGTGTGGTGACTAGCACAAGCTTGCAAAGTAGTGCATTCGTTAATGCTGATTTCAGGGACTTAGGATTTCACTAAGTCCTTGATCTGTTTTTATCAATATGCCATATGTTCATGTTGTTTCCTAGTGATCCGTGCCTCTTTTGAGGATGATCAGTAAGGATGATTTGTTAATATTGTGGTGCTCTATCCATCAATGTCTTTGTTTGCAATTATGGAGCACCCTAGCTTGAGTCAATCGAGCTCTACTATTGCTATTTTGTGAATCCTGGCAGATTGTTTACTTGTTAGCGATTTTGCCGAGGATGTTGTTGTTGATCCGTGCATGCTATGTTGTTGTTCTTGCCATGTCTAGCTTATATAACATGTATTCTTGATGGGTGTATGCTTAGATTGTCATGCCTTGCTCTGTAGTGAGTGCATCGAGCTCGTAAACATGCCTACTCGTTAACAGATTTGCATGCTCCAGTTTTTCACTAAGTCTGTAATCTGATTATGTTTTTGCCATGTTCACATGCTTGCAATTGTATTTTATGATCCCTTTTGGCTCAAGGTTAATAAGGGACTTTTGTTAAGCTCTTTGAGTAGCTCCATGCCATGCCTTGCTTTGCCATGTTAAGTTCCTGTAGCATCTAGTTTTCATGCTCCAAAGTGTGCTACCTGATCTGAAATTCCAGGCTTGTGTTAATTTCACTAAGTCTGAAATCTGTTTACCGTTTGCATTTTTGCCATGCTTGTTTGAACCCGTTAATGGATGAATTGGCCGTAGCTCAGTGTTCATCTTTTGTCAAGCATTATGAGTGGATCCCTGCCATGTATTTTGTTGCCATGTTTGAGTGCTGTAGAATAATTATCTTGTTGCATTTAGATGGCTACTTGTTGTTTGTCGCGGACCAGTGCCATATTTGTTTTGCTTGCCATTTCCAAACCGTGCATCCGATTCCGGTGATCTTTATATCGATTTCAAGTGAATCACCTCACCTTTCCAGTGGCACACTTGGATTTACAAGTTGAGGCCAGGTTCATTCATTCTCTTGCAAATCATGCATATGCATCGCATACCGCATCTCGCATATCATACCATGTTCATGTGTGGTTTGTTTACTATGTTGTGTGCTTCTTTCTGGTGTTTGCTTCTTCGGGTTGGTTCCGGTAACGTCGCGTTTGTGAGGACCCGTTCGTCCACGTCCGTTTGTCTTCTTCATGGACTCGTTCTTCTTCCTTGCGGGATTTCAGGCAAGATGATCATACCCTCGAAATCACTTCTATCTTTGCTTGCTAGATGCTCGCTCTTTTGCTATGCCTATGCTACGATGCCTACCACTTGCTTATCATGCCTCCCATATTGTTTAACCAAGCCTCTAACCCATCTTGTCCTAGCAAACCGTTGATTGGCTATGTTACCACTTTGCTCAGCCCCTCTTATAGCGTTGTTAGTTGCAGGTGAAGATTGAAGTTTGTTCCTTGTTGGAACATGGAGATGTTGTTCCTTGTTGGAACATGATTACTTGTTGGGATATCACAATATATCTTATTTAATTAATGCATCTATATACTTGGTAAAGGGTGGAAGGCTCGGCCTTATGCCTGGTGTTTTGTTCCACTCTTGCCGCCCTAGTTTCCGTCATATCGGTGTTATGTTCCCGGATTTTGCGTTCCTTACGCGGTTCGGCTATAATGGGAACCCCTTGACAGTTCGCCTTGAATAAAACTCTTCCAGCAATGCCCAACCTTGGTTTTACCATTTGCACTAACTACCTACCACCTTCCCTTGGGTTCAGCAGACTCAAGGGCCATCTTTATTTTAACCCCCCGAGCCAGTGCTTCTGTAAGTGTTGGTCCGAACCGAGCTGCTTGCGGGTCCACCTCGGGGAAACTTGAGGGTTGGTTTTACTCATAGCTAGTCTCATATGAGTGTGCCCTGAGAACGAGATATGTGCAGCTCCTTTCGGGATTTGTCGGCACATTCAGGCGGTGTTGCTGGATTTGTTTTGACTTGTCGAAGTTGTCTTGTAGAACCAGAATACCGAGTCTGATCGGAATGTCTCGGGAGAAGGTATATCCTTCGTTGACTGTGAGAGCTTGTCATGGGCTAAGTTGGGACTCCCCTGCAGGGATTTGAAGTTTCGAAAGCCGTGCCCGCGGTTATAGGCAGATGGGAATTTGTTAACGTCCGGTTGTAGAAAACCTAAAGTTGACTTTAATTAAAATGCATCAACCGCGTGTGTAACCGTGATGGTCTCTTTCCGGCGGAGTCCGGGAAGTGAACACGGTGTTGGAGTTATGCTTGATGTAGGTTTCTCTAGGATCACTTCTTGATCATAGTTTTCTCGATCGTGCTTTGCCTTCTCTTCTCGCTCTCATTTGCGTATGTTTAGCCACCAAATATGCTAGTCGCTTGCTACAGCTCCACCTCATACCTTTACCTTACCCATAAGCTTAAATAGTCTTGATCGCGAGGGTGCGAGATTGCTGAGTCCCCGTGACTCACATATACTTCCAAAACCAGCTTGCAGGTGTCGATGAGTCCGTGCAGATGACGCAACCAAGCTCAAGGAGGAGCTCGATGAAGATCTTGTCCTTTGTGTTGTTTCGTTCTAGTTGATCAGTAGTGGAGCCCAGTTGGGGTCGATCGGGGACCTTGTCGCATTTGGGGTTCTTATTTTATTTTGGTTCCGTAGTCGGACCTTGATTGTATTTGGAGGATGTAATGCTTTATTGATGTAAATGTGTGAAGTGGCGATTGTAAGCCAACTATGTATCTCTTTCCCTATTGTATTACATGGGTTGTTTGCGAAGATTTCGTCACTTGCGACATTGCTTTCAATGTGGTTATGCCTCTAAGTCATGCTTTGACACGTGGGAGATATAGCCGCATCGAGGGCGTTACAGCAATAGAGTACAATCAACTCATTTCTGCAGGACCATTGCTGCTACTCCTAGAGCAGTACATGAGCATAGGTATGATGCGTGATGAAAAAGTGACAGTTGACATGTTTGTGGACTTGGAAATGGCGTTCTACTTATGTACTACAATGACATTATTCACAGGTTCTTATGACACAACCACACATGTAGGGATACCATGGCAAGTTGCAACACAGGGGGATATCGGTGAGAGATATGCGAGAGACCAACTTCAAGTAGCAATTGTGGCAAATCAAGGTAATGCAAAAGCATGTTGATGTGGCAAAAAACATGCAAGGATGGAAAGACTTACGAGTATTTTGAAAAACACAGGACCATCACGTAGCACGTGGCAACCGGATACCTGCCATCAACGTCTTACGCAGGTGAGACGTTGATACGTCTCCAACGTATCTATAATTTTTAATTGTTCCATGCTATATTATATCCTGTTTTGGACATTATTGGGCTTTGTTATACATTTTTATATTATTTTTGGGACTAACCTATTAACCAGAGGCCCAGCCCAGAATTGCTGTTTTTTAACCTATTTTAGGGTTTCGCAGAAAAAGAATATCAAACAGAGTCCAAACGGAATGAAACCTTCGGGAACATGATTTTTGGAACGAACATGATCCAGAGGACTTGGACCCTACGTCAAGAAATCATCGAGGAAGGCGCGAGGCAGGGGGCGCGCCTACCCCCCCAAGCGTGCCCTCCACCCTCGTGGGGCCCACGTTGCTCCACCGACGTACTCCTTCCTGCTATATATACCTACGTACCCCCAAAATACCAGATACGGAGCGAAAACTCTAATTCCACCGCCGTAACTTTCTGTATCCATGACATCCCATCTTGGGGCCTTTTTCGGAGCTCCGCTGGAGGGGTATCGGTCACGAAGGGCTTATACATCAACACTATAGCCTCTCCGATGAAGTGTGAGTAGTTTACTTCAGACCTATGGGTCCATAGTTATTAGCTAGATGGCTTCTTCTCTCTTTTTGGATCTGAATACAATGTTCTCCCCCTCTCTTGTGGAGATCTATTCAATGTAATCTTCTTTTGCGGTGTGTTTGTTGAGATCGATGAATTGTGGGTTTATGATCAAATTTATCTATGAACAATATTTGAATCTTCTCTGAATTCTGTTACGGATGATCGGTTATCTTTGCAAGTCTCTTCGAATTATCAGTTTGGTTTGGCCTACTAGATTGATCTTTCTTGCAATGGGAGAAGTGCTTAGCTTTGTGTTCAATCTTGCGGTGTCCTTTCCCAGTGACAGTAGGGGCAGCAAGGCACATATTGTATTGTTGCCCTCGAGGATAACAAGATGGTGTTTATATCATATTGGATGAGTTTATCCCTCTACATCATGTCATCTTGCTTAAAGCATTACTCTGTTCTCTTGAACTTAATACTCTAGATGCATGCTGGATAGCGGTCGATGTGTGGAGTAATAATAGTAGATGCAGGCAGGAGTCGGTCTACTTGTCTTGGACGTGATGCCTATATACATGATCATACCTAGATATTCTCATAACTATGCTCAATTCTGTCAATTGCTCAACAATAATTTGTTTAACCACCGTAATACTTATGCTCTCGAGAGAAGCCACTAGTGAAACCTATGGCCCCTTGGTCTATTTTCCATCATATTAATCTTCCAATACTTAGTTATTTCCTTTGCCATTTATTTTACTGGCATTTTTGTTTCTCTTTATCATAAAAATACCAAAAGTATTATCTTATCATATCTATCAGATCTCACAATCGTAGGTGACCGTGAAGGGATTGGCAACCCCTTTATCGCATTGGTTGCGAGGAGTTTATTTGTTTGTGCAGGTGCGAGGGCCTCGTGCATGGTCTCCTACTGGATTGATACCTTGGTTCTCAAAAACTGAGGGAAATACTTATGCTGCTCTACTGCATCACCCTTTCCTCTTCAAGGGAAAACCAACGCAGTGCTCAAGGGGTAGCGAGAAGGATTTCTGGCACCGTTGCCGGGGAGTCTACGCAAAAGTCAACATACCAAGTACCCATCAGAAACCCTTATCTCCCGCATTACATTATTTTCCATTTGCCTCTCGTTTTCCTCTCCCCCACTTCACCTTTGCCGTTTTATTCGCCCTCTCTCTCTCTCCATCCTCCCTCTCTTTCTCTATTCGCCTCTTTTTGCTCGTTTCTTGTTTGCTTGTGTGTCGGATTGCTTGCTTGTCACGATGGCTCAAGATAATACCAAATTGTGTGACTTTACCAATACCAACAACAATGATTTTATTAGCACTCCAATTGCTCCTCTTACCGATGCTGAATCTTGTGAAATTAATGCTGCTTTGTTGAATCTTGTCATGAAAGATCCGTTTTTCGGCCTTCCTAGTGAAGATGTCGCTACCCATCTAAACAACTTCATTGATTTGTGTGATATGCAAAAGAAGAAAGATGTGGACAATGATATTGTTAAATTGAAGCTATTTCCTTTTTCGCTTAGAGATCGTGCTAAAACTTGGTTTTCGTCTTTGCCTAAAAATAGTATTGATTCGTGGAATAAGGGCAAAGATGCTTCTATCTCTAAGTATTTTCCTCCCGCTAAGATCATCTCTCTTAGAAACAATATTATGAATTTTAAGCAACTTGATCATGAACATGTTGCACAAGCTTGGGAGAGGATGAAATTAATGATATGTAATTGCCGTACACATGGTTTGAATTTACGGATGATTATACAAAAATTTTATGCCGGATTGAATTTTGCTTCTAGAAATCTTTTAGATTCGGCCACAGAATGCACTTTTATGGAAATGACTTTAGGAGAAGCTACTAAACTCCTAGATAATATTATTTTTAATTATTCTCAATGGCACACTAAAAGATCTACTAATAAGAAAGTGCATGCGATAGAAGAAATTAATGTTTTGAGTGGCAAGATGGATGAACTTATGAAATTATTTGCTAATAAAAGTGTTTCTTCTAATCCTAATGATATGCCTTTGTCTACTTTGATTGAGAATAATAATGAATCTTTGGATGTGAATTTTTTTGGTAGGAATAATTTTGGTAACAACGCGTATAGAGGAAACTTCAATCCTAGGCCGTATACTAATAATTCCTCTAATAATTATGGTAATTCCTACAACAATTCTTATGGAAATTTTAATAAGATACCCCCTGATTTTGAATCTAATATTAAAGACTTTATTAGCTCGCAAAAGAATTTCAATGCTTTGATTGAAGAAAAAATGCTTAAGATTGATGAGTTGGCTAGGAACGTTGATAGAATTTCTCTTGATGTTGATTCTTTGAAACTTAGATCTATTCCTCCTAAGCATGATATCAATGAGTCTCTCAAAGCCATGAGAATTTCCATTGATGAGTGAAAAGAAAGAACCGCTAGGATGCGTGCTAAGAAAGATTGCTTTATAAAAGCGTGTTCTTCTAGTTTCCATGATAATAAAGATGAAGATCTAAAAGTTATTGATGTGTCCTCTATTAAATCTTTGTTTTGTAATATGAATCTTGATAATGATGGGACTAAATGTGATCCACCTTTACCTAGAAGGCATTCCAAAAATTCGGAGTCTTTAGATCTTGATGCTAAAATTGTTAAAAGTGGGATTGAAGAAGTCAAAACTTTGAATATTAATGAACCCACTATTTTGGATTTCAAGGAATTTAATTATGATAATTGCTCTTTGATAGATTGTATTTCCTTGTTGCAATCCGTGCTAAATTCTCCTCATGATTATAGTCAAAATAAAGCCTTTACCAAACATATCGTTGATGCTTTGATGCAATCTTATGAAGACAAACTTGAGTTGGAAGTTTCTATCCCTAGAAAACTTTATGATGAGTGGGAACCTACTATTAAAATTAAGATTAAATATCATGAATGCTATTCTTTGTGTGATTTGGGTGCTAGTCTTTCCACGATTCCAAAGACTTTGTGTGATTTGCTAGGTTTCCGTGATTTTGATGATTGCTCTTTAAACTTGCACCTTGTGGATTCCACTATTAAGAAACCTATGGGAAGAATTAATGATGTTCTTATTGTTGCAAATAGGAATTATGTGCCCGTGGATTTTATTGTTCTTGACATAGATTGCAATCCTTCTTGTCCTATTATTCTTGGTAGACCTTTCCTTAGAACGATTGGTGCAATTATTGATATGAAGGAAGGTACTATTAGATTCCAATTTCCGTTAAGGAAAGGCATGGAACAATTCCCTAGAAAGAAAATTAAATTACCTTATGAATCTATTATGAGAGCCATTTATGGATTGCCTTCCAAAGATGGCAATACCTAGATCTATCCTCACTTTTATGCCTAGCTAGGGGCGTTAAACGATAGCGCTTGTTGGGAGGCAACCCAATTTCATTTTTATTCCTTGCTTTTTGCTCCTGTTTAGTACTAAATAATTTATATATCCTCTGTTTTGGTTGTGTTTTTTGTGTTCAATTAGTGTTTGTGCCAAGTGGAACCGTTGGGAAGACTTGGGGACAGTCTTTTTGATTTTGCTGTGAAAAACAGAAACTTTAGCGCTCACGAAAATTGATGCCATTTTTATTTGGAAGGTGCTATTTAGTTAATTATTTTTGAAAATTATTAATAGGTAAATTACTCACGTCCAGCAATTTATTTTAGAATTTTTGGGGTTCTAGATCTTGCGTTAGATACAGATTACTACAGACTGTTCTGTTTTTGACAGATTCTGTTTTTTCGTGTGTTGTTTGCTTATTTTGATGAATCTATGGCTAGTAAAATAGTTTATAAACCATAGAGAATTTGGAATACAGTAGGTTTAAAACCAATATAAATAAATAATGAGTTCATTACAGTACTTTGAAGTGGTGTTTTCTTTTCTTTCGCTAACGGAGCTCACGAGATTTTCTACTTTAAGTTTTGTGTTGTGAAGTTTTCAAGTTTTGGGTAAAGATTTGATGGATTATGGAACAAGGAGTGGCAAGAGCCTAAGCTTGGTGATGAACATGGCACCCCCAATATAATCTAAGGACACCTAAAAGCCAAAGCTTGGGGATGCCCTGGAAGGCATCCCCTCTTTCGTCTACTTCTATCGGTAACTTTACTTGGAGCTATATTTTTATTTACCACATGATATGTGTTTTGCTTGGAGCGTCTTGTATTATTTGAGTCTTTATTTGTTAGTTTTACACAATCATCCTTGCTGCACACACCCTTTTGAGAGAGACACTCATGATTCAGAAATTGTTAGAATACTCTATGTGCTTCACTTATATCTTTTGAGTTTATATAGTTTTGCTCTAGTGCTTCACTTATATCTTTTAGAGCACGATGGTGGATTTGTTTTATAGAAACTTTTGTCCTCTCATGCTTCACTTAGATTATTTTGAGAGTCCTACGAAACAGCATGGTAATTTGCTTTAATTATGTTGGGCATTCAAGATTAATAATAAAATTTTCTTATGAGTGTGTTGAATACTATGAGAAGTTAAAAACTTGATAATTGTTTTGAGATATGGAGATGGTGATATTAGAGTCGTGCTAGTTGAGTAGTTGTGAATTTGAGAAATGCTTGTGTTGAAGCTTGTGATTCCCGTAGCATGCGCGTATGGTGAACCGTTATGTTAAGAGGTCGGAGCATGATGTATTTATTGATTGTCCTCCTTATGAGTGGCGATCGGGGATGAGCGATGGTCTTTTACTACCAATCTATCCCCCTAGGAGCCTGCGCGTAGTACTTTGCTTCGATAACTAATAGATTTTTGCAATAAGTATGTGAGTTCTTTATGACTAATGTTGAGTCCATGGATTATACGCACTCTCACCCTTCCACCATTGCTAGCCTCTCTAATACCACGCACCTTTCACCGGTATCATACACCCACCATATACCTTCCTCAAAACATCCACCATACCTACCTATTATGGCATTTCCATCGCCATTCCGAGATATATTGCCATGCAACTTTCCACCATTCCGCTTACTATGACACACTCCATCATTGTCATATTGCTTCGCATGATCATGTAGTTGGAATTTTAGTTGTGGCAAAGCCACCATTCATAATTCTTTCATATAAGTCACTCATGGATCATTGCTATCCTGGTACACCGCCGGAGGCATTCATATAGAGTCATACTTTGTTCTAGTATCGAGTTGTAATCATTGAGTTGTAAATAAATAGAAGTGTGATGATCATCATTCATAGAGTATTGTCCCAAAAAAAAGAAAGGCCAAATAAAAAAAAGAAGGCCCCCTAAAAAGGGGCAATACTACTATCCTTTTTGCCACACTTGTGCTTCAAAGTAGCACCATGATCTTCATGATAGAGAGTCTCTTATGCTATCACTTTCATATACTAGTGGGAATTTTTCATTATAGAACTTGGCTTGTATATTCCAATGATGGGCTTCCTCAAATGCCCTAGGTCTTCATGAGCAAGCAACTTGGATGCACACCCACTTAGTTTCTTTTGTTGAGCTTTCATACATTTATAGCTCTAGTGCATCCATTGCATGGCAATCCCTACTCACTCACATTGATATCTATTGATGGGCATCTCCATAGCCCGTTGATACGCCTAGTTGACGTGAGACTATCTTCTCCCTTTTTGTCTTCTCTACAACCACCATTCTATTCCACCTATAGTGCTATGTCCATGGCTCACGATCATGTATTGCGTGAAGATTGAAAAAGTTTGAGAACACCAAAAGTATGAAACAATTGCTTGGCTTGTCATCGGGGTTGTGCATGATTTGAATACTTTGTGTGGTGAAGATGGAGCATAGCCAGACTATATGATTTTATAGGGATAACTTTGTTTGGCCATGTTATTTTGAAGAGACATAATTGCTTAGTTAGTATACTTGAAGTATTATTATTTCTATGTCAATATTAAAATTTTGTCTTGAATCTTTCGGATCTGAATATTCATACCACAATTAAGAGAATTACATTGAAATTATGCCAAGTAGCATTCCACATAAAAAATTCTGTTTATCATTTACCTACTCGAGGACGAGCAGGAATTAAGCTTGGGGATGCTTGATATGTCTCCAAGGTATCTATAATTTTTGATTGTTCCATGGTATATTATATCCTATTTTGGACATTATTGGGCTTTATTATACACTTTTATATTATTTTTGCGCCTAAGCTATTAACCGGAGGCCCAGCCCAGAATTGCTGTTTTTTTGCCTATTTTAGGGTTTCACAGAAAAAGAATATCAAACAGAGTCCAAACGGCATGAAACCTTCGGGAACGTGATTTTTTTGGAACGAACATGATTCAGAGGACTTGGACCCTACGTCAAGCAATCATCAAGGAAGGCACGAGGTAGGGGGCGCGCCTACCCCCCAGGCGTGCCCTCCACCCTCGTGGGGCCCATGTTGCTCCACTGACGTACTCCTTCCTCCTATATATACCTACGTACCCCCAAACTACCAGATACCGAGCCAAAACCCTAATTCCACCATCGTAACTTTCTGTATCCACGAGATCCCATCTTGGGGACTTTTCTGGAGCTCCGCCGGAGGGGGTATCGATCATGGAGGGCTTCTACATCAACACCATAGCCTCTTCGATGAAGTGTGAGTAGTTTACTTTAGACCTACGGGTCCATAGTTATTAGCTAGATGGCTTCTTCTCTCTTTTTGGATCTCAATACAAAGTTCTCCCCCTCTCTTGTGGAGATCTATTCGATGTAATCTTCTTTTGCGGTGTGTTTGTTGAGATCGATGAATTGTGGGTTTATGATCAAGTTTATCTATGAACAATATTTGAATCTCCTTTGAATTCTTTTATCTATGATTGGTTATCTTTGCAAGTCTCTTCGAATTATCAGTTTGGTTTGGCCTACTAGATTGATCTTTCTTACAATGGGAGAAGTGCTTAGCTTTGGGTTCAATCTTGTGGCGTCCTTTCCCAGTGACAGTAGGGGCAACAAGGCATGTATTTTATTGTTGCCATCGAGGATAACAAGATGGGGTTTATATCATATCATGAGTTTATCCCTCTACATCATGTCATCTTTCTTAAAGCGTTACTCTGTTCTCTTGAACTTAATACTCGAGATGCATGCTGGATAGCGGTCGATGTGTGGAGTAATAGTAGTAGATGCAGGCAGGAGTTGGTCTACTTGCCTTGGACGTGATGCCTATATACATGATCATACCTAGATATTCTCATAACTATGCTCAATTCTATTAATTGCTCAACAGTAATTTGTTTACCCACCGTAATACTTATGCTCTCGAGAGAAGCCACTTGTGAAACCTATGGCCCCCGGGTCTATTTTCCATCATATTAATCTTCCAATACTTAGTTATTTTCTTTGCCATTTATTTTACTTGCATCTTTATTTCTCTTTACCATAAAAATACCAAAAATATTATCTTATCATATCCATCAGATCTCACTCTTGTAGGTGACCGTGAAGGGATTGACAACCCCTTTATCATGTTGGTTGCGAGGAGTTTATTTGTTTGTGTAGGTGCGAGGGACTCGTGCGTGGTCTCCTACTGGATTGATACCTTGGTTCTCAAAAACTGAGGGAAATACTTACGCTGCTCTACTACATCACCCTTTCTTCTTCAAGGGAAAACCAACGCAGTGCTCAAGAGGTAGCAGACGTAATAAATGATCTTGCGCACAGGCTATCAGAAAAGGAAACTAGATGACATTCATGTTTACGTGGTGTGACAAAAATGAAAAATAGATGACATTGGCGTTCATAGCTGATAGAAATAAAAAAATGATGAAAAGTTCACTTGCCAAGCCTGGTCAACTATATTTGCCATCCGTGGACAACTGCATGTGCCAAATTAAATGTATGGCTGCCATTTTCCATACGTGATTGCATGGAGTTGCCATGACTGCTCAACTACACTTGCCATGTTTGAACAATTGTAGTTTCCATGACTAAAGAACTACATATGCCATGTTTTAACAACTACAATTGCCATGACTGACCAACCATAGTTGTTAATTGTGGTTGCCATGACTGAACTACTGCTGCAATGACTTCCCAACTACATACACTGGTACGCGTCGGTGCTATACAAACGGTTTTTAACCCCTTTTAGCGACGACATTTGAAACCGTCGCCTAGTGAGTGACGGCGATAGGGGGTCCTTCCCACACAACCCAAAAATCGTCGGGGATATGCCCTCCTAGCACACATGCTCGGCAAAATGAGGTCGTGTGTGACTGACGAGCGCTCAAATACGGAAATACGTACAGTAGAGCTAAAAATACAATTATATAGGCGAAATTGTTTTCGGTCGCGAGTACATCCCACACAGTCAGTCCCCGCTAAATGTTTCTGTTCGTATGTACATCCCACACAGTCGTTCCAAGGAAAACGTTTCCGTTCAAAGGTACATCACACACAATTTTCCCCGTTAAATCATTTATGATAGCGTTGCCACTGCACACGATATTAACAATTTTATCATTTGCGTTATTGAATGCATCAAACACGGTGGGTAGAAGAAATTGTGTGGCAAATGTTGTCCATCACACATAGTTTTTATGTCATAAACGTTTGCACAAGGTGGCCTAACACAAACAGTTTTCAAGAGAAGGTCATGTGTGATTGTTCATTGATCCAACATCGTTTATTCCTAGAAACTATGTGCGTTTCCTGAGGTCATCGCCCACGGTATTTTCTCAATAACCGTTTGCAATTGAAAAACCCAATTAGCAGGCTAATTCGCCATTAGCAGGCTAATTGCCCTATTATTAATAACCCATTTATTAATCTAATTGACATTCATATTAAGCACAAAATAGATTGCATTTCCATATTAAGGAAGCAGGATTTCATAATTGAAATACATCAGAGTACAACATGATATAGCTTCAGCACTCAGCTACCCCATTACAGAACTGCACCAGCACCAAGTTTCACATGCAACATGTAGAACCTTTCAAAATTAGCATAATAGACGGTATATAGACAGATGCATCTCATCTGGAAAACTGCTGAAGCGGAAGGCGAATATTGAGCCTTCATTCATGTTGAAGGTCTTTGCAACTTTAGGTTAGTGCCTGTGGATGATTGACCATCCGTCCTTCATCCTCTTCAGGAACACTTCAATATTGAACCATGGATGTTGTATGAAAACCTTCCTCGCCTCCTGACCATAGAGGTGGTTTGAGAGGTAATCATTAGTGAACTGCTTTGGAAAGGCCTAAAAACAAGGATGTGCATAAATATCTTCTCTATATTGGAAATGGGTCAAAGGAATAAAAAAAAGGCAAGGTATAATAGTTAGAACCATCTTGTAGTGAACTGATGTATTCTTCATTGTGCAGACAAAGATCTTGTTGTTTTTTGTTGCTAATTTCTTTATCCTAACAATCTTTCTGAGTTTCCTGATTTGATTGATATTCATGGACAACTCATTTCCCTAGATGCAAAAAGGGTCGGACATTGGGTCAAAACCTCTGACAGCAGGACCTACATGTGCAAGACCAAATTGTTAAAAACCTAAATATTAGAATGGTTCTTGCAATTGCACAGTAATGTGCTATTAGACAACGGACCATGCACGTGCTAACCTCGATTGTAAACCTCAGTGCTTCCCATTGTTTCCCTGCAACACATATAAGGTAGTTAGTCATCAAGTTAAGTAAGGGTTCAGATGCTATCAGTAAAATATGTTGATAAAAAATAAGCACAATGCAGATTCATCAGATTAATTCAAGCCACATGGAAAACCCATTTATCCAAACCAAGCATGACTAAGAACTAGGAAATGTAACACTTGTATATGTTTCTCATCTATTAAGTGCAGCCAAATTCGATTTATTCCTCACATGCACAACAATAGAAAATTCTACCAACGACAATTGGACATCGCATTGCAGAACTGAACCAAGAAGTTAACTAAACACCACAACAAATGAACCAAACATTAACTGACCACCCCATTGCACAATATAACATACTCCTAATAGAAGACCAGACAATTAACCAAACCAAGCATGCTTAACAACTTGGAAATATAGCAATTATATTTGTTTCTCATGTATTTACTACAGCCAAATTCAATTTATTCCTCACATGGTATACAATAACAGAATGCACTCACAACTATTGAACATCACACTTCAGAATTGAACCAAACAGTTAACTAAACACCACAACACAAATGAACCAAACGTTAACCAAGCACCACATTGCACAATGTATAACCAAACCAAGCATGCTTGACAACCTGGAAATATAGCAATTGTATTCGTTTCTCATGTATTTTGTAAAGATAATTTCGATTTATTTCTCACATGGAAGACAATACAAAATTGCAGCCTAAAGAATTGAACATTACATTTGCAGAATTGAACCAAACAGTTAACTAAAGACGACAACTAATTAACAAAACAATTAATAAGTGAGCACCACACTGCACGACATATAGAACATATACACTAGAGCAACAGATTGCATGGTAAAATTAGATAGCACAATTCACTAGAATTTGTGAAGGAAAGGCAGGAGCAGCACACGCAACGGGTAAACCGAGCATGCTTAACCGACATAGCTAGCAAATGGCAAGGTGCTCCTCCAAGATTTGGGGGTCGGCATGAATGGCAGCCATCGTGACCTCATCCGTGCGTGCGGCCGCGATTTGCTTCTCCGCTGCCAAATGCTCCTTGAGATCCTGGGTATACTGCATGCACCATGGCTTAGGGCGGCACTTATTTGGTGGAGGGTTCAGTGATTTGGGTGGAAGGTGTCACACCGACGGTTGGGGCATGTGGGATGTGGAAGGAGAAGCATGGGGGTTGGGTGTGGATTACCTGCCTGGATAGATGAGGCCGAGCAGCGTGAAGGAGGGTCGTCGGCGAGGAGGTGGCGTTGCAAGCAAGGAGTGAAAGTTTCAACTTGGAAAGGAAGGCGGAAACGGGGGAAATGTGGCTTTTGGTAAGGGGGCGGGGAGGTAGATATTTCCACGAAAGCCGAAAATGTGGAATCGCTTCAGCGAAAAAACTGGCATGCAAAGTGTCATCAGACATGGTCCCTTATTGAGAACTATGTACGATATGTGAACATCACAAACGATTCAGATAGCTTAACCCACGTGTGATGAGTTTGAACGTCAAAAATTTTGGTTCAAATTTCCTTGGTTACATTGGTCATCCATGTCATTACATAATTTAGGTGCACAAAGGAGACTACAGCACACCCACACTTCTTAATCGAGCAAGTTCAGGAATTAAACAGAGCTAGCTGACCTAAACATTACTCTACCAAATTAAAGACCGACACTCTTAATTAAACAAAACAAAGAGTACTACTACGGCTAGTGCTCATGGATCTCCGCCGCCGCCTCCATGTCCAGCTCACGCCCGACGGACTCCTGGAGAAGGGGCTCCATGGCATCCATCGCACCATACTCGGCAAGCATCTCACCATCCGCGTCCGCCATCTCTTTGGAAAAGGACGCCACGAGCTGGGCGTGGGCGGCTGCGATCTGGGCTTGGATGGGCTCCGTCATCGCAAGGTATGCGGCGGCGGAATGGACGGCTGCTCGAACGCTCTTGGTGATTGCCAACTCTTCGGCCGTGGGTAGCCGACCGTTGTCGGAGAAACTCTGATTGATTTGTGCGGTGACCGCCATGAGCTGGGCGTGGGCGGCCTCAACATGGTCGTGGGCGGCCTCCATCAGGGCTAAGGCCGCCGTTGCGGAATGGACAGCTGCTGTTCCGCTCTCGCCAGTTGCTATCCCCGAGGCAGATGTTGCTGCCGCCACCTGAGAAGCAACAACGGACGTTTGGGCTGCCTTGGCCGCCCGGTCGCAGATTGCGGCCGCGCTCATGCACCTTGTTAGCACTCACATGGCAGCTGCAGCCGCGCTCTCGCCAGAGTGGACCACCGAAGTTGCCCTCGCGATGCGGGTCCATGTGCCCATCTTTCACCGGCAACGATTGACTAGTGAAATGATATTTGGGGAGAGAGCTAGTGTGCTTGAGATGTCGGCTGTGGACTGTAGCCGACGCACCTTCTCGCATAAGCCATAGGCGTACTATACACTGGCAGTGCTCTAGGATATTTTGTGTTGCATCTCACATGGTTGGTGATAATAAACTGTGTGGGATCTACTTAATTTTTCATCTTGATTTGAATTACATAATGGTGTCACAGCGGCAATGGACAGTGTTTGAATTGCTAGACCTTTTGTCTGTAGTGAACATGCAACTATATGTGTGTCATAAAAGAATTGGAATTATTCAGGGTTCGTTTGAACATTTTACAGATTAAATTCTAGTAAATCCAAAGCTCGTCCGAAATTCATGAAACTTGGCATGCTGTCATGGAGTGGCATCAACATGCCGTGGTAAATTTTTTGTCCCAATTGGGGCGGGTTTGGGGATATGCTTCTCACAAACCAGAGCTTCTCACAACAAGCCTGATGGTTTCGGTAGGGAACGTTTCACCTTTCTGGATGAAACCATATCCATTACCTCTTCTCGATTTCAATTTTTTCCTAGTGTCAACATAAAACAACAGGAGTGTTGTGTCAAGTTTTGGGATTTTTTGGGGTTCGTTTGGATATTTTTATGCATTAATTGAGTTTTCAATGCATCCATGTGCATAATTCAAATTTGAACTACATGCACATGCTCTAATGCATATAAATTGGTTGAAAATTAAAATATGTGTTCTTGGTTGCATGCTTAGGTCCCATGCAAGAAATGGGAATGAATGTCAAACACCCTGCCACCGTCACTCGGCCGCAAACATTGAGATACCTGGTTTTCAAATTCTAGTAAATCCAAAGCTCGTTTGAAATTCATGAAACTTGGCATGCTGTCATGGAGTGGCATCAACATACCATGGTAAATTTGTTCTCCCATTTGGGGCATGTTTGGGGATATGCTTCTCACAAACCAGAGCTTCTCACGACAAGCCTGATGGTTTCGGTAGGGAACGTTTCACCTTTCTGAATGAAATGATATCCATTGCCTCTTCTCGATTTCAATTTGTTTCCTAGTGTCAACATAGAACAACAGGAGTGTTGTGTCAATTTTTGGGATTTTTTGGGGTTCATTTGGTCATTTTTATGCATTAATTGAGTTTTCATTGCATTTATGTGCATAATTCAAATTTGAACTACATGCACATGCTCTAATGCATATAAATTGGTTGAAAACTCAAATATGTGTCCTTGGTTGCATGCTTAGGTCCCATGCAAGAAACAGGAATGAATGTCAAACACCTAGCCACCCTCACTCGGCCGCAAACATTGAGATACCTTGTTTTTAAATTCTAGTAAATCCAAATCTCATCTAAAATTCATGAAACTTGGCATGATATCATGGAGCGGCATCAACATGCCGTGGTAAATTTTTTGTCCCATTGGGGCAGGTCTGGGCATATGCTTCTCACGAACCAGAGCTTCTCACAACAAGCATGATGGTTTCGGTAGGGAACGTCCCACCTTTGGGGATGAAATGATATCCATTGCCTCTTATTGCTTTCAAAAATTTCTCATGTCAACGTAGAACAACAGGAGTGTTGTGTCAATTTTTGTGACTTTTTGGGGTTCGTTTGGGCATTAACTGAGTTTTCAATGCATTCATGTGCATAATTCAAATTTGAAGCATGTGCTCTAATGCATATAAATTGGTAGAAAATTCAAATTTGTGTTCTTGGCTGCGTGCTTAGGTCCCATGCTAGAAATGGGAATGAATGTCAAACACCCTGCCACCGTCACTCGTCCGCAAACATTGAGATACCTTGTTTTTAAATTCTAGTAAATCCAAAACTCGTCTGAAATTCATGAAACTTGGCATATTATCATGGAGCGGCGTCAACATGACATGGCAAATTTTTTGTTCCATTTGGGGCAGGTTTGGGTATATGCTTCTCACAAACCAGAGCTTCTCACAACAAGCCTGATGGTTTCGGTAGGGAACGTTTCACCTTTCTGGACGAAACGATATCCATTGCCTCTTCTCGATTTCAATTTTTTCCTACTATCAACATAGAACAACATGAGTGTTGTGTCAATGTTTGGGATTTTTCGGGGTTCGTTTGGACATTTTTTTGCATTAATTGAGTTTACAATGCATTTATGTGTATAATTCAAATTTGAACTACACGCACGTGCTCTAATGAATATAAATTGGTTGAAAATTAAAATCCGCGTTCTTGGTTGCATGCTTAGGTCTCATGCAAGAAATGGGAACGAATGTCAAACACCCTGCCACCGTCACTCGGCCGCAAACATTAAGATACTTGGTTTTTAAATTCTAGTAAATCTAAAGCTTGTCTGAAATTCATGAAACTTGGCATGCTGTCATGGAGCGGTGCTACCTCTTGAGCACTCCGTTGGTTTTCCCTTGAAGAGGAAAGGGTGATGCAGTAAAGCAGTGTAAGTATTTCCCTCAGTTTTTGAGAACCAAGGTATCAATCCAGTAGGAGACCACACACGAGTCACCTCGTACCTACACAAATGAATAAGAACCTCACAACCAACGCGATAAAGGAGTTGTCAATCCCTTCACGGCCACTTGCAAGAGTGAGATTTGATAGAGATAATAATAATAATAAGATACATATTTTTGGTATTTTTATGATATAAATTGAAAGTAAAGATTGCAAAATAAAATAGATAGGAAACTTGTATAATGGAAAATAGACCCGAGGGCCATAGGTTTCACTAGTGGCTTCTCTCAAGATAGCATAAGTATTACGGTGAGTGAAAAAATTACTGTCGAGCAATTGATAGAAAAGCGAATAATTATGAGAATATCTAGGCAAGGTCATGTATATAGGCATCACGTCCGTGACAAGTAGACCGACTCCTACCTACATCTACTACTATTACTCCACACATCGACCGCTATCTAGCATGCATCTAGAGTATTAAGTTCATAAGAACAGAGTAGCGCCTTAAGCAAGATGACATGATCTAGAGGGATAAACTCATCCAATATGATACAAATCCCATCTTTTTATCCTTGATGGCAACAATACAATACATGTCGTTTCCCCTACTGTTACTGGGATCGAGCACCGCAAGATTGAACCTAAAGCTAAGCACTTCTCCCATTGGAAGAAAGATCAATCTAGTCGGCCAAACCAAACTGATAATTCGAAGAGACTTGCAAAGATAAACAAATCATACATAAAAGAATTCAGAGAAGAATCAAATATTGTTCATAGATAATCTGGATCATAAACCCACAATTCATCATATCTCGACAAACACACCGCAAAAGAAGATTACATCGAATAGATCTCCAAGGGAATCGAGGAGAACTTTGTATTGAGATCCAAAGAGAGAGAAGAAGCCATCTAGCTACTAGCTATGGACCCGAAGGTCTGAAGTAAACTACTCACACATCACCGGAGAGGCCATGGAGTTGATGTAGAGGCCCTCCGTGATCAATCCCCCCTCCGACGGAGCTCCGGAAAAGACCCCAAGATGGGATATCTTGGGTACAGAAGGTTGCGGCGGTGGAATTAGGTTTTCGTGGTGCTCCTGGATGTTCGCGGGGTACGTGGACTTATATAGGAGGAAGAAGTAGGTCGGTGGAGCAACGAGGGGCCCATGAGGGTGGAGGGTGCGCCCTAGGGGGTAGGCGCGCCCCCTGCCTCGTGGCCTCCTTGATTGTTTCTTGACGCCCACTCCAAGTCTCCTGGATCACGTTTGTTGAGAAAATCATGTTCCCAAAGGTTTCATTCCGTTTGGACTTCGTTTGATATTCCTTTTCCACGAAACACTGAAATGGGAAAAAAAAACAATTTCGGCTGGGCCTCCGGTTAATAGGTTAGTCCCAAAAATGATATAAAAGTGTAAAATAAAGCCCATTAACATCCAAAACAGATAATATAATAGCATGGAGCAATCAAAAATTATAGATACGTTGGAGACATATCAAGCATCCCCAAGCTTAATTCCTGCTCGTCCTCGAGTAGGTATATGATAAAAAAGAATTTTTGATGTGGAATGGTTTCTAACATATTTCTCAATGTAATTTTTCTTTATTGTGACATGAATGTTCAGATTCGAAAGATTCAAGATAAAATTTTAATATTGACATAAAAATAATAATACTTCAAGTATACTAACTAAGCAATCATGTCTTCTCAAAATAACATGGCCAAAGAAAGTTATCCCTACAAAATCATATAGTCTGGATATGCTCTATCTTTACCACACAAAATATTGAAATCATGCACAACCCCTATGACAAGCCAAGCAATTGTTTCATACTTTTAATGTTCTCAAACTTTTTCAATCTTCACGCAATATATGAGCGTGAGCCATGGATATAACACTATATGTGGAATAGAATGGTGGTTGTGGAGAAGACAAAAAGGAGAAGATAGTCTCACATCAACTAGGCGTATCAACGGGCTATGGAGATGCCCATCAATAGATATCAATGTGAGTGAGTAGGGATTGCCATGCAACGGATGCACTAGAGCTATAAGTGTATGAAAGCTCAACAAAAGAACTAAGTGGGTGTGCATCCAACTTGCTTGCTCATGAAGACCTAGGGCAATTTTGAGGAAGCCCGTCATTGGAATATACAAGCCAAGTTCTATAATGTAAAATCCCCACTAGTATATAAAAGTGATAACATAGGAGACTCTCTATCATGAATATCATGGTGCTACTTTGAAGCACAAGTGTGGAAAAAGGATAGTAACATTGTCCCTTCTCTCTTTTTCTCTCATTTTTTGTTTGGGCCTTCTTTCTTTTCTTTTCTTTTTGGCCTCTTTTCTCTTTTTTTTTCTTTTTTCGTCTGGAGTCTCATCCCGACTTGTAGGGGAATCATAGTCTCCATCATCCTCTCCTCACTGGGACAATGCTCTAATAATTATGATCATCACACATTAATTTACTTACAACTCAAGAATTACAACTAAATATTTAGAACAAAATATGACTCTATGTGAATTCCTCTGGCGGTGTACCGGGATGTGCAATGATGCATGAGTGACATGTATTAAGAATTATGAACGGTGGCTTTGCCACAAATAGGATGTCAACTACATGATCATACAAGCAATATGACAATGATGAAGCGTGTCATAATAAAGGAACGGTGGAAAGTTGCATGTTAATATATCTCGGAATGGCTATGGAAATGCCATCATAGGTAGGTATGGTGGCTGTTTTGAGGAAGGTATATGGTGGGTTTATGGTACCGGCGAAAGTTGCGCGATACTAGACAGGCTAGCAATGGTGGAAGGGTGAGAGTGCATATAATCCATGGACTCAACATTAGTCATAAAGAACTCACATAATTATTGCAAAAATCTATTAGTTATCAAAACAAAGTATTACATGCATGCTCCTAGGGGGATAGATTGGTAGGAAAAGACCGTCGCTCGTCCCCGACCGCCACTCATAAGGAAGACAATCAATAAATAAATCATGCTCCGACTTCATCACATAAAGGTTCACCATACATGCATGCTACGGGGATCACAAACTTCAACACAAGTATTTCTCAAATTCACAACTACTCAACTAGCATGACTCTAATATCACCATCTCCATATCTCAAAACAATTATCAAGTATGAAACTTCTCATAGTATTCAATGCACTTCAACGAAAGTTTTTATATTATTCCTAAAAGCAAATTCCCATGTTTTTCTAAAGGAATCTCAAAATAATATAAGTGAAGCATGAGAGATCAATTATTTCTACAAAACAAAACCACCGCCGTGCTCTAAAAGATATAAGTGAAGGACTAGAGCAAAAATTATATAGCTCAAAAGATATAAGTGAAGCACATAGAGTATTCTAATAAATTTCAAATCATGTGAGTCTCTCTCAAAATGTGTGTAAATCAAGGATGATTGTGGTAAACTAAAATGCAAAGACTCAAATCATCAAGACGCTCCAAGCAAAACACATATCATGTGGTGAATAAAAATATAGCTCCAAGTAAAGTTACCGATAGACGAAGAAAATGAGGGGATGTCTTCCGGGGCATCCCCAAGCTTAGGCTTTTTGGTGTCCTTCAATTTTACCTTGGAGTGCCATGGGAATCCCCAAGATTAGGCTCTTGCTTCTCCTTGTTCCATAATCCATCAAATCTTTACCCAAAACTTGAAAACTTCACAACACAAAACTCAAAATAGAAAATCTCGTGAGCTTCGTTAGTGAAAGAAACCAAAACACCACTTCAAGGTACTGTAATGAAATCATTCTTGATTTATAGTGGTGTTAAACCTACTGTATTACAACTTCTCTATGGTTTATAAACTCTTTTACTAGCCAAAGATTCATCAAAATAAGCAAACAACACAAGAAAAACAGAATCTGTCAAAAACAGAATCTGTAGTAATCTGTAGCTAACGCAAACATATGGAACCATAAAAGTTATAAAATAAAATTATGGACGTGAGGAATTTATCTACTAATCATCTACAAAAATAATTAACTAAATACCGCCTTCCAAATAAAAATGGCAACAATTCTCGTGAGCGCTAAAGTTTCTGTTTTTTACAGCAAGATCAAAAAGGCTTTCCCCAAGTCTTCCCAACGGTTCCACTTAGCACAAACGCTAATTAAACACAAAAAACACAACCAAAACAGAGTATAGATAAATTATTTAGTACTAAACATGAGCAAAAAGCAAGGAATAAAAATAAAATTGGGTTGCCTCCCAACAAGCGTATCGTTTAACGCCCCTAGCTAGGCACAAAAGCGAAGATAGATCTAGGTATTTCCATCTTTGGTAGGCAATCCATAAGTGGCTCTCATAATAGATTCATATGGTAATTTAACTTTCTTTCTAGGGAATAGTTCCATGCATTTCCTTAATGAAAATTGGAATTTAATATTCCCTTCATTCATATCAATAATTTCACCAATCCTTTTAAGGAAAGGTCTACCAAGAATAATAGGACATGAAGGATTGCAATCTATATCAAGAACAATGAAATCTACGGGCACATAATTCCTATTTTCAACAATAAGAACATCATTAATCCTTCCCATAGGTTTCTTAATAGTGGAATACAGAAGATGCAAGTTTAAAGAACAATCATCAACATCACGGAAACCTAGCAAATCACACAAAGTTTTTGGAATCGTGGAGACACTAGCACCCAAATCACAAGCATAACACTCATGATCTTTAATTTAGTTTTTTATTGTAGGTTACCACTCATCATAAAGTTTTCTAGGAATAGAAACTTCCAACTCAAGTTTTTCTTCATAAGATTGCATCAAAGCATCAACGATATGTTTAGTAAAAGCTTTATTTTGACTATAAGCATGAGGAGAATTTAGCATGGATTGCAACAAGGAAATACAAGCTATCAAAGAGCAATTATCATAATTAAATTCCTTGAAATCCAAGATAGTGGGTTCATTGCTATTTAAAGCTTTAACCTCTTCAATCTCACTTTTAACAATTTTTGCATCAAGATCTAAAAACTCTGAATTTTTGGGACGCCTTCTAACTAAAGTTAACTCATCTTCAGTCCCATCATTATCAAGATTCATATTGAAAAACAAAGATTTAATAGGGGACACAACAATAACTTTTAGATCTTCATCCTTATTAAAACTAGAAGAACACACTTTCACAAAGCAATCTTTCTTAGCATGCATCCTAGCGGTTCTTTATTTGCAATCATCAATGGAAATTCTCATGGCTTTGAGAGACTCATTGATATCATGATTAGGAGGAATAGATCTAAGTTTCAAAGAATCAACATCAAGAGAAATTCTATCCACGTTCCTAGCCAACTCATCAATCTTAAGAAATTTTTCTTGAATCAAAGCATTGAAACTCTTTTGCGAAGTAATAAATTCTTTAATACTAGATCAAAATCAGAGGGCATCTTATTATAATTTCCATAAGAATTGCTGTAGGAATAACCATAATTATTAGAGGAATTACTAGGAAACGGCCTAGGATTAAAATTACCTCTATACGCGTTATTACCAAAATTGTTCCTACCAACAAAATTCACATCCATAGATTCATTAATATTCTCAATCAAAGTAGACAAAGGAATATAATTAGGATCAGTAGGAGCACTCTTATTAGTAAACAATTTCATAAGTTCATCTATCTTTCCACTCAAAACATTAACTCAAAACATTAATCTCTTCAATTGCATGCACTTTTTTACTAGTAGATCTTTCAGTGTGCCATTGAGGATAATTAACCATAATATTATCTAGGAGTTTGGTAGCTTATCCTAAAGTGATTTCCATAAAAGTGCCTCATGCGGCCGAATCTAAAATATTTCTACAAGCAAAATTCAATCCGGCATAAAAATTCTATATAATCATCCATAAATTCAAACCATGTGTAAGGCAATTACGTATCATTAATTTCATCCTCTTCCAAGATTGTGCAACATGTTCATGATCAAGTTGCTTAAAATTCATAATATCATTTCTAAGAGAGATGATCTTAGCAGGAGGAAAATACTTAGAGATAAAAGCATCTTTGCACTTATTCCATGAATCAGTACTACTTTTAGGCAAAGACGAAAACCAAGCTTTAGCACGATCTCTAAGCGAAAACAGAAATAGCTTAAGCCTAACAATATCATTATCCACATCTTTCTTATTTTGCATATCACACAAATCAACAAAGTTGTTTAGATGGGTAGCGACATCTTCACTAGGAAGGCCAGAGAACGGATCTTTCATGACAAGATTCAGCAAAGCAACATTAATTTCACAAAATTCAGCATCGGTAAGAGGAGCAATCAGAGTGCTAATAAAATCATTATTGTTGGCAAAGTCACATAATTTAGTATTATCTTGAGCCATCGTGACAAACAAGCAATCCAACAGACAAGCAAACAAGAAACAGGCAAAAAGGCAAATAGAAAAAAGAGAAGGGGAACAGAAAAAGAGGGCGAGAGAAAAACAGGGCGAATAAAACGGCAAGGGTGAAGTGGGGGAGAGGAAAACGAATGGAAAATGGCAAATAATGTAATGCGAAGGATAAGAGTTGTGATGGGTACTTGGTATGTCTTGACTTGGCGTAGATCTCCCCGGCAACGGCGCCATAAATCCTCCTTGCTACCTCTTGAGCACTGCATTGGTTTTCCCTTGAAGAGGAAAGGGTGATGCAGTAAAGCAGCATAAGTATTTCCCTCAGTTTTTGAGAACCAAGGTATCAATCTAGTAGGTGACCACGCGCGAGTCACCTCATACCTACACAAACAAATAAGAACCTCGCAACCAACGCGATAAAGGGGTTGTCAATCCCGTCACGGCCACTTGCAAGAGTGAGATCTGATGGAGATAATAATGATAAGATAAATATTTTTGGTATTTTTATGATATAAATTGAAAGTAAAGATTGCAAAATAAAATAGATTGTAAACTTGTATAATGGAAAATAGACCCGGGGGCCATAGGTTTCACTAGTGGCTTCTCTCAAGATAGCATAAGTATTACGGTGGGTGAACACATTACTATCGAGCAATTGATAGAAAAGCGAATAATTATGAGAATATCAAGGCATAATCATGTATATAGGCATCACGTCCGCGACAAGTAGACCGACTCCTGCCTGCATCTACTAATATTACTCCACACATCGACCGCTGTCCAGCATGCATCTAGAGTATTAAGTTCATAAAAACAGAGTAACGCCTTAATCAAGATGACATGATGTAGAGGGATAAAGTCATGCAATATGATATAAACCCCATCTTTTTATCCTTGATGGCAACAATACAATACATGTCATTTCCCCTACTGTCACTGGGATCGAGCACTGCAAGATTGAACCCAAAGCTAAGCACTTCTCCCATTGCAACTAAGATTAATCTAGTAGGCCAAACCAGACTGATAATTCGAAGAGACTTGCAAAGATAAACCAATCATACATAAAAGAATGCTGAGAAGAATCAAATATTGTTCATAGATAATCTGGATCATAAATCCAAAATTCATCGGATCTCGACAAACACACCGCAAAAGAAGATTACATCAAATAGATCTCCGAGAGAATCGAGGAGAACTTTGTATTGAGATCCAAAGAGAGAGAAGAAGCCATCTAGCTACTAGCTATGGACCCGAAGGTCTGAACTAAACTACTCACACATCACCGGAGAGGCCATGGAGTTGATGTAGAGGCCCTCCGTGATCAATGCCCCCTCCGGCGGAGCTCCGGAAAAGGCCCCAAGATGGGATCTCTTGGGTACAGAAGATTGCGGCGGTGGAATTAGTTTTTCGTGGTGCTCCTGGATGTTTGCGGGGTACGTGGACTTATATAGGAGGAAGAAGTAGGTTGGTGGAGCAACAAGGGGCCCACGAGGGTGGAGGGCGCGCCCAGGGGGGTAGGTGCGCCCCCTCCCTCGTGGCCTCCTTGATTGTTTCTTGACGCCCACTCCAAGTATCCTGGATCACGTTGTTGACACCTGATTTTGGCAAGATACAGATTGCAATGAAGATGGTCTTGAGTGAATGAGTTTTCAGCATGAAAATATTCACGTCGCCCAGTGGAACCACTTTGATGTTTCAGTTATATTCATTCGACTTTATCTTACGGACCGAAACTATACTCTGAGTGGCATAATTCAATGTTCTGAGGGGGTTTTGGCCAATCATGTCTTCAAGATGACCTCAGATGAAGGAGAACACTTAGGGAATTTTCTTCGTCTCGTCGATGCAATCGATTTTGATATATAAATCATCTCAATCCGAGTTCATACGCAAAAGTTAGAGGCAATACACTGCAGACCGAACCTCAACGGAAATATGGCGCGAGGTGCCAAACACTTGTCTGATAGGTTGCGCGAGTAATTGGGCCATCAAGAAGGCCTTGAATCGAAAAACCTTCAACACGAAAAAGTTTTGTCTTGTCGAGCCGATCGTTTTTCATATAAAATTTGTCTCAATCCGAGGTCGTATGCAACCTGGAGAGGCAAATCAAGATCAGGCTGTGTTTTCAGTCGGGAAATCCGAGTGAAAAGTGTACCATCCGAGTGAAAACCTACCGATCGAGTAAAACGTCGAGTGAAAAACTTATCGATCGAGTAAAATATTGGCTTCCGAGTGAAAATATAGTAATCCGAGTGAAATTATCATCCGAGTGAAGTTATTCCGAGTGAAAAGATTACCGTCGAAATGAAAACTTGACATTCGAGTAAGATATTACCTACCGAGCGAAATATAGTCATCCGAGTGAAAGTCTTCCGAGTGAAATTATAGTCATCCGAGTGAAAGACTCTAACATCCGAGTGAAAAGACCCAGTCGGACGAAAAATTCTAACATCTGAGTGGATGAGTTCGGATCCGAGTGAAACTGAAGATGTGCCCGAAAGGTAATTCAGATGACCTCGGATGGAAAAGTGATCAACATGGAAGTTGTGCGCATCGTCAAAACGGTGAACTTTGGTTTTGGAGTCATTATCATAAGAGATAGTATACGGTCTGTAAGTTCACTACGAGACTCGGACAATCCAGTCCGTTACATGACCGAGTCCGACTGGATATTAAAGATGGCTTCGTAGAATATTCAAGATGGTCTTATTTGGAAAAGTGTTCAACATAAAAATTGTTTGTCTCGTCGAGGCTCACAAGTTTCATACTTGGGCTGTCTTGATCGGAGGTCATATGCAAGCTCGGCGGCCCGCGCAAAGAGGAAGACAGAAGTTGGGCCAGATTCAGACTGAATCCGACTTGGAATAGAACTAGGTCTCTAGGACGTGAATTGATGTTGTAAGGAAAGCCTAGATGAATCCTTTGCTTGTATGGGAAGTCCAGCCGCCTCTTATATATGTTGGGGGTGATGGCCGATTGAACAACACACAATCGAACAAATCAATATACTACTTTTTCATCTACGTTTATCTCTCCACCGTTTTTCTCTCTCGTTCTTCGCTGTTCAGCGTGTTTGAGAACTGCGAATCCTGAGGCTCTAGGGGCGAGCGAATCGACCTAGGGCAGCCCATAGCCGCCGCACTCCCTGACGGGGTCCCTCCCGGGGGTGTGGGGTTTTCGGGTCTGCAAAAGCGCCCGTCGAATGTCTTGCGTATCGCGCTGTCGGTCGGGTCTCCTTCGACGTGAGCTGCGGTGCATCACCCCCGGCGTCGAGGTTACACGTGACGTGTTCGTGTGTCAACACACTTTTTGGCGACTCCGCTGGGGAACGAAGATCAATCATCATCATCCACCATGTCCGATCTTCCCAAGCCATCTGAGGTAGACGCCGATAACATCATTAAGCCTAGTCTTGATGAGATATCGGCCGATCATCACCAAGTCTATGAGGAGTACAAGAAGGCACGTGAGGAGAAGGACCTGCAGGAGTTCCTTGCAAAATTGAAGAAAGATTGCCAAGGCAACATCACTCTGATTGAAGAAATCAAGTTCCCTCCTCTTCAAACTAAACAGGTTAAACTCTCTGTAAGTACTGCCTTTTCTCCTGAGCAGTGGGCTGAGATTGAAAGTCGTATTGCTGATGGTAACAATCTAGTCTATCAAACTATCATAGAAAATACTAATGCTCAGAAGAATATATCTCAATCGTCTAGTGGTAATGATGGTGCAGCTGCTAGTGTGCAAAACCCTAATCTGGCTTTACCTATTTCATCGGCGCCTCCCGCGCTGATGACTTATTATCCTACCCAAACAAAGCAGATTGTGGCTGCACCCATTAATCCTATTATGAGCATGCCAGGTTCGATGGCAACGCCGAACCAAACCCTACCTATAGCTACATCCACTCAACCACTACCAAATTATGTGTCGACATACATGCCACAATTCCTACCTACAGCCAGTAACCCTACTCCTCCTATGCCACTACCACAAGCTGCATTGTCCACTATGGATGATGGTCTAGATAATCTTAGAGAGGAGATGGCTAAAATGCTTCAAGAGAATTTTGGAGTTGAGTTACCTCGGAATCGTATTTACGAAAAGCCGTACCCAGAGTACTTTGATGCCATCCAGTGCCCTCCGGGATATAAGATTCCAGATTTTGTTAAGTTCAATGGAGAGGGCACAAAAACCACATGGGAGCACGTTAGTCAATATTTAGCACAATTGGGTGAGGCAGGCTCATTGAATGAATTGAAAGTGCGTTTATTTCCTTTATCATTAACTGGTACCGCATTTTCATGGTTTTATTCTTTACCCCATGGTTTCCATTCGAGTTTGGTCATAGCTAGAGCAGAAGTTTCATGATCACTTTTATAGTGGCGACAATGAACTCAAGTTGTCACATCTGACATCGGTTAAACAGGAGCATGATAAATCGGTCTCCGATTACGTCAAGAGATTCAGAGAAACAAAGAACCAATGTTTTAGTTTGGTGATAACCAAGAGAGACTTGGCAGACCTAGTGCTAAGTGGTTTGAGAACTCCCATTAGAGAAAAGCTAGAAGGCTACGAGTTCTTAAATATCAACCAAGTCTTACAAAGGGTTTTGGCTCAGGAAAGCCGAAGCAAAGACCTCAAAGAAGTGCATAGATACAAAGCTGATCGTCCAAAGATGAATTTGGTAGAATATGACAGTGATCACTCGGACGACAAGGGTGATGTTTTTGCTACTGAATTTGTTTGGCCATCTAAGGACAAACCCTTTACTTGCAATGATCTGAAACCGATTCATAAGAATCATGATGAAGAGATGAAGTTTACTTTTAACATTGCTAAGTGTGATAGAATATTTGATGCTTTGCTGCAGGCTAAGATTATTAGAATATCTCATACTTTATGGCCGTTTGAAGAGCTAAAACGGCGTTCTTATTGCAAGTATCATAATTCTTTTTCTCATGCTACTAATGATTGCAATGTTTTTCGACGACAGATACAATCAGCCATTAATGACAGATGATTGAACTTTTCTGAGATGCAAGTTGATAAACAACCTTTTCCAATGAATACCATGTATTTGGAGGGGAAGAAGCTACTCATTCGGTCGGAGGTAGCCGAATCTGCTAATAAAGCTAATGTCATCATTGGTGAGCCCCGGTAAGACAAGGAGGACAACAAGGTCTTGGGGAGACAGATTGTGCTTGGTAAGCAACCCGATGGCAAGGAAGTGATCAAAATCACCATCAAGAATCCTACACTCGGGGGGCAACTACAAGTGCAAGAAAATGCTCGTGTGAGATTTGTTAGGCCCAAGAGTCCAGAAGTTGGCAAGTGGAAAAGTAATGAAGTTAAAGTACAACACAAGCGGATCAAACCAACTTTTGATATGTTGCTGTCCAAATATGCTAATCAGTCGGCTAGTTCCAGCTCTAACCGGCCATCATACTTGAAGCGACCAAGGTCACCATCAGATGATATGTTCAGTCAGTATATGAAACCGAGTGGACCAAAGGCGTTGTTTCCAGAAGAGCAAAGGCAAACTGTTTGGGATCGACTTGAATACTCATATAATGGCCGACTGAACATCAGTAACTGTCGGTCGGATGGTCAAAACATACGACCGGATGGAAACTATCCGAGTGTAAAAATGCACCCGGGTGGAAGCTATCCAAGTGAAAAAGTGTGGCCAAGTAGATTCCATCCGAGTGAATACCATCCGAGTGGATTCCATCCAAGTGACATCCATCCGAGTGGATTCCATCAGAGTAAAAAGGTGCGCCCAAGTGGAAATTTCATGCATCTAGAAAGTTGAAAAGATGGCGTGTTAAATCACCAAGTGTTGTAGCAGTTGAGTCGGGAAAAGGCAAGGAGAAAATGGATTCCGACTCACTAATCTTGGGCACCGAAACATTCACCATACGGCAGCCGATTGTGCATAGCAATCCGACTGAGTCGATACTTGCTATCGCGCCAAAGCACTCTGCTAATGACCATGAAGCAAGCACTAGCCAAGTGAAAATGAGAAATCCTAAATACGCTCAGCCAAAGTGGTGTCCTCCAGGAGTAACAAAGACACAAAAAAGGAAACTACAGAGGTTAAGGAGTCAAGAGATGGCAGAACAAGAGGCCGAGAAGCAAAGGGATAAGTTGTTCAATGACACTCGGCCTATGGTACCTACAAAACAAGTATGGAGGCCCAAACAAATACAAGATGCAGTGGCTTCTACACCAATCACAGCAGCACCTACATTACCAAAAGAGGATGACACAATCATTGCATCGTCTATGTTACCTATTGCTTCCTCTTCACTCGGACAAATTTCAGAATTGGTGGATGCACTCGAGGAGGAGGCTGATATGTTGGACTATGAGTCTACGCCGGTTCATGAAGGTATGGATATCAATATGGTGTATTACTTACCTGCTGAGTTTCGTGCTGTAGATGAGGAAGGGGAAGTGGCTCAGCTGGATTTTGGCCCTAAAAATGCAATATTCGAGAAGCCAAAAGAACCAGTAACGCATCTGAAACCGTTATAGCTCAGAGGTCATATCAATGGGTCGCCGCTCACTCGGATGCTTGTGGATGGAGGTGCTGTGGTAAATCTTATGCCCTATTCGGTCTTCAAGAAACTGGGTTTGCATGATGAAGAATTGATCAAGACCAATATGGTGCTCAACGGGTTTGAAGGTAAAGAGAAAACTGAAGCCAAAGGTGTAATGTATGTGGAGCTTACAGTCGGAAGCAAAACTTTGGCTACTGCATTCTTTGTCGCTGAGGTGCAAGGTAACTACAACGTTATACTAGGCCGTGATTGGGTTCATGCAAACTGAAAGTGCGTTATATCGACTAGAGGGGGGGTGAATAGGCGATTTTTATGAAAGTTTTCAGAACATGGGAGTTTTGCAGACAAACGATAAAATTAAACCTATTACCATGCAGCGGAAAGTAGGCTACACTAGGCAAACCATAGTCAAGTATTCAATGAAGTGAAAGCACAAAGACTAATAGCAGCTAGGTAGTAAGGATCAGGTAGGAAGATATTGTGAAGCCAAATAGAACACACAGTCACTCAGTGAAGACAAATGATAGAGCAAACATACAATGACTTCACAAGGAGTAACTGTAAGTAAAGTGAAGTGAAGATGAAACCAGTGACTCGTTGAAGACAATGATTTGTTGGACCAGTTCCAGTTGCTGTGACAACCGTACATCTGGTTGGATCGGCTAGGTATTTAAACCTTAGGACACATAGTCTCGGACACCCAGTCCTGAACACGCAGCTCAGGACACCCAGTCCTCACCGTATTCTCCTTGAGCTAAGGTCACATAGACCTCGCCCAATCACTCTGGTAAGTCTTCAAGGTAGACTCCCAAACCTTCACAGACTTTGTTCACCTGCAATCCACAATGTCTCTTGGATGCTCAGAACGCGACGCCTAACCGGCTGGAGGATGCACAGTCCTCAAGTGTAATAAGTCTTCAGATCACACAGACAAGAAGACTTAAGTGATGCTCAATTCTCTCTGGCTCTGGTGGTTAGGGCTTTATCCTCGCAGGGAATTCTCTCTCAAAGGCTTCGAGGTGGGTTGCTCTCAAACGACAAAAGCCGTACTTTCAATCTGAGCAGCCAACCGTTTATGGTTGTAGGGGGTGGGCTATTTATAGCCACTTGGCAACCCGACCCGATTTGTCCGAAATGACCCTGGGTCACTAAGGAACTGACACGTGTCCCAACAGTTAGATTTCAAACTCACACGACAACTTTACTTGGGCTACAAGCAAAGCTGACTTGTCCGACTCTGGACAAGATTCGCTCTCATAGTCTTCACTCGAAGACATAGGTTTTTGTTTTAGGCATCACTTCAGTCATTCTGACTGGTTCTCTTGGACCCCACTTAACAGTATGGTGGTTCCTATGACTCAACACAAAAGAAAAAGAACTACGAAAGATCTAAGTCTTCGAGCTCCATAGGCTTCATATTGTGTCTTCTCTTGTCATAGTCTTCAATGTGAATATCTTCATATACCACCTTTAACTTCAATGTCTTCATAAAGTTTTAGGGGTCATCTCTGGTAGTAAAACCGAATCAATGAGGGACTTCTACGTGTGTTATCCTGCAATTCTCACAAACACATTAGTCCCTCAACTAGGTTTGTCGTCAATACTCCAAAACCAACTAGGGGTGGCACTAGATGCACTTACAATCTCCCCCTTTTTGGTGATTGATGACAAACTAGTTGAAGTTTTCAACGGGGAATATAATCTGTGAAATTGTAAAGAATAAGGAATTGTCTTCATAAGTTGCAAGGGCTCCCCCTGAAGATGTGCATATGAGTTAATTTGCTTTTGGAATGCAAATGCACATGGAAGGTTGTACTTGTGGAGATCCACTTCAACTTATGATGACAATCCACTATGCATGTGAAAGTATATGAAGATAATGACATGCATAATGGAAAATGGACGTCTGTAGAATGAGCTAAGTGCGGAATTTATCATCGCACATGCGGAATTTATCTTCGCAAAGCAAGGTGGCAAATAAGTAGCAGACGACCATCTAGTTTAAGTGTTACAACTCATAAGAACCAAATGTAGCAAAAACGAGAGTTGTAAGCATGAAGCAAAATATAAAGCACCCGCCCATATGGACCCGCTTGAAGACTATCAATCTCATATGCTTCTCCCCCTTTTGTCAGTAATGACCAAAAAGGTTTGAAGACATAGAGCCTCTACTCGTCCCCATGAGGAGTAGGTGAAGTAGCAGGGTTGTTGGTGTTGTTTGGCGGTGCAGAAGAGCTTGGAGGTGCTGAAGGAGGTGGCGATGAAGTAGCATCGTTTTCTTCCTCAATAATTCTAGCAGTCACTGTGGCAGCAGAGGAAGAGAACTCAGAGTCTTCAAGGGATGGAGTTCCAGCAGCATAGCCCTTCGAGGAGGTGTGGAGTCAAACTTGAATCTCTCAGTGAAGCCATCCTCTTGAAGATCAGCTTCAGAACACATCATCGAGAGCCCTTTCCATGTGCGGCGACAGGTTTCATGGGCAACGAAAGCATTCTTGGTGGCAAGATTTCGAGTGCGATTAACATCCACCAAGAGGCTTTTCATCTGACGCTTCAGCCAGTCATGATGCCTATCCTGTTTCTGATGTAGAGCCACAAGAAGCTCTCGGTCGTTGAGAACACGAGTGCGCTTCTTGGGTCTTGGAGCAGTGGCACTGTCAGTGGCTTCAGTTGAAGCAGGGTGTGGTGCACGTGTAGTGCCAGCCAAAGGATACACCCGAGAAACTGCTTCAACGCCTTCAACGTTCTGAGTAAAACTCTGATGTTCTGCATTCTGAAGACTTAGAGGTTGCTTGGCAGGCTCAGAATATATGGCTTCAGTAGACATGTCCACGTCAGGCAAGAAGATCCGATGGTTGCGGGCTGAGGGCTGATACGAGATGGCGGAGTGTAGTTTGATCAGCCGCATGACCCAAGGGGCGTAGAACTTCAAACCAAACAGATCAATGCCTGATGCAGCAAGTTGGCGTATGAAGAAGTCCTGTGCATTGAAGCATTTGCCATGAAGTATTTAGAAGACCAAAGTCTTCATTGCACCCTGAAGCTTGGCATTTGGAGAGTGCCCTTTGATAGGCCAGAGAGTTCGCCTGATGATGTGATAGATGGTTCTGGGCAGGTACTCAAGGTCTTCAACGAAGAACTCTGTGGGATAAGCAGCATCTTGGGGCAATGGCTTCATCATGCTGAGCATTTGACTCATATCAGGCTCTGGCCGCTGAAAGATGCTCTCAATAGCTTCAGCATGCAGATGACAGCCTTGCTCGAAGAGATTGCCAGGAGTGGGCAAGCCAAGGAGCTCAATGATGTCAAATGCATTGGCTTCATGATGAACGTTGCCAGTCATCCACTCCAGGACCCAAGTCTTCGGATCTCTGCTATACCCTTTGATGTGAAGTGTGGCATAGAATTGTAGCAGCAGCCTTCATTCCAATGCTCTTCATCAGTAACAAACTGCAGCAGACCCACTTGCTTGAAGCAATCCAACGCTTCTTCTAGACAGGGCAGACCAGCTATAGCTTCAACATCAAGGTGCTTGTGTGGGAAGATGCGACCTTGGTTGTAAAGAATGCAAGAGTAATAGCTTCGCTAAGGATAGCTCCAGAACCGATCAGATGATATCCTTTCCCTTGAGTAGGGGTTCCTGGAGCTATTGAAGAACGTGTTGTCTGCCCTGAAGCCATTGATGTTGAAGGAGCCAGGTGCTGATGCAGGACCTGGAAACCTTGGCAGTCTTGGGATTGGCTTCTGGACCTGAGGCCTGTGCTCAACATGATAGTTGAATTGGGGACCGGCAGCAGACTCAGGAACAGAAGTGGCAGGATCAGTGGCTTCGCTGTCTTCTGAAGCTTTTGCTGGGGAGGGCTCCACATTAGCTTCATTGGTGGTTGTGGCAGCCTCAAGATCTTCATTCTCCACTTGACAAGCTGGAGGGTCGGTCACAGGCATGTTCTCCTGGAGAACTGCTTCTTGGTGGAACAAGGGAGTGGGATCTTGTGGTACTTCTTCTTCTTCTGTGGCTGATGCAGCCGGAATGTCTTTAGCAGAGACTTGAGGCCTTGGACCTTTGCAAAGCCTGCGGAACGCAGACGACGCCTGTGGAGTTGGAGTGGGCTGGGCCTCATAGTCTTCTTCCTCTTGTGGGCGATCCGCCCATGAAGCATCCTGTGCAAGTGGCGTCAGTGGACGACCAATGATGATGAGTTCGCTGTTTTCAAACTGAGGAAGGACTGCATCATCTTCTACATTGTCATGATGACCAATGTCTTCAGCAGCGATGGGATCAGCTGCTGGAATGTCTTTAGCTTCAGGAGCCTCTATGGAAGCAGGCTCATGAACTGTCAGTTGACGTTCTGCGTCAGGATGAACCATAGAAATGGGTTCAACTATCAAGGGCTCTATGGGAGCAGCCCGAGCTTTCTTGGTCTTTCTCTTTTTCTTGGTGGGGGCAGTAGGAGAGGCTTCAGAGTGTTTCCTCTTCCTGGCTTCAGCCTCAGCAGTTCTTTTCTTCTTGAGCTCTGAAGCTGTTGACTGGCTCTTTGGCTTCGAGCCAGTCATTCTTGTTGGGAAGACAATCGGAACTGCTTCTTGCCATGGTGCATCAGATTCAGCCATAGCAGGCTTCTTCTTCTTCTTTGCGGCCATCCTGGGGTCGATGCTCCCAAGTGCTTTGCGCTTCTCAGCCTCATTATAGGCTTGCACACATCTGTCAGCCAGAGTCTTCATGCGCTCACGCGAACCCTGAGCTTCTGCATGCTTCTTCACAAAGGCTTCCTTGAGCTCGTGCATCATTGTCTTGAAGTTCTTCACTTCCTGCATGCTGAGTTTGGCCATATGCTTCTTGAACTGAGCCTTTCATAGTCAATCTTCTGCTTCAGTTCAACAATGCGCTGGGCAATAGCAAGTTCTGAAGCAATGGCGCCTTGGAAGGCGACACTGAGGCCAATAGGTAGCTGCAGATCTTCAAAGCTGATGTTTGGCGTGTCAAACCACTCGTCAATGAAGTTGTGGATGATGGTGACATCAAAGAGAGGTAGATCATTGAAGATTTCTGCTTCTTCTTTGCTCTTGATGAGTTGCTCAAGAGCGTCATCTGCAAGATCTTCATCACTTGACAGATCAATGTCATCATTGCGCAGGATGGCAGCAGCTGTTAGCTCTTTGCCAGTGTGACACAGAGGCATCTTGGCCTTCTGGGGCTTGGAGACGCGTGATAAATCTTCAGACTGCACACTGTCTTCAGGAGGTGTAGTTGCCAATGGCTTCGCCCTTGAGATTTTTGGTGAAGGGGCTGGCTTTGAAGCTTTTGGCTTTTTCAACTTCTTTGGCTTCGGCACTGCAGGCGCGTCATCAGACTCAGTGTCAGCCGTAGGCTCATTACTGCAGTCCCTTGAACCAAGATGTAGGTGATGAGGCCTTCAAGGTTGGCGAAAGGACCGATGACATTGGGTTCTGCATGTCGTGTGCCATCTGCCCTTGGAGATGAGGGACCAGGGTTGAAGGCTAACCCAAAAGTCTTCTTGTTCTGCTTCGCAGAGTTTTGAGCAAACTGGAAGTTGCACTTGAACAGATTGTCGTCACGACACCATAGCAGTGACGACGAGTGTGCATCAGCAGGCTGTGGTCCACGGACCATGCATGGATAGAAGCCTTGAGCAATGGCTTCATCTCTGGACCTGGGTAGAAGATTCTTGAATAGGATGTCTCCCCATGGTCTCTTGATGGCGTTTTTCTCAGCATACTCCTGGGTCACAAATCTGTATTTGAACCATTGTTCTGCCCAATATCTTCGAATCCATTGGATTCGGGTCTTGCACTGACTGTAATCCTCTTCAGGATCTGTCTTGTACATTTCTGAGAGTTCATTTGGCAGATCTCTGGAGGTCTCACCACGACGCTTTCTGCCACCCTTCCTTGCTGCCTTTTCTGAAGCCATAAACTTTAACTTGAAAGGGTTAAAGACGTTCAAAGGCTTCAAAGGTTTTCGTTTGCTGGACCAACAGGAACTGGCTTCGGGAGAATTTATGTGATGCTGTAAGAATTCTGCAAATGAATGCAGACTATGAGAACCAAAGGATTCACCCACGGACATGTACCTGTGACAGCATTAAGGTGCGAGGGAAGGGGAAGAGGTCATATGCATTCTCAGAAGATTTTGAAGATAAATTAGTTTAGAAGACATTGACCTCATCGTGCGAAGACATTCACTCATAGATAAGAAGTTGGTTCCAGATTTGTACGAATCCACAGATTAGTACAAGTGAGGAATCTAACTACTTTGTGAAGCACAAGTGAATATACTAGGCATGTTATGAGATGCAGTATGAGAGAGATCTAGCTTGTGTGAACAGAAACTGCTTGTGGTAGAAAGTGACAGATCAATAGGATCAACGGTGCTGTAAAAAGGGAGTTTTATTTACCACACTGAGAACTGCTAGACGGAGTGGGAGATGAGGCCGAGCAGTTCACTCTTCCGTGCCATAACTTGGCGACGGAGGACACCTACAGCAACGGCGGAGAGGATGATGTCCGCGGTCGGTGTGAAGACGGCGTCGGAGAGGTTGCGGAAGCGAAGCGCTTCGTCGCCGGCGTCGTCGAGACCTAGCGGTGGCGCTAGGGTTCGTGCCAGGGTGGAAGAAGAGATAAAGACCGCTGTGAGTGTGTATTTATAGGCACAGGGGCGGCACTATGCTATTACACAGGTGCCCCTGGCGATTCGCATCTGAGGAACACGCGGCCAGTATGCGGAATTTTGGGGTTTGTTCCACGTCCCATGCACGCCTGGATTGTCGGGTGGTCGTTCCTACTTCTCCGGATTTCATGTGGAGGAATGGGCATTGAAAACGGACTTAATGGTTGTCTCTGTATCTTCTGCTGACAAGGACGCAGAGAAGACATTCGATAGTTTCAATAGAATGCATATGACTTGGAGAGATAGAGTTTGAGATAGAAAGCATAGAGAAGTCAGGGTCCGATCACATTCACTTAGTTCAAAAGATTCAACACGAAGACATAGCTATAAGTGAATGCTGTAGAGGACAGAACACTAGCATATATATATATATATATATATATATATATATAATCAACATAGTGAAGATAATCATGAAAATATGTTGAGTTCGAAGCCAAACCAAATGTGAAGACATTGCAAGGTAATGCCATGAGTGAAACACTTCAAAATAGAACGTTTGGTGGTGGCGTTACCCACCGTATAGGAAGTATTAGACCCAGACACGGCGCACAATTATCGTGGCGCTCCGAAGTCAAATTCCACATTAATGTATTCACACTTAGAATGTATGTCTTCATTGATTGAAGATATACTTCACTTCGTGTGTTGCACATCTAAGTCATCAATATGCATATGGGTTAGGATGTGTGCCTGATCACAGGACATTTGAGGATTCCAGGATATTTAGCTCACACCGTAACTTGCAAAACCTCTTCTCATCCAAGGGCTTGGTGAGGATATCTGCCAATTTCTCTTTAGTGTTGACGTGTATAATATCAATGTCTTCCTTCACAACATGATCTCTGAGAAAGTGATGACGAATTTCAATGTGCTTTGTCTTCGAGTCTGAACTGGGTTGTTGGCAATCTTGATGGCGCTTTCGTTGTCGCAGTAAAGTGGCACTTGCTTCAGATGAATGCCATAGTCCTTGAGTGTTTGCTTCATCCACAGAAGCGGAGCGCAGCAAGATCCAGCAACAATGTATTCAGATTCAGCAGTGGAGAGAGATACACAGTTCTGCTTCTTTGAAGACCAACATACAAGTGATCGTCCCAGAAAGTGACATGTGCCTGATGTAGACTTGCGATCAACTTTGTCACCAGCATAATCAGCATCCGAGAATCCAACCAGATCAAACTCTGAGCCCTTTGGATACCATAATCCTAGAGTTGGGGTGTGAGCAAAATATCAAAGAATTCGCTTCACAGCTAAGTGATGCGACTCCTTTGGTGCCGCTTGAAATCGAGCACACATGCAAACACTAAGCATAATATATGGCCTAGATGCACATAGATAAAGTAAAGAACCAATCATGGAGCGGTATACCTTTTGATCGAACTTTTTACCATTGTCGTCAGGACCCAGATGATGTTTGGCTGGCATTGGTGTTGTGAAGCCTTTGCAGTCTTGCATACCGAACTTCTTTAGGCAATCTTTGAGATACTTCTCTTGAGATATGAAGATGCCATTGCGTTGTTGTCGTATTTGAAGACCAAGGAAGAACTTCAGCTCCCCCATCATGGACATCTGGTATTGCTCTCGCATCATATATCCAAACTCTTCACTGAACTTCTGATTGGTGCAGCCGAAGATAATGTCATCCACATATATTTGGCACACAAACAGTTCACCATCATATGTCTTCGTGAAAAGAGTGGGATCTAGGGAACCAGGTATGAAGCCTTTGCTCTTCAGGAAGTATTTGAGTGTGTCATACCAGGGCCTAGGGGCTTGTTTGAGGCCATACAGTGCCTTGTTGAGCTTGTATACCATGTCAGGATGTTTTGGATTTTGAAAGCCAGGCGGTTGTGCAACATACACTTCTTCTTCAATCTTGCCGTTGAGAAAGGCACTCTTCACATCCATTTGATATAGAAGTATGTTATGATGATTTGCATAGGCTAGCAGTATGCGTATGGCTTCAAGTCTAGCCACAGGAGCAAATGTTTCATCGAAGTCAATGCCTTCCACTTGAGTATATCCTTGAGCAACGAGACGAGCTTTGTTTCTAACAACTTGACCATGCTCATCTTGCTTGTTGCGGTATATCCATTTGGTGCCTATTATATTGTGCTTCCGTGGATTAGGACGCTTAACCAGTTCCCATACATTATTCAGCTCAAACTGTTGAAGCTCTTCTTGCATAGCTTGAATCCATTTAGGTTCCATGAAGGCTTCTTCAACTTTCTTGGGTTCTGATATCGAGACGAATGCGAAGTGCCCACAGAAATTTGCTAGCTGAGTTGCCCTTGAACGAGTGAGTGGACCAGGTGCATTGATGCTATCAATTATTCTTTCAATCTGCACTTCATTGGCAACGCGAGGATGTACAGGGCGAAGACTTTGCTCTTGCTGTTCATTGTCATTGTTGGAAGGAATGTCTTCAGGCTGAGCATTGTCTTCATGTTGATCAGGTGCTGAAATGATAAGTTCTTCTTCAGGATGAGCTTCAGAAGGTATAATTTCTCCAGTTCCCATTAGCTTGATTGATTCACTGGATGGAACTTCATCTAGCACACTTGGCAGCTGCTCTCTTTGTGAGCCGTTGGTCTCATCGAACCGCACATCCACTGTTTCAACCACTTTGTAATGAAAGAGATTGAAGACTCTGTAGGAGTGCGAATCCTTTCCATATCCAAGCATAAAACCCTCATGTGCTTTTGGTGCAAATTTTGAGGTGTGATGTGGGTCCTTGATCCAGCACCTTGCGCCAAATACTCTGAAGTAACTGACATTTGGCTTTTTGCCAGTAAGGAGCTCATAAGATGTCTTGTTCAGTAGCTTGTGAAGATAAACACGATTGATTGTATGGCATGCAGTATCAATGGCTTCGGGCCAGAATTTTCTTGGGGTCTCGTATTCATCTAGCATTGTTCTGGCCATCTCAATTAGTGTTCTGTTCTTGCGTTCGACGACGCCATTCTACTGTGGCGTGTACGGGGCTGAGAATTCATGTGTGATTCCCAAGGTATCAAGATATGTATCAAGGCCAGTGTTCTGGAATTCAGTGCCATTGTCACTTCTGATGTGCTTTATCTTGGCGCCAAAATTGTTCATAGCTCGATTGGCGAAGCGTCTGAAGACATCCTGCACTTCAGTCTTGTAAAGGATTATGTGCACCCAAGTATATCTAGAATAATCGTCAACAATAACGAAGCCATAGAGGCAAGCAATAGTAGTTAAAGTTGAGTAATGAGTGGGACCGAAAAGATCCATGTGAAGCAGTTCGAAGGGTTGAGTAGTAGTCATGATTGTCTTCGAGGGATGTTTGGCCCTCGTCATCTTCCCTGCTTCACAGGCACCGCATAAGTGGTCTTTCTTGAACTTGATGCCCTCGATGCCTATGACATGCTTCTTCTTCGCAAGGGTGTGGAGGTTCCTCATGCCTGCATGCCCAAGCCTCCGATGCCAGAGCCAGCATTCTGAAGCCTTTGCTAGAAGACATACTGCAAGCTGTGGCCCTGCTGAGAAATCTACCACGTACAAATCATCTTTTCGATACCCTTCAAACACTAGAGACTTGTCAGATTCCATTAGTACAAGGCAACGATATTTTCCAAACATTACGATCATGTTCAAATCGCAAAGCATTGAGACAGACATTAAGTTGAAGCCAAGGGATTCAACAAGCATGACTTTATGCATGTGTTGATCCCTTGAGATTGCAACTCTACCTAGACCCAATACCTTACTTTTACCAGTGTTAGCAAATGTGATGTGGCTCTTGTCGGATGGATGTAAGGTTGAGTCCATAAGAAGATTTCTTTTGCCAGTCATGTGATTTGTACACCCACTGTCAATAATCCATTCTGAAGACGCTGGTGTCATACCCTACAGTGTAGTTAGGGGGATAGGCTTCACCAAGAGCATTGTGAAGCAAAAATATTTGATGAACCAGTGGGTTATGAAAGCTTAGATCCAGGTTAGGACTAATAGGGAGAGTAGCAAGCGATTCAGGTACTAAGTACATAGTAAGACCATTTGGGCATTTGATCTTGCGCCCTACAAGATGTTTAAGGTCCCCAGCAATAGCGTCAGACGATTTTGGTTTTCTGCTGGAGACCTTTCCCTGCAAAAGAGAGTTAAGCCTTCTTAACCACCCACATCTTAAATGGTGGCTTAGAAGCAATAAGTCTAAGTGCACCATCTGAGAATTTTGGCTTTGAAGCCTTAGCAAACAGTCTTGCAGGCGAACAATAGTACTCATAAGAATAAGCAGAGTAGTTCTTGGTCTTATGAACATGGCGGTTTGATGAACCGCTCTCATATTCATATGCCTGAGTATGATTTTCCTGCAAAACATTTGCGTTAGTGCGACTCAGGTGAGTCCTCTGTCTGTATGAAGCCTTTGGACCGTATGAAGCCTTTGGTCTGAGGTTTGTCTTCTTAACGTGAGGTGTCATGATGACATTCACAGGAAGACTCTCCAGACACCTTTTCGGAACCCAGATCTTCTTCATAGGCGGTCCATTCCTGCAGTTAGTACCAATGTACCTGGCATACACTTCACCATTCTGATTCTTAAACAGTATATAGTTTGCATCAAAGGATTCATCAATGATAATGGGGTTAGCACAAGTGAAGCCAGATAGATTGGATGGATCTGCTGAAGGTTCCTTTGCAGCAACCAACATGGTTTTGGGGTACTGCCCAGGTTTCCTGTAAGAGCCATCTGCATTCATTTTCCTTACGAACCCTACACCCTCTTTCCTAGGGTTTCGGTTCAGAATCTGCTTTTTCAGGACATCACATAGTGTCTGATGCCCTTTAAGACTTTTGTACATCCCTGTTTCAAGCAATGTCTTCAACCTAGCATTCTCATCAGCAGTAGCGGTGGTATCCTCAGCAGAGGGGTTAGTTACCGCATCAACAGTTGAAGATATTGCAACAGCAGTAGCAGTAGAACATTCAGCAACAGAAGTAGCATTATCACGCTCAATGCATTTAAGACATGGTGGTTCAAATCCTTCCTGAGCGGGACTGATCTGTTTGGCGCGAAGTGACTCATTTTCCGTTTGAAGATCTTCATGAACCGCTCTCAATTTCTCAAGATCTTGCTTCCTTTGAAGATAATCATAGGAAAGCTTTTCATGAGTTGTTGAGAGAGTTTCATGACGGCTTTCAAGTTCCTGATACTTAACATGAAGATTTTTTATGTCTTCAATTAAGGATTCAGATCGAGTCATTTCAGCACCTAACAGATCATCGCTTCTGTCTAACAGTTTTTGAATATGTTCCATAGCTTCTGTTGTTCAGTTGCAATTTTAGCAAGTGTTTTGTAGCTAGGTTTTGAACCACAATCAGAGTCATCGTCACTAGATGTTTGATAGTGAGTAGTGCGTGTGTTTACCTTGGCACTACGTGCCATGAAGAAGTAGGTAGAGGCGGAGTAGTCCTTGTCATTTGCATTGGTGTCGGTGATGAAGTCATTGTCTTCAGTGCTGAAGATGGACTTGGCAACGTATGCTGTAGCCAGACTTGCGACGCCTGAGTCGGATTCCTCCTCAGACTCCACCTCCGCCTCCTCAGAAGCAGACTCCTCCTCTGAATCCATTTCCTTGCCAACAAACGCACGTGCCTTGCCAGATGAGCTCTTCTTGTGTGATGAAGACTTTGAGGAAGACTTGGAAGAAGACTTTGCGTATTTCTTCTTCTTCTTCTTGTCGTCAGAGTCATATTCCTTGCTCTTCTTCTTCTTTTTGTTCTCATTGTCCCACTGTGGACACTCAGAGATGAAGTGGCCAAGTTTCTTGCACTTGTGACATGTTTTCTTCTTGTAGTCATGAGCAGGAGCTTCATCATTCCTTGAACTTGATCGGGAAGACTTTCTGAAGCCTTTCTTCTTGGTGAATTTTTGGAACTTCTTGACAAGCATAGCAAGTTCCCTTCCAATGTCTTCAGGGTCATCAGAACTGCTGTCAGATTCTTCTTCAGATGAGGAGACAGCTTTTGCCTTCAAGGCACGAGTTCGCCCATAGTTTGGACCGTAGATCTCTCTTTTCTCCGAAAGCTGAAACTCATGTGTGTTGAGCCTCTCAAGTATGTCAAACGGATCGAGTATCTTGAAATCAGGACGTTCTTGAATCATCAGGGCCAGGATGTCAAATGAACTATCAAGTGATCTCAGCAGCGTCTTGACGACTTCGTGTTTGGTAATCTCAGTGGCGCCGAGGGCTTGAAGCTCATTTGTGATGTCAGTGAGTCCGTCAAATGTGTGCTGGACATTCTCATTGTCATTTCACTTGAAGCAGTAGAAGAGGTTGCGAAGGACACTGATTCTCTGATCTCTCTGGGTTGAGATGCCTTCATTGACCTTGGAGAGCCAGTCCCAGACCAGCTTGGATGTCTTCAAAGCACTCACACGGCCATACTATCCTTTAGTCAGATGACCACAGATGATATTCTTGGCAGTAGAGTCCAGTTGAACGAATTTCTTGACATCAGCAGCAGTGACACCTTCTCCAGCCTTGGGAACGCCATTCTTGACGACATACCATAGGTCGACGTCAATGGCTTCAAGATGCATACGCATCTTATTCTTCCAGTAGGGATATTCAGTTCCATCGAAGACGGGGCACGCAGCGGAGACTTTAATTATCCCTGCAGTCGACATAGCTAAAACTCCAGGTGGTTAAACCGAATCACACAGAACAAGGGAGCACCTTGCTCTGATACCAATTGAAAGTGCGTTATATCGACTAGAGGGGGGGTGAATAGGCGATTTTTATGAAAGTCTTCAGAACATGGGAGTTTTGAAGACAAACGATAAAATTAAACTTATTACCATGCAGCAGAAAGTAGGCTACACTAGGCAAACCATAGTCAAGTATTCAATGAAGTGAAAGCACAAAGACTAATAGCAGCTAGGTAGTAAGGATCAGGTAGGAAGATATTGTGAAGCCAAACAAAACACGCAGTCACTCAGTGAAGACAAATGATAGAGCAAACATACAATGACTTCGCAAGGAGTAACAGTAAGTAAAGTGAAGTGAAGATGAAACCAGTGATTCGTTGAAGACAATGATTTGTTGGACCAGTTCCAGTTGCTGTGACAACTGTATGTCTGGTTGGAGCGGCTAGGTATTTAAACCTTAGGACACACAGTCCCGGACACCCAGTCTCCTTGAGCTAAGGTCACATAGACCTCGCCCAATCACTCTGGTAAGTCTTCAAGGTAGACTCCCAAACCTTCACAGACTTCGTTCACCTGCAATCCACAATGTCTCATGGATGCTCAGAACGCGACGCCTAACCGGCTGGAGGATGCACAGTCCTCAAGTGTAATAAGTCTTCAGATCACACAGACAAGAATCAATGAGGGACTTCTACCTGTGTTATCCTGCAATCCTCACAAACACATTAGTCCCTCAACTAGGTTTGTCGTCAATACTCCAAAACCAACTAGGGGTGGCACTAGATGCACTTACACAAACCAGTGCGTGCCATCCACTATGCACCAGTTTTTGATTCAGTGGGTTGATGATTAAGTGGAGGTGATTCATGCGGATAACTCGGCCTGTGTTGCTTTGGCGGATGCATCGGTGGATTGGCAACATCCCAATGCTACTTGCTTGATGGGACGTGACTTATCAGAATTTGATTTTCTCAGCGCGACCAAGAATGGTTTTGTGCCTGTTTCTTTAAAGCCGACTGAATGCAATCGGCTCCAAGGTATGATATGTTTAAATGGATCCTAATTCCGAGTGGTTACAAAAACGTCTTGTAAAGTATCGATCCAGTGAGAACGATATGTATGAGTCTATATAGGAGTTGGATGACATGGATAAACTTGGACAAGGTTTTACATCAGCCGATCCGTTAGAAGAGGTAGATATTGGAGATGGTTCAGTCACTCGACCGACATTTATAAACAAAAATTTGAAAGCCGATTGTAAGGCTAAGTTAATCGAGCTATTGAAAGAATATGTTTGTTGCTTTGCATGGGAATATCATGAGATGCCAGGGTTAAGCCGAGAGCTAGTGGAGCATCGGTTGCCTATAAAAGCCGGTTTTTGACCTTATAAATAGTCGGCCAGAAAATTTAATCCGAAAACATATGACCGGATCAAGGAAGAGATCGTTCGATTGCTTGAAGCTAATTTCATTCGACCTTGCAGGTATGCCGAGTGGATTTCTAACATTGTCCCAGTGGAGAAGAAAGGATCCGGAAAGTTGAGGGTGTGCATTGATTTCAGAGATTTGAATAGGGCTACACCCATAGATGAGTATCCTATGCCAATAGTTGATATGCTTATTAATGATACTTCTGGACATAAGGTTATTAGCTTTCTAGATGGTAATGCCGGATACAATCAAATTTTTATGGCCGAAGAGGACATGTACAAAACGGCTTTCCGATGTCCTGGTTTCCTTGGTTTATTTGAGTGGACAGTGATGACATTCGGATTAAATAATGCTGGAGCCACGTATCAAAGGGCTATGAATTTAATTTTTCATGATTTACTCGGTGTCACACTTGAAGTTTATATTGATGATATTGTTGTCAAATTGGATGCTTTTTAATCTCACTTGGCCGATTTGCGTTTAGCTTTTGAAAGAATGAAAAAGTATGGACTGAAGATGAATCCTTTAAAGTGTGCATTCGGCGTATCAGCTGGCAAGTTTTTGGGTTTCATTATTCATGAAGATGGCATAGAGATTGGTCCCAAAAAGATAGAGGCCATACATAAAGTGGAGGCTCCAACATGCAAGAGAGATATGCAAAAGTTCCTTGGCAAGGTCAATTATTTGAGAAGGTTCATAGCTAACCTATCAGGGAAAGTTGATGCATTTACTCCTATCCTTCGGTTAAAGAATGATGCTGATTTCACTTGGGGGGCAAAACAGCAAGAAGCATTTGATATGATCAAGAATTATTTGTGCACTCCTCCGATGATGAAAGCACCCAAGCATAGGGAACCCTTCAGAGTCTACATTGCAGCAGAGGAAGGAGTTATTGGTGCTGTTCTAACTCAAGAGACCGAAGGAAAAGAGCATGTCATCACTTATTTGAGCCGCCACTTATTGGACACAGAGACAAGGTATACATTTATTGAGAAATTATGTCTATGCTTATATTATGCTTGCACAAAACTGAGACATTATTTAGTGCCGAGTGTTTGTGTAGTAGCTTGTCAAACCGATGTCATTAAATACATGTTGCATAGGACAATTCTTAGTGGTAGAATTGGCAAGTGGGCTTATGCTTTGATTGAATATGATTTGGCTTACGAATCTCTAAAATCCATGAAAGGCCAAATTGTTGCTAATTTCATTGTTGAACATCGGATTAATGACAAGAATGATGTTGATATGAACCTTGTTTCATTAGTACCATGGAGATTATATTTTGATGGTTCAGTTTGTAGCAATGGCCAAGGTGTTGGTATTGTTTATATATCTCCTTATGGTGCTGTTTTTGAAGCCTCATGCCGCTTAGAATATTTTTGCACAAACAATCAAGCCGAATATGAAGCATTGTTATTCGGCCTAGAGATGTTACTTGCTATAGGTGTTACACATATTGAGGCTTATGGTGATTCATTACTAGTGGTGGAGCAAATATCCAAAGCCTTTTAGTGTTTGGACGAATCACTTAATGTTTATCTATATAAATGTTTAGATATAATCTCTACTTTGGATTGTTTTAGCATTGCACATATATCTAGACATGACAACTGGAAAGCAAATGAGTTGGCACAACAAGCATCTGGATACCATGTTGATCATGGCATGTTTCATATTTCTCAAAGTCTGATGTCTTGTCTTACCAGTATAAAAGAGGCCGAACCAGAATCCACTGATTCGGTCATTAATAAAAAATCTAGTGCAGGTGACAATCCCGACTGGAGGAAGCCCATTGTTGATTACTTGTGCAATCCGAGTGAAAGGGTGGACAGGGTTGTTCGGCGTATGGCTTTCAAGTATACAATGAGAGATGATGGTCTTTATCACCGAACAATCGATGATGTTCTTCTAAAGTGTTTGGATGAGGACCAGGCAAGAGTTGCTATGGGAGAAGTACATGAAGGCATTTGTGGCACTCACCAGTCGGCTCCCAAGATGAAATGGTTATTGCGACGTGCTAGGTTTTATTGGCCGACTATGGTTAAGGACTGCTTCAGATATTATAAAGGGTGTGAAGCTTGTCAAAAATTTGGTGATATTCAATTGGCTCCTGCTGCTATGTTGCATCCTATTATCAAGCCATGGCCCTTCAAAGGATGGGGTTTAGATTTTATTGGGCAAATTCATCCATCTTCCTCAAAGGGGCATCGGTCCGTATTGGTGGCAACTGATTATTTCACTAAATGGTCTGAAGCAGTACCTCTCAAGAACATGACACATACAGAGGTAATTCAATTCATAACTGAGCACATTATTCATAGATTCAGTATTCCTCAAACGTTAACAACAGATCAAGGTTTATCTTTCATGTCACACCAAGTCAGAGAGTTTGCTGAATCTTATAACATAAAGTTTCTCAATTCCTCTCCATTTTATGCCCAAGCTAATGGACAAGCTGAGTCTAGCAATAAAATTTTAATCAAACTCATCAAGAAGAAGATTGAAGATAATCCAAGGAGATGGCATGAGTTGTTATCTGAAGCTTTGTGGGCACATATAATTTCAAGGCATGGTGCTACGAAGGTGACCCCATATGAGCTAGTATATGGTCAAGAGGCCGTTTTACCGGTGGAAGTAAATTTGAATGCTTTGAGAATAGCCAAACAAAATGATTTATCGGCACTAGACTTTTATAACTTGACGATGGACAATATTGATGAGGTTGCCGATAAACATTTGGTTGCTTTGAAGTCCATAGAGTGAGACAAGTTGAGGGTTGCAAGTGCTGACAATAAGAAAGTTAAGTTGAAGAATTTTCAAGTTGGTGATCTTGTCTGGAAAGTGATTTCGCCGATTGGTTCAACAGATAGAAAATTCGGGAAGTGGTCTCCAAGTTGGGAAGGTCCTTTTAGAATTACAAGAGTTGTTCCCGGAAATTCATATTTGGTGGAATCAATACAAGGGGCATTGTTACCTCGAGCTCTCAATGGCAAATATTTGAAGAAGTACCACCCGAGTGTGTGGCAGGAAGCCTAAGTAGGCAATGGCCGATATACCATTATCGCCCTTAGCACAAACATGGCCGATACATAATTATTGCCCTGAGAAAAATAAATTGCCGATGGAGTGTTGATATCGTCCTTAGAACAAACACTATGCATATTATTTTTCGGCATGCAAGCTTTGCCGAAAAACGGGGGGGCATGTGTTGACACCTGATTTTGGCAAGATACGGATTGCAATGAAGATGGTCTCGAGTGAATGGGTTTTCAGCATGAAAATATTCACATCGCCGAGTGGAACCACTTTGATGTTTCAGTTTTTGGCCAATCACATCCTCAAGATGACCTCAGATGAAGGAGCACTCTTAAGGAATTGTCTTCGTCTCGTCGAGGCAATCAATTTTGATATATAAATCATCTCAATCTGAGTTCATATGCAAAAGTTAGAGGCAATACACTGCAGACCGAACCTCAACGGAGATATGGCGCGAGGTGCCAAACACTTGTATGATAGGTTGCACGAGTAATTCGGCCATCAAGACGGCCTTGAGTCGAAAAACCTTCAAAAAGAAAAAGTTTGCCTCGTCGAGCCGATCGTTTTTCATATAAAATTTGTCTCAATCCGAGGTCGTATGCAACCTGGAGAGGCAAATCAAGATCAGGCTGTGTTTTCAGTCGCGAAATCCGAGTGAAAACCTACCGATCGAGTAAAAGGTCGAGTGAAAAACTTATCGATCGAGTAAAATATTGGCTTCCGAGTGAAAATATAGTAATCCAAGTGAAATTATCATCCAAATGAAGTTATTCCGAGTGAAAAGATTACCGTCGAAATGAAAACTTGACGTTCGAGTAAGATATTACCTTTCGAGCGAAATATAGTCATCCGAGTCAAAGATTGTCTTCTGACTGAAAGAATCTAACATCCGAGTGAAAAGGTCCAGTCGGACGAAAAACTCTAATATCCGAGTGGATGAGCTCGGATCCGAGTGAAACTGAAGATGTGCCCGAAAGGTAATCCAGATGACCTCGGATGGAAAAGTGATCAACACGGAAGTTGTGCGCATCATCTAAACAGTGAACTTTGGTTTTGGTGCCATTATCATATGAGATAGTATACGGCCTGTAAGTTCACTATGAGACTCGGACAATCCAGTCCGTTACATGATTGAGTCCGACTGGATATTAAAGATGGCTTCGTAGAATATTCAAGATGGTCTTATTTGGAAAAGTGTTCAACATAAGAATTGTTCTTCTCGTCGAGGCGCACAAGTTTCATGTTTGGTCCATCTTGATCGGAGGTCATATGCAAGCTCGGTGTCCCGCGCAAAGAGGAAGACAGAAGTTGGGCCAGATTCAGACTGAATCCGAGTTGGCATAGAACTAGGACTCTAAGACGTGAATTGATGTAATTTTTAGTAAGGAAAGCCTAGATGAATACTTTGCTTGTACGAGAAGTCCAGCCGCCTCTTATATATGTTGGGGTGATGGCCGATTGAACAACATACAATCGAACAAATCAAAATACTACTTTTTCGTCAACGTTTATCTCTCCACCATTTTTCTCTCTCGTTCTTCGCTATTCTTCGTGTTTGAGAACTGCGAATCCCGAGGCTCTAGGGGTGAGCGAATCGACCTAGGGCAGCCCATAGCTGCTGCACTCCCTCATGGGGTCCCTCCCGCGGGTGTGGGGTTTTCGGGTCTGCAAAAGCGCCCGTCGACTATCTTGCGTATCGCGCTGTCGGCCGGGTCTCCTTCGACGTGAGCTGCGATGCATCACCCCCGGCGTCGAGGGTACACGTGACGTGTTCGTGTGTCAACACACGTTTTTTGAGAAAATCACGTTCCTGAAGGTTTCGTTCCGTTTGGACTTTGTTTGATATATCTTTTCTGCGAAACACTGAAATAGGCAAAAAACCAGCAATTTGGGCTGGGCCTCCAGTTAATAGGTTAGTCCCAAAAATGATATAAAAGTGTAAAATAAAGCCCATTAACATCCAAAAGATAATATAATAGCATGGAGCAATAAAAAATTATAGATACGTTGGAGACGTATCAAGTGGCATCAACATGCCGTGGTAATTTTTTTTGTCCCATTTGGGGCAGGTTTGGGGATATGCTTCTCACAAACTAGAGCTTCTCACAACAAGACTGATGGTTTCGGTAGGGAACATTTCACCTTTATGGACAACGATATCCATTGCCTCTTATCGATTTCAATTTTTTACTAGTGTCAACGTAGAACAACAGGAGTGTTGTGTCAATTTTGGGATTTTCGGGGTTGTTTGGACATTTTTAAGCATTAAATGAGTTTGTAGTGCATTTATGTGCATAATTCAAATTTGAACTACATGCACATGCTCTAATTAATATAAATTGGTTGAAAATTAAAATCTGTGTTCTTGGTTGCATGTTTAGGTCCCAGGCAAGAAATGGGAATGAATGTCAAACACCTTGCCACCGTCACTCGGCCGCAAACATTGAGATACCTTGTTTTTAAATCCTAGAAAATCCAAAGCTCGTCTGAAATTCATGAAACTTGGCATGCTGTCATGGAGCGGCATCAACATGCCGTGGTAAATTTTTTGTCCCATTTGGGGCAAGTTTGGGAATATACTTCTCACAAACCAGAGCTTCTCACAACAAGCCTGATGGTTTCGGTAGGGAACGTTTCACCTTTCTAGATGAAACAATATCCATTGCGGCTTCTCGATTTCAATTTTTTTCCTAGTGTCAACATAGAACAACATGAGTGTTGTGTCAATTTTTGTGATTTTCAGGGTTCGTTTGGACATTTTTATGCATTAACTGAATTTGCAATGCATTTATGTGCATAATTGAAATTTGAACTACATGAACATGATCCAGTAGATATAAATTGGTTGAAAAATCAAATATTTATCCTTGGGTGCATGCTTAGGTCCAATGCAAGAATTGGGAATGAATTTCAATCAACAGGGCACCGTTGATTGCTGGAAAATGTTGAGATATTTTGTTTTTAAATTCTACTAAATCCAAAACTCATCTGAAATTCATGAAACTTGGCATGCTATCATGGAATGGCACTCGACATGCTGTGGTATTTTTTGTGTCCATTTTGAGAGAAGGCGCACTCGAATAATAGCCAACAAAGGCATTTTGAAAAAAATTGCTGCCACTTTAATATCTCAAACGTTTGTATAGTTAAAACCTTGTGCGTTATGTTAACCATTCACGTGACGCCACGTGTCTTGGTTTTAATGGCTATAGGAGGTGCCATGCGGATAGCTGCTTGACCTTGACTGAACGGGAGGCATGCGAGTGCAGTCCGGTGCGTAGGCTGACCGAGAGGCATGCAAGCTGTCCTCCAATGCGCAGGCTCACCGGGAAGCATGCGTGCTGTATGCTGCGCTCATTGGGAAGCGAGGCCTTTGACTTCCATGGCCTCCTGCCTTCCTCTCCATTAATGGATCCCGAGCCGCTGCTTAATATGGGCGGCCTTACTGTTCGCCTCCAATTCCCCTCCCTCCCGCAGACCTCCACCAACGCCATGGCGTAGAAGGATCATCTGCCACTAGTCTTCAAGTTTGGTGAAGTTGACTCCGAGACGAAGGAGATAGAAAATAAGGAGGAATGGGGCCTCATGGACATGGCCCAGAACGAGCTGGCCGCGGTGGTTGCTGCCCCCGCTCCTGTCCTAGCTCCCATCCCAGCGCCAGCGCCAGCGACCATCCCTGTAGCATTGACGGGCTGGTCGCCGAGCACTATGGCAGAGCTGGAAGCCGCGGGCGTCAGTGAGCTCTCTGTAGACCCACACGAGCTCATGTACATGCCAGCGCCAGCGCCCGTGCCCATGCCTGTGCGTGCCCCTCCACCCACCGCGGCGCCGGTCCGGGTGTGTTTGGCTGCACCCGCCGCGCCCATGCCCATGCGCGCCGCCCCCTCAGCGGCATGGGATGCCGCCGTCGACTGCTACCTCTCAGCGCCACCTGCTGCCGTCCTCCTGCACCCCGCTCGTCGATCGCGCGACAACATGATGTTTGACTTACAAGTGAAGAAAATTTTGTGCTGTATTGAACACTTCAACAATGGCGTCCCGGAGGACGATAACGACAACGACGGCGCGGCACGCCGCCTCCGCCGCCGCCGGAAATAGTTTTCTTCTTGGGTTTAATACTGTATCTCAATCATATGAATATAAATTTGCAATATGACTGAATGAAAGATATGGTTTGAGCGAACTTGCGTTTTTCTCTCTTAATGTACAGACTTATCAAACGATTTTCTTTTGAAAAAACGTCAATGGTTTTTAAATATAAACACTCATCGCAAACATTTTAGTTAGAACACCAGTATGCAAACTGACAGCTTCCCTAGGAAGCCAAGGGAAAATGTGCCGAGCAGGATTTGTGCAACACTTGATCGCAAATGTTTTTGATAGAACACCCGTATGCAAAGTGAGAGCAGGATTTGTGTAGCTCTTGAACGCAAACGCTTCTTTTTCATGACCTGTGTGCAACCACTTACAAGCAATTTGGGTATGTTGCCATTTGTCAAACTGGAAAGATTGACATTTGTTGATCTAGTAACATTGCCATTTGTCAACCTTGTAACATGGTGATTTGTCAAAATATGAAGCTAAAAATCACGAGCAGTATCTAATTTTTGCAACTAAAATTTAGTACTTAAGCATAGATTTCATTCATAGATTAAGCAAACATTCTTAATTTATACAAACAATTCAACTCGACAGCTGAACCGACCAAACTTTTCCCCAATTGTTGCCAACCACGCATTGAAATAGATAGTTCAACTATATATACTAGCTAATTTTAAGCACGTTGTATAGTTCCACCACATCTATAGTTAGATGAAGTGAACAAAATAGCCCCTAAATACTACTACTATACTGCGGAGGGGCTTTGTACTACTTCCGGCTGCCTCTCCTCTGCTGAGCGCACTTAGTAAGAGGTAGAGGAGGAGGAGCCTACCGGCGAGCTGGGCAACCGCAATATGGTGCCTGCCGCTGCTGCAGCTTCAGCGATGCTCACCTCGAACGCCCTCTGCCGCTCCAGAAGACCCCTCTCGAAGCGGTGGATCTCCTGGTAGATCTCCTGATTCCTTGCCTCTAAGGCGGCATGTGTTGTGGTCACAGCGGCGGTAAGGCTCTTTGCATGCTCGACGAGGCGCTCCTCCTCCTCCCGCAGGGAGTCGGTGTAGCGCGCAAAGTCACTGATGCACGTGCGGGCATCCGCCTCTACCTCCCACCTTCAGACGGCGGTGGCAGAGCGGGTGATGACCCCGGCAGTCGATGGTGGGCTCGCGGCCACGACCACCACCTCCCTCCTTCGGGCCGCGGTGGCGGAGCGGGTGATGGCCACGGTAGCCGGCAGTTGGCTGGCGGCCACGACGGCCACCTCCCGCCTTCGGGCTGCGACGGCAGAGCGAGCAATGGCCCTGGCTTTCGACGGTGGTGTGGCGACAACAACGGCTGGCAACAGCTGCCGACGGGCAGCAGCGGCGGAGCTTGTGGTGGGTGTTCTATGCACACCCAACAAGGATGCCACACGCACAACACTATGTAGGGGACTGTGCCGCCACCGCGGTATAGCCTCCCAGCTGGAGTTGTCCTCTGATGACGACGGAGTGGCTGAGAGACGATGACAGACTGGTGCCTTTGGTGATTGTGGAAGAAGCAGACGAGATAAGCTACATGGAGGGAGGGGAAATGCGACACATGACTCACCGACCGTGAGGGTTTATATAGCAGGCCGGTAAGCATTGGGATTTTGGGGGATTTCACCGAGTCGGGCGGGAAGCTTGCGCGGGAACCTGCGAGGTTGCGCGGGAACGGGCTAACTGATGATTCATTGGCGCCACCGTTTGGCCAAAAGAATGCCCCCGCGTGCTGCGCAAGCTTGCACTGTAAGCCATCTGCGGCAGCGGGGTGACAAGATGTGCGAGAGGAGAAAGAAAGGCCACGTACACATACGATTAATACAAAAAAAACGTTTGTGGCTTCATTACCTACTATCCCCCCGTCCTGGTTTATAAGTAGGATTTAACTAATAAAATACGAATGCATGTCGCCAAAGATTATATAGTTGGATTCATATTTGAACATAGTTTCCAATTATATAATTTTTATAACATGCATTAACATTCTGTTGGTTAAATTTAACGGCAAAGTATGGCACAGAATATAAAGGGGACTATAGACCAAGACAGAGGTAGTAGCACACGACTGCTCTCTACGCAGCGACGCAACTGTCGGCCGGCTTGTAGGCGACCATTTCCTGCGTGTTCAACGGCTCTATGCGTGTGGTTGCTTGCGGTTGAGGCGGTCGTGGTGTGCTCTGCTCGCATCCCGCCACGCGCGCTCTGCTCTCGCGTCCCTCCGGGTGCTATGCCCTCATCCCTCCACGTGAGCTTCCAGTGTTTGGGGCGGGCGCACAATCATGCATGTTCGTGTGCATGCGGTTGCGTCGGGCGCATCGCAACGATGCAATTATCCGCTGCAAAAACTGCCATGCGCACGGGCCAAGAATCCAGGCCGCTTGGCCCCCTTTTATTCCTGCGGCCATTTACCTTCATCTCTTGCCTCACACGACACAATAAGCACACCCACGAGGACACATACAGAGAGGACATCCAGCGGTTCCAATGGCGCTCCCCGTGGCTCCAATGGCGCTCCCAGCGGCTGACGACGACAATAGCGGGTTGTTCACCATGTAACACGTCATGGACACCCATGTGAGGGGGAAGGCTCTCTCGGTGGTGTACACGAACGATCCGGTCTCAGTGGAGAGATCCATCCAAAATATGGAGCAGTTCCTTGCTGAGGAGAAGTACCAAGTGGTCGGCTTCGACCTCGAGTACACCATGGGTCGTGCCGGGCACGATCGGAAGGTTGTCGTCGCCCAATTGTGCATGCGACATGACGTCATGGCTCTTGAACTTGCCCGCGGGATTGATCTCCTCCCAGGGAGAGATGTGCGAGCGCTTTGTCGCCAACTTCCAAGGCACTCACGACCGCCCGCCTGCCGCTGGTGACCTGCGGCACATCAAGTAGCAGCCAGGGGAGACCCTGCAGAAGTACATCAAGCGTTTCAACATTGTTTGCCTCAAGATCCCCAAGGTGACGGACGAGGCCATCATCTCAGCATTTTCCGACGGCGTCCGTGATGTCAGGATGAAGGAGGAGCTCGCCATACACGAGGACCTGTGCACAACTCTGGAGATGTTCAACATGGTGACTAGGTGTGTGAGAGCTGAGGACGGACGCCTTTCCCTCCTCGAGATCCAAGATGCCGACCCATAAGACAAGAAGGCCAAGACCAAGGATGTGAAGCACAACGGGGCTGCCATGCTCGCGGCAGAGCCGGAGATGAAGTGCGGCTGCGACCACCCCGTATCATCCAAGGCGAACCGCCCGTTCTGCGCTTTCCACAACATGCATAGCCACAACACCAATGACTGTCAGGAGCTCAGGGCATCCGCGACGGGCGCTTTGGTCGATGCCCCGAGCGCAACGACCTAGGCTATGGCCGTGGAGGAGGCCGAAGTGGAGGACGCTGGGACGACCGTGGGCCCTGCCAGGAGTGCCGTGACCGGCCTCGCGAGGATTGCAGGTAGGACCAGCCTCGCAAGGGCGCCTGGAGGGACCAACCTCGCAAGGACCGCCCTTAGGGAGACGCTGGCCTCCCTCCACTACCGCCACCACCAAGGAGGAGCAAAGACCACCACCACGACGAGGGGGTTGGGGGCTTCCAGGAGCCTCACGCTGTCACTTGCATCTTGGGCGGCGCTCAAGCCCCAGCCTCTACGCGCATCTTCAAGCAGTTTGCTCGCGAGGTGAACGCACCCTTCCCCAGGCTCTAGGCCATGCACCCACTCAGGTGGTCCAATTACACCATTACCTTCAGCTCATCCGACCAGCTGAAGTGCGCGGCAATTGTCGGCGCCCTCCCGATGCTCTGCTCACCCATCATCAGCAACACCCTCATCACCAAGACCCTCATCGACGGCAGTGCAGGGCTCAATGTCCTTTTCGTCGAAACGTTCAACCGCCTCCAAGTACCATATGATCAGCTGTAGCCAACCAAGCCCTTCTTAGGAGTGGCCGACGGCTCCACCACCCCGATAGAGCTGGTCCACCCCCTGTCACCTTCGGCATGCGCGACAACTACCACACCGAGCTCATTGACTTCGATGCCGCCCACATCCGCCTGCCGTTCAATGCCATCCTTGGGTGTGCAGCCCTGGCCAAGTTTATGGCAGTGACTAATCACGGCTACAATGTCCTCAAGATGCCAGGAAGCTGTGGCGTCATCTCGGTCCCCTGCGAGGAAAAGGACGCGGTGTGCTCTCTCGAGTGCGCCTACTAGGCTGTGGCCGCCAAAGACCGAGATAACGAAGGCGCCGTCTACCCTCTTGAAGCAGTTGCGCAGCCAGGAGCTTCACGAGAGCGGTGTCTCCAACGGCACCACCTCAGGACCTGCGCCCACGGACGGGGCGCCTCCCTCCCTCGCATAGGAAGGCGCGGCTGGCGCCCTCCTCAGGCTGGGCTTTGGGGCTCTTTTCTGGAGGGCCTCTGACCTTGCCAATGTCACGAGGGAGGCCCTCGGGCGCCACATGGAGGCATGCTTCACTGCACGCTTCCCTCACAAGGGCACTAGGCGTGGAGTGCCTGGCACTTAGGAGTTCATCACCTAGGTGATCGAGGAGCTTCAAGAGGCGAGAATCAAGTGCGGCGGCCGCCGCCCACCACCTGGCGCAGCTCATCGTCCCGGCGAGGACGACAAGCTGCGTGTCTACATCGAGATCCCATGATTGAACAAGGCGGCATCTCAGGAGCGTTTCTGGCCTTCGCGCGTTGGTCGGTGCTAGGGTCCAGCTCACGGCTATGTTTGCATGCCATTCAGCCTGCCGAACACGGCTGTCACCTCCCAGCACCACCTGAGGAGCATTCTGGTGGCTCAGGAGGCCAGGCATCACGCAGTCTTGGTGGAGATGGCGATGGTTCTTCATGAGCCTCCTGGGGCCCCAAAGCCTCTCGTGGCTCTGGACCCAGGCGGCTCGTGAGGAGCAACTCCTTCGACATGCGTCTTCAGCTACTTCAAAATACCTTCAGCAACGGTGCCAGGTGACTCTTTGTGATTCATTTAGTTGGGGGCTCCCCTCGGGCAGCATAATCCCCAAGTCGCATGGGCCTGTTGAGGGAGTCCTGGATTAGGGGGTCTCCGGACAGCCGGACTATCTCCATTGGCCGGACTGTTAGACTATGAAGATACAAGATTGAAGACATTGTCTCGTGTCCGGATGGGACTCTACTTGGCATGGAAGGCAAGCTAGGCAATACATATATGGATATCTCCTCCTTTGTAACCGACCTTGTGTAACCCTAACCCACTCCGGTGTCTATATAAACCGGAGGGTTTTAGTCCGTAGGACAACAATAACAACATACAATCATACCGTAGGCTAGCTTCTAGGGTTTGGCCTCTCTGATCTCGTGGTAGATCTGAAGGAAATATGCCCTAGAGGCAATAATAAAGTTATTATTTATTTCCTTATATCATCATAAATGTTTATTATTTATGCTAGAATTGTATTAACCGGAAACATAATACATGTGTGAATACATAGACAAACAGAGTGTCACTAGTATGCCTCTACTTGACTAGCTCGTTAATCAAAGATGGTTATGTTTCCTAACCATAAACAAAGTGTTGTTATTAGATTAACGAGGTCACATCATTAGTTGAATGATCTGATTGACATGACCCATTCCATTAGCTTAGCACCCGATCGTTTAGTATGTTGCTATTGCTTTCTTCATGACTTATACATGTTCCTATGACTATGAGATTATGCAACTCCCGTTTGCCGGAGGAACACTTTGGGTGCTACCAAACGTCACAACGTAACTGGGTGATTATAAAGGAGCATTACAGGTGTCTCCAAAGGTACATGTTGGGTTGGCATATTTCGAGATTTGGATTTGTCACTCCGATTGTCCGAGAGGTATCTCTGGGCCCTCTCGGTAATGCACATCACATAAGCCTTGCAACCATTACAACTAATGTGTTAGTTGTGAGATGATGTATTACAGAACGAGTAAAGAGACTTGCCGGTAACGAGATTGAACTAGGTATTGGATAGCGACGATCGAATCTCGGCAAGTAATATACCGATGACAAAGGGAACAACGTATGTTGTTATGCGGTCTGACCGATAAAGATCTTTGTAGAATATGTAGGAGCCAATATCGGCATCCAGGTCCCGCTATTGGTTATTGACCAGAGATGTGTCTCAATCATGTCTGCATTGTTCTCGAACCGTAGGGTCCGCACGCTTAACGTTACGATGACAGTTATTATAAGTTTATGCATTTTGATGTACCAAAGTTAGTTCGGAGTCCCGGATGTGATCGCGGACATGACGAGGAGTCTCGAAATGGTCGAGACATAAATATTGATATATTGGAAGCCTATGTTTGGATATCGGAAGTGTTCCGGATGAAATCAAGATTTTGCCGGAGTACCGGGAGGTTACCGGAACCCCCCGGGAGCAGTATGGGCCTTAGTGGGCTTTAGTGGAAAGGAGAAAGGGCCAGCCCAAGGTAGGCCACGCGCCTCCCCCTCCCCTAGTCCTATTAGGACAAGGAGAGGTGGCCGGCCCCTCTCTCTCTCTTTCTCCCACGGGGAATCCTATTCCAACTAGGATTGGGGGGGGGGGGGAGTCCTACTCCCGGTAGGAGTAGGACTCCTCCTGCGCCCTCCTCCTGGCCGGCCACCCCCTCCCCCTTGGATCCTTTATATATGGGGGCAGGGGGGCACCTCTAGACACACAAGTTGATCCTTGAGATCGTTCCTTAGCCGTGTGCGGTGCCCCCTGCCACCATATTCCACCTCGATCATATTGTAGCGGTGCTTAGGCGAAGCCCTGCGAGAGTAGAACATCAAGATCGTCACCACGCCGTCGTGCTGATGGAACTCCTCCCCGACGCTTTACTGGATCGGAGCCCGGGGATCGTCATCGAGCTTTACGTGTGCTAAGAACTCGGAGGTGCCGGAGTAACGGTGCTTCGATCGGTCGGATCGGGAAGACGTACGACTACTTCCTCTATGTTGCGTGAACGCTTCCGCAGTCGGTCTGCGTGGGTACGTAGACAACACTCTCCCCTCTCGTTGCTATGCATCACCATGATCTTGCGTGTGCGTAGGAATTTTTTTGAAATTACTGCTTTCCCCAATAGTGGCATCCGAGCCTAGGTTTTATGGATTGATGTTATATGCACGAGTAGAACACGAGTGAGTTGTGGGCGATATAAGTCATACTGCCTACCAGCATGTCATACTTTGGTTCGGCGGTATTGTTGGACGAGACGACCCGGACCAACATTACGCGTACGCTTACGCGAGACCGGTTCTCCCGACGTGCTTTGCACATAGGTGGCTTGCGGGCGACTGTCTCTCCAACTTTAGTTGAACCGAGTGTGGCTACGCTCGGTCCTTGCGAAGGTTAAAATGGAGTCTATTTGACAAACTATCGTTGTGGTTTTGATGCGTAGGTGAGATTGGTTCTTACTTAAGCCCGTAGCAGCCACGTAAAACATGCAACAACAAAGTAGAGGACGTCTAACTTGTTTTTGCAGGGCATGTTGTGATGTGATATGGCCAAGACATGATGCTAAATTTTATTGTATGAGATGATCATGTTTTGTAACCGAGTTATCGGCAAATGGCAGGAGCCATATGGTTGTCGCTTTATTGTATGCAATGCAATCACGATGTAATGCTTTACTTTATTACTAAGCGGTAGTGATAGTCGTAGAAGCATAAGATTGGCGAGACAACAATGATGCTACGATGGAGATCAAGGTGTCGCGCCGATGACGATGGTGATCATGATGGTGATCATGACGGTGCTTCGGAGATGGAGATCACAGGCACAAGATGATGATGGCCATATCATATCACTTATATTGATTGCATGTGATGTTTATCTTTTATGCATCTTATCTTGCTTTGATTGACGGTAGCATTATAAGACGATCTCTCACTAAATTATCAAGAAGTGTTCTCCCTGAGTATGCACCGTTGCGAAAGTTCTTCATGGTGAGACACCACGTGATGATCGGGTGTGATAGGCTCTACATTCAAATACAACGGGTGCAAAACAGTTGCACACGCGGAATACTCAGGTTATACTTGATGAGCCAAGCATATACAGATATGGCCTCGGCACACGGAGACCGAAAGGTCGAGTGTGAATCATATAGTAGATATGATTAACATAGTGATGTTCACCTATGAAACTACTCCATCTCACGTGATGATCGGACATGGTTTAGTTGATTTGGATCACGTGATCACTTAGAGGATTAGAGGGATGTCTATCTAAGTGGGAGTTCTTAAGTAATATGATTAATTGAACTTAAATTTATCATGAACTTAGTCCCTGATAGTATCTTGCTTGTTTATATTGATTGTAGATAGATGGATCGTGCTGTCGTTCCGTTGAATTTTAATGCGTTCCTTGAGAAAGCAAAGTTGAAAGATGATGGTAGCAATTACACGGACTGGGTCCGTAATTTGAGGATTATCCTCATTGCTGCACAGAAGAATTACGTCCTGGAAGCACCGCTGGGTGCCAGGCCTGCTGCTGGAGCAACACCAGATGTTATGAATGTCTGGCAGAGCAAAGCTGATGACTACTCGATAGTTCAGTGTGCCATGCTTTACGGCTTAGAATCGGGACTTCAACGATGTTTTGAACGTCATGGAGCATATGAGATGTTCCAGGAGTTGAAGTTAATATTTCAAGCAAATGCCCGAATTGAGAGATATGAAGTCTCCAATAAGTTCTATAGCTGCAAGATGGAGGAGAACAGTTCTGTCAGTGAGCATATACTCAAAATGTCTGGGTATAATAATCACTTGATTCAATTGGGAGTTAATCTTCCAGATGATTGCGTCATTGACAAAATTCTTCAATCACTGCCACCAAGCTACAAGAGCTTCGTGATGAACTATAATATGCAAGGGATGAACACGACTATTCCCGAGCTCTTCGCAATGCTGAAAGCTGCGGAGGTAGAAATCAAGAAGGAGCATCAAGTGTTGATGGTCGATAAGACCACTAGTTTCAAGAAAAATGGCAAAGGGAAAAAGAAGGGGAACTTCAAGAAGAACGGCAAGCAAGTTGCTGCTCAAGAGAAGAAACCCAAGTCTGGACCTAAGCCTGAAATTGAGTACTTCTACGGCAAGCAGACTAGTCACTGGAAGCGGAACTGCCCCAAGTATTTGGCGGATAAGAAGGATGGCAAGGTGAACAAAGGTATATGTGATATACATGTTATTGATGTGTACCTTACCAATGCTCGCAGTAGCACCTGGGTATTTGATACTGGTTCTGTTGCTAATATTTGCAACTCGAAACAGGGACTATGGATTAAGCGAAGATTGGCTAAGGACGAGGTGACGATGCGCGTGGGAAACGGTTCCAAAGTCGATGTGATCGCGGTCGGCACGCTACCTCTACATCTACCTTCGGGATTAGTATTAGACCTAAATAATTGTTATTTGGTGCCAGCGTTGAGCATGAACATTATATCTGGATCTTGTTTAATGCGAGACGGTTATTCATTTAAATCAGAGAATAATGGTTGTTCTATTTATATGAGTAATATCTTTTATGGTCATGCACCCTTGAAGAGTGGTCTATTCTTATTGAATCTCGATAGTAGTAATACACATATTCATAATGTTGAAGCCAAAAGATGCAGAGTTGATAATGATAGTGCAACTTATTTGTGGCACTGCCATTTAGGTCATATCGGTGTAAAGCGCATGAAGAAACTCCATACTGATGGACTTTTAGAACCACTTGATTATGAATCACTTGGTACTTGCGAACCGTGCCTCATGGGCAAGATGACTAAAACACCGTTCTCCGGTACTATGGAGAGAGCAACAGATTTGTTGGAAATCGTACATAAAGATGTATGTGGTCCGATGAATATTGAGGCTCGTGGCGGATATCGTTATTTTCTCACCTTCACAGATGACTTAAGCAGATATGGGTATATCTACTTAATGAAACACAAGTCGGAAACATTTGAAAAGTTCAAAGAATTTCAGAGTGAAGTTGAAAATCATCGTAACAAGAAAATAAAGTTTCTACGATCTGATCGTGGAGGAGAATATTTGAGTTACGAGTTTGGTGTACATTTGAAAAATTGTGGAATAGTTTCGCAACTCACGCCACCCAGAACACCACAGCGTAATGGTGTGTCCGAACGTTGTAATCGTACTTTACTAGATATGGTGCGATCTATGATGTCTCTTACTGATTTACCGCTATCGTTTTGGGGATACGCTCTAGAGACGGCCGCATTCACGTTAAATATGGCACCATCAAAATCCGTTGAGACGACGCCTTATGAATTGTGGTTTGGCAAGAAACCAAAGTTGTCGTTTCTGAAAATTTGGGGCTGCGATGCTTATGTGAAAAAGCTTCAACCTGATAAGCTCGAACCCAAATCGGAGAAATGTGTCTTCATAGGATATCCAAAGGAAACTATTGGATACACCTTCTATCACAGATCCGAAGGCAAGACTTTTGTTGCTAAATTCGGAAACTTTCTAGAGAAGGAGTTTCTCTCGAAAGAAGTGAGTGGGAGGAAAGTAGAACTTGACGAGGTAACTGTACCTGCTCCCTTACTGGAAAGTAGTACATCACAGAAAACTGTTTTAGTGACACCTACACCAGTTAGTGAGGAAGCTAATGATAATGATCATGAAACTTCAGATCAAGATACTACTGAACCTCGTAGATCAACCAGAGCGAGATCCGCGCCAGAGTGGTACGGTAATCCTATTCTGGAAGTCATGCTACTAGATCATGATGAACCTATGAACTATGAAGAAGCGATGGTGAGCCCAGATTCTGCAAAATGGCTTGAAGCCATGAAATCTGAGATGGGATCCATGTATGAGAATAAAGTATGGACTTTGGTTGACTTGCCCGATGATCGGCAAGAGATTGAGAATAAATGGATCTTCAAGAAGAAAACTGACGCTGAAGGTAATATTACTGTCTACAAAGCTCGACTTGTCGCAAAAGGTTTTCGACAAGTTCAAGGGGTTGACTACGATGAGACCTTCTCACCCGTAGCGATGCTTAAGTCTGTCCGAATCATGTTAGCAATTGCCGCATTTTATGATTATGAAATTTGGCAAATGGGTGTCAAAACTGCATTCCTGAATGGATTTCTGGAAGAAGAGTTGTATATGATGCAACCAGAAGGTTTTGTCGATCCAAAGGGAGCTAAAAAAGTGTGCAAGCTCCAGCGATCCATTTATGGACTGGTGCAAGCCTCTCGAAGTTGGAATAAACGCTTTGATAGTGTGATCAAAGCATTTGGTTTTATACAGACTTTCGGAGAAGCCTGTATTTACAAGAAAGTGAGTGGGAGCTCTGTAGCATTTATGATATTATATGTGGATGACATATTACTAATTGGAAATGATATAGAATTTCTGGATAGCATAAAGGGATACTTGAATAAGAGTTTTTCAATGAAAGACCTCGGTGAAGCTGCTTACATATTAGGCATAAAGATCTATAGAGATAGATCAAGATGCTTAATTGGACTTTCACAAAGCACATACCTTGACAAGATTTTGAAGAAGTTCAAAATGGATCAAGCAAAGAAAGGGTTCTTGCCTGTGTTACAAGGTGTGAAGTTGAGTCAGACTCAATGCCCGACCACTGCAGAAGATAGAGAGAAAATGAAAGATGTTCCCTATGCTTCAGTCATAGGCTCTATCATGTATGCAATGCTGTGTACCAGACCTGATGTGTGCCTTGCTATAAGTTTAGCAGGGAGGTACCAAAGTAATCCAGGAGTGGATCACTGGACAGTGGTCAAGAACAACCTGAAATACCTGAAAAGGACTAAGGATATGTTTCTCGTATATGGAGGTGACAAAGAGCTCATCATAAAGGGTTACGTTGATGCGAGCTTTGACACTGATCTGGACGATTCTAAATCGCAAACCGGATACGTGTTTACATTAAACGGTGGAGCTGTCAGTTGGTGCAGTTCTAAACAAAGCGTCGTAGCGGGATCTACATGTGAAGCGGAGTACATAGCTGCTTCGGAAGCAGTGAACGAAGGAGTCTGGATGAAGGAGTTCATATCTGATCTAGGTCTCATACCTAGTGCATCGGGTCCAATGAAAATCTTCTGTGACAATACTGGTGCAATTGCCTTGGCAAAGGAATCCAGATTTCACAAGAGAACCAAGCACATCAAGAGACGCTTCAATTCCATCCGGGATCTAGTCCAGGTGGGAGACATAGAGATTTGCAAGATACATACGGATCTGAATGTTGCAGATCCGTTGACTAAGCCTCTTCCATGAGCAAAACATGATCAGCACCAAGGCTCCATGGGTGTTAGAATCATTACTGTGTAATCTAGATTATTGACTCTAGTGCAAGTGGGAGACTAAAGGAAATATGCCCTAGAGGCAATAATAAACTTATTATTGATTTCCTTATATCATGATAAATGTTTATTATTCATGCTAGAATTGTATTATCCAGAAACATAATACATGTGTGAATACATAGACAAACAGAGTCTCACTAGTATGCCTCTACTTGACTAGCTCGTTAATCAAAGATGGTTATGTTTCCTAACCATAAACAAAGTGTTGTTAGTTGATTAACGAGGTCACATCATTAGTTGAATGATCTGATTGACATGACCCATTCCATTAGCTTAGCACCCGATCGTTTAGTATGTTGCTATTGCTTTCTTCATGACTTATACATGTTCCTATGACTATGAGATTATGCAACTCCCGTTTGCCAGAGGAACACTTTGGGTGCTACCAAACGTCACAACGTAACTGGGTGATTATAAAGGAGCATTACAGGTGTCTCCAAAGGTACATGTTGGGTTGGCATATTTCGAGATTAGGATTTGTCGCTCCGATTGTCGGAGAGGTATCTCTAGGCCCTCTCGGTAATGCACATCACATAAGCCTTGCAAGCATTACAACTAATGTGTTAGTTGTGAGATGATGTATTACAGAACGAGTAAAGAGACTTGCCGGTAACGAGATTGAACTAGGTATTGGATACCGACGATCGAATCTCGGCAAGTAATATACCGATGACAAAGGGAACAACGTATGTTGTTATGCGGTCTGACCGATAAAGATCTTCGTAGAATATGTAGGAGCCAATATGGGCATCCAGGTCCCGCTATTGGTTATTGACCGGAGATGTGTCTCAATCATGTCTGCATTGTTCTCGAACCGTAGGGTCCGCACGCTTAACGTTACGATGACAGTTATTATGAGTTTATGCATTTTGATGTACCAAAGTTAGTTCGGAGTCCCGTATGTGATCACGGACATGACGAGGAGTCTCGAAATGGTCGAGACATAAATATTGATATATTGGAAGCCTATGTTTGGATATCGGAAGTGTTCCGGATGAAATCAAGATTTTGCCGGAGTACCGGGAGGTTACCAGAACCCCCCGGGAGCTGTATGGGCCTTAGTGGGCTTTAGTGGAAAGGAGAAAGGGCCAGCCCAAGGTAGGCCACGCGCCTCCCCCCTCCCCTAGTCCTATTAGGACAATGAGAGGTGGCCGGCCCCCCTCTCTCTCTTTCCCCCTCGGGGAATCCTATTCCAACTAGGATTGGGGGGGGGAGTCCTACTCCCGGTAGGAGTAGGACTCCTCCTGCGCCCTCCTCCTGGCCGGCCACCCCCTCCCCCTTGGATCTTTTATATCTGGGACAGGGGGAACCTCTAGACACACAAGTTGATCCTTGAGATCGTTCCTTAGCCATGTGCAGTGCCCCCTGCCACCATATTCCACCTCGATCATATTGTAGCGGTGCTTAGGCGAAGCCCTGCGACAGTAGAACATCAAGATCGTCACCACGCCGTCGTGCTGATGGAACTCCTCCCCGACGCTTTGCTGGATCGGAGCCTGGGGATCGTCATCGAGCTTTACGTGTGCTAAGAACTGGGAGGTGCCGGAGTAACGGTGCTTCGATCGGTCGGACCGGGAAGACGTATGAGTACTTCGTCTATGTTGCGTCAACGCTTCCACAGTCGGTCTGCGTGGGTACGTAGACAACACTCTCCCCTCTCGTTGCTATGCATCACCATGATCTTGCGTGTGCGTAGGAAAGTTTTTGAAATTACTGCTTTCCCCAACAGTGGCATCCGAGCCTAGGTTTTATGGTTTGATGTTATATGCACGAGTAGAACACGAGTGAGTTGTGGGCGATATAAGTCATACTGCCTACCAGCATGTCATACTTTGGTTCGGCGGTATTGTTGGACGAGACGACCCGGACCAACATTACGCGTACGCTTACGCGAGACCGGTTCTCCCGACGTGCTTTGCACATAGGTGGCTTGCGGGCGACTGTCTCTCCAACTTTAGTTGAACCGAGTGTGGCTACGCTCGGTCCTTGCGAAGGTTAAAACGGAGTCTATTTGACAAACTATCGTTGTGGTTTTGATGCGTAGGTGAGATTGGTTCTTACTTAAGCCCGTAGCAGCCACGTAAAACATGCAACAACAAAGTAGAGGACGTCTAACTTGTTTTTGCAGGGCATGTTGTGATGTGATATGGCCAAGACATGATGCTAAATTTTATTGTATGAGATGATCATGTTTTGTAACCGAGTTATCGGCAAATGGCAGGAGCCATATGGTTGTCGCTTTATTGTATGCAATGCAATCACGATGTAATGCTTTACTTTATTACTAAGCGGTAGTGATAGTCGTAGAAGCATAAGATTGGCGAGACGACAACGATGCTACGATGGAGATCAAGGTGTCGCGCCGATGACGATGGTGATCATGATGGTGATCATGACGGTGCTTCGGAGATGGAGATCACAGGCACAAGATGATGATGGCCATATCATATCACTTATATTGAATGCATGTGATGTTTATCTTTTATGCATCTTATCTTGCTTTGATTGACGGTAGCATTATAAGACGATCTCTCACTAAATTATCAAGAAGTGTTCTCCCTGAGTATGCACCGTTGCGAAAGATCTTCGTGGTGAGACACCACGTGATGATCGGGTGTGATAGGCTCTACATTCAAATACAACGGGTGCAAAACAGTTGCACACACGGAATACTCAGGTTATACTTGACGAGCCAAGCATATACAGATATGGCCTCAGCACACGGAGACCGAAAGGTCGAGCGTGAATCATATAGTAGATATGATCAACATAGTGATGTTCACCTATGAAACTACTCCAGCTCACGTGATGATCGGACATGGTTTAGTTTATTTGGATCACGTGATCACTTAGAGGATTAGAGGGATGTCTATCTAAGTGGGAGTTCTTAAGTAATATGATTAATTGAACTTAAATTTATCATGAACTTAGTCCCTGATAGTATCTTGCTTGTTTATATTGATTGTAGATAGATGGCTCGTGCTGTCGTTCCGTTGAATTTTAATGCGTTCCTTGAGAAAGCAAAGTTGAAAGATGATGGTAGCAATTACACGGACTGGGTCCGTAATTTGAGGATTATCCTCATTGCTGCACAGAAGAATTACGTCCTGGAAGCACCGCTGGGTGCCAGGCCTGCTGCTGGAGCAACACCAGATGTTATGAATGTCTGGCAGAGCAAAGCTGATGACTACTCGATAGTTCAGTGTGCCATGCTTTACGGCTTAGAATCGGGACTTCAACGATGTTTTGAACGTCATGGAGCATATGAGATGTTCCAGGAGTTGAAGTTAATATTTCAAGCAAATGCCCGGATTGAGAGATATGAAGTCTCCAATAAGTTCTATAGCTGCAAGATGGAGGAGAACAGTTCTGTCAGTGAGCATATACTCAAAATGTCTGGGTATAATAATCACTTGATTCAATTGGGAGTTAATCTTCCAGATGATTGCGTCATTGACAAAATTCTTCAATCACTGCCACCAAGCTACAAGAGCTTCGTGATGAACTATAATATGCAAGGGATGAACAAGACTATTCCCGAGCTCTTCGCAATGCTGAAAGCTGCGGAGGTAGAAATCAAGAAGGAGCATCAAGTGTTGATGGTCAATAAGACCACTAGTTTCAAGAAAAAGGGCAAAGGGAAAAAGAAGGGGGACTTCAAGAAGAACGGCAAGCAAGTTGCTGCTCAAGAGAAGAAACCCAAGTCTGGACCTAAGCCTGAAACTGAGTGCTTCTACTGCAAGCAGACTGGTCACTGGAAGCGGAACTGCCCCAAGTATTTGGCGGATAAGAAGGATGGCAAGGTGAACAAAGGTATATGTGATATACATGTTATTGATGTGTACCTTACCAATGCTCACAGTAGCACCTGGGTATTTGATACTGGTTCTGTTGCTAATATTTGCAACTCGAAACAGGGACTACGGATTAAGAAAAGATTGGCTAAGGACGAGGTGACGATGCGCGTGGGAAACGGTTCCAAAGTCGATGTGATCGCGGTCGGCACGCTACCTCTACATCTACCTTCGGGATTAGTATTAGACCTAAATAATTGTTATTTGGTGCCAGCGTTGAGCATGAACATTATATCTGGATCTTGTTTAATGCGAGACGGTTATTCATTTAAATCAGAGAATAATGGTTGTTCTATTTATATGAGTAATATCTTTTATGGTCATGCACCCTTGAAGAGTGGTCTATTCTTATTGAATCTCGATAGTAGTAATACACATATTCATAATGTTGAAGCCAAAAGATGCAGAGTTGATAATGATAGTGCAACTTATTTGTGGCACTGCCATTTAGGTCATATCGGTGTAAAGCGCATGAAGAAACTCCATACTGATGGACTTTTAGAACCACTTGATTATGAATCACTTGGTACTTGCGAACCGTGCCTCATGGGCAAGATGACTAAAACACCGTTCTCCGGTACTATGGAGAGAGCAACAGATTTGTTGGAAATCGTACATAAAGATGTATGTGGTCCGATGAATATTGAGGCTCGTGGCGGATATCGTTATTTTCTCACCTTCACAGATGACTTAAGCAGATATGGGTATATCTACTTAATGAAACACAAGTCTGAAACATTTGAAAAGTTCAAAGAATTTCAGAGTGAAGTTGAAAATCATCGTAACAAGAAAATAAAGTTTCTACGATCTGATCGTGGAGGAGAATATTTGAGTTACGAGTTTGGTGTACATTTGAAAAATTGTGGAATAGTTTCGCAACTCACGCCACCCAGAACACCACAGCGTAATGGTGTGTCCGAACGTTGTAATCGTACTTTACTAGATATGGTGCGATCTATGATGTCTCTTACTGATTTACCGCTATCGTTTTGGGGATACGCTCTAGAGACAGCCGCAGTCTTGGTGGAGATGGCGACGGTTCTTCATGAGCCTCCTGGGGCCCCAAAGCCTCCCGTGGCTCTGGACCCAGGCGGCTCGTGAGGAGCAACTCCTTCGACATGCGTCTTCAGCTACTTCAAAATACCTTCAGCAACAGTGCCAGGTGACTCTTTGTGATTCATTCAGTTGGGGGCTCCCCTCGGGCAGCATAATCCCCAAGTCGCATGGGCCTATTGAGGGAGTCCTGGATTAGGGGGTCTCCGGACAGCCGGACTATCTCCATTGGCCGGACTGTTAGACTATGAAGATACAAGATTGAAGACTTCGTCTCGTGTCCGGATGGGACTCTACTTGGCATGGAAGGCAAGCTAGGCAATACGTATATGGATATCTCCTCCTTTGTAACCGACCTTGTGTAACCCTAACCCACTCCGGTGTCTATATAAACCGGAGGGTTTTAGTCCGTAGGACAACAATAACAACATACAATCATACCGTAGGCTAGCTTCTAGGGTTTAGCCTCTCTGATCTCGTGGTAGATCTGAAGGAAATATGCCCTAGAGGCAATAATAAAGTTATTATTTATTTCTTTATATCATCATAAATGTTTATTATTCATGCTAGAATTGTATTAACCGGAATCATAATACATGTGTGAATACATAGACAAACAGAGTGTCACTAGTATGCCTCTACTTGACTAGCTCGTTAATCAAAGATGGTTATGTTTCCTAACCATAAACAAAGTGTTGTTATTTGATTAACGAGGTCACATCATTAGTTGAATGATCTGATTGACATGACCCATTCCATTAGCTTAGCACCCGATCGTTTAGTATGTTGCTATTGCTTTCTTCATGACTTATACATGTTCCTATGACTATGAGATTATGCAACTCCCGTTTGCCGGAGGAACACTTTGGGTGCTACCAAACGTCACAACGTAACTGGGTGGTTATAAAGGAGCATTACAGGTGTCTCCAAAGGTACATCTTGGGCTGGCATATTTCGAGATTAGGATTTGTCGCTCTGATTGTCGGAGAGGTATCTCTAGGCCCTCTCGGTAATGCACATCACATAAGCCTTGCAAGCATTACAACTAATGTGTTAGTTGTGAGATGATGTATTACAGAACGAGTAAAGAGACTTGCCGGTAACAAGATTGAACTAGGTATTGGATACGACGATCGAATCTCGGCAAGTAATATACCGATGACAAAGGGAACAACGTATGTTGTTATGCGGTCTGACCGATAAAGATCTTCGTAGAATATGTAGGAGCCAATATGGGCATCCAGGTCCCGCTATTGGTTATTGACCGGAGATGTGTCTCAATCATGTCTGCATTGTTCTCGAACCGTAGGGTCCGCACGCTTAACGTTACGATGACAGTTATTATGAGTTTATGCATTTTGATGTACCAAAGTTAGTTCGGAGTCCCGGATGTGATCACGGACATGACGAGGAGTCTCGAAATGGTCGAGACATAAAGACTGATATATTGGAAGCCTATGTTTGGATATCGGAAGTGTTCCGGATGAAATCAAGATTTTGCCGGAGTACCGGGAGGTTACTGGAACCCCCCGGGAGCTGTATGGGCCTTAGTGGGCTTTAGTGGAAAGGAGAAAGGGCCAGCCCAAGGTAGGCCACGCGCCTCCCCCCTCCCCTAGTCCTATTAGGACAAGGAGAGGTGGCCGGCCCCCCTCTCTCTCTTTCCCCCTCGGGGAATCCTATTCCAACTAGGATTGGGGGGGGGGAGTCCTACTCCCGGTAGGAGTAGGACTCCTCCTGCGCCCTCCTCCTGGCTGGCCACCCCCTCCCCCTTGGATCCTTTATATATGGGGGCAGGGGGGCACCTCTAGACACACAAGTTGATCCTTGAGATCGTTCCTTAGCCGTGTGCGGTGCCCCCTGCCACCATATTCCACCTCGATCATATTGTAGCGGTGCTTAGGCGAAGCCCTGCGACAGTAGAACATCAAGATCGTCACCACGCCGTCGTGCTGATGGAACTCCTCCCCGACGCTTTGCTGGATCGGAGCCCGGGGATCGTCATCGAGCTTTACGTGTGCTAAGAACTCGGAGGTGCTGGAGTAACGGTGCTTCGATCGGTCGGATCGGGAAGACGTACGACTACTTCCTCTACGTTGCGTCAACGCTTCCGCAGTCGGTCTGCGTGGGTACGTAGACAACACTCTCCCCTCTCATTGCTATGCATCACCATGATCTTGCGTGTGCGTAGGAATTTTTTTGAAATTACTGCGTTCCCCAACAAGATCTACTCTTGCAACACCCATATCTTCAATATTAATCAAGCATGATGTAGGGTTTTACTTCCATCAAGAGGGCCCGAACCTGGGTAAAACTTTGTGTCCCTTGCCTCATGTTACCATACGGCCTAGACGCACAGTTCGGGACCCCCTACCCGAGATCCGCCGGTTTTGACAACGACATTGGTGCTTTCATTGAGAGTTCCGCTGTGCCGTTGCCACAAGGAAGGATGTCTCGTCCCTTCTTTAAAGACGGCTCTGTCGCTGAGGGAGCTCTGGCTATCGGCCAAACTCTCCGGCTAGGTGGTTTTCTTATGACCGCCTGTTCGGCCGCTGCACCGATGATGACTTCTCGGGTCATCGAAAGCAATCTTCACATCAACTCGGAACTCGCCGAGAAGTTAGATCCAATGGAGCTCTCTTCCCTGAACGAGCTCTTGGATCGTATCACCGCCCTGGGAGTCGCTACAGACTACGATCAGATTGGGCCTAAACCCAATCTAAGAGAAATTAACTCTCCGCGGGTCACCCACCACGTTGCAGTGGTGGAAGAACAATGCGGCAAAACTCCATCTATCTTAAGGACTAGCTACGTCCGGATTCCCGATCCCCCCAAACCAGATACCCGGGGAGGGGAGGACGTCACTCAAAGCCTGAACCCAGAATCAGGCAGCGGGCTAGATTTACCAGAAAACGTTCAAGAATCCAAGCTTTCGAGTTTGGAAACTCCTTGGCCACTGAGCCTCAGATCGGGTGAGGATTCGGATTCAATTCCACCCACCCACCCAAAAATAAGCGATCTATCCCAAATTAGGCAAGAGCCCGAAGAAACAGTACACCATTACTGGGCCAGATTCCTCCTGGTCAAGAACAGGATAAAGGACTGTCGCGAGGAAGACGCAATTTCATTCTTCTGCAATAATTGCACGGACAAGGGAATCCTCAACGCCATAAGTCGTTGTAAAATTACACAATTTGCCGACTTGGTGTCCATAGTGCGAAAGTACTGTGCGATGGAAAGCGCCTGGAAAACCGAAATAAAATTTTGGGATAATCCGTCCTCGAATACAAACCCAGTCCGAAATAAAAGGGTGCATTATCACAATACACCTGAGTTAACTACAAAAAAGCAAAAGCCCTCTACGGGGCAAGGAACCGTACTGGAGGGATGGCTCAACGGACCCTGCAAAATTCATAGTACAACGGATGCGATACCAACGCACAGCCTTAGAGCATGCTGGGTACTCCGGCAGGTGGCCAAAAGTGGTGAGGATCTACTCCTCCCAAAAACCAAAGAGCACCACCCCGAGGACAACAGTACGGGCTTAACGGTCTTCGAGACCTTTGCATCAAATAAAAGACAGAAGCGAACACTCCACAGCACGTCCGAAATCTGCCACATAGCAGAAACAAATCCTTGGAGCGACACGGCTATTACCTTCAATGCCAGTGACGAACCTAAATTCCGAACAGCCCGAGTACCAGCCGCACTGGTCCTCAGTCCAATCGTGGACGGCTTTCGACTCACCAAGTTACTCATGGATGGCGGCAGCGGATTAAACCTCATCTACGAGGAAACTCTTGAAAAGATGGAAATAGACTGGAGCCGCATTAAGCAAAGCAGCACAACCTTTAGAGGAATCATCCCCAGTCGGGAAGCACGCTACGCCAGAAAAATCACATTAGACGTGGTATTCAGCACGCTGGATAATTACAGGTCCGAAGAAATTACATTCCAAGTGGCCCCGTTTACCAGCGGATACCATGCTCTATTAGAGCGGGAGGCGTTCACAATCTTCCAAGCCATACCCCATTACGGGTACATGAAGCTCAAAATGCCCGGGCCCAACAGAATCATCACTCTTGTTAGTGATCCAGACATAGCACTCCGTGCCGAAAATAAGACAGCTGCACTGGCCCTTGAGACACTATCCGAAGCCCTAGCGGCCGAAGCACTAACTGCGCTTCACAGTAAACAGGGACGACGTGATACTCGATAAAAGATCCAAGTCCACCTCCTTTAAGCTGGCGGACGAAAGAGTCAAATTCCAAGTCCATCCAACGGACCCTACAAAAGCAGCTTCCATCGGGGCACAATTAAACCCTAATGTTGATGCCGCACTGCGAGAGTTCCTACGCGAGAACTGGGATATTTTTGCCTGGCACCCTTCAGACATGCCAGGAATCCCACGCAGGCTGGCTGAACACAGCCTAAATATCATAAAAGGGTTCAAGCCAGTCAAGCAGGCTCTTCGACGTTTCTCCGAGCCTAAAAGACAAGCCATGGGAGAGGAACTAGCCAAGCTATTGGAGGCCGGATTCATCAGAGACATAAAACATCCAGACTGGCTAGCAAACTTGGTGATGGTACCAAAGAAGGACAAATCCTGGCGCTTGTTCGTCGATTTTAAGGACCTTAACAAGGCCTGCCCAAAGGATCCCTTCCCCCTCCCCCGCATCGATCAAATCATCGATGCTACCGCAGGACACGGTTCATTGTGTTTCCTCGACGCATACTCTGGCTACCACCAAATAAAAATGGCAGAGCCAGACCAAGCCGCAACGGCATTCATCACACCATACGGCCCATTCTTCTTCAACACAATGCCCTTCGGGCTAAAAAACGCCGGTGCAACATATCAGCGCATGATTCAGACATGCCTGGCAAACCAGATCAGCAAAACAGTGGAGGCATACGTGGATGACGTGGTCATTAAAACCAAGCATGTCGAAACTCTAGTAGACGACTTGAGGCTCACATTCGACAACCTTCGAACATATGACATCAAGCTCAATCCGGAAAAATCCGTCTTCGGTGTACCAGCAGGAAAGCTCCTCGGATTCATTGTCTCCAGTAGAGGTATTCAAGCTAATCCGGCCAAAATCCGAGCTTTGTCACAGTTGGCTACCCCAACAGACCTCAAACAAATACAAAAACTAACTAGATGCATGGCGGCTCTAAGCCGCTTTATCTCCCGCTTGGGAGAAAAGACATTACCCCTTTATCGCCTCCTCCGGCGTACCGAACACTTCGAGTGGACGCACGCCGCCACGGCCGGACTCAATGAAATAAAAGCCATGTTGGCAACAAACCCAGTCCTGGCCGTGCCAAACATTGGCGAACCAATGCTATTATACATTGCGGCAACTCATCAAGTGGTAAGCGCAGTGCTTGTCGTCGAGCGAGAAGTGGACGGACACAAATTTCCCATTCAAAATTCAGTTTACTACGTGTCCACTGTCCTTACTCCATGCAAATCGCGGTACCCACATTATCAAAAGATAGCGTACACGGTATTTATGGCATCCAAGAAGCTGCGACACTACTTTCAAGAGTGTTCGGTAACGGTAGCCTCGGAAGTACCACTTAACAATATTATAAACAACCGCGACGCGATGGGTCGGATTGCCAAATGGGCCATTGAGCTCCTCCCATTCGACATAACTTAGAAGCCACGGCGAGCTATTAAATCGCAAGTTTTGGCTGACTTCGTCGCTGAATGTACGGAAGCCGAACTCCCTAAAGAGTACGGAACATATTCAAACTAGATCATGCACTTCGACGGCTCCAAAATGTTGGCTGGTCTGGGGGCCGGCGTCGTTTTGACGTCCCCAATAGGAGACACAGTTCAATGCGTACTACAGATAATGTATACGGACTCCAACAATGCAGCCGAATACGAGGCCCTTCTACATGGTCTCCGGATGGCAGTATCCATGGGCATTCAACGCCTAGAGGTGCGCGGGGATTCAAACCTTGCAATATCCCAAATAAATGGAGACTTCGATGCCAAGGATCCAAAAATGGCCATTTATCGCAATGCCGTCCTAAAAATGTCAGCCCGGTTCGAGGGGCTCGAATTTCACCATGTGGCTCGGGAAAACAATCAGGCGGCGGATATCCTCGCCCGCATTGGCGCAAAACACGACGCGGTCCCTCCCAACATTTTTCTAGAAAGGCTTTTCAAGCCATCCGTAGCATGGGAAGGGGACACCGATAACAACATTCCGAACCCGGCCAAAATACCCGATACCGAACTCTCTAACACAATCGGAGGCTCCGCCACCGAAATAACACAATCAGCCCACGAAATAATGGCTATTATTGCCCCATGGACAGAACCATTCCTGGCCTACTTAACTAGACAGGAACTCCCGGAGGACCAAAATGAGGCACGCTGCATAGTGCGGCGATCAAAGGCCTACAGGGTCCACGAGGGAGAATTGTACAAAAAAAGCGCTACCGGAGTCCTTCAACGGTGCATCTCCGAAGAGGAAGGACGGAACCTTTTGGCAGAAATTCATGCCGGACTCGGCGGTCATCACGCTGCAGCCCGGGCTCTTGTGAGCAAGGCCTTCCGTACAGGATTCTATTGGCCAACGGCCCGGGCAGACGCACATGACTTAGTCCAGCATTATGCCGGTTGCCAGCTCTTTGCAAATCAAAGCCATATGCCACCCACCGCCCTCCGAACAATCCCCATTACATGGCCCTTTGCGGTCTGGGGGCTTTACATGGTTGGACCCCTTAAAGGTGGAACCCACAAGAAAAAATACTTATTGGTCATGGTGGATAAATTCACCAAATGGATAGAGGCCAAACCTGTTAAAACAGCCGAATCCGGACCGGTGATAGATTTCATATCCGGGGTAGTACATCGCTACGGCGTCCCCCACAGCATCATCACTGATAACGACACGAACTTCATGGCCGAAGAGGTAAAACTCTGGTGCAGCAAAATGGGCATCAAGCTTGATTATGCTTTAGTCTACCATCCACAAACCAACGGTCAAGTCGAACGAGAAAATGGTCTTATAATGAGCGGCATTAAACCCAGACTAGTGCACTCCTTAACAGAGTCTGACACGCACTGGGTAGAGGAGCTCGACTCCGTACTCTGGGCGCTGCGGACCACGCTGAATCATAGTACCGGATACACACCATTTTTTATGGTGTACGGCGCAGAGGCTGTCCTGCCCTCTGACATAATTCATGACTCACCTCGAGTGCGCATGTACGAAGAAAGAGAAGCCGAGCTCGATCGGCAGGACAGTCTGGACACCTTGGAGGAAGAGCGCGACGTGGCCAAAGCCCGTTCCGCATTTTACCAGCAACAGGCTCGTAGATACCAAAGCAGAGAAGTACGGGCCATAACTTATAACGTTGGCGAACTAGTTCTACGGCTGCCGGATAAAAAAAAGAACAAGCTAGAGCCCAAATGGGAAGGTCCCTTCATCATCGACCAAGTTCTAACCGGCGGAGCGTACCGGCTGCGGGATGCATCGACTAGTCAACTCGAGCTGAACCCATGGAACGCAGCCAGGCTCCGAAGATTCTACGCCTAGCACTGGACTTTGTGTTAGTCCCTTCCCTTTGTCCATTTTCTGCATATGTGTCGTCTGTCTTGTTTCCCTTTCTTTATTTTATTCCTCTAGGCCTTCAAGGGTCACCTTGTGCCTCACTTGTACACTACAGAGGTGCTAGCCGCACTATCTACACCTGGGGGCTTCTTTCACATAAGCTTAAATTATTTACCTGGGCATCACGCCCAACACATGCGTTATACAACCGCATGTACCTTTTTTCACCATTATATGCATCGATATGACTTAAATTTTGGCCAAGCTGGGTTGCCTGGCTCTTGTATTTATGCCCTACATTCCCGTTAATTTGGCTAGGGCATAAGGGGAGCACCTCTGCGATTGTTACCGCCGGGTCAGCCGGACGTGTACCTCAGACTGGGTGAAGCCGAAAGCTAGCGTTCTTAAGAGAATATTCGGTCGGTGAACAAAAGATGACTTTTACTTATTAACCATATCTGCCCCCAGACGTTTTTACTGCGCCTCTTGTCGCAGTTCGGACATGCACTTGAGGGCATGCCTACCCAGGGAAAGGAACCCTTAACGGAACTATTCTCTCTGGAAGATGTTTCTTACTACCCATGTAATATAACATAACTAGTTGGCCACTTGTCTGATAAGCACTAATGACCCCTACGCCTAGTCTCCACGCATGCCCCGGTTCTTATATAACCGAGAGGGTATTCAGATACACTCCGGACTGTCGGGTCCTCAGGTTGAAGCGAAAAGGTCCGCCACGACAAATGATCTACAATACGTCTAGAAGGCATCATATATGTCACTTTACAATTACATAGTCAATTTGACTGGTTGAATTCCTCTTCAATGCCATCCAATAGGCTGTCTAGTCTATAGTCCTGTTGGGAATACTTTGCGGCCAATTCTACTTGGCCGTACACTAAATTTACAGGGATCTCCTTGCAATCAGGCCCCACAGGTCCAACTTCGGCCATGTGGTTCGGGTCAGCCTTTGTGTACCGTGTCTTCATCATCGCCCAAGCTTCCCTGGCACCCTGATGGCAGGCCGATATCTTCTGTAATCGGAAGCGCCGCCGTGCTCCCTTTAGCTTTTCTGCAAGCTCTCCAAGGCCTTCGGGTAGGGAGACGGATGGCCACAAGGCCTGGGCAACGCTTTGCATCACCTGTCGAAATCGTTCGTGCAACTGTGCGAGCTCGGGAAGAAGATCACCCGTCGAACTAGGCATCTCCTCGGCAGGACGACCTATTAACATACCTACAGACATAACTCTGTCAGCCAGCTTCCCCCGCCAAACACTTTTTAAGTTCATTCAAGCACTTACTAAATATGCCGTGCCGAAGCCGCTGATTCTCCTTAACAGAGTCCGACAGTTGGGCACGAACATCTTTCAGTTCCATGCCCAGCTTGGTGTTGGCATCTTGGAGATCATTCTTCTCCTGCCTCACCCTTGTAAGCATGCTCTCACCAGCCTTCAGCTGGCGTTTGAGCTGTTGCTTATCCAGATTCACTCCAGCGTTATCTGCAATTTTTTCATCAGATTTGCATATAAAGCCGCACTCTAATATGATACTTATCATTTGACGGATATGTTACTAGCGGGGTCTCTTTGGCCTCCCCTATGGCGGACAGTGCGGCCTGAAGTTGGGCTTTGCACTCTTCCAGCTCCTGGGACAGTTGAGTATTCTTTTCTGTAAGAACCTACATAATAAATGATCCTTAAATCAGTTATCCTAACTGTTTCAAGTCCTAGGGGCTATTGATATATATATAATCATCAAATTTTCTCACCCGTATGTCTTTTACATACTGCTCCGTGGCTCTGGCTAGACCATCTTGAGCGGCACGGAGGTGCACGTCTCCTGAGTTGAAGGCATCCAATGCCTCTGGGGAGAAACAAGCGTCACGAAGAACAGTCTGACGACGCCTATGGTTCATGGCATTTTCCACCTCGGAATGGGTGGCGAACAGTCTATCCGTATCCTCTGTCGGAGGAGCACCCGACGCATGCCTTGTACTCGTTCCCACCTCTGAGTCTGGCCTTGGAGCCTGGCTTGTGGAGGCGCGATTGGTAGCCTCTCCGGGTATAGTCCGGTGAGCGCTCTTTTTCCTGAAAAGAAGGCATGGGCGTTAGTATGCCTCTGTAAATAATGTCTTGTAATAAAGACGGCGCGTCATACCGCTGCGCCGGTGCCTCAATCCGGACTGCGGATCTTTTCAGCCTGCCTGGCCTAGCGGTCCCTTGTTGGCTAATTGCCACGGGCTCGGCCTTCTGCCCTGAGGACCTCCCCTGCAAAACACAGCTATTATACGGCAATAAAAAGAGCACAAGGACGGATCACTTTTTAAGTGCTGGGATTTCAGTCTCAGTCACCTGTGAGGCTGGAACTAGCCCAGGGTAATCGGCCGTAATGGCCACCAAGGTATTATCATTACTCCCTTGGCAAAATACCCCGTCGATCAGCACCACAGATATGTCCGGATCCTCCTGGGAGGCCGGGTCAAGGGACCGTCCAGAGTCTTCGGGCTGTGGAGGAGGGCTGTTTATCTCCTTTACTGCCTGGCGCAGCTCCTGCGATGAAATTGCTAGAATGAATACTTAAACTACGGGAATACGAAACGGATGGGCGAGAAAAATCTCCGCTTACCCAGCTCGGAGGATTGTACATGGAGAATCCGCCCTACGGGTTGACACGGAGGAATTCCTCCTCTTCTCCCTTGTACAAATTGGACAAGATCTTTATTAGATCAGCAGCCGATCCCGGCCCTTTGCGGCCGTGGCGGGTGGCGTCATCCTCCCTGTTGAAATCCCACATGGGGTGGCCTCTATACTGGAGCGGTTGCACCCCCCGCATAATGCATATAGCCATGACCTCGATCATGGTCAGTTCGGATCGAGCTAAAGAGCTTATCCGTCTCATCAGATAAAGAATGTCCCGGTCATCTTCCTCCAGGGGGCTCCGTGGACGCCAGCTCTGACGCTTCTTCAAAGGGGCATTGTCAAACTCTGGAAGGCCAATCCGAATAGGGTCCGGAAGGGGGACATCTTCTATATAAAACCATTCTGAAGGCCAGTCTTCGGACGTCTTCTTTGGGGTCCTGGATAAGTATCCGGTCCCGGCGATACGCCCCACTTCGGCTCCACCCACTTGATATATTGATCCCTTCTTAGAACGGGGCACCAGGCAGAACAGCTTCTTCCACAGAGCGAAATGAGCCTCATAGCCCAAAAATAGCTCACAAAGGGCTACGAATCCCGCGATATGCAGCGGAGAGGGAGGCGTGAGGTTGTGCAGCTGGAGGCCATAGAACTCCAGAAGCCCTTGGAGAAACGGATGGATTGGGAATCCAAGCCCTCTTACCAGATAAGGGACAAGGCATACCCGCTCTCCCTTGGAGGGATTGGGACGGCTCTCCGCTTGCTCTCCGCCATTATAAGTGGCAAGCCCGGCTCGAACCAGGACCAGGTACGCTGGGGGAAGAAATCCCTTGGACTGAAGCATCACCAATTTGCTGTGCAGGATGGAACATCTCTCCCAATCTCCAGGCTTGGAACTAGAGGTGCGAGAGGAGGAGCTGCGTCAACCGGCCATGGTGGAATGGATCTCTGTCGGGTACGCTCTGATAAATACTCGGCAAGGGAGGATGATGTGATTTGGATCTGAATCCTCATCTTTTTAAATAGACGGCTCATTCACATAGCTAGGGGGTAAATGTGAAAACACCCTGGCTCTTCACATTCGCTCGACACGTGGAAAGTAGCCATTATTGGGCGTAGAAGCCAAGAAGTACAAACCATCACAAGGAACCGGACATTATTTCGATAGGTACACAGAATTTGAAGAGGAACCGGCCTTGCAATGCCGAGGATAATACTGCGCCCCGGACTCGTCGTCATTGAAGCCTGGTTCAGGGGCTACTGAGGGAGTCCTGGATTAGGGGACTCCGGACAGCCGGACTATCTCCATTGGCCGGACTGTTAGACTAAGAAGATACAAGATTGAAGACTTCGTCTCGTGTCCGGATGGGACTCTACTTGGCGTGGAAGGCAAGCTAGGCAATACATATATGGATATCTCCTCCTTTGTAACCGACCTTGTGTAACCCTAAACCACTCTGGTGTCTATATAAACCGGAGGGTTTTAGTCCGTAGGACAACAATCACAACATACAATCATACCATAGGCTAGCTTCTAGGGTTTAGCCTCTCTGATCTCGTGGTAGATCTACTCTTGTAACACCCATATCTTCAATATTAATCAAGCAGGACGTAGGGTTTTACCTCCATCAAGAGAGCCCGAACCTGGGTAAAACTTCGTGTCCCTTGCCTCCTGTTACCATCCGGCCTAGACGCACAGTTCGGGACCCCCTACCCGAGATCCGCCGGTTTTGACACCGACACATGTCCCTGCGACGTATATCCCTTTTGCATCTCTAGCTTACTCTGTTGGGGGGGGGCCTTGGGCTGCATCATCCCCAGACCGCATGAGTCCGTCCCTGCGGCATGTATCATCTTTGCATTTACCCGAACTAGCTTGCCTCCTTGCATGAGTTGCCTTATGATTATCACCTAATTGGATATTACCCATCGCGGCCCCAGCGTTGCTGATCGCACACCTACTCATCCCGCAATGGGGGTTTCAGATGCTGGCACGACGCTTGTGCTCGGGTTCGTCCCCCTAACGCTGATAAACCTATGCGATCGAGCTCTGGCTCGCGGCCCGCTCCGCGCACGTCACCTCACCAGATCCCCAATGCCTTCATCTTCTCGCTGAAAGATCAGCGGCGGGACAACAAATGCGGTTATGAGCTATATTCTCCCCTCGCACTAACCCGCAAGAATTTACGGTGCACGGTTATGGGTGGCCTCGCCAGCCACCCTCCTTTCACGTGATTTGCTTGCGTGTTAAAGGGGGCTCCTGAGCATCGCGCCTCAGGAGGTCCTACTAACTCTCCAGCCCTCACCCCTGGCCTTGACCACAGCACCGCGACCTGGCATACCAGCGATGGCTGAGCTTGCTCGAGGGTCGGGACCCGAGGACGCAGAGCATTTAGATGAGAAAGGAAGGGGGAAGCCGCGTGAGCCTCACCCAATGACACGGCCGCTAAAGTGCAAACCAGACGCCGTACAAGGAACTACCTCGGCTCGGTAAGATAAGTCTCATATTCACATTAGCACGATGTGGCAATTGAAATTTTCAATTCAGGCAGCCTTGCTCCGGCAATGCCGCATTCTTTCTGCCTTTGGGACGCTTCTAGCACGCCAAAGGGGACCTCTTGTGCATCGCACCTCAGGAGCTCTTACCGGACCTCGGGACGATCACCTCCTAGCCTTTACCACGACATCGCGACTTGGCATACCAGCGACGGCTGAAGCCTGCCTGGCAACTGGGACCTGCCGGCGTAGAGCGCTAAGCTACCGCGAGGACGAAAAGGGGGACAGTGCCAATGAGAGACATGTGACCACAAGTCTTATAGAAGGAATGATAAACACCGAAGCAAAAGTATTACAATTTCTTTACACGCCCCCACGGGGTTCGTCTCGATTCCTCGCAGGGAACAAAAGAAAGAAAGAATTCAAGGGTCCTAGCTACAGACGTCATTGCCGACGCCATCATCAACAGTGGGCCACGAGTGGTCGACGCCGACCCCATCCAGATCATTGACGATGACAAGCTGACGCCGCTGCCGTGCTCCAGGCACGACGGGAGCTCGGTGGCACGTAGCTGTCGTCGCTCATCTCCGGAGACTCGTCAAGCTCGAGAGATCCGCTGGACTCCCACGAGCCATCGCTGCTACTGGAGGAACTGCTAGCAAGTCCGGGGCGAGCTTGATGCGTGCTGCCGCGCCATCCTGGTGGCCCCCCTCTAGGGCAGCACTCCAGGCGGCAGCCTTCCTTGTCGAAGACCTTGAAGAACATTGTCGAGGCGCCATCATACTCAAAGTGGATGGCGAGGGCCCCCTTCGTGCGGAAAACGCGGGCGACTTCGCCCCATCCACGAGTCATGAAGATCTTACCCGAGGAGATGGCCTCGACCTCCGCCCCTATTGCCGAGGTGCTACACTAGGCGTGCTGCAAGCACAGCTCGAGCGGTCCTCTCGGCAGCATCTCTGTAGTAAAGAACTGAGTAATCTTGATCCACGTGCTTAGTGGCATCTCCGCCCATAACACGGACTCGTGCGAGGAGCCCTCAGCATGAGTTCGTGGATCGGCGGCTTGTGCCACCACAGCCGAGATGCGAGCGACGTGGGGCGCTGCCTCCTCCTCCGGAGCTTTGCACATGGGCGTACAAAGGCATCAGGTAGCTAGGAGGAGGCCGCTCGTACCAAGGCCTTATCACCTCCTGCCTCTTGACGGCGTCACAGGAGCGGACGAACCTCTTCTTCGGCGGAAGTGGCCCCTGCTCTTCGCGGGGGGTTTTCCCTTTCTCAGCGGCGGAGAATCTCCTTATCAGTGCCATGAGTGTCACGACAAGACGCAGAGATGAGGAGGAGGAAGAAGAAGCAGGCGGCATGGAGAAGGAGATGAGAAATGGGGCCGCCACTCCTCTCCTTATTTATAGCTAGAAGGAGGCCAACCTCCGGCCTCCATGATCGCATGTAATGATGGTTTTTCTTCTACATGCAACAGGGTCTCGTTGCTACCTCTTGAGCACTACGTTGGATTTCCTTGAAGAGGTAAGGAGATGCAATAGAGTAGCGTAAGTATTTCCCTCAGTTTTTGAGAACCAAGGTATCAATCCAGTAGGAGGCTACGCGCGAGTCCCTCGTACATGCACAAAACAAATAACTCCTCGCAACCAACGTGATAAGGGGTTGTCAATCCCTTCACGGTCACTTACGAGAGTGAGATTTGATAGATATGATAAGATAATATTTTTGGTATTTTTGTGATAAAGATGCAAAGTAAAATAAAAGCAAAGTAAAAAGCAAAGGAAATAACTAAGTATTTGAAGATTAATATGATGAAGATAGACCAGTGAAGATTAATATGATAGGTTTCACTAGTGGCTTCTCTTAAGAGCATAAGTATTTTACAGTGGGTGAACGAATTATTGTTGAGCAATTGACAGAATTGAGCATAGTTATGAGAATATCTAGGTATGATCATGTATATAGGCATCATGTCCGTGACAAGTAGACCGACTCTTGTCTGCATCTACTACTATTACTCCACTCATCGACCGCTATCCAGCATGCATCTAGAGTATTAAGTTCATGAAAACAGAGTAACGCCTTAAGCAAGATGACATGATGTAGAGGGATAAATTCATGCAATATGATAAAAACCCCATCTTGTTATCCTCGATGGCAACAATACAATACGTGCCTTCCTGCCCCTACTGTCACTCGGAAAGGACATCGTAAGATTGAACCCAAAGCTAAGCACTTCTCCCATTGCAAGAAAGATCGATCTAGTAGGCCAAACCAAACTGATAATTCGAAGAGACTTGCAAAGATAACCAATCATACATAAAAGAATTCAGAGGAGATTCAAATATTGTTCATAGATAATCTTGATCATAAACCCACAATTCACCGGTCTCAACAAACACACCGCAAAAAGAAGATTACATCGAATAGATCTCCACAAGAGAGGGGGAGAACTTTGTATTGAGATCCAAAAAGAGAGAAGAAGCCATCTAGCTAAACTATGGACCCGAAGGTCTGAGGTAAACTACTCACACTTCATCGGAGATGCTATGGTGTTGATGTAGAAGCCCTCCATGATGGATGCCCCCTCCAGCGGAGCTCCGGAACAACCCCCAAGATCGGATCTCGTGGATACAGAAAGTTGCGGC